>NC_091623.1:76872738-77513676 GCF_027580195.1 Bos mutus
ATTGTAACCTAATACACTCCTCTGTTAGGCCCTGTTTTCTAAAGTGTCTAAGTATGTTGTTTTTACTGTGAGTTACTTCAGTCCTCACTGAGAATAAGAAGAAAGCAAGTCCTTAAATAGAGGCAAAGTGAGTCATGTATGTGTCAATAGAGAAGCTGTCAAACGACTGGGCTTATCTATATGGCCAGAACAGTTCTGCCGCTTAGGATTTGGGAGGAAATACAAAAGTACCACCCACTTCACAGACTGAAAAAAGAGAATACAGATAAGTTGTAACACCTGGTGGCTTCCTAATTTAAGAGGAGAAAAAAGGCCATTTATGCCTCTCTGATTCTGAGTCACAAAATCTAAAGATTGGAGCAAACTTTCTGGCTCATCCAAGCCTATTTTTTTCACTGGATGCTGGAATGCTCCAGATTCTGTACTCAATCTCTAGTTGAACATGCCCAGTGAGAGACCCTGGACCCAGTGGAGGCAGTGAATACCTTCACTGACTGGCACTCTTCTTTACAAGGTCCTTCTGAAAAGTAGGTCCAAATCTTTCTCCCTTTCATCATCATCCATTCACAGGGCAAGTCATATTTCTCTTTTACAACCTAAAATCCTAAGATGTGTATCTGCTATCTTGGTTTAGGATGAGTTCTGGCACAAAGACAAAGAAATTTACCTCCCATGAGCTATCAGCTATGAAGTACCATTCATAGCTTTATGGACACCTGCTTCTCAACTCCTTGTCTTTTTTCTGTTTTTCTCTTACTTTGTTCCCTTGTTACAAAACTACACAAAAGTTATTGAGGCAGAAAGCTTCTATAAATTATCTCTAGTCATTTTTTCAGCTCTAGTTAAGGGATTAAGGGCTTTCTTCTCCTTAAACCTTGACCTTGGAGTAAAAGTCAGACCATTTAGACTGTAGCTTTCAGAGCTACTCTGTCGATATGGTAGTTACCAGGCACAGGCAGCAATTGAACCTATGTTAAGTGTGACTGGAGAACTGAATTTTTATTTTCATTTAATATTTAATTAGTTAAAAATAAAAAATTAAAGCAATGTAAACTGTTTCCATTAAACACTATTGTTTTAGCAGATTACATTTTATTTTAACCACGGCATTTTGTAAGATAAAATTATTGCATGATAGTGCATTTCTGTCTCATGCCTCATTTTGACCATACAAGTTAGTGACCAATGTCAATGTCATGAACAGTCTCCTAGGTTTCAATGGTGTGATTCAGTTTGAATGATTTTTTTTCTATGCACTGATGTAGCACTATCATATGTTTATTTGAATATTTTCTATAGACAGCAGAAGTTACAGTGACGGAAGTCCATTTGATAAGTAAATTAATGTTTTTTAAACATAATAAAATTAAACCACGTTTCTAGTACAGAAAATAAGTATGGAAAATTTTTCAATTTTAAAATGAAGACACACTACTCATACAAAATCAACTGTAAGTTAGGAACTAGTATTCTGGCCATAATAGTAGGAAGGAAAAAGAGAAACTGGAAGAAAATGTCAAAGTTTTCACAAAGAATGACAATTACAATTTGCTACAGCAGAGCAAAATGAAAAACCTGCTTCTTTGCTATATTATAAAATTGTACACATTTAAGTAAACAAAATTAAGAGCATTTTCAGTATTCTTTTCATTATGAATTTGATTTAAAAAATTAAAACTGTCAAAAAGTATACAGTGAAATTAGTTTACTGACATCAGATTCAATGTCCAATAAAGTTTTAAATGATTTTTCAACAGCTTCTGAGTTTGTAAATGTGACTAGCTATATATCAGTTTGGATCCTCATACAAAATAGAACACCATTTGTAAATGAAGATATAGTAAAATAAATTATTTACTATTAAAATTTTATTAGAAAATAATGAGAAAAAAATTCAGTATTAGCAAATGCAAACTATTAAATGGGCTTCCCTCATAGCTCAGTTTGTAAAGAATCTACCTGCAATGCAGGTGACCCGGGTTAGATTCCTAGGTTGGGAAAATCCACTGGAGAAGGGATAGGCTACCCACTCCAGTATTCTTGGGCTTCCCTTGTGGTTAAGCTGGTAAAGAATCCACCTGCAATGCGGGACACCTGGGTTCGATCCCTGGGTTGGGAAGATCCCCTGGAGAAAGGAAAAGCTACCCACTTCAGTATTCTGGCCTGGAGAATTCCACAGCCTGCATAGTTCAGGGGGGGTGTGAAAAAGTTGGCTTTAAACTCAACATTCAGAAAACTAAGATCATGGCATCTGCTCCCATCACATCATTACAAATAGATGGGGAAACAATGGAAACAGTTACAGACTTTATTTTTTTGGGTGCCAAAATCACTGCAGATGGTGACTGCAGCCATGAAATCAAAAGATGCATGCTCCCTGGAACAAAAGTTATGACCAACCTAGAGAGCATATTAAAAAGCAGAGACATTACTTTGCTGACAAATGTCAATCTAGTCAAAGCTATGGTTTTTCCAGTAGTCATGTATGGATGTGAAAGTTGGACTATAAAACAGCTGAAAAAGTGAAAGTGAAGTTGTTCAGTCATGTCCAACTCTTTGGGACCCCATGGACTATAGCCTATCAGGCTTCTCTGTCCATAGGATTTTCCAGGCAAGAGTACTGGAGTGGGTTGCCATTTCCTTCTCCAGGGGATCTTCCCAACCCAGGGATCGAACCCGGGTCTCCTGCATTGCAAGCCGACACTTTACCCTCTGAGCCACCATGAGCACTCATTAAAAAAAAGCTGAGCGCCAAAGAATTGATGCTTTTGAACTGTGGTGTTAGAGAAGACTCTTGAGGGTCCCTTGGGCTGCAAGGAAATCAAACCAGTCAATCCTAAAGGAAATCAGTCCTGGGTGTTCATTGGAAGGACTGATGCTGAAGCTGAAACTGCAATACTTTGGCCACCTGATGTGAACAACTGACTCATTGGAAAAGACCCTGATGCTGGAAAAGATTGAAGGCAGGAGGAGAAGGGGATGACAGTGGATGAGATGGTTGGGTGGCATCACCAACTCGATGGACATGAGTTTGAGCAAGTTCCAGGATTTGGTGATGGACAGGGAAGCCTGGCATGCTATAGTTGGACACAAGTGAGCAACTGAACTGAACTGAAACTATTAAATATAGGGTAGATAAACAACAATGTCCTACTGTATAGCACAAGGAACTACATTCAATATCCTGTAATAAATCATAGTGGAAAAAAATGAAAAAAGAATATATGTATATATGCATAACTGAATCACTCTACTATACAGCAGAAATTAACATTGTAAATCAACTATACCTCAATAAACATAAAAAATCTCTGATGAAAAGTTTTAAAAAATGTTTTACAGAAAATAAAAGATCTTCAGTTAAACCAAATGACTCCACATAGAATCCAAGATCTTACTAACAATATTAAAGATTAATTGATTCAAATTTTTTAATTGCCAGTTTTTATTATTTATTATGATATGTCACTGCCTGATTAATATTTTGGTTGTATTTTATCTCCAAGGACTTCCAAAATTACCAAAACATGTTGTTAATTCCCAGCCTAAAAAAATCCAATTCATGGCATAGGTTTTTTAATTTTTAAAAAATTATCAAATAATTTAAGTGGACATGAAAGAAACATAGCTCCTACTATGACATCATTATAGCTATACTAGGTCAAACGACCTGGATTTACTGTAATTTTAAAACAAGAAATTAGTGTCTTATTTTTGTTTTATATTAATATATGATACATATTGAAAGTACCCGTAATCAGCTTTCTGAGGCAGACTACATTTAAAGTGTGATGGATAGAGTTCTGAAAATCATTCTGTGCATAGCAAATGAAAATCATCCCTTTCTGAAACTGTTAAAAGAAACAGCAAACAATTTAATGATCTTTATCCTTTGCAAATACTCATTGGTTAACTTATGGGAGAGTTTCACAAAGATTTACTGTAATGTTAATTGTAGTTCAAGATTCTCTTGAAACAAAAGAAATATGAAACAAAACAAAAGAATATATGCCTGCCAAATATTCAATAATCAAAGTCGAAAAATGACAGTATGCTGCATGCCACAAAAAAATAACAGTGTGATTTATGTTTTCTCACTGATATGACACCGCATATCAATGAGCTAAATTTGATGCTCCAAAGAAAGTAAAATTACTTCATGACCTAGCAATACAGTATGGGGATTTATGGTGGAATAGAAGCTTTTCATAATAAAACTCAATAATACTTATTTGCAATTATTTCTAATATGAATTAGTTTAGCAAAGATTTTGACTATAACCAACAGTGTTAGGTTAATTGCTTCCAGAGCTAAAAGAAAAATTGAATAATGCTTTGTTAATTGTAATAAATTTTAAGATGCTTTTCATTTTATGCAAACTATTCAATTTGATGGTGATAATACTGAGTTGACAGAAGAGGTAGTGAATTTAATTAACTTGGACATAGTTTTAAAACTATGTCAAATTAATTCTTCTTTTAAAAATGGGTGAATTTTGTCAAGCAGATGCAATTATTAAAGGAAAAAGATTTTTTGGCACCTGCTTTAATTACTGGAAAACTTTTAGATATGTTTAGATACTTGGGTGTGTAAATCTACTTTTTCAATTGAAGATTTTGTGAAATCTAAATCTAGATCAAGTATTTCTGATGAAAATTTAACATCCAAATTTGATGTAATATAAGTGTAAATTACATGCCAGATTTTGAAGACTTTATGAAAACAAAATGAAAAATATCTGATAAATGTTTCATATTGATTATCAATGAAATGGTAATTTTTATCTATGGGGTTAAACAAAATATATATCTAATTTTTTAAATAGTCATGAATTTATACTGCTATAAATAAATGATACTTTTATTTATTTTCAATAAATAAAGAAATGAAGGAGAATTGATAAATCTCTCACATGGAATTCCAAATGGTTTATGTAAATACTCTAGCTTCGAGGAAACAGAATGTAACTTCCCCACCCCTTAAGCCTTCCTCCCAAAGAGTATACAGTATGGAGAGCTGGGGGAGTAACTTCACAGGGAATAAACCTGACTGGTTTCCCAAGTTAGGGCTTCCCAAGTGGTACAGCGGTGAAGAATCTACCTGCCAATGCAGGAGACACAAGAGAGGCAAGTTCAATTCCTGGACTGGTAAGATTTTCTGAAGGAGGAAATAGCAACTCACTCCAGGAACCTTGCCTGGGAAATCCCATAGACGGAGGAGCCTGGCAGGCTACAGTCCATGGGGTCACAAGGAGTCAAGAGTCGGACACAACTGAGCAACTGAGAGTGCATAGACAAGCAAATTTAACATTATCCGCAGATTTCAAGTCTATCTACCTGGAGACATCATCATACCCCACAGATGAAGGGCACAGTTTAATCAGACTGAGCCCTCTCCACCCCACTTCAGACACCAATCACAAGTCCCCATCGTTACTTGCACTTCTGACAAACCCGCTATAGATCTGAGATTCCAAGTACCCTCTTGGAATAAAAATAAACAATTTTACTTATTAGATTACTAATTTATTACAAAATATACTAAAGGACAGGACTGAACAGCCAGATTTTTCAGTCCTCATGGAATCTGGGTCAAGTGGATGAGTGCAGCTGCACTAGCCTCAAAGCTCTTTGAACCATTCCCTTTGGGTTTTATGGAGGCTCATTATAAGGCATGAGTAAATCATTGACCATTGGAGATCAACCTCCAGCTCCTTCCCTCCTTAGAGGTCAGGGGGTGGAGCTGAAATTCCAACTTACCAATCACATGGTTGGTTCCCCTGGCAAACAGTCCCCAGACTTAGGTGTTTTCCCAAAGTCACCTCATAAACATAAACTCAGGTAAGGTACAAAGGGGTTTGTTATGAATAAACAAGATACCTCTATCACTTTTATCACTTGGGAAATTCCAAGGGTTTTAGGACCTCTGTCTGAAATGGGACAAAGATGATTTATGGATCATTATGTCACAATTCCTATATAAACATGAGAGAAAATCAAACAAACTCCAATTCAGGAACTTTCTGCCAATATCCTCAAAACTGTTAAAATCATCAAAGCAAAGAAAGTCTAAGAAACTGTCAAACTGTCGTGTCCAAGGAAGCTAAGATGTGATGAATATCCTGGATAGGATGCTGGAACAGAAAAAGGATGCTAGGTAAGAAAGGAAATCTGAATAACGCATTGTTGTTGTTCAGTTACTCAGTCGTGTCTGACTCTTTGCAACTCTACGGACTACAGCACACCAGGCTTCCCTGTCCTTCACCATCTCCCAGACCTTACTCAAACTCATGTCCATTGAGTCAGTGATGCTATCCAACCATCTCATCCTCTCTTGTCCCCTTCTCCTCCTGTCTCCAATATTTTTCAGCATCAGGGTCTTTTCTAATGAGTCAGCATGGAATAAAGCATGGATATTCCTTAATAATAAAACATCCATATGGATTTATTAGTTGTCATGAATATATCACATTCATGTGAGACGCTAGTGCTGGGGAAACTGGGTATAGGGTATACAGGAATCTCTATATTTACAAATTTTTTCTAAATCTAAAACTACTCTAAAATGAAAATATTATTACAGAAGTGTAATTTCCCCTGTTTAATTTTTTTTAATGAGGCTACCAAAAATCTTTAAATTTCACATGTGGCTAAAATTCTAATCCTATTATAAAGCACTGCTCAAGAGAATGGAGTTGCTATGGAGGAAAGAGCAGTGAAGCTATTGTCTGGAGATCTCTCGTTTGAAGCCTTCCCTCTTACCATACATATCACATTTAGCCCAAGGTCCTCATATGTATGATGAGAATAAATTGGCTGCTTCAAGGATTGCATAAATGCTTTATTTGAAAGAAACTAGCACAGTTCCTGGCCTATAGTGAACAAGCATTGATTGACTACTAACATATGCTAGCTTCTTGCTCTTGCAAGAGGAGAAAACTAATTGCAAGGCAGCACAAAGCCCTGGGGATTGCAGAGAAAGGAATGACTACAGAGTCAGGAAAGTTTCCCAGAGAAAACAACATTTGAGCTGGATCTTCAAAGATTGCTGTGGCGACTCCCACACACAGACCCGGAACACCGTGGACTCCCATAAGTGGGATCTCCAGTCTAAATGTTAAACATGTCATGAGACTTACTTTTTCCTCCCATCTTTATGGCTCAGTTCCCATCCTCTTGGTCACTGCTTTCTCTATTGCCAAACTACCTTGTTCTCCTTAAACTTGTAGAAAACTGGCACTCTAAATTCCACAATTGATAATTTAATTTCTGTATCACATGCTAAATTTCTGCCTAGAGCCCACAAAATGATAACTTTAATGCATAGGAATAAAGGGGATTAGTCATCATATACTGCCTAACCTAGTCACATAATACTTGCATTTGTTCAAAATTAGGCATACCACTAAGAAATATGGCCCATGGTTTTCTTGCCAGCAACAGACGGACAATGAATTTCATTCCGACAGAATACTTCCGTGATGATGGTCATGTCTCCTGAAGCACTTGGCTTTCTAGCCATCCATCCATCTTTGATTCTATCCATTCATTCTGGTGCTTCAAGAATGTTGTTTGAGTGCCTGACATGAATCAAGTCTTTAGGACACATTCTTCTGCATGAATGTGGTTTCATGTCTTTTTCATCTGTTTGTCCTATTTTTCAAGGACACTATAAACAATTTAAAGACCTGATTGATGGCTCCTCTCTCTTCTGCAGTCACCTTGATCTCAGATGGCCTCAGCCTGAAGCAGCATGAAGCAGGGCTTCGGTTCCCAGCCAGAGATTGAGGTTGGGTAGTGGCAGGAAGAGTGTTGAATCAGAGCCATTAGAAGACTTGGCTCTTTGGCGTTGCAGAAAAGAATTCCCACAAAGACAAAAAGTAGTGAAACAAAGTGTTTGTTAGGAGGAAAAAGAGTAAAGTGCCTGTGGATAGACACACAGATGGGCTCAGAGAGAGTCCCACAGGCACAGTCGTTTGAATCACTTTCATGGGGCAATTCTTCTAGGTTTCTTTTAACCAATCATTTTTCTTTGCCTGGTTCTGAGTCAGTATTTGATTTATCTCAGAGTCTTCCCATGTGTGCACGCTCACCTTTTAGCCCAGATGGATTCCAGCAAAGAGGACTTGCTGTGGGTAGGTTGACACCACTTACTATGAGATGACACCCTTTCCCTCCGACCTCCAAGGAACTTTTCTGTGCACATGGAGTCAGGGAGGTCTCCTTAACTTCGAGAATGAGGAATGTAGTGGTCTTTTATCTCTTATCTGGGCAGGGCCCAGCCTCCCTCCTCATCCTACTTTTATAGTTTCTGCTCTTATGGATTTTCTGTCCACAGGGGAGAAACTGTTCAGTCTGCAGCCCATCTATCTCCTGCTTCAGTCTTACCTGCTGGCCCTCCTTCCTGCCTTAGGCACTCCCAACACTCACAGTCATGGCCATCACTACCAATAGCTCACATGCTTTCTGATCTAGAAAAGGGAGAATGATGTGTTTTAAGCTGAACTGCAGATAAAGGAGAAAGGAGTGAATTATAAGA
The DNA here is from genome assembly GCF_027580195.1 of Bos mutus. Taxonomy (NCBI): domain Eukaryota; kingdom Metazoa; phylum Chordata; class Mammalia; order Artiodactyla; family Bovidae; genus Bos; species Bos mutus. The sequence goes on from NC_091623.1 coordinate 76,881,278, forward strand.
TCGACTCATTCTTTTTCTATCAGGCCTTCTACTCTCCCCTTCCCCCAGATTCTAGACTGTAACTCTTGTTGTTGCGCTTTGACCATGAAATCCAGTTTTCAGAAGTTGTGACTAAATTCAGGCTTGTCTCTTGGCAAGGTACTCTTTTATTTCATAAATCACAACAAAACAAAAACAAAATGTGAGCCAAACCAAGTTGACCAATCGTAGAAAAGTGAGACACATTCTCCATCAACAAAAACGAGTTTTGTATGACATTTGTATGACTCTTTGTGACCCCATGGACTGCGGCACACCAGGCTTCCCTGCCTATCTCCTCTCCACTGTCTCCCAGAGTATGCTCGAATTCATGTCCATTGAGTCCGTGATGCTACCTAATCATCTCATCCTCTACCACCATCCAGGACTTGCTGTGGTACTCCCACCATGGTTTCATACCCACGAGGGCCAGGGGTAAGTTCAAGGCACTAATCAACAAATGTGAACTAGCAGTTGATTAGAGTTTGACACAAACCAGATCACAGGCACTGAGTGTTGTTTAACTTAATGACTCTTGCAGTACAGAGCGAAATGGGAAACTGGGTTCTGCCATCAGGGCCAGCCTTCTTGACTGATCAGATTGTTAAACTGTAGAGGAAATCAGTCACTTTGGGGGACGGGGTGTCTCTTGGTTTCCTTCCTACTCCTGGATTATTATTCTGAGGAATGCATTTAATTACAGAGAGAACTTGGTTATTTGCTCTCTAGTCTCTGGCTCTTTTTTGGACATTCCTACCAACGGCGCCTTTCCTTTGCTGAAAAACAAAGGCCTGTTTACAGGGAGACCACATCTTCTGGCTTCCATTTCAGAGCTCTCGCCCACACCAAAGGGAAGCAAGGTAGTGTGATGCAAATAGCACCACAGTAGGCCATCTCTGCCAACCGGGATGTATTTTCAACTGCATGCAAACTAGAACTCTCCGAAGACCTGTGAACTGTAAATAACTCTGGGCTGTGAAAGGGGTCAACTTGGTTTAATTTAGAGTTTCACAGAGCTTTTCTATAGAAATTCAAACGCCAGGGAACAAACTCCTCTGGGGCCTTTAAAAAAAATTTCCAGGGCCAGCACCTCTATTTACTCTTTAGACTCCTGCCTGTCTGGTGGAGGTCTGCTCTTAAAAGCTAATCAGCTTTTCTACGCTGGCAGCCAGGGCACTCTCGGAGGCAGGCCACCTCCTCCACACAGCCCCTGAATTTGGCTCTCCCAGCATAGGGCCAACTGGGGAACGGGGTGGAGGGGAGGCAAGCACAGGAAAAGCAGTGCTGAGGCCTGGGATCCCCGCCTGGTGGCCCAGCTGAGCCAATCTCACATGTCCCCCAGCACAGTTCCCTCCTTGTGCAATGGAGAAAGATGCCCGATCCTACCCCATCACTCAACAGATCCACTCAGTAATCCCAGATCCCTGTGGATTACCCTCACTGCTTCCTTACGCATATATATGGAATTTAGGAAGATGGTACTGATGATCCTACAGGCAGGGCAGCAAAGTAGACACAGATATAAAGAACAGAATTTTGGACTCAGTGGGGGAAGGCGAGGGTGGGATGATTTGAGAGAATAGCACTGATCCCATACATTCAGTTCAGAAACATGTACCTTACCGTATGTAAAACAGATGACCAGTGCAAGTTCGAGGCATGAATTAATACACCCAAAGCTGGTGCTCTGGGACAAACAACCCAGAGGGATAGGGTGGGAGGGAGGCTGGGCGGGGGTGTTGTTCAGGATGGGGGAGGCACACATGTATACCTGTGGACAATTCATGTTGATCTATGGCAAAACCGTCACAATATTGTAAAGTAATTATCCTCCAATTAAATAAATTTTTAAAAAAGTAAGAAAAGTGTGCTTAGTCACTCAGCCCTGTCCAATTCTTTGTGACCCCATGGACTGTAGCCCACCAGGCTCCTCTGTCCATGGACCTCTCCAGGCAAGAATACTGGAGTGGGTAGCCATTCCCTTCTCCCTTACCATCTGAGCCACCAAGATATCCTCAATTCTACAGTAGCCAGAAAAGCAAAAAGGAATACTGAGCATCTTCATTCCTGTCTGTCTCTTCTTCAGAAGTTACAGAGTACCAAAGGATCACAAGGCAAAGTTATCCAAACAGATAGATGGCAGAATCAGAAAGGTTCTAAGGATGCTCAAGTCTCTGCAGACATACTGGTTTCCCTCAAGCCCTGAGGGGGAAAAAAAAATTCAGTCTAGACTCTCACTTTAGCCATGCTTAGAAAATGGCTGAAACTGTGGCCAAAAACAGAGTTAAGTTAGCTCTTAGGAGGAACATTTTCACTGTAAGAATATGAGGCATGGGATACTAAATACAATTTTTAACATGTCTCCCTCTAAGAATATTTAAGAGAGAGCAGAGATTTTGACTATTTTTCCTGAGGTTAGAAGAACAGTTCTGCTTTGAACCACACAACTCCTGAAAAGTGGCAAACTCTGCAAGATTTATTGGTAAAGACAGCTGCCTACTCTGGCAAGGAGAATGAAAAATATCCCAGCATACACCATAAAGCAAGTTAATACCCCATTATGATCACAACCAGAATGGCTTTCCCATGAAAGAAAGTTGAACTCTTTGGCATACATGGCTTCATTCTGTGATCTTTCTGTATTGATTTATCCTGCAAGGAGATACCCCGACAAGCTTCTGAGCATCAGTACTGATTCATCTGATGAGGGCAGCAGGTCCTGTTTTATTCAAAAGCAGCATAATCTTCTACTTGATCAGGCAAGTAAATATCTGCTGGGTTGATTTCAACGGACCACTGAGCCTTTATACTGGGAGAGCAGAGGCTGTGGAAAGTCTGTGTGTCTCAAACGTCTACTCTCTCCAACCCCAATACATGAAACAATGACAGCACTGGATTTTCTTTACAAAGTCCAGCTTTGAATCAGCCTTTCATTAAGGCTGATAACTGCATCTATAGTTGTGCAAACACTAACCCAGAAAGGGAAATGTTAAATCCGTTAGTATCCTCATGGTGCAGAGGTGGTGAATAGCAACCCTACAGAGCTGCCCAGGACTACCTAGCAGAGATCAGAGCAGGACAGCACTTAACTAGGAAGGGTTGGGGGAGAAGGTGGCGATGAAGAGAGAGGGAAGGAGAAAAGGAATGAGAACACTGGTGAGAAGCATGAAGAGGAGCGGTAATGGATGAGTGCAACACAGCAAGCAAACTTAGTCCATGCTGTAGCTCTGTTTTGTTTGGGACAGTCTCATCCTGCTCTGCCAGGAACTTGCTTTGACTTTCGCACTAGACGACGAGGACCTAGACACCGAGGGGTGAGAAGGTGAACCTGGACAGACGACAAGAAAAACTATAGCACTTTACAGACCCCAGTGGAGCAGGGAGGCAGGGCCAAATGTTTCCCCTAAAGGAGAATCACAGAAATCCATCACCAGTGCGACTGGGACTAAAAAGGAAACTCTGAAAAGCAGCTGTTCTTTACTATGACATGCACAACCCAGCAGATATGATGTTTCCGCCTGCCCACACAAAAATGAGCACACTCACAAGAATGTACGCATATGCGTACATGTATTTACAGTAATATACTGAACAAGGAAAGCTATGTGTGCCAACAGTTTGCCCTTTTTCATATAAAGAACAAAAGAATACACACACACACACACACTGATAAAGACCAAAAAAGCTGAGTTCTAAAGTTCAGTGCTAACTCCTAGAAACATCTAATCTCAGTATTTCCTTGATTCCTTTCCCCTGCCAAGTCCGACTTCTCTCAGTTGGTTTCATAGAGTCTAGGTTTGATTTCTTGATAGTAAAGGGCTTCCCAGGTGGCTCAGTATGGTAAAGAATCTGCCCACAGTGCAGGAGACCCAGGTTCAATCCCAGAATAGGGAAGATCTCCTAGAGAAGGAAATGGCAACCCACTCCATAATCTTGCCTGGGAAACTTCATGGACAGAGGAGCCTGGTGGGCACCCCATGGACAGAGGAGTCCATGGGGTCCCAAAGAATCAGATATGTCTTAGCAACTAAACAACAAAGGCTACCAGATGCCCACCTTTAAGCTCTGTTTTCTTTGGTCTTGTATTGGCCTCCCACCACCCATCAGAATTTGAGCCATGGAAGGGAAACCAGAGACTCTGAGACCTGGGCCCATTGGCTCCACAGACCCCTAGTGAGATTGTAGGTCCTGCCTCCAGGAGCAGGTGAGTCATGCTCGCCGGGTACTTAGTTGCCTGACTAAGCTTCCCTTGTGGCTTCCCTTATGGCTCAGCTGGTAAAGAATCCGCCAGCAATGCCAAAGACCTGAAATTGATCCCCAGGTTGGGAAGATCCCCTGGAGAAGGGAAAGACTACCCACTCCAGTATTCTGGCCTGGAGAATTCCATGGACTGTATAGTCCATGGGGTCGCAAAGAGTGGGACACAACTGAGCGACTTTCACTTTCACTGAACTAAGCTGCTGCTGCTGCTGCCGCTAAGTCGCTTCAGTCGTGTCCGACTCTGTGTGACCCCACAGACGGCAGCCCATCAGGCTCCCCCGTCCCTGGGATTCTCCAGGCAAGAACACTGGAGTGGGTTGCCATTTCCTCCTCCAATGCATGAAAGTGAAAAGTGAAAGTGAAGTCGGTCAGTCGTGTCCGACTCTTAGCGACCCCATGGACTGCGGCCCACCAGGGTCCTCCGTCCATGGGATTTTCCAGGCAAGAGTACTGGGGTGGGGTGCCATTGCCTTCCCTGCACTGAACTAAGCAGTCCTCCTGAAAACCCAAAGTGACTGAAAGCAGATTGCCATGCCTGCACCTTGTCCATGAGACTACCTTAGCTTCCAAGCCTAACCTCCCTAGTAGCTGATGTGAACCAGGTTGATTGTGCATCCTATTCCCAGGTCCTTTCTTTCGATCTCAACTGTTTGATAAACTTTGATACCCTTCCCTGACTTTGCCTTTCCCCTTTCTTACCCACATATGCTATTCCAGCTTACACTTTTGACCCATCAGCCACTGTGCTCTCCTCTCCAAGTAAGTTTTTCTGTCTTTAGAATCTCCTCCTTTGGGACATCTCTGGTGATCCAGTCATTAAAAATTTGCCTTGCAATGCAGGGGACATGAGTTCAATTGCTGGTTGAGGAACAAAGATTCAACATGCCATGCTGGGCAGCTAAGCCCATGTGTCACAACTACTGAGCCCACGCACTCTGTAGCCTGAGTGCCACAGTGAAAGATCCCACCTGCTGCAACCAAGACGCACCACGCCCAGATAAATAAACAAACAAAAGTAAATAAATAAATATTTAAAAACTTAATCTCCTTCAACGATGACTTGACGTTGCAGAATTCTTGACTATCGCAGATAAGACTCCACCTTGCATATTTCTATTTTTCTGAAAGTAAACAGGCAATATGAGCTACTTCCCAAGTGGAGCTGGTGGTGAAGAATCTGCCTGCCAATGCAGGAGATGCAAAAGACGAGGAGTGGGTTGCCATTTCCTCCTCCAATGCATAAAAGTGAAAAGTGAAAGTGAAGTCGGTCAGTCGTGTCCGACTCTTAGAGGCCCCATGGACTGCGGCCCACCAGGATCTCTGGGTTGGGAAGATCCCCTGGAGAAGGAAATGGCTAACCACTCCAGTATTCTTCCCTGGAAAATTCCATGCACAGAAGAGCCTGGTTGGGCCCATGGGATCGCAGAGTCAGACACAACTGAGTAACTAAGCATAGACACATATAAACAGTAAATTGAAGGAGGAAGTCAAACAAGACTGATTGGAAATGGAGAGGAAAGGAGGAGATACGGCTGAGTGAGGCAAAATTCAGAGAATGCAGTATATGTATTACAGAGGAAAGAAAACAATGAAAGAAAGCAGGAATGACCAGGAGGGGAGAGTAAGCAGCTAAACCATTTAAAAGGTTAGACCGAGGCTGGCTACATAAAAGGGCATGTGAACTAAACTTTTAGCCTAAGCAATAGTTACTTGTATTTATTTAACCTTAGAAAACCATCATTAACCTCAAATAACTGGGATGAGGGGGGGAAGGGTGTGGAAATAAAGGACTTAGCAGAGAGAGGCAAGAGAGAAATACAATTTCCTAAATGCCTAGGGAAAAAAAAAGGAAATGAGAGAGTCTGAAGACCATCTGTGGGAAAATCCATAATGGGGAAAGACTGGGAAAATGTTTGGAGAAGTGTCAGAGGAGCAGCAGTCATTCTAACTCTCTCAGGGCACAGCCCCTCCACAACAAAGCCTCTGCAGTTCATCCGTCATTCATTAAAAGCGCACCAAATGAGCCTTAAGAGAGATAGATGGCCTTTCATATTTTTTCATGAATAATGTTATTGATGGTGTCTTTCATCATCACAGAACTGCTCAGGGCCTCAGATAATTTCCAACTCTCTCTGTCCTCAACACAGAATGAAGTGTAGGGCCCCATAGCAGGAGCACCAGGAATGCTAAACATCCATTTACTATTTAATTTTACCAGAGCGTCCCGTCTTTACAAGTCGGTGTCTACCGTAAAATCTCTCTGGTGAGTCAGCTTGTTGCTAAATTCTTATCTTAAGCCCTAGCACAGCTGTGGCATGGACATAAAAATATAGCTTCTTAAACTACAGAAGTAGAGTCCATGCTCCTATTGAGAAATAGCCCAGCAGGCTAAGGTTTCTTTTTTTCATCTGAGTACTGTCAGTAAATTGAAACATCAGTCACTAAACAAGATTCTTAGAACCTGACAATGAATAAATGGAATTTTAACAGTGATGAAAGGGCATAACTCAGATGATTAGGAAGCTCTAGGCAGTATAGCCGTACATAGATACTAAATATTAATACTGTAATGGAATTTTAAGTTAATTTCAAGTTCAGATCTCCTAGAACTGTTCAGGCTATATTAGGTATTCCCTTTCTGATGAGTTCTTAGTAAAGTGATTTTCTCTTCTTAATCTAAGCAAAAGAAAAGACTTAGAAAAGATTTTAGTTGGGGTTAGTTTTTCTTTTAAACCAAATGTGAAGAGTAAAAATCTGAACCTTGAAAACTCAAATACCTCTTATTAACTGTTGCCTTTTTATGCAGAGAAAACATCTTCCATTCACATTGTTTGAGTAGTTATCTTTAGTTTTCAACCTAAAAACATTTGCACTGCTGAATTTGCTATGGATGAGAAGATCTATCCATGAACAAAGTATATTTTTGTATAAATACTTAAAAAACAGTTATCCACCTGTAGACCACCTCATTCCCCAATATGTCAACAATTTCTCAGTATTTCGATAGAAAAAGATGATAAAGCCACAGTAAGAGAAAAATGAAATAAACGAAAAGGACAAAAGAAATGAATAAAGAGAGGAAGGGAGGTACCAAAGGATGGAGGGATTTAGATTTAGAGGAAGAAAAAGAAAATAAGTTAGCTTGTGGCCTCTAATGAAGCCTGTTTATGACCCATTCATTCATGCTTTCTCCTCCTGGAGTCAACCTCTAAAGTGCTTTGTGTTGAAAATAACCAAAGTGTGCACATGGTGAGTTTTCAAGAACAAATACAGACCTCTGTCCCTGTGAAGAAGACAATTATTCACATTTTTCATACATGATAAACCTATCCAGAAACATTTTTTCTTTCATGAGTGCAATTGAGGAGATGAGAAGGAAAAGGCTCGAGATTATGGTGGTAGAAAAGGACCAGCCACATTGATATTTGCCATAGAAGGGCATAATTCAGAGAGCCTGAAATAGCTGTCTCCAATTTCTACTTATCTCCACACATATGTCCCAGGGTCTAAGTTCTATCTTTAGAAATTGCTCTGCCTCATAAACATTTCTTAGTAAAGACTTCTTATGTTACATCTTTCTGACTAAAAGTAGATTTAGTAAGGTTTATTTGAAATACAAAAAACTATATATATTTATGTATGTGTGAGTTGATGATGGACAGGGAGGCCTGGCGTGCTGTGATTCATGGGGTCGCAAAGAGTCGGACATGACTGAGCGACTGAACTGAACTGAATGTGTATAAAATGATCAGTTTTGATACATATGCACATATGTGAATTTACACATGTGAAACTATCACTACAATTAAGGTAATGAATATATCTAACATGCTAAAAAGTTTCCTTGTGCCCTTTTGAAATCATTCTTGAAAAAAAGTAATTTAGGTTTTTGTAATGGTGGCCCAGCTGGTAAAGAATCCACCTGCAATGAGGGAGACCTGGGTTCTATCCCTGGATTGAGAAGATCCCCTGGAGAAAGCAAAATGATATTTTTAACATTGTTCTGGTTATTCTAGGTTCGTTGCATCTCTCTGTGAATTTTAAAGCAGTTTGTTGATATCTACAAAGAAATCTGCTGGAATTTCACTGAAATGCTGGGCATTTCACTTAATCAATAGATAAGTCAGGGTAGATAGACATCTTAACAATACTGAGTCTTCCAACTCATAAAGATGGTGTATCTCCTCATTTATGTGGATCTTCTTTGATTGCTCTCAGCAACATTTTATAGTTTTTAGAGAACAAGTCTTTCATATCTTTTGTCAGATTTATCCCTGAGTACTTCATGTACTCATGCTATTGTACGCAGCATTTTTAATTTCAACTTCTGGATATTCTTTGCTGGTATTGATATATAGAAATACAGTTAATTTTTATATTGATCTTGTATCCTGCAAATTTGCCAAACTCAATTATTAGCTCCAGTACCTTTTCAGTACTGGAGAAGGCAATGGCACCCCATTCCAGTACTCTTGCCTGCAAAATCCCATGGACGGAGGAGCCTGGTAAGCTGCAGTCCATGGGGTCGCTAAGAGTTTGACACGACTAAGCAACTTCACTTTCACTTTTCACTTTCATGCATTGGAGAAGGAAATGGCAACCCACTCCAGTGTTTTTGCCTGGACAATCCCAGGGACAAGGGAGCCTGGTGGGATGCCATCTATGGGGTCACACAGAGTCAGACATGACTGAAGTGATTTAGTTTTTAGTTAGTTTTTTAGCTTTTCAGTACACTCCATCTTATCTACCACATAGACTATCATACCATCTGAACATAAAAATAATTTTACTAAGTTTTTTCCCATGTAGATGCCTTTCATTTCTTTTTCTTGGCCTGAGTCCATTGTCCACATTTTCTGGTACAATGTTGTGTAGAACTGGTGAGGGTGGACAGCCTCGTCTTATTAGTGATCTCAAGGGGAAAGTCATTCAGTTTTCATAATTAAGTATGATGTTAGCTGTAGATTTTTCATAGATGCCCTTTATCAGATTTGTCATAAATGTCTCTATGGTTGAGCACAGAAGAATTTTGTTTCTATTTCCAGTTTGCTGAAAGCACTTATCTGGAGTAGATGGTAGATTTAGTCAATTTTCTTTTCTTCATTTATTAAGATTATCACATGATTTTTCATTTTTACTTAGATAGCACATTGAATTATATTGATTTTTTAATGTTGAACCAGCCTTGCATTCCTAGAAGAAGCCCTACTAGACATAATGTATCACATTTTTTTACATATTGTGTTTAGTTTATTAAAATTTTATTTGTAATTTTTGCATCTGTGTTCATGCATGTGTGCGTATGTGTTTAGTCGCTCAGTTGTGTCTGACTCTTTGCTACCCTGTGGACTATAGTTGGCCAGGCTTCTCTGTCCATGGGATTCTCCAGGCAAGAATACTGGAATGGGGTGCCATTCCCTTCACCAGGGCATTTTCCCAACCCAGGGATCAAACCCAGATCTCCTGCATTGGCAGGCGGATTCTTTACCACTGCACCATGTAGGAAGCCCACCTATGTTCATGAGGGATATTAATTTTAGTTTTATTTTCTCATAATATCTTTATTTGGCTTTAAATATCAGGGCAATAGTGGTCTCACAATGATTTGGAAAGTGTATTCGTCAAGGTCAAATGAGAACAGAGATATTTTTAAACAGGAAAATTTAACATAAAGAATAATGAGCTAAAACGGGCAAGTGGAGTAATGAGGTACTGGCAAACAAGTAGTAAAAAAAAAAAGTCTGTACACCCGTGGCAGATTCGTGTTGATGTATGGCAAAAGCAATACAATATTGTAAAGTAATTAGCCTCCAATTAAAATAAATAAACTTAAATTAAAAAAAATAAAATAAACTGCAAAATGGAAAAAAAAAAAGTCTAAATAGGAATAGCAGTCACTGCGTGTGTATGTGCTCAGTTGCTCAGTCATATCCAACTCTTTGTGACCCCATGGACTGGAGCCCACCAGGCTCCTCTGTCCATGGGATTTCCCAAGCAAGAATACTGGAGTGGGTCACCATTTCCTACTCCAGAAGATCTTCCTGACCCAGGGATCGAACCCATGTCTCCTGTATCTCTTCTGCATTGGCAGGTAGGTTTTTTACCACCGAAATACCTGGGAAGCCTTAACAGTCCTTAAGAGCAACAAACAATCCCTAGGGCTGAAATAGAGCTCCCAAGGAAGTCATCCCTGCCCTGTGGCTGAAATCCAGACCTTAGTGAAGAAGGCGTGGTTTTAGCTCACTGATGACAAACTGGTCTCTATGGTGCATGAGTGCCTGTGTGCTAAATCATTTCACTCGTGTCTGACTCTTTGTGACACTATGGACTATATAAAGCCCACCAGGCTCCTCTGTTCAGGAGATTTCCCAGGCAAGAATACAGCAGTGGGTTGCCATGCCCTCTTCCCCAGGGGATCTTCCTGGCCCAGGTATTGAAGAAAGGTCACCTGCACAGGCAAGAGGGTTCATTACCACCAGGACCTTTACAGTGACATTACATAGTCACTATGGCACACATAAGTAAAAGTTGATAGGAATCTACCTCCCAGGGAAAACCAATCACAGAGTCATGTCTCCCCAGGGGTACTCCACTATAAGACTGCTGAGGGAGAACTGGGAGAATCTGCTGGCCACAGAGTGCTGGGAACACTGTACACCACAGGAGCCAGGAACGAGAGAAGCCTGGCCTTCTTCCGGAGCTTGCTGCAGGAGAGAACCCCAACACCAGGCGCTAGGGAAGCAGGGCATACTACAAGGGCCAGATGCTTGAAGCTGTTTCACAGCTCAGTTTTTCATTTTTTTAATTCTCTTTTCTCTCCATTTCATTTTCAGTAATCTCTATTGCTATTTGTTCAAGTTCACCAATCTTTTCTTCTGAAATATTTGTCTTCCATTAATCCCATCTAGTATATTTTTCATCTTACACATTCTACTTTTCATTTAGAAGTTCAGTTTTGGTCTTTTTAAATGTCTTCCATGCCTTGATGACTTTTGAACATAGGGAATACAGGACTTACACGTTCTCGTCTATAAGGTCTATCATCTATGTCATGTCTGAGTCAGTTTTGATTGATTTTTCTCCTCATTTTTGGTTGTATGTTCTTGTTGCTTTGCTTGCCTGGTGATATTATTGGATATTATGAATTTCACATTTCTAGGTGTTAAAAATATTTGTTTTTCCATAAATATTCTTGAGCTTCGTTCTGGAACACAGTTAAGAAACTTGGAAACAAGTCTCCTGTAATTGTGTTATACTTTCATAATTTAAAAAATAAAAAAGGGAAAAAAAGAAAGCACTGGGGGGAAAAAAAAAAAGATACTTGGAAACAGTTTGATCCTTTCAGGGTCTTGCTTTTAAGTATGAGACAGATCAGTGTTTAACATAGGCCAATGTTAGCCTCCCAAAGAAGACAAAACCCTTCAAAATACTCAAACCTTAAGCCTCATGATTTATGAGGTTTTCTGCTTTGACTAGTGAACCATAACCCCTGCCCTGGGGGAACACTGGAGATGTTTCCATTTTACTCCTTACACATGGTTCTTTCCTGGGGTGCACTGATTCACACCCAGCCGTAGACCTGAGTAGACAGAACGGACTGTCGACCGTTCTCTGAAGTTATCTGTTTCTGTGCAGTGTTCTCCTCCTGAGTACTGTTCCCTGCAAACTCTACGTGCTCTGGCCTCCCTGAACCTCTAGCTCTGTCTCTTCAAATCAAGGGCACTGCTGGGCTCTACCTGTGTTCTCCCTGTCTGTGTGTGTCCTGTAAACTCTCTCCAGGCAGTGAACAGGGCAATCACTGTCCTTCATTGCTTGATATCCAGTGCTTTGTAAACTGTCATCTGATAAGAGTTACCTTTTTTTAGTTCCTTCAGGCAGGATTATGAAGTCAGCCCCTGTTATTCTATATTGGTCAGAAACACACATCCCAATATATCCTTTCTTAAAATAAAAATATCTGCATGGTAGAACCCAAGTCCTCAATCAACCAACGTTTAATAAATTAGATTAAAGCATCATTAAGAAAAAGATTGTGCTGAAATGAGATCCAGAATTAGATATTTACTCATGTATGTTTCCAGGGGTCCAGAAAGATGAACACCAGTATTAAAGGTGACACTGGTGTGGGAGGTGAGATAGTGGCTGCATCAGAAACCTCATGTCCATCTCAAATCTTCTTGACTTGACCCATCCCACACAGTCTTCGCATTTCACAGCTGAAAACTGACAACGTGTTGTTGTAGAACTAATCTACGGGCCTCTTCCTTCCTGCTCAAGGGCTTCTATGATGCCACAGCAGAGAGTACCACCAGGAACCTGCCCAGTACCCATACATGTGCAACCTGAAAGGAACTATGGAGAAATCCCTTCCTTGTCTTTCACTTGAGCAGATGTTTCTATGGCATCTTCCACAGTAGTTTTCAGGAGGTCCTGTTGAATTTCATGCCAATTGCCTATAGCAACGGCCAACTTAGAAATAGATTCTTACCTTGGCCTTCTCTCACTGCCCATTTCACTCCCTGTGGCAGATTGAGCTGTTGGCCTCAATTCTTCACTTGTCTTTAGTAGTTTTTTATATTCACATCCATGCTGGTACTCATGGTGGGCAGATTATACTTTTCCACACTATGATTTTTCAACTTGGCTATCTGACTTGGTTTGGCCAGGGGATTCTGGTAAGCAGGACACAAGTAGAAGCTTGAAATATTCCCTCTTGGGCTTCAGCCATCCCCATGTAGAGAAGCATTTACCCACTTCCCTTTCAATTCAGGTCCTAGAATGAGTCATATGAAGCAGAACTATCCCAACTGGCCCCAAATGATCCAATGATACATGAGCAAGAAATAAATGCTGTAGGCCATTGGAGCTCTGTAGTTGTTAAAATGCTATAAAAGTTGGATGACATCAAAAGTGGTATCTACAAGTAGGGGGCTGCTGGGACACAGTCTAAAATATGTGGCATTGATTTTAAGATGGATAGAAGGCAATAAAGATACTGCCTTAGGACCCATGTCTGGTGATAATGGTGCAAGGAAATTTTAGTGATAACAGCCTGACAAGATCTCTTACACCCTCAGGGATGAAGTTCTGGGTCAGTCTAACAGATAAGCAACTTAGACCAGCCAATCTACTCATCAGAAGTACAGGAAGTATAGAATGGGAGGTGAAGGAGTGAAGACTGTAATTGTTTCACTTGTTTTAAGTCTCTGCAGATATTGTAAATGGTGAATGGACAAGACTGAACACCTCTTATGTATTGCTTCAAATCCTTCTGGCCTTAACTCATTCTAGACCTTGCTACAGCAACTAGTTTTGGGCTAAGACCAAGTTTGTGAGCAAGTAAATTGATAGTGTCTCACCTTGGCCTATGGCATGTACTGTCCTTCTGGCTTCTTACCTCAGGGCTTCCCCGATGTCATCATATGAAAATTTAGTGGTTACTCACTTGATACTCATATGCAAATGACCCAGAAGTTCAGCGGAATTACTGCCCCAGAGACCACACTAAACTAGCTGGGGACAGATCATGCTTAGAAGGTCCCATGGGACTGCACCATCAGATGTTAGTAGCAGCAGGTAAGTCAACATTTTAACAGCTTTCCCTCCTTCACTGCGTAGTGCCCCACCCCTCACTCCTGCTCCCAAGATCACATTCCAAAGAAGCTGTCTATACACCTGATGCAAATAGACAATTCATTGAAAAAGACTCTGATGCTGGGAAAAATTGAGGGCAAGAGGATGAGATGGTTGGATGACATCACTGATTCAAAGGACATAAGTTTGAGGGAACTCTGGGAGATAGTGATGGACAGAGAAGCCTGGCATGCTGCAGTTCACGGGGTCACAAAGAGTCAGACACAACTGAGAGACTGAACAACAACAACACGGACTTTATCTGAGATTCTGCTTTGAAGAGAACCCAGATCAAGACTGTTTCACAACTGAAGGATGCTTAGTGCCAGTGACTGAACTACCAAAGCCTCTGAGAAGAAGTATGCATATTCACTCATTCATTTAGCCACTCAACAAAAAGGCTACTATATCTCTGACATAGTTGTAAACAGACTGCTCTTATCAAACATACATTCTAGTAACAGAAGGTCCACAATAAACATATTTTTATGCCAAGTAGTGTTAAATGCTAAGAAGAAAAATAAAGCAAAGTAGTAAGAGACAGAGAAAGATGGGAGATTGATCTTTTTAAGTATGGTCATTAGGTCCTCTTTAATAAGGTCACATTTGAGCAGAGAAGTGAATGAAGTGAAGAAACTGGTCATGAATCTGTATAGGTGAAACACATTCTAAGAAGACAGGCTGGTAAGTGAAAAGGCTCTGAGGTAGAGACATGTGTGACAAAGAAAGAAAGAAAGCTAGTGAGACTGGCTGAGAAGACTCAGCAAAGAGGAAAGTGAAAGGAGGTAAATGAGAAAGATGGTGCAGAGCCATATTGTATAGGACCTTAGAGGGTTTTAGGGGAAGGTTTGGAGTACAGGATGCTAGTTAGAAGGGAGAAATAGGAGGAAGCTGTCAGAAAGCCATGGCAATAATGTACATAAATGAGGATGGAAAACTGCTCTGTGGTATCAGTGGCAGAGCTGATAGGAGGTAGTTGAATTCTGGAAACATTTGAAATATGGAACAATCTGGATTTCTCAGTGGTTTGGATGTGGGTTTTGAAAGGAGGAAATCAGTCATGAAGCTTCTCTGATTTTTGGATAGAAGAACTTAAAAAGTAGAGTTGTCTTTTAGTGAGACAGGTAATTTCATTCTATAAGCTCAGACAGGCAACAGGCAAGGAACAGATGGCATTCTTCTCAACCTGTGCACTCCTTCAGCTATTATCTTTCTCTTCCCTCACCTATCCTAACAAGGCTGCCCTCAAAGGAAACTATTTTACCAGAACCTAAGTAACTTGGGGGAAGTGAAAGTGAAGTCGCTCAGTCGTGTCCGACTCTTTGTGACCCCATAGACTGTAGCCTACCAGGCTCCTCTGTCCATGGGATTTTCCAGGCAATAGTACTGCAGTGGATTGTCATTTCCTTCTCCAGGGGATCTTCCCAACCCAGGGCTCGAACCCGGGTCTCCCGCATTGTAGACAGACGCTTTACCATCTGAGCTACCAGGGGAAGGGAACTACCCAATTCAGACTCTCTAAAAGCCCAAGAGTCATAGGATTATAGATGCTTTCTCTCACCCACATCTTTCACCATATCAATAGGGCTTCTTTATCATAGTAAGGGATTAAAGCTATAAATACTCCAAGATCCAGACTCTATTTAAAATATCTCTAATGATACCCAAGGAAAACAGAGAAGACAAAACCAAGGACATTAGGGGAAATTTTCATCTCTGCCTCCACAGCTACAACTAACAATAAACACACCCTCACCACTAGCCGGATTATAATAATTTCAATATATAATATATACTATAATAATTTATACTATATAATATAAATTATTATATATAATATAATAATTTCAATATATAATTATACTAATTTCAATAGAAAATTATAAGACATGCTAAAAGACCAAAAAAAAAAAAAAACAGTTTGAAGAGTCTAACCAAGCATCAGGAAGCAGATTTAGATATGGCAGAGATGCTGGAATTATCAGACCAGGAACTTAAAATAACTTTGATTAAAGGTTATAATAGAAAAAGTGAACAACATGCAAGATGAAATGAATATTATAAGCAGGAAGATGTAACCTATAAGAAAGAACCAAAAGGAAATGCTAAGCAAAAGTCCTATAACAGAAATGAAGACTGCCTTTGATGGGCTCATCAATAGACTCAACACAGCTAAGGAAATGTAAATCAGACCATGTGCTTCTCAGTTTGAAATTATTCAATGGTTTTCTTCACTAAGAATAAAGTGGAAGGCTTACAATGGCCTATAAGGCATACAGGATTTTTCCCCACTCCACACCTTGTATCTCTGCCTCATCCCCTATTGTTCTGCTCCAAACCTATTCACTCCACTTCACTGTCCTTCTTGCTATTTCTCAAACATGCCAGGAATAGCTCAACATTGAATGTTACTACCTCTGCCTGGAATGTTAATCCCCCTGATATCTGCACAGTCATCCCTTCTCCTCATTTTAATATGCTACACAATGTACTTGCTAATTTTGTTTAGCATTTATTGTCTTTCTCTTTCACAAATCCCCTGCTAAAGCCACCCTGCTCTAGTATATAAATTCCACTAGAGAATGGATTTGTATTTATCTGTTTTGTTCTTTGATGAATTCCAAGAACCTAAAATAATGTGTGGCATGTAGTAGAGGCATGATACAAACATTTAAATAAAAGAGTAATGTATCAGAGCAACTAAAGATATCAAGCAAATATTAAAGGAACAAAGGAGAGAAAGAGAGAGCAATACAGCAATAGCAGAAGATGTCAATACCCCATTTCCAAGAATGGATAGATCATCCAGACCCAAAATCAATAAGAAATCAGTAGACATAAACAACACTGTAGATAAAATAGACCTAAAAGACATATATAGAACATTCCGTCCAATAGCAATGGAATATACATTATTTTCAAGTGTATATGGGACATTCTCCAGGATAGATCATATGTTAGCCCCTAAAACAAATCTTAACAAATTTAAGAAGACAGAGACCATGCCAAGTATGTTTTATCACCACAACTGTATGAAAGCAGAAATCAATAACAGGAGGGAAACTGGAAAATTCACAAGTATATGGAATTAAACAAACATTCCTGAAAAACCAATGGGTGAGAGAAAAAAGTCAGAAGTCAAAAAGGAAATTAAAAATATCTGGAGACAAATGAAAATGAACATAGAACTTACCAAAACTTATGATATGAAGCAAAAGCAGTTCAAGATGGAAGTTTATAGCAATAAACACCTTTACTAAGGAAAGAAGGAAGATCTTAAATAAATAACCTATTTTCACATCTCAAGAAACTAGAAAAAGAACAAACTAAATGTACATTTAGCACAAGGAAGGAAATAAGAATGATCAGAGAAGAAACAAAATAGAGATGAGAAAAACAGTAAAGCAGATTAATGAAAATAAGACACAGTGTTCTGAAAAGATAAACAAAATTGACAAACTTTGGGCTAGACTGAGAAAAAGAGAGCGAGATCCAAATAAATAAAAGTACAAGCATATTTCAGAAATATTGCAGATTTGGTTGCAGACCACTGCAAAGCAGATATTTATGTATATCTATGACTTATTCATGTTGAGGTCTGACAAAAACAACAAAATTCTGTAAAGCAATTATTCTTTGATTAAAAAATGAATAAATTTTTAAAAAGCATGTTTACACTGCTACTGCTGCTGCTAAGTCACTTCAGTTGTGTCCGACTCTGTGAGACCCCATAGATGGCAGCCCACCAGGCTCCCCCATCCCTGGGATTCTCCAAGCAAGAACACTGAAGTGGGTTGCCATTTCCTTGAAAGTGAAAAGTGAAAGTGAAGTCGCTCAGTCGTGTCTGACTCTTAGTGACCCTATGGACTGCAGGCTACCAGGCTCCTCCGTCTATGGGATTTTCTAGGCAAGAGTCCTGGAGTGGGGTGCCATTGCCTTCTCTGATGTTTATACTACAGTCTATTAACTGTGTAATAGCATTATGTCTTAAAAAGCAATGTATATACCTTAATTTAAAAAAACACTATATAGTTAAAAAATGATAATCATCATCTGAGCCTTCAGCAAGTTATAATCTTTTTGCTAGTGGAGGGTCTTACCTCAGTGTTGATGGCTGTTGATTGATCAGGTTGGTGGTTGCTGAGGTGGTGGGGACTGTGGCAATTTTTTAAAGTAAGACAATGATATTTGCCACATCGATTAACTCTTCCTTTCACTTGTATATTTAGAGGCCACAACCAGTCCATTCTGAAGGAGATCAGCCCTTCGATTTCTTTGGAAGGAATGATGCTAAAGCTGAAACTCCAGTACTTTGGCCACCTCATGTGAAGAGTTAACTCACTGGAAAAGACTCTGATGCTGGGAGGGATTGGGGGCAAGAAGAGAAGGGGACGACAGAGGATGAGATGGCTGAATGACATCACTGACTCGATGGATGTGAGTCTGAGTGAACTCTGGGAGTTGGTGATGGACAGGGAGGCCTGGCATGCTGCGATTCATGGGGTCGCAAAGAATCGGACATGACTGAGCGACTGATCTGATCTGATCTGTAGGGTTATTAATTGGTCTGATTTCAATATTCTCTCAGGGAATAGGGAGTCCAAGGAGAGGGAGAGAGATGGAGGAACAGCCAGCCAGTGAGGCAGTCAGAACTCACACATTTATTAAGTTCATCATCTTACATGAACATGGTTTGTGATACCCTAAAACAATTATAATACTCACATGAAAGATCACTGATCACAGATCACCATAACAAATACAATGTTAATTAAACAGTTTGAAATCTTGTGGGAATTACCAAAATGTGACTCAGGGACACAAAGTGAGCAAATGTTAATGGAAAAATGGCAAAAAAAAAAAAAAAAAGCCTTGCTTGATACAGATTTGCCACAAACCTTCAATCTGTATAAAACAAAACAAAACCAGTACCTATGTGGTGAAATAAAATGAAGAATGCCTGAATAAATACAGAGAAGACATTACAACTGACATCAAAGAAATACAAAAGGTCACAGAGACTACCATGAATGTTTCTATTACAACAAGCTGGATAACCTAGAACACATGGATAAGTTCCTAGAAACATACAACCTACCTTCTTCTGAGCTATGAAGAAACAGAAAATCTGAACAGACCAATAATACTAAGAGACTGAACCAGTAATCAAAAAATTCCCCCAAAATAAAAGCCCGGGACCTGATGGCATCATTGGTAAATTTTACCAAACATTTAAAGAAGAGTTAATGCCAATGCTTCTCAAAGTCTCTCAAAAATTGAAGAGAAGGGAACACTACCAAACTCATTTTACAAGAGAAGTATCACTCACTTACCAAATGATAAGAAAAGAAAACTACAGACTAATATCCCTGATGAACACAGATGCAAAACCCCTCAGCAATGTACTAGCAAACTAATTCAAGAGCACATTAAAAGAATCACAACCCATGACCAAGTAAGATTTAACTGAAGGATGCAAGAATGGTTCAACGTACATAAATGATGTGATACAACACATTAATAAAATGAAGGATAAAAATTATACGATCATCTCAACAGATTCTAGAAAAACATCTAACAAAATTTAATGCTCTTTCATGAGAAAAACTCTCAACAAATTAAGTACAGAAGGAATGTACCTCAAGAAATAAATACCATATTTGACAATCTCATAACTTCTAATATCATATTCAGCACTGAAAAACTAGAAACTTTTCCTCTGAGATGGGGAATAAGACAAGGATGTCCACTCTTACCACTTCTATTCAGCATAGTACTGGATGTCCTAGCCAGAGCAATTAGGCAGGAACAAGAAATAAAAGGCATCCAAGTTGGAAAGGAAGATGTGAAATTATCCCTTTTTGCAGATGACATAATCTTATATAGAGAAAACCCTAGAGATCCTACAAAAAAAAAACTGTTGAAATAAATAAATTCAGTGAAATTGCAGGATGCAAGATCAATGTACAATATTTATTTTCACTAACAATGTACTAACGGAAAAATAAATTAAGAAAATAATCCCATTTACAGTAGCATCAAATAAAATATTTAAAATAAAGTTAACCTTAACCAAAAAGGTTAAATCTTTACACTTAAAACTATAAAACATTAAGGAGAGATATTTGGGAAGACACAAATAAATGAAAAGACATCCTATGTTCATGAGTTAGAAGAATTAATATTGTTAATGTGTTTATACACACTAAAGGCATCTATAGATTCAATGAAACCCCTATCAAAATCCCAATGCATTTTTCATGAAAACAGACAATCATCCTAAAATCCACATGGAACCACAAAGGACAAGTAGCCAAAGTAATCACAAGCAAAAAAATTAAAGTTGGAGGCATCACATTACCTGATTTCAAAATACGCTATAAAGCTAAAGTAATCAAAACAGCATGGCACTAGCATCAAAATAGATATATAAAGCAAGGGAATAGAATTAAGTTTAAGAATTAAAAAAAAAAAAAAAAAAAAAAAAGACAGGCCAAAAAAGCCTGGGTAGACATTTCTCAAAAGAAAATATACAAATGGTCAAAAGATATATGGAAAGATGTTAAACCTCACTAATCACCAGGGAAATGCAAATCAAAGCAACACATTTATGATCACTGATCTTCCACAAAGTCGCCAAGAGCATATAGTGGGGAAAGGACAGTCTCTTTAAAACATGGAGCAGGGAAAATTGGTTTACTGCATGCACAAAATGAAATTTGACCTTTATCTCATATCAGATACAAAAATCAACTCAAAATGGACTCAAGACTTAAATGTGATAGCTGAAAACATAAAATTATTAGAAGAAAACATATAGGGAAATTTTGATACTGGCCTGGGCACTGATGTTTTTGGATATGACCCAGAAAGCACAGACAACAAAAGCAAAAGTAGACAAATGGGATTTCATCAAACTAAAAAGCTTCTACACAGCAGAGGAAACCAACACAGTGAAGAAGCAACCTATGGAATGAATGACAGTAAATATTTGTAAACCATACATCTAATGAGGGGTTAATATCCAAAATATATAAGGAACTCAAACAACTCAATAGCAAGAATTAAGTTTAAGAATTAAAAAAAAAAAGGCCAAAAAAATCTGGGCAGACATTTCCCAAAAGAAGATATACAAATGGTCAAAAGATATATGGAAAGATGTTCAACCTCAATAATTACCAGGGAAATGCAAATCAAAATAACAATGAGATACTACTTCAGCCCTGTTATAATGACTATTATCAAAAAGACAAAAGATGACAAGTGTTGGTGAAGACGTGCAGGAAAAGGAACCCTGTACAACTGTTGGTAGGACTGTATGGAAAGTATGGTGATTTCTCAAAAAGCTAAAACTAGGGTTACCAATCTCACTTCTAGGTATTTATTTGGAAGAAATGAAATCAGGATCCAGAAGAAATATCTGCATTCTTATGTTCATGGCAGCATTATTCATAATAGTAAAATGGAAACATCTGAATGTCGATGGAAGGATAAAAAAGATGTGGTATGTGTATACATGGGAATATTGTTGGGAATACTGTACAGCCAAGAGAAAAAAGGAAATCCTACCATTTGCAACAAAATGGATGAACCTATTGAGCATTACTGAAGTGAAATAAGCCTGAGAAAGACAAGTACTGTATAATCTCATTTATGTATGTAATCTAAAAAAAAAAATGAAGGAAAAAAGTTGAATTCATAGAAGCAGAGAGTAGAATGGTGATTACTGGGGACTGCAAATGTGGGAGGAATGGGGATATACTGGTCAAAAGGTACAAAGTTGCAGTTTTATAAATGAACATGTCTGGAGAATCATATGCATGATGACCACAGCTAAATTAATGCTGTATTGAACACTGGAAATATCCTAACAGAACAGATTTCAGATGCACTTATCACTAAACAAAGACAATTATGTGAGAAGATATGTAAATTAGG
This sequence comes from Bos mutus, assembly GCF_027580195.1. Classification (NCBI taxonomy): domain Eukaryota; kingdom Metazoa; phylum Chordata; class Mammalia; order Artiodactyla; family Bovidae; genus Bos; species Bos mutus. The sequence continues at coordinate 76,903,127 of NC_091623.1, forward strand.
TTGACTGTAGCAATCCTTTCACTGTGTATATGTGATGGTCACATCATGCTGTGCACCTAAAATATACACAACTTTTATTTAAAGAAGAGAATAACGTGAAGGTCAAAGTGGAAACCATATCAGATCAGATCAGTTGCTCAGTCGTGTCCAACTCTTCGTGACCCCATGAATCGCAGCACGCCAGGCCTCCCTGTCCATCACCAACTCCCGGAGTTCACTCAGACTCACGTCTATCGAGTAAGTGATGCCATCCAGCCGTCTCATCCTCTGTTGTCCCCTTCTCCTCCTGCCCCCAATCCCTCCCAGCATCAGAGTCTTTTCCAATGAGTCAATTCTTCGCATGAGGTGGCCAAAGTACTGGAGTTTCAGCTTTAGCATCATTCCTTCCAAAGAAATCCCAGGGCTGATCTCCTTCAGAATGGACTGGTTGGATCTCCTTGCAGTCCAAGGGACTCTCAAGAGTCTTCTCCAACACCACAGTTCAAAAACATCAATTCTTTGGCACTCAGCCTTCTTCACAGTCCAACTCTCACATCCATACATGACCACAGGAAAAACCATAGCCTTGACTAGACAAACCTTTGTTGGCAAAGTAATGTCTCTGCTTTTGAACACGCTATCTAGGTTGGTCATAACTTTCCTTCCAAGGAGTAAGCGTCTTTTAATTCCATGGCTGCAGTCACCATCTGTAGTGATTTTGGAGCCCAGAAAAATAAAGTCTGACACTGTTTCCACTGTTTCCCCATCTATTTCCCATGAAGTGATGGGACCGGATGCCATGATCTTCGTTTTCTGAATGTTGAGCTTTAAGCCAATTTTTTCACTCTCCACTTTCACTTTCATCAAGAGGCTTTTGAGTTCCTCTTCACTTTCTGCCATAAGGGTGGTGTCATCTGCATATCTGAGGTTATTGATATTTCTCCTGGAAATCTTGATTCCAGCTTGTGCTTCTTCCAGTCCAGCGTTTTTCATGATGTACTCTGCATATAAGTTAAATAAACAGGGTGACAATATACAGCCTTGACGAACTCCTTTTCCTATTTGGAACCAGTCTGTTGTTCCCTGTCCAGTTCTAACTGTTGCTTCCTGACCTGCATACAGATTTCTCAAGAGGCAGATCAGGTGGTCTGGTATTCCCATCTCTTTCAGAATTTCCCACAGTTTATTGTGATCCACACAGTCAAAGGCTTTGGCATAGTCAATAAAACAGAAATAGATGTTTTTCTGGAACTCTCTTGCTTTTTCCATGATCTGGCGGATGTTGGCAATTTGATCTCTGGTTCCTCTGCCTTTTCTAAAACCAGCTTGAACATCAGGAAGTTCACAGTTCACATATTGCTGAAGCCTGGCTTGGAGAATTTTGAGCATTACTTTACTAGCGTGTGAGATGAGTGCAATTGTATGGTAGTTTGAGCATTCTTTGGCATTGCCTTTCTTTGGGATTGGAATGAAAACTGACCTTTTCCAGTCCTGTGGCCATTGCTGAGTTTTCCAAATTTGCTGGCATATTGAGTGCAGCACTTTCACAGCATCATCTGTCAGGATTTGGAATAGCTCAACTGGAATTCCATCACCTCTACTAGCTTTGTTCATAGTGATGCTTTCTAAGGCCCACTTGACTTCACATTCCAGGATGTCTGGCTCTAGGTCAGTGATCACACCATCGTGATTATCTGGGTCAAGAAGATCTTTTTTGTACAGTTCTTCTGTGTATTCTTGCCATCTCTTCTTAATATCTTCTACTTCTGTTAGGTCCATACCATTTCTGTGCTTTATCGAGCCCATCTTTGCATGAAATGTTCCTTTGGTATCTCTAATTTTCTTGAAGAGATCTCTAGTCTTTCCCATTCTGTTGTTTTCCTCTATTTCTTTGCATTGATCGCTGAAGAAGGCTTTCTTATCTCTTCTTGCTATTCTTTGGAACTCTGCATTCAGATGTTTATATCTTTCCTTTTCTCCTTTGCTTTTCCCTTCTCTTCTTTTCACAGCTATTTGTAAGGCCTCCCAGACAGCCATTTTGCCTTTTTGCATTTCTTTTCCATGAAGATGGTCTTGATCCCTGTCTCTTGTACAATGTCATGAACCTCATTCCATAGTTCATCAGGCACTCTATCTATCAGATCTAGGCCCTTAAATCTATTTCTCACTTCCACTGTATAATCATAAGGGATTTGATTTAGGTCATACCTGAATAGTCTAGTGGTTTTCCCTACTTTCTTCAATTTAAGTCTGAATTTGGCAATAAGGAGTTCATGGTCTGAGCCACAGTCAGCTCCTGGTCTTGTTTTTGCTGACTGTATAGAGCTTCTCCATCTTTGGCTGCAAAGAATATAATCAATCTGATTTCGGTGTTGACCATCTGGTGATGTCCATGTATAGAGTCTTCTCTTGTGTTGTTGGAAGAGGGTGTTTGTTATAGACATACCATAATAAAACAGAGAGGGTGAATTTCAAGGAAACAAAGTTAGTTCTTTCTCCCCCTTTGCAAAACCAATAAGGGTTCAGGGCAACAAGCAAATGATAAGCTAGATTTTAAAAAAGGAATGTATCTGCTGAATTAGTCAAGATCCCAAAAAAGCAAAGAAAGGTAGATCACAGAAGGGTAAGAAAAAGCACTAGTACAGAAGTCAACAGAAAGAGAACTGGAAAAAACCATTTTGAGGAATTTGAGTACAAGGATTCCCCCTAACACACACACCTTATCCATAGGCATCCCTGGCCTTAGGCACCGACTTGGCCCAGAATCAGAAATTTGGCCTCATGGAAATAGTAAAGGAAGAGGGTAGTTGGTTTTATGCACCAACAGCTCAAAATAAACTGTTAAAATAATATAGACCTGAGGGAATAGACGTCACCTCCCCTATTTATCTAATATTTGCAGACTGGTGGGTGAGACATTACAATCTGCCATCTTAGTACATTCTATGAGGCTAACTGCCTGAGTCAGGTAGGAAGACCTATCCTACCTCTGGTGTTAAGTAAAACTGCAGTGGTGTCCATACTGCCTGAGTTTTAGTGCTGCTGAGAAAAGATCAATATAGAAATAACTCTGACCACATTGCACAAAAATAAACCCCCAAAGCAATTTGTTCCAACTCCACAATGGGGGTTACATAGAACACTTTCATGTCATATTTTCACTACCAAATTCAAACAGGAAATTATGTATAAATCAACTCCAGGGGACTTCCCTGGCAGTCCAGTGGTTAAAACTCCACACTTCCAATGCAAGGGGTGCAGGTTCAGTACCCGGTTGGGGAACTAAGATCCCACATACTCTATGGCGCAGCCAAAATGAAATGAAACAAAATAAATAATGAAACAGATAAATCAACTCTATTACAGAGCTGAGGTCTAGAGATCTAATAGGGTAGGGTGAAGGGTAACACTTTTGCCAAATGATTGCACTTCTGATTTTTAATGTATAGAAGTCATTCCCTGATTTAAAAAGAACATTGCCATTTAGAGAACAAAAGAGTGTTTTTCTTAATAAGAAATAAAGCAGGAAATATACTGTAGCAGAACAATCTCTGGGCTGGGAATTAGAAGATCTCTCTTCTAATCCTCAATTTACACTCATACACTGTGTCACTGGGGAAGTTGCTCAGCCTATTTAAATCTCATTTCCCTCCTTGTAGGATAAAGATGATTATACCTAACTTGTATATTTCATATTGCAATTATATTCGTATTATAATCCACTGAGATTATATGAACATGTTTGGGAAAATGTAAACTATACTTGATATTTTTGTATCTTTGCAATATACTCTATATCCAATATTACATTTAATTATGAAACAACCATGAATACACAAGTTATTATTTTATATAGTCTTTAACATTATGAACAGAAGTCATGACATGATGCAATAGATCACATGTGACTGGCACATTAATTCCCCACCATATGGAATACAGTCATTTAAGCTAAATTTAAAGAAAATCATATTTTAAGGCATCATTTTTTTCCTTTCAAAGAAGACATCCAAAGTGGCCTTCAAAAGTGCACTAAGCAAGGAACAAATAGAGGTAGGACAGTCATAAAATCGCTTCAGATTTGCACTTCATGGAACTTTAATGTCACAGAGTGCAGTCATAAGTAGTGAATATATTTTCTCTAGCCATCTACACTGCTGTAAAGACACAGTGAAATATATCTTTATCTGGTTTGATAGCACTGGGTAAATATTGTTCACTTAATAGACATTATAAATTACTCACAGCCATGTAGGAAAAAGAAAGTAGGCCTTTATAACTATGAAGTAATCAAACTGCTATATTTAAAAACTTGGAGGCCATAGTCATAAAGTGTGATTTAACTGAGGATTTTATGGTATACTCATGAACAAGTAAATCAGATTCTGCAGTGTTTATCTCTGATAACTTCTGGTTCCATAACCCATTGCCCAGAAATGGGCTGCTATAATTAACCTCTAATACAGAGATACAATAGGCAACCCACAGATAATAAAAATGATAACAGATTCCCCATCTTTTGGTGTCAGTGAGGGGATACTTTTGAACTTCCGTCCTTGATCAAATATCAGATCTTAAAGGGAGAAAAGGGGGATAATATCTGAAATATTGTGGATTTTTTCAAAATTCTTATTTATATATGGAAAATTATTTTTCTGAAAAAAACTGTCAAAAGTTATTCATGGAGCTTAAATATAAACAGATCTTAATCTACTTAGGGTTCCGCTATTAAATAAAAATACTTACATTATCTAAGGAATATCCTAAAATAATTGTTGGCAGACTTTTTCCATAAAGTCCACTTAAGAGTATTCTAGGCTTTGGGGAAGCCATTCAATCTTTGTCACAACTACTCAACAGCCATAGACAATACTTAAATGACCAAGCATGGCCAGGTTCCAACAGAACTTCATTTATGGGCACTGAAATTTGAATGTGCTTTTGAATTTGGCTTTTCGTGTACTATGAAATATTATTTTTTATTTTTACCTACCATTGAAATGAAAGACAGGAAGCATGCAGGATTTGGCCTGAGAGCTACTGGTTGCTAACTCCTGGTCTAAGATATCACAGAGTATTACTCCAATGGACAGAGATATTTTTCTTGAAGCCTGTGCGTTTTCTACATTTATTTAATTTTTGGAAGAGAAAGAAAACCTATGTCCTGCTTCTATTATAAGCACTGATGTTGTAGCCACGTGTTCCTGGAAACAAACTCACTCAGAAGGACAATGCAGATAGTGGAGTGCAGTTTATTACACCGGCGGGCCCAAGGCAGAGTCTTCTCTTAGCAAAGGACCCCAACCAACTTTTGTGAAAACCTTATATACCCTAAGTGTACTGCTCAAGCCCACATCCCCAAATTCCTTAAACCTAGCCTGAAAAGTGTTAAAGGGAGACACAATCAGGTTACAGCCATGATTCATAATCAAGGGTCAGCTGGTTATACATTATAGCCTACTCCAATGGGTGCCGTAAAGATTACAAATGTGATTGACTACATAGGGGATTATTACATTATTTCTGGCAATGGGAAATCTTGGTGTAGAATCTGGTGTTTATCAGTCCAGGAGGCCAGTTCGGCCGTAGGTATGTTATCCCCATGGCTACCAGGCACATGGTCCAAAGCTCACTGAAAGTACAAGATGGAATTTCTTTTCAAGATGGAGTCAGCTCAGCCTGTTTACAGAACAATCCCATCACCCCCAAAACCCCTCCACGCTATCCATCTATGGGATTATATCCTCTCTACCCCAATACACATTCTACTGTTCTATTCTCTATCACTATAGGGTTGTCTTTTTGAGAATGTCATAGAAATAGAATCACAGGGTATGTAACCTTTTCAGAATGACTTTTTTCACCAAGCAAAATGCCTTTGAAATTCATCCAAGTTTTGTGTGCATCAATTGTTTCTTCCTTTTTATTGCAGAGATGTTTAGTGTTCCATTATATGAAGGCACTATGGTTTGTTTACCCATTCGCCCACTGAAGGACATTTCCAGTTATGAGTGATTATAAACAGGGCTTCTATAAATATTCATGTATAGGAGTTTATATGTGAACATAAGTTTTCAATTTCAGTTCACTTAGAATATTATCTAAAAATAGGATTGCTGGATCAAATGATAAGTGTACGTTTAACTTTACAAGGAACACGGCTGTACTATTTTGTATTCTATTTACTTTACATTCTCACCAGCACTTGGTATTATCAGGGTTTTTTGTTTTTTAAATTTAGTCACTGTAACAGATATGTGATGATTTTAATTTGCATTTCTCCAGCTGCTAATGACATTGGGTATCTTTTCATATGTTTATCATCCATATTTTCTCTATAAGTGATGTCTGTTTAAGTCTCAAACCAACTTTTAAACTGGTTTGTTTTCCTAATGTTGAGCTTTGAGAGTTTTTTATATGTTTTTGATACAAGTTGTTTGTTGGATGTGTGATTTGCAAGTATCTCATCCCAGTATCTAGTCTGTCTTTTCATTCTCTTCAAGTTTTTGGTTTTGGTAAATTGTAACTTGTAGATTTTTTCCATTGATATCATATCTAAGAACTCTTTGTCTAACTCCAGGTCAAAAAGACTTCTAATGTTTTCTTCTAAAGATCATACAGTTTTGTATTTTACACTTTTTTTTTTTTTTTAATTTTTAGGCTACACAGTGCAGAATCTTAGTTCCCTTGACCAGGGATTGAACCCAAGCCTCCTACAGTGGAGGCATGGAGTCCTAACCACTGGACTGCCAGGGAAGTCCTTGCGTTTTATTTGTAGATGTTTGATCCATTTTGTACTAATTTTTGAAAGAGAGATTTAGACCAAAGTTCTTTTTTTTTACATACAGAGGTCCAACACCAGGAGACTCTGCCTTCTCTGTTGTTTTGCTTGGCACCTCTGTCAAAAACAAATTAGCCATATTTATATATGTGTCTATTTCTAGACTCGACTTCCCTGGTGGCTCAGACGGTAAAAGCATCTGCCTACAAAGCGGGAGACCCAGGTTCAATCCCTGGGTCGGGAAGATGCTCTGGAGAAGGAAACGGCAAACCCCTCCAGTATTCTTGTCTGGAAAATCCCCTGGAAGGAGGAGCCTGGCAGGCTACAGTCTGTGGGGTTGCAGAGTCGGACACGACTGAGCAACTTCACAACAATTTCTAGACTCTGTTTTGTTCTACAGACCTAGTCCTTCATAAATATCATGCTATCTTTATGTTGCAGCTTTAGAGTAAGTCTTAAAATTAGGTAGTATGATTTTTCCAACCACAGTTCTCTGAGACCTTGTTTCTTTCCCTATTTTTAATACTAATTATGTCTGCTGTTCTGATTGGGTAAAATTATCTGTCTTCAAGTTCACTGATTTCTCTATCTCCATTCTGCTATTACGCCAACAGGTAAGTTTTCAATTTTGGTTACTGTACTTCTCGATTCTAAAACTTTCATTTGAGACTTCCCTGGTGGTCCAGTGGCTAAGACTCCTCATTCTGAATGCAGGAGGCCCAGGTATGATTCCTGGTCAGGGAACTAGATCCCAAGTGCCACGACTAACAGCTAACATGCCATAACTAGAGCCCCTGCATTCCACAGCAAAGACGGAAGATATACTTGCTTAGACTTTCTACAATTCCAATTTTCTTAATTCATCCTTACTTGTTGGAGCATTTTTATAATAACCACTTCAAAGGCTATGTCAGATAATTCTAATACCTGTGTCACCTTGTCATTAGCATCTATTGACTGTCTTTTCCCATGCGAGTTGAGATTTTCCTGGCTATCTCTGTGCCAAGTAATTTTCAGTTATATCCTGCACATTGTGAATATTATAAGATTCTGAGTCTTAAATTGTATGGAACTCCTTGCTTCAGTAGGCAATCAATTTGGTTGAATTTAAATCTCAAGTTATGACCTGCCTTCAACTGCTGCTGTGGTTCCAATGCCAGTTCTATTTTCAAAGCCTTTGTGATGCTATTTGGATCTATCCTGTCTGCTATCCACTGACCAATCTGGGATCTGGGCAGTGTTCTATCCTGTAATTCAGTCCTCTTCAAAATCTACCATTTACTGTCTCGAGTAGGATACTCACATGTGTGGCTTAGCTGTGATCCCTGGAGCTCATACACATCTTTATGGAGTCCCTTTCCCAAGCTCCTTCCTCTCCTAGGTCTCTTCAGTTCTCTTTGGTTCACTGAAGCTCCCCTTTTGGATCCCATTTTTAGGGAATGGAGGCTTTTTTTTTTTTAACACTGCTCTGCACTTCTTGAGACTGTGTCACATCAGGGCCAAGATGTAAAAAGACAGGGTAAGAAAGAAAATCAGCATTTGTCCCATGCTCTTGAGGCCACAGGAAGGAACTTACCCTCCCTCAGAGCCAGGAAAGGACAATTGAAAAGCCCAGTCTTGGAACCCTCCTGCACTCGGCCTCCTACATCTCTGTCTCAACTGATTCTGGTCTTGCCCCATAAAAACCGAAACTGGGAGTATAACAGAGTTCGGTGAATGCCACTAATCTTTCTGGTGAATAATCAAAATGGAAGATGGTTTTGGGAACTCCCTAAACTTGAAATGGGTGCCAGAAGGGAGGATGGTTTGTAGACTGTACCTCACCGTAACATTCTCTGCCCCCTAACTGGATACATTAAAATTGGGGTCAGCCAGAGATGCGGTTGTCTTTGAATATAGTTTATGAAATTATCCAGGCATCCTCAAGACTCAGGCTTCATCCCAGAACTGGAGAAAGAGGGTGTCAATGAAAATACTTCCCAGGGAATCCTGGTAGGCTCCTGGAAGTAAAACCATGGCCACTGGCATTCTTGATATTTTCTAAATAAGTAACAAAACAAGATAGCAGGGAGTTGGACAGAGTTTATAAGTTGATTGCTTTATCACTGTCCTGCTTAAAAGCCTTCCCTAGCCTGCCGTATCTAAGTAATAAATCATTTCACATTCTCTATTCTCTGAGATCTAACCCCAAACCAGTTTTACATCCTGCTGCTTCCTTCCACCCTGTCCCAGAGATTCCTGCCCCACTCTTCTGATTTAATGGTTTATGGTGGGGTTCTGGAATTAATTTAACTTGAAAGTTCCCCAAACAATTCTAATAGGGATCCAGGAGAGATAAGCTCTAATGCTTAATTTTATAGCCAAATAAGATCACTGTTTATTATATTATATAAACCTAGTATAATGCCACATTTTCTACCTCTGGAAATCCATACATTCTTGAAGGTCCAGCTCAAAAGACAAATTCTCCAGGTAGCTGTCCCTGATCACACTAGACCAAAATTAAGGTAGACTTCTCCAGGTTCCCAGAGCATTTTCTTTGCATGACTCCACAGTACTTTTCACAGTCTGCAATGTAATATACCTGAGCAGCTGCAATGTAAGGAAAGTATAGACCCAATATCAGCGCTGTGAATTGCCCTGTGATTTTAGTAGTCAATTTTCAGTTCTCAAAGCTTTGAATGCTTCATCTATTAAATATGAAAAAATGATTATCTTACAGTGTTATTATAAGGTTTAAATAAGACACTTCTGTTATCCCCAGCCTTCTTCATGTCACTGTACAAAGGAAATATAACTGAACAGTTTTTTGGTGAAAGATATTTTGGCAAGAGCTAACAGGCTGTGAGCTCCACCTACTCCAGGCCTCTCCCAACAGCTCCAAGAGTCAACAAGATCAGTATCTGGACATACCTATAATCCACTCAAGAAATACTGATTGGCTGCCCATTGAAATCACATGGAGAACATTTAAAACAAATGATTGGATATTATCCCCAGATTTATGATTTAATTTGTCTGGGCACAGCCTAGGGCATTAAGAGTTTTTGAAGGTCCCCAAGTGATTCTCATATGCATTCAAGATTAAGGATCACCGTTCATAAAAATATGGATCAGAAACGTCATTAAGTAAAACTTCTAGGTTATAAACTTCTTGAGGGTGAAGAAGGCACACTGTTCATTTCTATAGAACATTACCCAATCCCCAATCCTCACCAACATTACCCTTTCAATAATATAGATGTTCAATAAATATTTTTGGAATTCAGTTTAATTCAACAGAGAAATACAATTTAAAAGTTCAATGTGCACTGTGGAGATCACTGGAGAAATCATTTCCAAAATACAGCAGACATTATCCAGTGGATTCGGGAACCCTGCAATTCCAGTCCCCATGCTCTACCTACCTCTTGTGTGCAGTGTCAGCTCCCAGGCTTAGTAAACAGACTATGTCCCCATATCATCAAGATGTCACTACTTTTCTCAATCTAACTACAGAAAGTAAAGTAATAAAATGATGTTAAAGAAAGGAAACATTACATATAGCCAGGAATGTTTTCGGGTATTGTTCTTTAAGTGCAAGAAAGCTGAGCATCTCTAAGTCTTTAAAATTCGTACTTCTCAACTCATGTTCTTGGGTATGATAGTAAAAAGGATTATCTCTTATGGAATTTGCTTCCAGTGTTTGGAAAGCTTGAAAGAGAGGGAAGAGATTTGTCACTAATTCCAGTTCTGATATCTAAAATTACTTAATGTAAATAGTCCATCTTTATTAATTCATCAGAAATGCTAAAACTCATAATTAATTTCACATGTATTCAACAGACCCTAGATATATGTCTATAGAATATTTTCATGTAAGATAATAGATTCAACTAACCATTAGCCAAGAAGATCAGAGAGGTCTGTCTAATCAAAGCTATGATTTTTCCAATAGTCATGTATGGATGTGAGAGTTGGACTATAAAGGAAGCTGAGCGCTGAAGAATTGATGCTTTTGAACTGTGGTGTTGGAGAAGACTCTTGAGAGTCCCTTGGACTGCAAGGAGATCCAACCAGTCCATCCTAAAGGAAATCAGTCCTGAATATTCATTGGAAGGACTGATGCCAAAGCTGAAGCTCCAATACTTTGGCCACCTCATGAGAAGAACAGACTCATTGGAAAAGACTCTGATGCTGGGAAACGTTGAAGGCAGGAGGAGAATGAAGGCAGGAGGAGAAGGGGATGACAGAGGATGAGATGGTTGGATGGCATCACTGACTCAATGGACATGAGTCTGAGTAAGTTCCGGGAGTTGGTGATGGACAGGGAAGCCTGGCGAGCTGCAGTCCATGGGGTTGCAAAGAGTCGGACATGACTGAGTGACCAAACTGAACTGAATTGATCACAAATGAAGCATTCCATCTCTGTGTAATGCATCAATCAGGATAAGCCATGTAAACAGTGTAAAATATGTAAAGGAGGATCCCTACCCCACACACACATACATACATACAAACCTCAGTTGTTATTTGTGCCATGCGGAGGACACAGAGATCAAAAGGCCAACATCAGCTGGATCATAGAAAAAGCAAGAGAATTCCAGAAAAATGTATACTTCGGCTTCATTGACTATGCTAAAGCTTTTGACTCTGTGAATCACAACAACTGTGGAAAATTCTTCAAGAGATAGGAATACCAGACCACCTTCCCTGCTTCCTGAGAAATCTGCATGCAGGTCAAGAAGCAACAGTTAGAACTGGACATGGAACAATGGACTGCTTCCAAATGGGAAAGGAGTATAACAAGGCTGTATATTTTTACCCTGCTTATTTAATTTATATGCAGAGTACATCATGCAAAATGCCAGACTGGATGAAGCACAAGCTGGAATCAATAACCTCAGATGTGCAGATGACACCACCCTTACGGCAGAAAGCGAAGATGAACTAAAGAGCCTCCTGATGAAAGTGAAAGAGAGTGAAAAAGCTGGCTTAAAATTCAACATTCAAAAAACTAAAATCATGGCATCTGGTCTCATCACTTCATGGCAAATAGATGGGGAAAAAATGGAAACAGTGACAGACTTTGTTTTCTTGAGCTCCAAAATCATTTTGGATGGTGACTGTAGCCATGAAATTAAAAGACACTTGTTCCTTGGAAGAAAAGCTGTGACAAACCTAGACAGTGTATTAAAAAGCAGAGACATTACTTTGCTGCCAAAGGTCCATCTAGTCAAAGTTGTCTTTTTTCCATTAGTCATGTATAGATGTGAGAGTTATCATAAAGAAGGCTGAGCACCAAAGAATTGATGCTTTTCAACTGTGGTGTTGGAGAAGACTCTTGAGAGTCCCTTGGACAGCAAGGAGATCAAATCAGTCGATCCTAAAGGAAATCAGTCCTGAATATTCACTGGAAGGACTGATGCTGAAGCTGAAACTCCAATACTTTGGCCACCTAATGCAAAGAACTGACTCATTGGAAGAGACCCAGATGCTGGGAAAGATTGAGGACAGGAGGAGAAGGGGGTGACAGATGATGAGATGGTCAGATGGCATTACCAACTCAATGGACGTGAGTTTGAGCAAACTCCGGGAGATAGTGAAGAACAAGGAAGCCTGGCGTGCTGCAGCCCATTGGGTCGAAAAGAGTCGGACACGGCTGGGTGACTGAACAAGTTTGGTAGGTGAAATACTTGGGTTTAAATTTAACTCTTCTGCCATGTGATAGTGGACATACTATTGAAACAGGTTTCTGGGCTTCACATTCCAAATCTGTATAACGAGAGGGCCATGACATTACTCCTGCCCTTTAAGCCCTGATTGTGACTTCATAAAATTTCTAAAGTAAATGAAAGGACAGCTAAAATGTAGTGAGCACTTGCGTTTGGAAGTTAATCATGCAATTGCAAAGAAGAAAAACATACCTAAGCTAAATTAACAAAAAAGCAACCGTTTTGAAAAGTATAAGTAATACTCAAATGCAAGCATTTAGAATAGGGCCTGACAAGGCACTAGGTCCAAGAAGTGGGTGTTCCAGAGCCAATATGTGTGCATGCTGCGTGCTCAGTCACTTAAGTCACATCTGACTCTTGGTGACCCCCATGGACTGTAGCCCACCAGGCTCCTCTGTCCATGGGACTTCCCAGGCCAAAATAGTGGAGTGGATTGCCATTTCCTCCTCCAGAGGATCTTACCAACCCAGGGAATCAAACCTGCATCTCCTGTGTCTCCTGCATTGGCAGGCGTTTTTTTTTACCACTGGAACACCTGGGAAGCCCATATGACTTTCATAAAAATTATAGCCCACACAGATTCTCGTTGCTCTTACTTTTCTCTGAGTGTTGCTTTTATTTGTCCTTTCTCTTTGATTTTCTTTGCATTAGTGAAAAATGGCTTCAATGGTAAAAAAGCAAAAAAAGAAAGAAAGAAAGAAAGAAATAGCCAACACATCCCTGGCTGACCAATGACCTCTCATCTTCAGAGCTGAAGACCAAATAATAGTCTCCATGTCCCAATTACAAGTGACCAGAAAAGAAAGTCTGACTGGTCTAGCTTAGATCAGCCACCCAACCATGTCACCTAGGGAGGGAAGGGATCCCATAGCTCTACTGGGAGGTTGAGGCCCATCCCCACCCTGAGGGTTGTGAATTATAGACACTCTTACAGAAAGTACCGAGGTATCTATTCAGACCCTGGTTGCTAGGCCTTTTTATGTGTTGTCTCCATCTTTGCAACAATCTGAGAACACAGGATTTTAGCCTCATTTTGAAAAAAATATGTGATGCTCAATGACTTGTCAAAGACCACATAGCAAGAGGCAGTTTTGGAGCCCATGTACTTTCAAGCGAAAGATCTACATCCTTGGTGAAGTTATACAGTTGGTTGGACCCCCCTATATATTTTGGTTAATAAAGCAAAGGCTTCAAAATGATATAGTTTTTCAGTGGTTTTGTTTGATGCATTCTAGACATCATAAACAATATCTTGATTGTATTTTTTTAATGAAAAGCTATAACGAGTATTATTGTAAAAGCTAATAGTTTCCTTTTGTTAGTATAGACTTTATGGGAAGTAACAAACAGAAAAAATCATAATAGTTCCAGTTATCTAGAACTGCTCTGCGTCAGGCAGGGTGCTAAATGCTTTGCCTACATATCTCACTGAGGCCTCAAAACAAGCCAGTGATGGAGCTACTCTTATTATCCTCATTACCCAGATGAAAAATAGGCTTGAGAGAGGCTAAGTAACTTGTTCAGTCACCAAGTCGTGTGTGACTCTTTGTGACCCCATGGACTACAGCACACCAGGCCTCCCTGTCCCTCACCATCTCCTGGAGTTTGCCCAAGTTCACTTCCATTGAATTGGTGGTGTCTCCTACTGTATGATGGTTGAGTGAGCATTTGAATTCAGGTCCACTTGACTCCATAGCTCTTAATCACTAGGCTATGCAGCTGCTCAGACTTAAGCCAGGAAGCACATGAGAGTGAAATCTGAGTACAAGTAAATGATCACTAACATAGATATATTTCAAATTTTACTTTCTTTTATATCTGTCCTTTGCATGTTATGTACACAAATATGGCATTTATGACAGCATATATTAAACTGATAACTAATACCTGGCATATATTCAGAAATACCAGAAATAACATTTTGCCAGAAGTTTTTCATCCAAAATATACTGGCAATCTGTTCTGTATCAAATAGAGCTCGGTAACTTATATTTTGATGTCTTATAGACAGACTAGAGTCAACTGATCATTTTTCCCCAAGATACTGATCTGATTTCCTAGGGAAAAATGAACAGATCTTACAAAGGAAACAAATCTACTTTCTTTTTCTTTGTCTCTGAGAAGAAAAGGGGTAAAAGCCTGTCCGTTGTCAGCAGATACACCCAGCTTCCTCTGGTTTGTAGTTTTTAAAGGACTACAGGCCAGCCTTTATCCTGACACAGAGGCATCTTGAACTCTTATTCTCTTGTTGTTCAGTCACTCAGTTGTGTCTGACTCTTTGCAACCCCATGGACTGCAGCACGCCAGGCTTCCCTGTCCTTCACTATATCTCCCAGAGCTTCCTCAAACTCATGTCCATTGAGTCCGTGATGCCATCCAATCATCTTGTCCTCTTGAACTCTTACTTTCCTGGTTTCTTTCTTCACTAATACCTAAACTTTGCTATGCTTACTCACTCAGTCATGTCTGACTCTTTGTGGCCCTATGGACTGTAGCCTGCCAGGTTCCTCTGTCCATGGAATTTTCCAGACAGGAATACTGGAGCAGGTTGCCATTTTTTTTTTCAGGGGATCATTTCAGACCCAGGGACTGAAACCATATCTCTTGCATCTCCTGCATTGGCAGGCCAATTCTTTACCGCTAGTGCCACCTGGGACGGAGAAGGCAATGGCACCCCACTCCAGTACTCTTGTCTGGAAAACCCCATGGATGGAGGAGCCTGGTAGGCTGCAGTCCATGGGATCGCTAAGAGTCGGACATGACTGAGTGACTTGACTTTCACTTTTCACTTTCATGCATTGGAGAAGGAAATGGCAACCCGCTCCAGTGTTCTTGCCTGAGAATCCCAGGGACGGGGGGAGCCTGGTGGGCTGCCGTCTACAGGGTCACACAGAATTGGACACAACTGAAGCGACTTAGCAGCAGCAGTGGCACCTGGGAAACCCCATACCTAAAACTAGGGACATATAAATCAGCAAAAGAGAGTAGGAAGACTACAAACAAGTAAATGAAGTCATTAATAAAAGCAACCTGGTTTAACTTTTGTCACATTTAAAGAAACAGAAATATCAAATGCTTCACCTATCTGTGTTTTAAATTAAGAAAAGACCATTAGGGCTAGGGCTTCCACGGTGGCTCAGGGTAAAGAATCCACCTGCCAATGCACAGACATCGGCACACATTTGATCCAGGACACAGATTTGATCTAGGAGGATCCCACATGCGGTGGAGTAACTAAGCGGTGCACCACAACTATTGAGCCCGTGCTCTGAGCCCAGGGGCGCAACTACTGAAGCCCAAGCGCCCTAAATCCTGTGCTCGACCACAGGAGAAGCCACCGCAATGAGAGGCCCGCACGCAGAAACTAGAGAAAAGACTGTGTAGCAACAAAGACCCAGCACAGCCAAGATAAATAAATATTTGTTTAAAAGAATGGATTTAATAAGTACTATTTTCACAAATAGTTGGACACAGCTTAGCGAATGAACAGTACAACAATGAGAAGTTGTGTGGACCGGTTCTGCTGAGGTAAAAATCACAGAAAGGAGAAAAGAAAAAACAGGAGGAAATCAGAGAAAACAACGCGATCTACGAAGGATTACATTAACAGAGACGGAATAAAGCATTAGTAAAAAGAGAAAAACTCTAGTCTTACAGATATTCAGAGAGTTCTAAATTAAAAGAGAAAATAAACAGAGTGAGTGCTAGAGGCAAACTGAAAGATAGAAAAGAATATTGAAAAAAAAAAAAAAAGACCAAGAGCCTCATCACTTCAAATCAGCGCTGTTCAGCTTGTATTCAGAGAAGCACGAAAACTGCCTGCAGCATTTGTTCAATCCCAGACTGTTGGACCCGCCCTAAACCTCTGAGTCAGACTCTCTAGGGGCTTGGGCCCAGAAATCTGTAACGGACATAATCTCCTCAGTTAGTTCTCAGGCACACTAACACTTATGAACCCCCCCTTGAGGATCAACATCAACATGAGTGGACGCCATGGTGCCAAGATGCAACTTCAGAGTTTTAGTAAGCCCTAAGCCAAAACTCCTGATTGCTTTCATAATATTTTCCATCTTGAATAAGGATGAAGACTCTAATTTTTTTTAATAGCATAAGTTCACAAATTTATAACGCAAATACTGTGTTGCCAAATACTCTCAAATACTAATTTTGAGAGCATTCCGGGGTCATTTTTAGCAGAGGGGGAAAAAAAATCCCACTTCCTGGCTGGATGATGTCAAACATTAAATTTTATATTCACAATTAAGACTGTTTATTTTCTAATCTTTTGCAACAGAAAATATCTGAGAATGTCATGAATCATATGTGAAATTTTATGTTAACATATTTTCTGTTTTACTTTTTGTTAAAGAATGAAAATGTGAAAATGTGCACAAAATGTACAATTCAACAACTTATCACAAGGTGAACATCAAACAAGCATAACTCAGGTCAAAACCAGAAAACTGTCAGTACCTACAGAAGGCCCCTTTTGTTCTCACCCAATCACTAGTTCGTCTCACTTCCAAGAAACCACTATTACAACATGTTATGATGATGTTCTTGCTTTTCTGACATCATCAAATTTTGGCAAGAAAATGAGTCAAAAGGATACCTTACATTCTATTTGTAGGGGTATAAACTTTCACAACAAATCTAAAGTCAGTTTGGCGTCATTTACTAAATATGAAAATTTGCATATGCAATGATTTCAGTCTTAAGCACATGCCCAACAAGAATGAATGCATTCATGTATATTGTTCATATAACAAACATACAATAGTCTAAACGTTTACCAACAGAAGAGAGTATAACTAAACTGTGATATATTCATACATTGAAAGAATAAAGCATTATAAATGACTGAAACCACATACAATCAAGATGAATTTCACAAACATATTAATGAAAGCATAACCAGACACACAAAATACTGTATGATTCAATTTATAGAAATTTAAAATAAATATATAGTGTTTCTTTCACATATATTCAGTTTTATGAATAAAATGTTCACAGGATTTATCAGACGTTCAGATTCTATTATTGACTTTCTCCCAAATCAACTATTTCTTAAAGTTAATACTCAGATTTTGAAAAGTCATGTTGCAGACTTCCCTGGTAGCACAGTGGATAGGAATCTGCCTGCCAAGGCAGGGGCAACCGGCTTGACCCCTGGTACGGGAAGATTTCACATGCTGCAGAACAATTAAGCCCGCACACGGCAACTACTGAGCCCGTGCTCTAGAGCACATGAGCCGCAGCTACTGAGTCTGTGCCAAAGCTACGGAAAACCACATGCTTAGGGACCCTAGAGCTGCAACTACTGAGACCGAGCCCTGCCACTACTGAAGTCTGCACGCCCTAGAGCCTGCAAGCCACGGCTACTAAGCCTGTGTGCTGCAACTCCTGAAACCCATGTGCTTAGAGCCTGTGATCCGCAGCAAGAGAAGCCACCACAATGAGAAGCCCTCACACCGCACCAAAGAGCAGCCCCTACTAACTGCAACTACAGAAAGCCCACACACAGCCACGAAGACCAAGTGCAACCGAAATAAAATAAACAAATAGATTTTTTAAAAAACAAAGGTGAGGGAAAGATCCCTTAAAAAAAATTAAAAAGTCACGTTGCATTTTGGCTACAATAGTCATGTAATTCTGCCGGTTTGATTAGTCTTTGCTTTTTTCCTATGTTTCATGTAGTTCCAGTGTTAGTTCATGTCTACAATTTTTTCTTGATGTAAAGAGTTCAAACTCCTTCATGTACCCATGTTGACATCATTGTCTAGAATTTTCTTTTGACACTGGAAGAAATGAGTATTTTTTAAACCCTCAAATGCAATAGCTCAAAATGCATACTGCAAAGCCAGCCAAGTTCCATGTATGTTTAAAGTTCACAGATTTTCCATTCTTTACACAGATTCATAAAAGGAAATTTCATCAATTGTTAATAGCATCATTTATCAAGTTTATTGCGCCAGCAAGTCTGATTTCAGAATCTACCTGGCTGAATGACTTTTGCATGGTCTTCTGGCAAAAATTCATTTTGAAAATTTTGGCACAAGATGAGGGTACAAGAAATTGTATACATCCAATACGTACAGTTCTTGGTATATCGATTATATCTCAATAAAGCTGTTTAAAAAATAAAAAAACTAAGGAAAGAAAGATGAGAACACAAGATACTCCAACTAGCACACATTAACTCCACAAATTTATTTAGACTGTGAAACAGTAGATGACAGAGATCCATCCCTTGTTTTCTTTACCAAGTCACTCCCCCCCAACTTTAGTTATAAGAAAATATTGCAAATCATATATTCCAGCCACCCTACAAATTAACCAGAATGATTATGAAAACTGGAACTCAATTCATATTTCATGCTTCCAGAGAACATCCAATTAATCACACTAACAAAAGGATTTTTAATGTACCTGCCATATCTTTGCAACCAACACCTGCTTACCCCTAAGTTCCATGAGCACTTTTCACAGACACAGGTTCAGAATCGGCCTCAGCTTAATATATGTTTTTATAATATAAAGTAGTATAATCAGCCCAGTACGTGTTTTGTGTATCTTTTATTTGCAATGACAGCAGTAATACTTATTTATAGTTGGCCTTTTCCAATGGAGAAAACATATATTTATTACTGATATAAACAGTTTCAAAATATTTCATTTCCCTTTTCTTCTCCCTGCAAAATGAAACTTTACCAACACTTAGGCTTTTATCAACATTTCATTTCCGGGGGTGTCTTCATCATCTCCGGGATCATGCTCAGGCTAATTTGACTTCATTAACAGCCACTGGGGCCCCCAAGGATATGACTATGTACCACCATCTGGTGGTCCTTTTCCATTCTAAAACCAGAATGTACAGTTGTAAGAGAGGACAGATTCTCATCATTCTCGGAAAAATCTGCATGGCATTCCAGAAAACAGGAAGGAAATTTATTTCATCAGTCTCTCCGATGCTGGTGTGACAACTAGAGCCCAATCAGCACCACCCATGTCTAGTGAACTCCCTTCCCACCCCTGCCTTCAACCCCCACCATGAAGATTCTACTTTAGTGGTTCTGAAGTAGGGTTCAAGAATCAAGGTTTTCAGAATACTTCTCAGTAACACTGATAAGTAGCAACTCGGGGGACCCAATGAATTAAATCACCCTTGAGAGTTTTCAAAACCTTTATCTTAATTGCTTGTACTTGCTGAACAAATCATAGAAATAAACATGTTCCAAATCAGAGGTTGGAAGCAAGGATTGCCCAGTCCCCACTTCTGCATGCTCAATGGCAATACATTAGGGTATAGTGCCTGATGGATGTTGTTTGTGACATTCTGTGTCTTCCTTGTCCCCAAAGCTCTTGCCAATCCCTCCAGAGCATAAAGCTTGGTAACTACTTTTCTCAGGCTTCCATACCAGTGAGTTCCAGCTGGACTCTATCAATGTCTGGCAGTTATGCTCAGTTTGGAGGAATGAGAAAGAAAAGAAGAAGCCATGTCTCTCCAGCAGCAGTTACTGGCAGGTGTGTAGTTACAAGTAAATAGGTGACTATGGTGTTTGCCATCAACTTCTAGGAGCTGAAGATACCCAAGACCTCTGGTGGTGGCTTTCTTAATGTTACTGATCACAAATTTGTCTGCCGGATTCACAATGAGACCAAATAAGCCAAAATATTGGAGTTTGGAGCAGGGAAAGGTTTACTGCCAACTCAAGCAAGGAAAATAGGTGGCTCATACTAAGAAACTCCTAAGCTCCCAGAAAGTGTTTCAGCAAAGCATTTTTAAAGACCAGATAGTGGGGCGGGGGTAGTGGGGGGGTGGACAGGGGGCTGTCCCAGGGCATGTGATCAGCTCGTGCACAGTTCTCTGATTTGTTGGTGGAGGGATAACAAGATGGTTAACATTATTAATCCTTAGGTGCTAGTAGGTCTAGGGGCTCATGATCATCAAGTAGTTAATTTCTTCCATTTGGTGGTGATTTTAGCATCTGTAAAATAACTCAGAAAGTGTGCGTCAGATACTAATATCTAGGTACTTCAGAGAGGAGCTACAGCAGAGAATAGCAGGAAGGGTCTGTCCTGGGAAAGCCCCAGAGGGTCTTGCTCAGGTACATTAAGATTTCCCAAAAGTGACCTTCCTAACCTAAACCTCTTCCCACTCTCCCACATTTGCAATAGTTATGTCTCAGTCCTCCCTGAATCTGAAGTGGCTGCTGTTGTCTTGACATGGCCATATTAGTCATATTTGTACCTATTTTCCTGCAGACTCTCTTGGAGCTGAAGATATTAACCCGGGAATTTGCATACTGAGCTCATAACAGTTACAGCCTGGGAAAGCTAGAATCTCCCAGAAATGTACAACAAAAAATCACAAAGCCCAAAGCTCCAGTGGGAGAATACACAGGAATCGACTCATTGAAAATCCACAGGCACCCTAGTGTGGGCCACAAGAGCAAAGGTAGAAACACTCTTCCTCAGGGGGCTGGTTGTTGCATATTAATAAAGTTTCAGGAAATTTGGTGAACGCCATCCTGGTAGACTCTAACACTATGCCTCAACCCCTCACTTGGTGCACTGTAGGGTTCTCCTATGAAAGTCTGGGGCAACTTCAAAGAAAAGTTTAACTCAAACACTGGAAATCTGAGTATCTTCAAATACTGTATTTTCATGGGCTTGGGAAATATTTTTTTCTATTAACTTAAGAAATGTTGGACTTCCCTTGTGGCTCAGCTGGTAAAGAATCCACCTGCAATGCTGGATACCTGGGTTGGGAAGATCCCCTGGAGAAGGGAAAGGCTACCCACTCCAGTATTCTGGCCTACAGAATTCCATGAGCTGTATAGTCCATGGGATCGCAAAGAGTTAGACATGACTGAGGGACTTTCACATTCACTTCCTTTCACTTAAGAAATGTTAGCTGATGACAGATATAAATATATGGATTTTTCCCTTTCATTGGCCAGAGTTAATATATTTTATGTTTTCAAAAGCAATGTACAATTTCAAAAGACAGGAAACAACCTGGAAAATAAAGCTGTTTAGTCCACCACTGTTCACTAGAACTGTCTGTGATGATGGAAACGTTCTAAATCTGGTAGCTCCCAATCACATGAGGCTGCTGAGTACCTGAAATATGGTTAGTGCAACTGAGAAAATAAATGTTCAATTTTAATTAATCTAAATCTAAAATTAAAGTCACATGTGGCTATTGTATTGAAGAGCACAAATTTTTCACGGCTTTGCAATATGTCTTTGTTGTTAAGTCATGAAGTCATGTCCAGCTCTTTGTGACCCCGTGGACTGCAGCACACCAGACTTCTTTGTCCTTCACTATCTCCCAGTTTGCTTAAAATCATGTCCATTGAGTTGGTGACGTCATCCAACCATCTCATTCTCTGTCGTCCCCTTCTCCTCCCTTCAATCTTTCCCAGCATCAGGGTCTTTGCCAATGAGTCAGTTCTTCACATCAGGTGGTCAAAGTATTGGAGCTTTAGCTTCAGCATCAGTCCTTTCAATGAATATTCAGGGTTGACGTCCTTTCGGATTGACTGGTTTGATCTCTTTGCAGTCCAAGGAACTCTCAAGAGACTTCTCTAACACCATAATTCGAAAGCACCAGTTCTTCAGTGCTCAGCCTTCTTTATGGTCCAACTCTCACATCCACACATGACTACTGGAAAAACCATAGCTTTAGCTAGATGGACTTTTGTCAGCCCAGTGATGTCTCTGCTTTTTAATACGTTGTCCAGGTTTGTCACAGCTTTTCTTCCAAGGAGCAAGCGTCTTTTATTTTTGTGTCTGTGGTCACCATCCTCAGTGATTATGGAGCCCGAGAAAATAAAATCTGTCACTGTTTCCACTTTTTCCCCTTCTACTTGCCATGAAGTGATGGGACTGGATGCCATGATCTTAGTTTTTGGAATGTTGAGTCCAGCTTTTTCACTCTCCTCTTTCAGCCTCATCAAGAGGCTCTTCAGTTCCTGTTCACTTTCTGCCATTAGAATGGTATCATCTGCATACATCTTACAATGACACAAAAACTGTCATGTTTAAATACATTTAAGAAAGGAATTAAATTACTCAAAACATAAAGCTCTTTACACAGAGTCAGTAATAAATTGATTGCCTGTAGAAATTCAGTATATATTTTACTCATAGCTATATGCATCTTTCCAATTTAAAAATTAATTGAATTTTAATTTTAAAAAGTATACATGAGCTCATTCTTTCAAACCCCTCAAACAATGTAGGGTTACATGAAGCCTCCCCACTCCCACTCCATCAGGTATGTGGACAAAGGATATGTCCATTCCACACATCCTTTGAGGGGGGCCAGAGGAAACACTATTATAGGTTGGATAAGTATACTTTCAGAATTTTTATATGTCTTTAAACATTATATCATATCTATATAGATATGATATAATATATATATTCATGCTAGATTACAATATATTTTACTGCTCTCAATATGTGTATGTGTGTGTGCATATATAATATATAAGTAAGTAAGTGTTAGTCGCTCAGTCATGCCTGACTCTTTGCGACCCCATGGACTTCAGCTCACCAGGATCCTCTATCCATGAGATTTTCCAGGCAATGATACTGGAGTGGGTTGCCATTTCCTTCTCCAGGGGATCTTCCCAACCCAGGGTTTGAACCCAGGTCTCCTGCACTGCAGGCAGATTCTTTACCAACTGAGCTACAAGGGAAACCATACACACACACACACACACACACACACACACACACCCCCTAATTCATTTTCACAGCTGTGTAACATTTCTAATGTAGACTTTTTGTTTAGCCTATTTGACCACTCTAACCATTCTTGCCTTGCTAGAATTTTAGTTTATGTACAGCTTTATTCTACCACAAACAATGCTACTATAAGCATTTTTTATGAGTGCTTGTGTACAATTTAAATTTTAATAGATTGCAAAATCCCCCTCTATAAATTAAGTATAATTTATATTTACCATATCTTCCCTGATATTATCAACACTGATGAGTCAAGAAGGAAACTTATTTATGTTATTTCTCTATTTAATAATGACGTTAAGCAATTTTCCATATGCCTGCTGAATTTCATCTTTTGTGAATTGACAATATACTTTATGTCATTTTTTTTTCAATTAGGAAAACATATACTAAAATACAGCAAGACCATGGCTAAATTATTTTTCCTGGAATATACAGTGCCTTGTATATAGATCTTCATAAATAATTATTGAACAGATGAATAAAACAGCCAACATCATGAAAATCTCTCTCAAAACAGAAAAGAAAAATTGAATCCACATCATTTTTAACAGAGGTTCCATATTTCAGAGTATCTGGGTAGACAGATAAATGATAAGTTTATATCACTACTCTTCGAACTTCCATGATTCTATTACAGAAATAAAATTTTAAAATCCAACTAAATAAATATTCATTCCATAGCCCCCTTAAGAAATATTTCTGATAGAACTGTTATTCTAACTCCAAGCAATTTTTTCTCTCAACCTCAATCTCCCTAACATCCCCATAGCACAATAAGAATATTTTAATTGATGTTCCTTTCATACTTTACAGTACTGATTGCCATAGCTATCAATCTGGATAACTCAAAGTTCTACCACAAATACCTTCAGAATGTTTCCACTTCTGCCTTTTAATGTTTGGTCTTTCCCTTTAAGAGTAACTTTATTTTCTTTGTGAATTTTCTCCTCCCCCTTCTCAATTCGTGTGGCTTCTATGAGGCTGACTCCAATTCCAGCCCTAAGGGTGAGTTTAGAACCAAAAATTGGCCCAGAGAGCCTAGTAGAACCAGTCCTACCTAACCCCATATCTTTTGCAGGCTCGTAAAGAGAGGCATTCTTTCTCCAGTGCAAATTCAAAGTGACCAGCAGAAATGCTGTCATTTGATCTAGAAATCTCCTGGAGAATGAAATCAATTCAAAGGGAACCAAAGTGCAGATGGAGAAGAAAGGGAAGGGAAGAACCAAGTCCTGATACTGACATTTAAACCATCAGATCAAGTCACACTTAAAGTTCACATCTACCCCTGAACCTTTCAAGTATCCTGAGTGAAAAATAAGACCCCCTTTTTTGCTTGAGATCATTTGAATTAGGTTTTTGGTTACTTGCAATGGAGAGAAACTCAACTAAAACACTTGGACAGGAGGCATTTTTAAAGGATCATTCTGAATTATCCAATATCCAGATTACCATAACTTTATCTACTCTGGCTCTCTGGTCAGTATATACATTGTCTGAATCTGCATTTCTATCAGTCAGTCAGTTCAGTTGCTCAGCCATGTCTGATTCTTTCCGACCCCATGGACTGCAGCACACCAGGCCTCTCTGTCCATCACCAGCTCTCAGAGATTACTCAAATTGATGTCCATAGAGTCGGTGATGCCGTCCAACCATCACATCCTTTGTCGTCCCATTCTCCTCTTGCCTTCAATCTTTCACAGCATCAGGGTCTTTCAAGTGAGTCAGCTCTTCACATCAGGTGGCCAAAGTATTGGAGTTTCAGCTTCAATATCAGTCCTTCGAATGAACAGTCAGGAATGATTTCTTTAGGATGGGCTGGTTGGATCTCCTTGCCATCCAAGGGACTTTCAAGAATCTTCTCCAATACCACAGTTAAAAAGCATCAATTCTTTGGTGCTCAGCTTTCTTTATAGACCAACTCTTACATCCATACATGACTACTGGAAAAACCATAGCCTTGACTAGATGGACCATTGTTGGCAAAGTAATGTCTCTGCTTTTTAATATGCTGTCAAGGTTGATCATAACTTTTCTTCCAAGGAGTAAACATCTTTTAATTTCATGGCTGCAGTCACCATCTGCAGTGATTTTGGAGCCCAGAAAAATAAAGTCTGACACTGTTTCCACTGTTTCCCCATCTATTTCCCATGAAGTGATGGGACCAGATGCCATGATCGTTTTCTGAATGTTGAGCTTTAAGCCAACTTTTTCACTCTCCTCTTTCACTCTCATCAAAAGGCTCTTTAGTTCTTCTTCACTTTCTGCCATAAGGGTGGTGTCATCTGCATATCTGAGGTTATTGATATTTCTCCTGGAAATCTTGATTCCACTTTGTGCTTCATCCAGCCCAGCATTTCTCATGATGTACTCTGCATATAAGTTAAATAAACAGGGTGACAATATACAGCCTTGATATACTCCTTCCTGATTTGGAACCAGTCTGTTGTTCCCTGTCCAGTTCTAACTGTTGCTTCCTGACCTGCATACAGATTTCTCAAGAGGCAGGTCAGGTGGTCTGGTATTCCCATCTCTTTCAGAATTTTCCACAGTTTATTGTGATTCACACAGTCAAAGGCTTTGGCATAGTCAATAAAGCAGAAATAGATGTTTTTCTGGAACTCTCTTGCTTTTTTGATGATCCAGTGGATGTTGGCAATTTGATCTCTGGTTCCTCTGCCTTTTCTAAAACCAGCTTCAACATCTGGAAGTTCATGGTTCACATATAGCTGAAGCCTGGCTTGGAGAATTTTGAGCATTACTTTACTAGTGTGTGAGATGAGTGCAATTGTGCAGTCGTTTGAGCATTCTTTGGCATTGCCTTTCTTTGGGATTGGAATGAAAACTGACCTTTTCCAGTCCTGTGGCCACTGCTGAGTTTTCCAAATTTGCTGGCATATTGAGTACAGCACTTGCACAGCATCATCTTTCAGGATTTGGAATAGCCCAACTGGAATTCCATCACCTCCACTAGCTTTGTTCATAATGATGCTTCCTAAGGCCCACTTGACTTCACATTCCAGGATGTCTGGCTCTAGGTCAGTGATCACCCCATCGTGATTATCTGGGTCATAAAGATCTTTTTTGTACAGTTCTTCTGTACAGTTATTCTTGCCACCTCTTCTTAATATCTTCTGCTTCTGTCAGGTCCATAATATTTCTGTCCTTTATTAAGCCCATCTTTGTGTGGAATATTCCCTTGGTATCTCTAATTTTCTTGAAGAGATCTCTAGTCATTCCCATTCTATTGTTTTCCTCTCTTTCTTTGCATTGATCGCTGAGGAAGGCTTTCTTATCTCTCCTGGCTATTCTTTGGAACTCTGCATTCAGATGCTTATATCTCTCCTTTTCGCCTTTGCTTTTGACTTCTCTACTTTTCACAGCTATTTGTAAGGCCTCCTCAGACAGCCATTTTGCTTTTTTGCATTTCTTTTTCTTGGGGATCATCTTGATCCCTGTCTCCTATACAATGTCATGAACCTCTGTCCACAGTTCATCAGACACTCTATCAGATAGTCCCTTAAATCTATTTCTCACTTCCACTGTATAATCATTAGGAATTTGATTTAGGTCATACCTGAATGGTCTAGTGGTTTCCCCTACTTTCTTCAACTTAAGTCTGAATTTGGTAATAAGGAGCTCATGGACTGAGTGTCAGTCAGCTCCTGGTCTTGTTTTTGCTGACTGTATAGAGCTTCTCCATCTTTGGCTGCAAAGAATATAATCAATCTGATTTCAGTGGTGACCATCTGGTGATGTCCATGTATAGAGTCTTTCCTTGTGTTGTTGGAAGAGGGTGTTTGCTATGACCAGTGCATTCTCTTGATAGAACTTTATTAGCCTTTGCCTGCTTCGTTCTGTACTCCAAGACCAAATTTGCCTGTTACTCCAGGTGTTTCTTGACTTCCTACTTTTGTATTCCAGTTCCCTATAATTAAAAAGACCTTTTTTGGGGGTGTTAATTCTAGAAAGTCTTATAGGTCTTCATAG
This sequence comes from Bos mutus, assembly GCF_027580195.1. Classification (NCBI taxonomy): domain Eukaryota; kingdom Metazoa; phylum Chordata; class Mammalia; order Artiodactyla; family Bovidae; genus Bos; species Bos mutus. The sequence goes on from NC_091623.1 coordinate 76,930,355, forward strand.
AACCATTCAACTTCAGCTTCTTCACCATTACTGGTTGGGACATAGACTTGAATTACTGTGATATTGAATGGTTTGCCTTGGAAACGAACAGAGATCATTCTGTCGTTTTGGAGACTGCATCCAAGTACTGCAATTCAGACTCTTTTTTTTTTGACTATGATGGCTACTCCATTTCTTCTAAGGGATTCCTGCACACAGTAGTAGATATAATGGTCATCTGAGTTAAATTCACCCATTCCAGTCCATTTTAGTTCGCTGATTCTTAAAACGTCAACATTCACTCTTGCCATCTCCTCTTTGACCACTTCCAATTTGCCTTGATTCACGGACCTAACATTCCAGGTTCCTATACAATATTGCTCTTTACAGCATCGGACCTTGCTTCCATCACCAGTCACATCCAAAACTGTGTGTTGTTTTTGCTTTGGCTCCATCTCTTCATTCTTTCTGGAGTTATTTCTCCACTGATCTCCAGTAGCATATTGGGCACCTACCGACCTGGGGGGTTCATCTTTCAGTATCCTATCATTTTGCCTTTTCATACTGTTCATGGGGTTCTCAAGGCAGGAATACTGAAGTGGTTTGCCATTCCCTTCTCCAGTGGACCACATTCCGTCACGCCTCTCCACCATCATCTTGGGTAGCCCTACAAGGCATGGCTCATAGTTTCCCTGAGTTAGGAAAAGGCTGTGGTCCATGTGATTAAATTGGTTAGTTTTCTGTGATTGTGGCTTTCAGTCTGTCTGACCTCTGATGGAGAAGGATAAGAGCTTATAAAAGCTTCCTGATGGGGTAAACTGACTGAGGGGGACACTGGGTCTTGTTCTGATGTGGGGGGCCATGCTCAGTAATTCTTTAATCCAATTTTATTTTGATGGGTAGAGCTGTGTTCCCTCCCTGCTATTTACCTGGGGCCAAACTATGGTGGAGGTAATGAAGATAATGGTGACCTCTCTCAAAAGACCCCATGCATGTACTGCTACAGTCCATGACCCCAACCCTTCAGCAGGCCACCACCAACCCATGCCTTCACCAGAGACTCCAAGACACCCACAGGCAAGTCTCCTGTGGGGTCACTGTTCCTTTCTCCTGGGTCCTGGTGCACAAGGTTCTGTTTGTTCCCTTCAAGAGTCTGCATTTCTATGGTTGACAACAAATAGCACCATCTCTTATATGTGAAACATTTTCCCTATGTTAAATTCTCTCATGGAATTAATTACACAGAAGCTATATAGCTCAAATGCTATTATCCTTGTTTCATTAATGAGAAGAATGGAGACACAGAAAAGGTAATGATGTTCAAGCTCTGGAACAATATCCAAGACTTCCAACTTGTTGCTCTTTTTTGAGCCCATGCACTTCCAGTATGATACTAAAGGTGAAGGGGATAAATGGGAAGACTTGAGACACTGTGGATGGTGTGTGATGCCACCCTGGACATTTTCCTGTCCTCAAGTAGTGGAAATCGGCTTTCAATTTATACTCTAAATGACATCACTTTGCTGTCAAAGGTGTATGAAACCTCACTCTCCAATAGTAACAGCATGCAGCAGAGACTGTCACCACTCATAGTCAACACTGATCCCAAGTCAGTTAGTAAATTCAGTCACTTAGTCATGTCTGTCTCTTTGTGACCCCATGGACTGCAGCACTCCAGGCTTCCCTGTCCATCACCAACTCCCAAAGCTTGCTCAAACTTATGTCCATCAAGTCAGTGATGCCATCTAACTATCTCATCCTCTGTCATCCCCTTCTCCTCCCATCTTCAATCTTTCCCAGCATCAGGGTCCCTTCCAGTGAGTTGGCTCTACACAGCAGGTGGCCAAAGTGTTTCAGCTTCAGCATCAGTCCTTCCGATGAATATTCAGGAATGATTTCCTTTAGGATTGATTGGTTTGATCTCCTTGCAGTCCAAGGGACTCTCAAGATTCTTCTCCAACACCACATTTCAAAAGCATCAATTTTTCAGTGCTCAGCTTTCTTTATAGCCCAACTCTCACATCCATAGACAACTACTGGAAAAATTATTGCTTTGACTAGATGGACCTTTGTCAGCAAAGTAATGTCTCTATTTTTAATATGCTGTCTAGTTGGTCATAGCCTTTCTTCCAAGGAGCAAACGTCTTTCAATTTCATGGTTGCAGTCACCATCTGCAGTGATTTTGGAGCCCCCCAAAATAAAGTCTGTCACTGTTTCCATTGTTCCCCCATCTATTTGCCACGAAGTGATGGGACCCACTAAATGACTCTATAAAAACACACCAGAGACGGATTAAAAAAAAAAAAAAAAAAAAACTCAACTAAAACAATCAGAAGTTACTGCAGATCTCTGGCATCCAGCTTTTACCAGAACCAGGGTAAACAGTATAGTGGAGAAGTTAGGAACATGATCTGGAGTTAGATCCATGATGTTTGAACATGCATGGTGCTTGAATGTGGGCTTTCTCACTTAGCAGTTTTGTGTCCACTAGCATGTCAATCATGCTTTCTATTTGATTCTTACAACCTCCTCTGAGTTGGCTCAACACCCCCAGGTCCTGGGATGTGGCAGAGATGATAGTCATCTCAGCAACTGCTCCAGCCTTGAGACAACCTACCAGAGCACCAAGGAAATGAGCCTCTGTCATACACCTGACCTACCTAGCTTCCTTCCATGCGGTGATGACGTAACAGTGGGTAACTACACAGTCTAATACCTTAACCTAATACCTTGTATTAGAGTCAGAGATGCAAGAGCAACCTGCACCACACCCAGAAGCTGTCTTACCTATAGGCCCCAAAGAATCTCATTCTTTATCTGCATCATAAGCCCCTATAAAACTCCTCCCCAGGCTTTCATATTAGGTGAAACTAAGGGGGAAAAAATGAGCTTGACTCTAAGCACCATTTGAACAGTTTGTGTATTTGTTTTCATTGGAATGCCATGCATTTGGAGAAGGGTTCCCATTGTCGGCTCAGACAGTAAAGAATCTGCCTACAAGGCGGGAGACCTGGGTTCAGTGCCTGTGTTGGAAAGATCCTCTGGAGGAGGGCATGGCAACCCACTCTAGTATTCTTGACTGGACCATGCCACGGACAGAGGATTCTGGCAGCTACAGTCCATGGGGTCACAAAGAGTCGGACACAACTGAGCGACTAACGCTTTCACTTTCCCATTTCCAGGAATCAGTTGAAGGGCATGAACATCACTTTGGATCCTTTGCCTCATTTGGTCAGACTTCAAATGGGTCAAATGTAAACATTCTGCACTCCTCTTTCACTCCCTACTTCATTCGTTTCTCTATAAGATTCTGGAGGTGTGCACATCTTTCAGTGATTTCGTTCATCTAATGTATCTCATTTCCACTGACTCAGATATCTCCTCTTTACCATAATACAGTGACTTTCTTTACTAATGAATATTTCAAAAGCCTGTCCCCTCTGAACCTTGATATCACCATCTATAAACTGGGCATGTATGTGTATAATTGAATCACCTGGCTGTATACCTGAAACCAACATACCACTGACGTGAACTATACTCCAATATAAAACAAAAATTTAAAAAAAAACACATTAATTTATTTTTCCAATCCATGAACACACACACACACAAATGGGCATGGAGGGAGGGGAAATTTTGTGCTTAAGTGGAAAACTATGCATTATCCAGGGGATCTCTCTCCAGGGAGCTATTCTACAATTCTGTATGTCATACATAACTGACAGCAACACAATACATTTCTTATCTACAGAGATGCAAATTCTGTTCAATTAAGAAGAAGATCAATTGACTTTTTTATCCTGCTTTGGAAAACGTGTTTTGCCTCCATTTGTACACTCACTTCAATGGTTCTGATCTACAAATGTGTTTGTGTTCTGGATTCTCTTTTAGATAGGTTGTAACATCTGCATGTTCCTCTCATTGATTAATAACAAAAACCTTTAACGGACATCCTTTTTTTAGATCTGTATGATAGTCATGATTTTACCTTTTTTGAAAATGATTTCTAACCTAAGTGAGAACATTACCAATCTCGGAAAGCTAAAATGTAGATTTAGCATAGTTGGAAATATCAAAGAGTTACAGCCACTCTGTCAATGAAGTAATGTTTATAAACCTTAACATGCACTAAACAGTCAATAAATGTTATCTATCATTATTTCAAAAGAGAAAGCCAGTCATTCTTCAACAATTCCTTTTTTTAATAAAGCTTTAGAGAAAGAATTTCATATTAGAATTGCTAACTATAGAGATCTGGGGGGGAAAGGACATTAAAAAAAATTGTTAATAACATTGACTCTCAGCTTGGGAAACTAAAGACCAGTAGTCCACATCTTAGGCAATAAGACCTTACGAAAGCTTTCTCCCATCTGAACACATTCCTCATAACACATAGGAATCAAAACGTGATAACACACATTTTACAACTGGCAACAACAGGGAATCAGTGTGAAAAGTGGAAGTAATTATTTCTAAGTACAAAATAAGAACGTGCTCCAAAAGCAAATAGAAAGGTTAATTCTCTGGCTTCTGGCAGATCGGTACTATATTTTTCCAAGGTACAACAACCTAACTGACACTCTGACAATAATGATTTGTTCCAGTTTTAATTCAGAAGCTTCCAGCTAAAAAGATTTCCCCATACACTTGTGGTTGCTTATTACCAATGGCTGGCTTTTGTTTAACCAAGGACAGAGGTTCCATCTGACGGCCAGGGTAACAGCAAACAATCTGAATGATTTTATCACTTTTTTTCATAATAAAACAACCTCATATGTGACAAATGATTATTTTTCCTGCCACTGATGTAATTTAAAAGCTGTATTTCATCTTATTTTCCTAAGTGTTAATATTTTCAGTATTTGAATTTCTGTCTCATTTCTCATTTATCTAAGGTGCTATTGTCTGGTCTTTAACTTTCACAGTAACCTCAGCCAAAGAAAACCTGACTGCAAGAATAACAGCCACTGAAATGCTTTATATGTAAGGTCCTAATATTATACAAATTCCAGAGAGATTTTGTATTTTTCTAATTTTTTTTCTTGGTCTCCAACAAGCATATCCTGCCTCCAAAAAGATACCTTAAATTTTTACCTTATTGATTTAAAACTTTCGTATTAACATGATTTCCTTTTCAGTGATGATGCCCAGTCTTTAAAATCAAATTTTTTTCTGGCCTGTCAGTGTAGGTGTTTGGGTTCTAACAGTAACCAGGAGATAGAACGGCCATGTGTGTAATTCAATTAAATGTTTTAAATGTCACAATAGCTGTCACATTATGCAGTCATACTAATCCCACTGAATCAAATGCACTATGCACATTCCATTGATTGCCTCCCTGATTAGTCGTCATTATGGCCTAGAACTGCAGTCCATGGGGTCACAAAGAGTCAGACACGACTGAGTGACTGAACTGACTGAACTGATGACCTAGAACTGTCATCAAAAAGAAAATCATCAATTCAAGTATAGCATGTAGGCCATTGACAGGACAGATATTCTAGAACCAAGTTCAGCATGGTGAAATTTATAGTATAGTTGGAAATATCAAAAAGTTGCAGTCACTCTATCAAAGGTTTAGAAGAACATTCTCAATTAAACTTAAAATTATTTTATAATAGATGCTGTCACCTCCTCCCACCCCTTTAGACCCAACTCACGCATCCATCCCTCACAGAAATGGTACCACCGAGGCACTGTTTCAATGATGCACACTGTTTACAACAATTACTTCTAACCTACAACCTTTTCCAATAAACTTAAATTTGATAGAAGTGCCTTTGTCCTCATTTCCTTATCATTCATATGAAGCATATTTGAAATTAACCATATGAGAGAAGAGAAAGATTAGTATGAACTTTGTTAATCAGGGAAAGCTTCTTTAAACACACAGAATTAGTCCTTTGTTCTCTTGTACTGCTTTGTATATCTTTTTTTTTTAATTATGCATATACATGTATTTCAGAGAAGGCAATGGCAACCCACTCCAGTACTCTTGCCTGGAAAATCCCATGGGCGGAGGAGCCTGGCAGGCTGCAGTCCACGGGGTCACTAAGAGTCAGACACGACTGAGCAACTTCACTTTCACTTTTCACTTTCATGCATTGGAGAAGGAAATGGCAACCCACTCCAGTGTTCTTGCCTGGAGAATCCCAGGGACGGGGGAGCCTGGTGGGCTGCCGTCTATGGGGTCCACAGAGTCAGACACGACTCAAGTGACTTAGCAGCAGCAGCATACATGTATTTATTTATATGCATGTGTGTGTGTGCTTTGTTACTCAGTCATGTTCGACTCTTTTCAACCCCATGGACTGCAGCCCACCAGGCTCCTCTGTGCTTGGAGATTCAGTACTAGAGTGGGTTGCCATGCCATCCTCCAGGGGATCTTCCCCACCCAAGGATTGAACCCAAGTCTCCATTGCAGGCAAATTCTCTACCGTCTGAGATACCAGGGAAGCCCAAAAATACTGGAGTGGGTAGCCTACCCTTCCTCCAGGGGATCTTTCCAACCCAGGAATTGAACTAGAGTCTCCTGCATTGCAGGAGGATTCTTTACCAGCTGAGCTTCCAGGGAAGCCTGTGTGTGTATGTGTGTGTATACGTATCAGTTCAGTTCAGTCGCTCAGTTGTGTCTGACTCTTTTCAACCCCATGGACTGCAGCATGCCAGGTTTCCCGGTCCATCACCAACACCCAGAACCTGTTCAAACTCATGTCCATCGAGTTAGTAATGCCAAAAAACCATCCCATCCTCTGTCATCCCCTTCTCTTCCTGACTTCAATCTTTCCCGGCATCAGGGTCTTTTCAAATGAGTCAGTTCTTCACATCAGGTAGCCAAAGTATTGGAGCTTCAGCTTCAGCATCAGTCTGTCCAATGAATATTCAAAACTGATTTCCCTTAGGATTGATAGGTTTGATCTCCTTGCAGTCCAAGGGACTCTCAAGAGTCTTCTGCAACACCACAGTTCAAAAAGCATCAATTCTTTGGTGCTCAGCTTTTTTTACGGTCAAACTCTCACATCTGAACACGACTTCTGAAAAAAACCATAGCTTTAGCTAGACAGGCCTTTGTCAGCAAAGTAATGTCTGTGCTTTTTAATATGCTGTCTAGGTTGGACAAAGCTTTTCTTCTAATAAGCGAGCATCTTTTAATTTCATGGCTTCAGTCACCATCTGCAGTGACTTTGGAGCCTAAGAAAATAAAGTCTGTCACTGTTTCCATTGTTTCCCCATCTATTTGCCATGAAGTGATGGGACCAGATGCCATGATCTTTGTTATTTGAATGTTGAGTTTTAAGCCAACTTTTTCACTTTCCTCTTTCACTTTCATCAAGAGGATCTTTAGTTCCTCTTCACTTTCTGCCATAAGGGTGGTGTCATCTGCATATCTGAAGCTATTGATATTTCTCCTGGCAATCTTGATTCCAGCTTGTGCTTCATCCATCCTTGCATGATATACTCTGCATATAAGTTAAACAAGCAGAGTGACAATATACAGCTTTGACACACTCCTTTCCCAATTTGGAAGCAGTCCATTGTTCCACATCCAGTTTTAATTGTTGCTTCTTGACCTGCATACAGATTTCTCAGGAGGTAGGTGAGGTGGTCCAGTATTCCCATTTTGAAGAACTTTTCAGTTTGTTGTGATCCACACAATCAAAGGCTTTGGCATATTCAATGAAGCAGAAGTAGATGTTTTTCTGGAACTCTCTTGCTTTTTCTATGATCCAATGGGTGTTAGCAATTTGATCTCTGGTTTCTCTGCCTTTTCTAAACCCAGTTGAACATCTAGAAGTTCTCTGTTCACGTACTATCGAAGCCTCACTTGGAGAGCATTACTTTGCTAGCATGTGAGATGAGTGCAATTGTGCAGCAGTTTAAACATTCTTTGTCACTGCGTTTCTTTCGGATTGGCACTACGCCATAAAGGCATCTTATTCCCTTTTATTTTCTCACCTCCTAAACCTGTCACATACATAGTTGAAGCTCCCTTAACGGAGTGACATGAGCATGCCAGAGCACTGGGTAGGCTCCGGGCAGGTAGTGCTTCCCCTAGAGTTTGGTAGCCTTTTGCCCTGTACACCTGTTGGTGCCACCTGCACATTTTATTATCATTAATAAAGACATAAAAGCAGAATAAGAAAAAAATCATTGTTCCTATGAAAATCAAAGATGTGCTTTGAAAAATGATACAAATCAGTCACTAAGAAAAAAATGCTGTTAAGTTAGTTGTGGGCAAAAGGTAAATGGTCAGGGGAAAATACAGGCCTCTGCACTCAAATTGATTTGCATGTATATTTGAGTTCTTGCTCCATTTTAAATATATCCCTGATAATGGAAATCAATGACAGTGCATTATGGTCTAGTTTAAATGAGAAAAGCTATGGAAAACTCCAAAGAATAGCCATGGCCAATATCAAAGATTAGTAGATGAATGTATATTTATATATGTCATATTAAAATACAATACTTAAGTTAAAAAAGATATTTTTGTGTGATTCCCCTGCTTTGACTTTTCATTCACTGACCCACTGCCAGTCCCTGTTGCTTCAGACAAAAAGTTTCTATTATAGGCAGCATTTAAAAACCTGTTAAATGAAGGACTCACTGATTAAATTAATCTAGACCATAAAGGACCTATAGATGTAGGAAGGTAGAGTGGTAGGATTGTCCAGGGGTCAGGACAAGGCTGTGATGTGTCACAGCCATGGCCCTTGCCTTTTCCACATGCCTGGCTCCAACTAAGCAGTTTCCTATGCTCAGCTGGCCTCAGTTCAAGGGACAAAATCAAAGATCATTATCTTCCACTCTCATCTTCCTCCTGGGGCATTACTTACCCCAGACTCACTTTCAATTACTTGTTCATTAGCTTGAGCTACTTAGAGGCATTTTAAGATTTTTCTTAGTCATCTTATGTTAAGTCAAAATATGCCAAAATGTCGATACAGGGCATATCTGGATCCAGCCTTTGGTAACACACTGGTTATTTTTAACCTTTTATATTACTTATCAAGAGGTAAAGATCTGGTTTTGCTCATTAGCCACTTTGCAAAAAAACGCTCCATCTAGTTAGCATTGATTTTTTTTATGAGAAATAATTCTTTCAACATTTCTTAACTGGGAATGTTTTCAGAAATTCCAGACCACAGCATCATATAAAAACTGGTTTATAAAACTCTGCCTTTCCAAGGTTTGCGCTAAGAAAAAGAAAAATGCAATAACAAAGGCTTTGATAAAGATTCAATAACTAAATTAATTAAAATCTTTTACCACATTATAAAGTTTACCTTTCCAAAATAAACAAGGATCTATCATATACCTAGTAAGTATTCAGAGCTAAGATTTAAAACACCCCCAAAATCGACAGCTCAGAAACACCTGTGAAGATCCTAGATAAGCATCTCTTCCACCCATTTGCTCACTGCTCACAAACTTTTTCTTTAGTAATTACTATGGGCCGGGCCTGGGAGACACAAGTAAATCTTCCCCAAAACATTCAGATGTTTACTCCAAAGTCTATATATGTGAGCCCAATCTCTGCTTTAAAGTCTGTCAAAAAGACACAAAAAGGCAAGCTGAAAAGAGAACACAGTCAATCACAACCATAATTGTGACAGAGTTTTGATACTTCACATTTTTAAATGTTGGTAGAGTCGGACACGACTGAGCGACTGAACTGAACTGATGATCCCTTTCCCTTCTTCATATATATTTGATTTGATTTTTACTTTGGGTATAGCAAGCATAGAGCTTTCATTTATCTTTAAGCAATCCTTAGGAAATGGGTCAGTGTCACTATTTGGGGATATAGAAGGATAATTGGAAATAGAGATGTATACTTGGTAGTTTCTGCCTATAAGAAACAGCTACCTAAGGTATGAAATTGAACCATGGGTGTATTCCAAACATAAATATTAATAATACAGATGCCATTAGTTCCTAAAAAATTGTTCTTCTCAAAGTACTGAAGTTTCCATATTACCCAACTCTCCCAACAATGGCCGGTGGATAAAAGAATCTGAAATCAAAGTACCAATATTTTGATAATGATTTCCATAAATAGTTCTGGGTAAAAAACATAGGAGGCGCTAGCATCATTTTTTGTTTTGTCTGTAATTGTACTAAGCACCCTACAACGGCTCCAGTGTTGTCGCCTTTTCCCCTATTTATTGAAGGGCCGAGCATACACTGGAGCCTGCAAGACACGGGTCCCACACAAGTCGGCTATTTCAGAGGCACTGGGCTCTAGTCTTTTTGTCTGGTTCAAATTGTCTGCTCTTATATTCTGTTCTTCTCACAGACATTTTGGGGGAATTAATTTAACCCTAACATTTTATTATTTATCATTAACCACAGGTCACCTTTAAAATCTGTCTACATTATCTTTAATAAACCATCTCTACCACCTTTTTTGATGCCGAATTACAGATGATGTATAAGCAATAACTCGGTATGTTAACATCTGCTAACATCATCTAAACTCAGATTATATTTAGTTGTGATCTAATTGGTCTGACTATAATCTGATGATATATATTCATAAGAATGCAAGGAATGGTAACTACATTTTCAGTAAAGTTTAATAAGTATTTTACAGTTTACATAGTGTACAATAAACAGGTGAGGGTTTTTTTGCTCCAAACAGCTAATAAAGTTTCATTCAACAGGTTTTTAAAATAAGGTAGCCCAAAACATAATTCTTCCATAATAAACAGATGAGCATGCCTTTAATGCATGCAGTATTTCATTGACTGTACTTGTGTGAATGAAATTTACACCTAGAAAGTGTGTGTTGATGTAAAGGGCTCTTGCTCTTTTGGTTCTAATAGTTCCTGCCCTTAAAGCAGCACCTCCAGTTAACAGGGCCATAGCTTCTGGACCTGCAGCCAACTAGAGAGTCTTCCCGGTATTTTCTGAGCTTCCAACTTGTGTGAAATCAAAAGTGCTGATGAACCTATTTGCAGACAGGAATACAGACTCAGATATAGAGAACAGACTTATGGACACAGCAGGGTAAGGAGAGGGTGGGACGAGTTGAGAGTAACACTGAAATACATACATTACCACATGTGAAGTAGATAGCTAATGGGAAGCTGCTGTATAACACAGGGAGCTTCCTGTTACACAGGATTTGCTGCAGGACACCTGGTGCTCTGTAACATCCTAGACGGGTGGGCTGCGGTGGGAGGTGGAGGGAGGTTCAAGAGGGAGGGGACATATGTATAACTATGGCTGATTCACTCTGATGCATGGCAGAAACGAACACAACATTGTAAAGTAATTATCCTCCAATTAAAATTAAATATTTTTTTAAAGTTTGAAAAAAAAAAGACACACACACAAAAAAATAAATAAATAAACTTTCTTCTTCCAGAAAAAAATAAAAAAATAAAAAGTATCTTAGACTCAGTCAAATTGTAATTGAAATCTCCAGGATATAGACATATTTATGAGTGATGTTTGAAAGACTCAGAAAGACTCTTAAGAACAAGAGTGGGGATGGCAAATCCATGTGTATCAAACTCTGCTATCCTCTCTTTCCTTCTAACTAGAGCCAGCCTCCAAGCCCTTCTTAGAATAACTATAGGAAGTCTCTGCCAACTGATCAAATGCAGCACTCAAGAAAACACCTATTAGCTACTCTGCCCAATTGCATTTAATGACACAGTCATTTCACACAGTACTGGTGGGCCAGAGGAGAAAAGGTTAATAAAAAGTAAGCAGTGTTGCATCCTCCTACTTTGAGGGACTTACATTTTTGGAAACTAGAACTTTAAAGACCTAGAGGACTCCTACAAGAAAGAAGTTGGATGGCATCGCTGACTCAGTGAACATGAGTCTGAGTAGACTCCGGGAGTTGGTGGTGGACAGGGGGGCCTGGCGTGCTGCAGTCCATCGGGTCGCAGGGAGTCGGACGTGACTGAGGAACTAAACTGACTGACTGACTGACTGACTATAACAGTTATATTATCTGACTGTATACATAATTACCTATGTGAAAGTAAAAATTAAAAACAAAAAAAGAAGAAGCCTGTTTCCTTTGCTTAACCCAGCATTTCTCACACTTTCAAACCAACAGAAGGTCCCTTGGAACGTACACTGCAAAACCTCTTTTAGCATCCCCTTTTCCTACATGGAGAAGGCAATGGCACCCCATTCCAGTACTCTTGCCCGGAAAATCCCATGGATGGAGGAGCATGGTAGGCTACAGTCCATGAGATCGCAGAGTCGGACACGACTGAGTGACTTTACTTACTTTCCCTACATGGGTGAGGCCAGTATTTCCCATAGCCTCATGATTGAGGTGGTTAGAGAAAGAAAGCACCATGGTAGCTTCTGTGCTTCCAACATTCAATGAGAAGTTCCCCAGGATGCTCAAAGTCTCCAGAGATTTTTTCATATGAAAAGGAGTGCACCGAAGCCCCAGGACAGTCAGCAAGCGCTGCATAGTAATAGTGATACAGCTTCTGGCCTCTTGGCTTCTTGCCCTGGCGAGTGCAGCAAACCTCGCTGTGTGGACTCCCTCAATACATGCTGTACTTACTATTCACTCTGAATCTTCTGTGACTATGGTTGGTTTTTGAATTGTTGGTCAAATACCATAAAATTATTTTCTAATACACCAAAGCTTTAAATCATCATATTTAAATTGGATACATTGCAGGTTGAATTAGTGGAAATTAAAGAACAAGTAAATCAGAATTGTCTGCCTGACAAAGATCTCAGAGGTTCTAAACCCCTCATTTTACAGGTGAGAGAAAGGAAACCCAAGGAAATGAAATAAATGTCAAAAGACATTGATTTTATTGTTTGTAAGAACCAAGAACCAAGAATAATACAAACTAGATGCTGACAAATCATTAGCACGCAGAATGGGCTTTTTGTATATTGAATATTAGATTAAAGGAGATTTGGTGTTGAGAAAAATCTTACAACCTTATTTGTTGTCAAGCAATCATAGAACTTTCCTTCAAATATACTTATTCTAATTATTTTGATAACCTTTTTATCTCTTTACCGTCTCTCTCTATATATATGGGTATGTACACCACCCTTATGGCAGAAAGTGAAGAGGAACTCAAAAGCCTCTTGATGAAAGTGAAAGTGGAGAGTGAAAAAGTTGGCTTAAAGCTCAACACTCTGAAAACAAAGATCATGGCATCCGGTCTCACCACTTCATGGGAAATACATGGGGAAAGAGTGGAAACAGTGTCAGACTTTATTTTTCTGGGCTCCAAAATCACTGCAGATGGTGACTGCAGCCATGAAATTAAAAGACGCTTACTCCTTGGAAGGAAAGTTATGACCAACCTAGATAGCATATTCAAAAGCAGAGACATTACTTTGCCAACAAAGGTTCGTCTAGTCAAGGCTATGGTTTTTCCTATGGTCATGTATGGATGTGAGAGTTGGACTGTGAAGAAGGCTGAGCGCCGAAGAATTGATGCTTTTGAACTGTGGTGTTGGAGAAGACTCTTGAGAGTCCCTTGGACTGCAAGGAGATCCAACCAGTCCATTCTGAAGGAGATCAGCCCTGGGATTTCTTTGGAAGGAATGATGCTAAAGCTGAAACTCCAGTACTTTGGCCACCTCATGCGAAGAGTTGACTTATTGGAAAAGACTCTAATGCTGGGAGGGATTGGGGGCAGGAGAAGAAGGGGACGACAGAGGATGAGATGGCTGGATGGCATCACTGACTCGATGGACATGAGTCTCAGTGAACTCTGGGAGTTGGTGATGGACAGGGAGGCCTGGCGTGCTGCGATTCATGGGGTCGCAAAGAGTCGGACATGACTGAGTGACTGATCTGATCTGATAATCTTGGTATACATATACCTACAAAAGTAAGCTTTATAGTGTTTAGCACCTTAATTGGTTTTCATGTAAGAAATCCTGAGGCTCTCCCATTGAGTACATGTTCGATCCAGGTTATGGGTTTGCTTCATGATGATAGAGTTACAGATAGATAGATCATACATACATACTATATAGGTAAATAGATAGATATAGGTATATAGATAGAAAGATATGTCAGGTAAATAGATAAAATTTGTCAATTGTAAATAGTAATAATCAAGAGATAATTTAAGCCTTTCTTAAATTATAAACATTACATTAGTTCCTAGCTTTATAATTTGCAAGTGGTTATAAAAAATCCCCAGTATTGCTTATGAAAATATCAAGACAAATATGCTGTGAGCTCATTGCAATAATAACATAGAAGCTAAAACAGCAAGTTGCAAAGCAGAGCCTCATCTACACATGCATTACACACTGCATTCAAACCTATGGTTGTTCTGTGTTGAAGAGTGAAAAAGCATCAGAAGGTCGGGTTTTCAAGGATCAAACTTTCCATTGTTCTTTGAATCAGAGATTGTATGTGAGTATAGAGCTTTGCATAAGAATTAGTCCTCTACCGTGTATCAAGTCAGCTATTTTCAGCTCAGCCTAGCAATCTTTGATTTCTTGGTTTGTAACTATGGCAATAAGATTAAATGGCATTCAGTAAAATTCATTTTACAAATGAGCTTGGGAGGGTGTCCATGACTGTGATGAAGGAGCAATGCAAAAATACTAAGAAACAAGGGAAATTAAATTGGGTTTTGTAATATTCTTCAAAATAATCCCCCAAATCATCTAGTGCCATATGGCAATTTGTGAGTAATGTATGGTGACGTGAAATAAAAATGATCAGATAACTACTTGATAGATTCCTTGGCTCGGCTTAAGCCACTACACCTCTCCACTTGCCCCTCGACCGTCATACGATATCTTTTGTCTGTGGACGCCTATGTGTCTGTGGGTTTGCCAGAGTCTTTGATCTGGGACTTTTTATACTAAATAACAGTCAAATCAATTTCAAACACCTTCATTACAGTACACAGCTCATTATGTTCTAGAAAAATGTTTAGCTCCAAGCCCCAGGCCACGTTATAATGAGGACAGGAATGCACACTAGTCCACACGCTCTATGAGCGTCTCTGTATTTCTAGGCGATACACAATCACCACAGGCCTACGTGAAAAACAGGCATTCATTTGCAGCCTTTAAAGATGGTTTCCTAAAGTTTAAAATCAATTGCCATAAAACATAGTTTTAATCTTGCAGTGCTGTTAATGCTTTTCTTTTCTGTCGGGAACGTTTTTAAAAAGTGCATAAGTCGACGTGAAAAACAAAAACCTGGATAAACATGTTTTCAAATCCTTAATGAGCGACATATAAAATTTTTTATATTGTATACAGGTATATATACATATATAAGTATTTGTATATTTTATATAAAATATACAAAGTAATTCTCTTAAATCTATCTAAAGATTATATATATATATATATATATATATATGCATAGACAACATTGTATATTCAAGCAATTTCTTTTTAAAAGACAGATTTAAGAGATTTACTATATTTGAAAAAAAAATCAAGAGTAGAGTCCCATCTTATCCATTCTTGGTTTATAAAGAAACTCAAGCGCCTTGTTAAGCAAATACTTTTATTTATGTTTGCCCTTCTGATTTTGGGAAGGCAGGAATATGAACATAAACCTTCATGACCTCATATCTGTTCTCTAGTCTTTGTGTTTCTTCAATGCCTCAGTGGCCATCCATGAAACTTTTGACATTACACTTGAAATAAATGTAACACAATGTTGGCTATCAGTGTTTTTTCACTCTCATTTAATTATAAAGTCTTGCTAAAAGCCAGTAATAGGAAAATTACTTCACTGGACACATAAGACATTATCAAAATGACTTCTGTTCTTCTGTTGTTGGAAATATAAGCTAGTGCGTAGAAGTTCTTTTTGCTGTCACAATTGATTATCATAAATTAATTGTATATAACTCTGGATGGGAATAAATGCATACTGGCATATAAATAACCATAACTTGTTTTCTTGCCAGCAAGCCACAGTCAGCTTGGTATCTTAGAAAACACTTGTGTAACAGAGGAATGGCAATGCTTTTTTAATAAAAGGATTGTTACAAAGATAAAACAGATTTTTATGCAGCATAAGCAAGTGATAACAGTTTCCATGTTAACCTTGAAACTCTATTCGAGAACAGGATTCAGCAGTATTTTTAGTTAGCCATGAATATCTTAGAAGGATCACTGGGAAGAAAACAGTCTTTATGTAAAAGAAGTGTTTGAACCATTGGTTATAATGTAGTGTGACAGCCAAGGTCTGGCACAGGAGGCCAGATTACTCAAAGCAGGATATTATCTGCATAATCCAGGGTCAGCAAATGGAGATGAAACAAGCCAAAGGGAAACCTGAAATCAAGCCCTGTCCTTCAACACATGTCATTAGGAGACTTGGTTTCAAGTTGCAGGAGTGATAGTATCTGGAGAAAGCTCCTGCTCATTAAGAATGCTGCTCCAAGTTGGTCCATGAAGGTTAGCTGGGCCCGTAACTTATTAACAAATGTTGAAACTAAAGACAAAATGCCAACTAATGTCTGAAATAGGGAACTATCTTTCACATTAAGTACAATGAAGATATAAATCTAAATACATGGAAGACAAATTTTTTTGTCTTAAAAACAGGTTTATCTTATTAGCCTTATATACTATGATTCTAAGATAAGGGTTTGGCATATGCAACAACATTTGAGGCACTAAAATGCATTCCATACCTAATACTTTGAGGTCATATATAAACAAAAGACACATAAATTTCAATTCCAAAGACTAAATGTTAGTCTGTCTATAGGAGTTGTTTTATAACTTGGCCTAAACGTTCCTATAGATGAAAAACTGAATTGCTTGGGGTCAGTATGAGATAAATGATATATCTTAAAATGCAAAGATGAACTTGGTTTTATTAACAAAATAGGCATTAATGACTTTAATCAAGGTACAAATTATTAAATAGCAAAACACTAAAGAATGTGAATTTTAAAAAGGAACATTAGTACTCTAGAACGTTTATACATATAAAGCTAAATACACAGATTCTTCTGTAATTATTGAAGATTATTATAAATCAAAGAATAAATTTGTATTCCTGCTTCATAGGTGGTAGCACCTCCTCATTAGACAATAGCAATGCTTATAGTTTGTGAAGAGAAAAGAGACTTCCTAAATAGGTGTCAACATAAACTACTTGCTACATTTCTGATCTTTCAGAGAGCTTTAGGACCTCATAAACAAGAGAAAAATGCAAAAAGACAGGTGTCAGCCTCATATATTGCTGGCAGAGATGTAAAATGGATCAGCCATTTTGGAAAACAGTTTGGAAGTGCCCCCAAAATATTAAAAATCAAGTTAACCATATGACCTAGCAATTTCACTCTTAGGTAAATACCAAACAGAAATGAAAATAGATGTCAACACAAAAACATGCACATGTATGTTCATAGCTGTGTTATTCATAATAGCCTCAGAGTAGGAACAATTCAAATGTCAATCCCCTGATGAATGACTAAACAAAACGTGTTCCATCCACACAGTGGAACAGTATTCGGTGATTTAAAGAGTAATGCAATTCTACTGCAACATGGACAGACCTCGAGAGCATCATGCTAAGTGAAAGAAACTAGTCACCAAAAAAACATACATTGCATGTTCGTGTATGAAAGATTCCACAGAGTCTATGGAGACAGAGAGTAGATTAGTTGTTGCTTAGGGCTGGTGGGGGAAGGAGAGAATAGGGCCTGACAACAGTGGGTACTTCCTTTTGAAGTCATAAAAACAATATAAGATTATAGTGATGGCTGCACAAATTCATAAACTAAAAACCACCAAATTATATACCTTAGGTAAATTTCCGTTCAGTTGCTCAGTCGTGTCTGACTCTTTGCGACCGCATGAACCGCAGCACTCCAGGCCTCCCTGTCCATCACCAACTCCCGAAGTTTACTCAAACTCCTGTCCATTGAGTCGGTGATGCCATCCAACAGTCTCATCCTCTGTCATCCCCTTCTCCTCCTGCCCTCAATCTTTCCCAGCATCAGGGTCTTTTCAAATGAGTCAGCTCTTCACATCAGGTGGCCAAAGTATTGGAGTTTCAGCTTCAACATCAGTCCTACCAATGAACACCCAGGACTGATTTCCTTTAGGATGGACTGGTTGGATCTCCTTTAGTCCAAGGGACTCTCAAGTCTTCTCCAACAACACAGTTCAAAAACATCAAATTTTCAGCGGGAATTTAATGGCAAGTAAACTACATGGCTGGATGGCATCACCGACTCGATGGACGTGAGTTTGAGTGAACTCCAGGAGATGGTGATGGACAGGGAGGCCTGGCATGCTGCGATTCATGGGGTCGCAAAGAGTCGGACACGACTGAATGACTGAACTGAACTGAAACTACATCTCAGTAAAACTGTGTTGTTTTTTTTTTAAGACATTTTGTACCCAGGTCAAAAAGAATGCTTACTATAGCAAGGAAGCTGCTATACAAAAGTAGTAAGAGGTTTCAAGCAAAAACCTGATTTTAATTACCAGTGATTCACCTGCCCCTACCCTACTCCTCAAGTGTTCCCTATGTTAGCAATACAGCTCAGTAGCCTATATATTCTCTCTCTCATTGCTTTAAAAAAAAAAATTAGACAACAATACACAGACAAAAACTCCAGGTTGACCTGGGATAGGCTATATCAGTAACCTGTGCAAATGTTGGCTGCTCCCCGTCTTTTAATTATTGAAGGCACTGTGTTCCCAGAGCCCACCTCTGACAGGAAGGAGTGTCTGCTAGTAACAGGAGCCTGTGTGGATAAGGTTTTCTCTCCCTTCTGTCTGGCACAGGGAGAACAATGTACAAACAGAGCCTTCCTTAGCTGACAATAGAGCAGATCAGAAAGAGCTGATGCTTATCTGTGACTGAGAAGGCTCCACCATAGTATTTCTTAAAAACCTAAGTAATTTTAAACCCCTTTCAATTTTTTTTAATAAATAAGAAAGGAAACTCTGCCATTAAATAAAAGGAGCAACATTCTTAGTACTCCTGAATAGCAGAGGGTGGAAATTTTTACCCATTCTTGAAAAAAGATAGGTGTTATAGGCTCCTCATGGCAATATTTCAGGGGAAGAAGGTCTTTGTTGTAGTTCCTTGTGGTTTTTTGTGGTTTTTTTTTTTTTCTCCCCTGGGACAAACCTCATACATTCCATTCATAGAAAAGGTTTCCCTGGAAACTTCCATTCAGAGTAAAAAATGGACAGAGAGATGCAAAGTGAAAGCAAGGGAGAATGTTAATGAAGACAGTGAATTTTTTCAATCTGTTGTGAGATTTCTGTATTGACAATAACCAGGAATATCACCTAACAGGAGCCTTCAGAAGAGTGCTTCTTCTGTTTTCCACTGTCTGCGCCCCTTGACTACAATGGCTTGAACACTCTGCCTTATCATTTGGGCCATAAAACGTCTCTTCTTACCTGTCAACATGGAGATTCAAGTCTGTCTTTTCTCTCTGTGTCCCAGTCATTGAACCTGATTCTCTCCCTCCAACATTAATGGTCTAACCTATAAAGAAACGAATTCCAGCATGTCTCTCCTGTACTCATGTTGCTTACAGCCCCTTCTCAAAGTATCTTTACGCATGGCTTCAAGATTAAGGTAAGACCAAGTGGGCTTTATCCCAGGGATGCAAGGATTCTTCAATATCCGCAAATCAATCAATGTAATACACCACATTAACAAATTGAAAAATAAAAACCATATGATTATCTCAATAGATGCAGAGAAAACCTTTGACAAAATTCAACATCCATTTATGATAAAAACTCTCCAGAAAGCAGGAATAGAAGGAACATACCTCAACATTATAAAAGCTATATATGACGAACCCACAGCAAATATTATCCTCAATGGTGAAAAATTGAAAGCATTTCCTCTAAAGTCAGGAACAAGACAAGGGTGCCCACTTTCACCATTACTATTCAACATAGTTTTGGAAGTTTTAGCCACAGCAATCAGAGCAGAAAAAGAAATAAAAGGCATCCAAATTGGAAAAGAAGACATAAAACTCTCACTGTTTGCAGATGACATGACCCTCTACATAGAAAACCCTACAGACTCCACCAGAAAATTACTAGAACTAATCAATGACTATAGTAAAGTTGTAGGATATAAAATCAACACACAGAAATCCCTTGCATTCCTATACACTAATAATAAGAAAACAGAAAGAGAAATTAAGGAAACAATTCCATTCACCATTGCAACGGAAAGAATAAAATACTTAGGAATATATCTACCTAAAGAAACTAAAGACCTATATATAGAAAACTATAAAACACTGGTGAAAGAAATCAAAGAGGACACTAATAGATGGAGAAATATACCATGTTCATGGATTGGAAGAATCAATATAGTGAAAATGAGTATACTACCCAAAGCAATTTATAGATTCAATGCAATCCCTATCAAGCTACCAATGGTATTCTTCACAGAGCTAGAACAAATAATTTCACAAATTGTATGGAAATACAAAAAACCTTGAATAGCCAAAGCTATCTTGAGAAAGAAGAATGGAACTGGAAGAATCAACCTACCTGACTTCAGGCTCTACTACAAAGCCACAGTCATCAAGACAGTATGGTACTGGCACAAAGACAGAAATACAGATCAATGGAACAAAATAGAAAGCCCAGAGATAAATCCATGCACATATGGACACCTTATCTTTGACAAAGGAGGCAAGAATATACAATGGATTAAAGACAATCTCTTTAACAAGTGGTGCTGGGAAAACTGGTCAACCACTTGTAAAAGAATGAAACTAGAACACTTTCTAACACCATACACAAAAATAAACTCAAAATGGATTAAAGATCTAAACGTAAGACCAGAAACTATAAAACTCCTAGAGGAGAACATAGGCAAAACCCTCTCTGACATACATCACAGCAGGATCCTCTATGACCCACCTCCCAGAATATTGGAAATAAAAGCAAAAATAAACAAATGGGACCTAGTTAAACTTAAAAGCTTCTGCACAACAAAGGAAACTATTAGCAAGGTGAAAAGGCAACCTTCAGAATGGGAGAAAATAATAGCAAATGAAGCGACTGACAAACAACTAATCTCAAAAATATACAAGCAACTCCTACAGCTCAATTCCAGAAAAATAAATGACCCAATCAAAAAATGGGCCAAAGAACTAAATAGACATTTCTCCAAAGAAGACATACAGAGGGCTAACAAACACATGAAAAGATGCTCAACATTAGTCATTATCAGAGAAATGCAAATCAAAACCACTATGAGGTACCATTTCACACCAGTCAGAATGGCTGCGATCCAAAAGTCTACAAGCAATAAATGCTGGAGAGGGTGTGGAGAAAAGGGAACCCTCTTACACTGTTGGTGGGAATGCAAACTAGTACAGCCACTATGGAGAACAGTGTGGAGATTCCTTAAAAAACTGGAAATAGAACTGCCTTATGATCCAGCAATCCCACTGCTGGGCATACACACTGAGGAAACCAGAAGGGAAAGAGACACGTGTACCCCAATTTTCATCGCAGCACTGTTTAAAATAGCCAGGACATGGAAGCAACCTAGATGTCCATCAGCAGATGAATGGATAAGAAAGCTGTGGTACATATACACAATGGAGTATTACTCAGCCATTAAAAAGAATACATTTGAATCAGTTCTAATGAGGTGGATGAAACTGGAGCCTATTATACAGAGTGAAGTAAGCCAGAAAGAAAAACACCAATACAGTATACTAATGCATATATATGGAATTTAGAAAGATGGTAACAATAACCCTGTGTATGAGACAGCAAAAGAGACACTGATGTATAGAACAGTCTTATGGACTCTGTTGCAGATGGAGAGGGAGGAAAGTTTTGGGAGAATGGCATTGAAACATGTATAATATCATGTATGAAATGAGTCACCAGTCCAGGTTCGATGCACGATACTGGATGCTTGGGGCTGGTGCACTGGGACAACCCAGAGGGATGGTATGGGGAAGGAGGAGGGAGGAGGGTTCAGGATGGGGAACACATGTATACCTGTGGCAGATTCATTTCGATATTTGGCAAAACTAATACATTATTGTAAAGTTTAAAAATAAAATAAAAAAAAAAAAGATTAAGGTAAGATATCAAAGGTCTAGTTCTTCAAAACCCTTAAGTGAATTTTAAAAAAAAATAGAGATTACATACTTAGATACCACAGATATTTTACTTGCTGTGAAAAAAGTCTGATTTTAATTGATATTTCAGTTAACTCTTTCCTTAGAGGAAAAAACATTTTTTCCATGATGTCTAAAAAAAATCTAGAGGATATTTTTATTGGTGTTTCCTAAAAAGACAATTATGAATGATAGTGGCCATACGTAACATTGATGGAGTCACTCACAAAGAACTCTCAGGTTCATTGCCTCACTGGAAACTGCCAATAGCTGTTTGAAGTCCAGAAGATAGAATGGTTTCATAGGTGAGGAAGGAAATGAGCCTAGAGAAAGGAGAATGCTCATCAAAGACATAAAAGAAGCAATAAGAAAAGCCACGACCATAACCACATCCCTGACCTTTCATCCGAAACCAATTTCCCTCTCTCCATGAATGACCATCACACCTAATTCTGCCCCAAATGCAGCCTCGAGTGCTTTCCTCCTGGTAGGAGGAGGGGCAATATAGGGGGAGGGGATTAAGAGGTACAAACTATTAGGTATAAAACAAGCTACCAAGATATATTATACAACACAAGGAACACAGCCAATATTCTATAATAACTTTAAATGAGGTATAATCTTCAAAACTTGTGAATCACTATATTGTACATCTGTAACTTATAATGTTGTACATCAACTATACTTCAATTAAAAAATTAATGATTTTTTAAAAAAGATTAGCCCTGCATTTGACAAAAGCTACAATAGTTTAGTCAATAGGAAATAAGATTTTCTACTTGGAAAGTTGTCAAGAATAAGTGTTGGAATTAAGAAAGAATAAAAAGAGAACATCTGCAAGGGACTAGAAGGTCACTCATAAAGAGGAATCACAGAGCTGGCTCCTCTGTCTATGGTCAAACTTGAGTTTCCAAGGTGTACAAGCTAAAATGCCAATTCTTGCAGAGAGCCTCAGAATTCAGCAATCAGAAGTAATGTCCCCTCCATGGATGTCACATGTCTTTTGCTATTGGACATACTGCTTACCAATCAGGAGGGAAGCTGCTCTTTTCAAGCACTGGGTCTGGAGCCAGATGATTTGAGCTCCATCTCTAACCTGGAGCATGTGACTTAACCTGGCTGCATCTCCATAAAAAGAGACAGAATTCACTAGAGTTGCTGTGAATATTAAATTAACTGATACTTCCAAAGCACTTGACAAATAACACATAATCAATGTTCGCCATTAGTGTTATCACTATTACTCTAAAATTCCCATTTTACAGAAAACAGAGACATAGCAAAAGAAATACTTTGCACTGAGGCAAAACCATGTAAATAATAATAGTACCCAACTCACAAGATTGTTGTGATGATTAAATATATGTGGCATATTCCTTATGAAATGTAAGTTATTTGTGTACATATGTTCATACACCATTTAGATGGTGTATCCTTGAAGGCAAGAATGGTATCTCCTTGATCTTTCCCCTCCTCCAAAGCCTAGAAGAAGCCTTCCACAGATATAGTGCAAAATTGGCATTAACCAAATTAATTCTACATACAGTCACTTCAAAGGATGTCAGACGTCATATCCAGAGGTTATAAATTACCTAGTTTATTAAATTGATTGAATCTATGCTTTCACAGACTCAACCAAGAAGGATTTTTTCATTGTATTATCAACAAAACAACACTGACCATTGATATGGTAGGTGACCGGCCTGCCCTCCAGTGTAGGGAGCCTTGGAATCATCTGGAGCACCCTGGTTGCTAAGGAGATATTTTTTCTCCTATCAACTAAGTCTAAATGTCTAACTCTCAAGCATTCATCCAAGTGGAGTATGAAATTTTTTTTTTCCAGAAGTTCATCTCTAGCAAGACTAGGGGGCCAAAGGTGGGGTCCAGGAAAACCTCCTTAGCAATAAATACTACTGTGAATCATAGTCCTCTGATACTTGCAACTCATTGATTTTTTCCAAAATTCATGGCTTACTTCCTTAATTGGCCCCTAGCCAACACAGTTTACTTGTTCAGGAAAGTTCTCAATTGAAAGATTTCCAGTGGGCCTTGCTAGGGAAGGGAGTTACACAGGTCCACTACATTCATCAGGATGTCCCCAGTGCAAAAGTGCTCAGAAGAAGCTATGCTGATGCTGTCTATCAGGGAGGAGGTAAAGACAGAAAGGCTTGGGAAACTTGACAAGTCTCCTGTTCGAGATGACTCCTGGTATCAGAGTTGAAAGCCCTGGTCAGAGAGCTGTGGGTGAGCTGGCATGGCTCATTCCCTTAAGCTGGTATTGTTCATTCTCTTGTTCACACCTGGTCTGTGGAAATTCATCTCAGAACTCCTTCAAAAACAATAATTTTGTCCAGGAGGAAAATCAAACCCATGATACCTACCCTAGGTATTTCAGAAGTTCCAGATTTAATGTTCAGTATTGGCTCAGATGGTAAAGAATCTGCCTTCAATGCAGGAGATCCAGGTTCAATCCCTGGGTTGGGAAGACTCCCTGGAGAAGGGAACAGCAACCCACTCCAGTATTCTTGCCTGGAGAATTCCACGAAAAGAGGAGCCCGGTGGGCTATAGTCCATGGGGTTGCAAAGAGCTGGACACAGCTGAGCGACTAACCCATCACAGATGAGACTAACATGTTAGATTTTTATCCCACCTTTTCTTCTTTGTTGTCAGTACTGCTCTAGCATCTGGATGCAGTGGTCTTTCACATTTTAAACACTGGTTCCAGCACCTTAGAAAGACAAGTCAACCTGAATGCGGTTATTTATGAACAAACTGAAAATAGAACGTTGAGTCACTAGAAGAAGGAAGGAATCTATTAATTCCCTTTTCTGACCAAAAAAGAAAAAATCATTCCCTGAGTTTCACACTCCAGTCCCTCTTAGAAATTATTCTAGGAACACAACACAAAATTATGGACATCCAAGGACACTCTGGCTAAACAAGGAAGAAAAGTAGGTGAGCAATGAACCTTATTAGCATGTGTCCTCTCAGGCTGATGACTGTCATTAGGCTGCTAGAGGATGACATCATTTTCTCTAAGAGGCAGTCAGCTCGAAAATGTCAACTATCTTGGTGAATTAATTCCTGCAGCTGCTTTATGTTGCCTTCTGCTCCTTGCTAAAAGAAATGGACATATTTCATTTCTGGGATCTGTCAGACATGTTGCTGTTTTAAATATTACATCTGAAGCCCAATCCAATCTGAACATACTGTGTTTTGAGAAGCCTGGTGAAAAAAAATCATTGACTTCAAGAAAGTAAAAGGCCAAAGACTAAAGGTCCGTATAGTCAAAGCTTTGGTTTTTCCAGGAGTCAGGTATGGATGTGAGAGTTGTACCATAAAGAAGGCGGAGTGCCAAAGAATTGATGCTTCTGAACTGTGGTGCTGGAGAAGACTCTTGAGAGTCCCTTGGACTGCAAGGAGATCCATGCAGTCCACCCTAAAGGAAATCAGTCCTAAATATTCATTGGAAGGATTGATGCTGAAGCTGAAACTCCAATACTTTGGCTACCTGATGTGAAGAGCTGACTCATTGGAAAAGACCCTGATGCTGGGAAAGATTGAAGGCAGGAGGAGAAGGGGATGACAGAGGATGCGATGGTTGGATGGCATCACTGACTCAATGGACATGAGTTCGAGCAAACTCTGGGAGTAGTGAAGGACAGGGAAGCCTGGTGTGCTGCAGTCCATGGGTCACAAAAAGTCAGACACAACTTAGCGACTGAACAACAAAAGGCCAAGGTGTAAAACTCTGCAATCTCATTTGAAAAGTAATCCCTTTGGGGGGTTCAAATTGCTTTCATTTTAAAATGTCATTTTTTCAAAAACTTGGCCAGTATGAAATTAGTAGGAACATTTATACTGTACTAATTCAGTTATAAAATAGTCATACGTGGAGGCAAGGGTAGGAGTGAGAAAAAAAAGAGATGTGTTATGAGAGTTGGAATCAAGATTGCCGGGAGAAATATCAATAACCTCAGATATGCAGATGACACCACTCTTATGGCAGAAAGTGAAGAGGAACTCAAAAGCCTCTTGATGAAAGTGAAAGTGGAGAGTGAAAAAATTGGCTTAAAGCTCAACATTCAGAAAACGAAGATCATGGCATCCAGTCCCACCACTTCATGGGAAATAGATGGGGAAACACTGGAAACAGCGTCAGACTTTATTTTTCTGGGCTCCAAAATCACTGCAGATGGTGACTGCAGCCATGAAATTAAAAGACGCTTACTCCTTGGAAGGAAAGTTATGACCAACCTAGATAGCATATTCAAAAGCAGAGACATTACTTTGCCAACAAAGGTTCGTCTAGTCAAGGCTATGGTTTTTCCTGTGGTCATGTATGGATGTGAGTGTTGGACTGTGAAGAAGGCTGAGCACCAAAGAATTGATGCTTTTGAACTGTGGTGTTGGAGAAGACTGTTGAGAGTCCCTTGGACTGCAAGGAGATCCAACCAGTCCATTCTGAAGGAGATCAGCCCTGGGATTTCTTTGGAAGGAATGATGCTAAAGCTGAAACTCCAGTACTTTACTTTGGCCACCTCATGCGAAGAATTGACTCATTGGAAAAGACTCTGATGCTGGGAGGGATTGGGGGCAAGAGGAGAAGGGAACGACAGAGGATGAGATGGCTGGATGGCATCACTGACTTGATGGATGTGAGTCTCAGTGAACTTCGGGAGTTGGTGATGGACGGGGAGGCCTGGCGTGCTGCGATTCATGGGGTCACAAAGAGTCGGACACGACTGAGCAACTGATCTGATCTGATGAGAGCACAGATAATACAACTGTAAAACACAAACCATCCAAAAGTTCTGGCCTCTGAATGTAGCTGTTTCTCACTTCACCAGCCATATAAGGAAAAGAAATAGTGTCATTTATTAATATTTTCAATAAACATTACTGAATGCCTGTATTTTTTCAGAGCCTGTGCTGGGCACTGATTTTTTAAGATACTTCCCACCTTTAACAGAGCTCCAAGTGCAATGAGGGAGAGAGACATGTCAAGGGACACGTCAAAAAATAATTTGGAAGTACCATAAAAGAAAAAGACTCTGCAGAAATTTATGACAGTGGGTTATAAAGGAAGTTTTGGGGGTTTTATTTTTTTATTTTTTTGGCCACACTGCACAGCTTATAGGAAAATCCCTGACCAGGGATCTAACCCTGGCCCTTGTCAGTGAGACTTCAGAGTCCTAACCACTGGACTACCAGGGAATTTCCTAAAGGAGGATTATTAAAGGAAGTTTAAAGACACACCCATACAGTCTTGTAGGTAGATGTAAGTGAGAGGATGTGGAAAAGAAAGAAAACTATCCTTAATAAATAACTCCATAGGCATCAACAACAATCCTCACAGGTGAATAAACCAGCTGGCTGTGACGTCAGAAGCAAAAAGAACCTTGCAATACCCCCAAATAGCTCTCCTGTCCTCCGTGCAATGTTCGCAATACTTTGACCTGAAAGCAAATACTTTAAATCCACTGACTGCAATAAACATGAAGTATAATGAAATTATATTCTGTTGTCTTTCTGATTGCAAATTTGCAAAGAGCTGACTAGGAAAGCTTAATTTGTAAAGTAATAGGAAATAAAGAAAACTAAGAGCTAGGAAAAAATGATGTGCTTCCTTCCATGCTTTTCTTTTAAATTGTTTCAACTGATACTCAGTGAAACGCACAGATCTTAGATGTTACAGTTTGATATTTCATGAATGCAAACCCTTCTCAAGCATCCCACACAGCTTCCTCCATTCCCTTTTCGTCCGTTTCTGCTGCCCTCCTGGCCAAAGGCAATCACTGTTCTCATTTTTTTCACCATAGATTAGTATCACATATGTTCTTAAATTTTATATAAATAGAAATATTCTGTACACACTCATTTCTTGTCATAGAACACAATGTATTCACTGTTATGAAAACCAGTAATTACTTCCTTTTTATTGCTGAGTAGTATTCCATGGTATGACTACACTACAGTCTGTTCATCTAGGATCTACTGTTGATGGACATTTGGATTGTTTGCAGTTTTTAGCTATTTGAATAGAGCTCTAATGAACATTCTTATACAAATCTTTCATGAATACATGTGTTCATTTCTATTGGATAAATAACTAGGAATGAACTGCTGGGCTCTAAGGTCAGTG
This sequence comes from Bos mutus, assembly GCF_027580195.1. Lineage (NCBI taxonomy): Eukaryota > Metazoa > Chordata > Mammalia > Artiodactyla > Bovidae > Bos > Bos mutus. Next base: position 76,958,575 of record NC_091623.1, read on the forward strand.
TGGGCTTTAACAATTTTGTGGGTATTTACCATGGAAGTTGGGGCATTTGAACTCAACCTTGAAGGATGAGATAGAAAAGGAAATAAAGGCCACCCAGGCTCTAGCATAAGGATAAACAAAAGCAGAGGTAGAGGGGAAGCATCTGTGGAATTTGGAAAGGTGAACAGTCAGATGTGAATCATAAGGGGCATGGAGGGTGTTCTTTCTGGCAAACAGCTCCTGGGATGTTTCCAACGTCTGTGTTATTGTCAGCAGAGTCTAGAGTCTGAAATAATTACTGGAACTTCTGAAAGTGTTATGAAGCGTCTCAGAAAATGTCATTGTTTCTGGGAAGCCTAAGAACACAACAACAACAACACAACCTTACCTCCTATTCAAGTGTCTGCTTCCAGGAGAGCTCATTTGGTAGAACAGGTATCCAGGTGGGTGTTGGTCCCACTCCCATCATTTCCACTGCTTCTTGAGCACAGGATCTGGGCTAGAACAGGTCTTCCCCTGGTGGGACCCAGTCTCAACCACTGTGAGGGCACAAGCCAGTTCTCTGGCCCCCTTTGCACACTCAGCTCTATACTTAAGAGCTCTATACTTCCCGGGGAAGATGGAGGCCCCGGAAGGGTGTTGAACCTGGAGAGGACATGGATGCTTTCCCCCACCCACCCTCCACCCGTCTTTTCAGGGAGTCTGGACATTGTTGCCGTGCAACAAGGCTGGCTGACGCCACTGAGGATGAGAGGCAGTGTGGAAGAAGACCCCAGCCACCCAGGCCAAATTGCCCCCTTGCAGCATTGTGAGTATGATGAGTCCTTTATATTGACTCTCCCTGATCTGTTCAGCACAGTGGGGACAATCCCTACAGTCTCTGCTGGGGAAAGGAATGCAGAGAGAAGAAATACAGCTCCACCCACCAGAACACCGACACAAGCTTCCCTAACCAGGAAACCTTGACAAGCCACCTGTAGAAACCCACACACAGCAAGGAAAAGCCACAATAAAGAGAACTCCACAAAGAGCTGTGGGATCACCAGGGTTGCAGGTAATGTGGGTTAACTTGGCTGGAAATGTACATCCTTCAAATACTATCAGTTCAGTCTATTTTGTCAAAGCCCCCTTTAAGTTTCTTAACTTTTTTCAATGGGTTGAGATTTTTACATATTACTTTCGGCCATTAAAAGAGAAGTTCTTGAATGATACTCTCTGATTTGGTTTCTGGATCCCAACAAATGGTTCATAAATTGGGACCGATAGCTGGCATTCTGGGTCTACCTTATTTTCCTTGATTTTACTAACTATTCTTCAAGAAAATAAACTTCCAATCCACAAATTCCCTGAAAAGAGCTCTAAATCTCAAGAAAGGTATGTAATATTTATAAAATTAAATATAACATTGTAACAACAATCACACACACCCAAACATATACATTGGAATAGGAAATGGCAACCCACTCCAATATTGCCTGGAAACTCCATGGACAGAGGAGCCCGGTGGGCTACAGTCCATGGGGTCACAAAGAGTCAGACACAACTGATCGACTAAGTGTGCAAGCATACACACACACACTACAAGTCTGTGAAAGAGTAGATAGTCAACAGTTGTGTGTGGGACTCTGCATTTGGCATTACACCCACCTCTTCCTTTCAAAGGAATCTTACATGTCCACAGGACTCTATTATTCATACAATTAGTCATACAAGAACCAGATAGCCTGGGTAGGTTGCACTGCAGTTACAGGGAAAAAGAAATGTCAGAGACAAATAAAAGCAGAAGCTTACGTCTCAGTCCCCTACTCACCTGCAGTAGAAAGGAAAAGATATTAGGAGCCTGGGAACAAATGTTTCAACCCCCAGACACAGGCCTTGGGTCAAGATTTTAACCTCTGAACGAAATGACTTAATCTCTAAAATAAGAATGTTATGCCAGATGATTTCTGAGATCCCTTCCAACACTGAAATTCTGTAACAAACAAAGAAAAATCACCAAATTACAAGAACACTCATCAAATAGGCACATACTTATTGGACTGAACCACAGTTTGGCTGCTCCAATTATTTTGGTCATCTCCATGATCAATAATGTTCCCGGTGGCCCAATCAATTACGCCACAAGCTGTGTGGACCAGTAAAGCGACTAAGGCACCCTGAAGGACTGGGCATGGTCCCTACAGCTCCATGCTCAGCTGGGGCTAAAGGGGAAAATGCCCCAGCATCCCTTTGACTAGGGTTCTTTTTATCTCTCCTGTGGTCTTGGTCCTCTTTTATTTTTCAAATGGAAAAGAGTAACAAGGTCACAGGAGTAAAAGAAAGCAGCTGAGAAGATGGAGTCAACATTCAGTGTTGTCGTCTTGAAGAACTCCTACCTGGCAGACACTGGCTCAGGAAAAACAAGCTCTGAGTAAGTCTGTGCTTCTGGCAGTCTACTGTATAGGTCAGCAAAGGAAGAAATAATTATGCTCTCAAGCCACAAAAAAGCATGGAGGGATACATATTTTTATGCCCCAAAGATCTTGTCTGAAAAGACTACACGTTGTATAATTCCAACTATATGTATGACATGCTGGGATAGGCAAAGCTACAGAGACAGTAAAAAAAATCAGCGGTTGCCAAGGCCCTGGGAGGAGAGAAGGAGGGATGATTAAGGGGAGCAGAAAGGAATTTTTAGGACAGTGCAACTATTCTGTATGATATTATAAAAGTGAATACATGACATTACGCACATGTCAAAACCTGGAGAGTTTGTTAACACAGAGAGTGAACCCTAATATAAACTGTGGGCTTTAGTTAATAGTGATACAGCAGTATTGGTTCATCAGTTGTAAGAAGAAAACCACAACAGGCAAATAACAACTACATGGGGAGGTAAGAGGTGAGTCGGAGCTTTGTACTTTCTGCTGTTTTTCTACAAAAAAAAAGAAGAGTAGGTTTTCTAAAATTACTCTAAAAAAATACAAATGACTCTAATACACATAAGCAATATTTTCAAAATTAAGAAAGAAAAAAAAAAGCAGAACCTCCAAATGCTAAAGATCTGACTATCCACCAGAGGAAAGAAGGGGTTAGGATGAGGCAAGTAGAGAAGAGTAGGGACTGATGCTGCAGACTGTTTCAAGACCTACCCTAGTGATAGAAGGTCACCTCAGAATTCAGCCGACCTAGGCTTCAGTCCTGACTCTGCCACTGCCCTGCTCTCCTACCCTGGACAAGTTTCAGGACCTCTCTCCCAGAGTTAGTGTCTTCCTTTTAAAAATGGTACTTCTTAAGGGCTCTTGCAAGAATCCACTCAGATAATGCATGTATATATTATAACAAAGTGTCTGGCCCATTGTAGGATATCAAGAAAGACATATTATCACTAGTCATTTTAGTTAAATTACTTAACTATTTTAAACCTGTTGATGTGTAAGAATCAAGGCCACTAAGAACAGGAAACACTATGCAAGCTGTTTCACTCTGATGCCTGGCCACTGTCTAGGTGAGCCCTCCAATTACTGTACAGATAGAATGTGTTTTATAATCAGACTGGTCCTTTTCTGACTTGAATCTTTATCAGCTCGCTTACAAGTTTTACTTTTGTCGAGAGGGTCATGCTTTTCAATAATCGCCAAATGCTACCAGTTTATGAATGGCTCTCTGGGAACAAGTTAGGCCCTTTAGCAAATGACATCAATCAACTCTTTCAGGCCACATGGGTATTCACTAATAAATATTCCCACAGTGCATTAAAGAGTATCTTTGTAGTTTAGGTCAGTTACTATCACATTTCGTACTTACTCCCACAGGGTACATGCTTTGTATATTTGGAGAATATAACATTATTTTATGAGGATAATCAGTGCCAAAGTAGAAAGGTCCCTTTTTCTATGAAAGTATACCCAAGTTCCTTCAAATACTCTGTTACTTATTTTATTAAAATAAAATAAATCTAAAATAGTCATCTCTGTTCACAGTAAAAATTGCCGATTGTGTCATTTTTAACTACTCAGCATGCTTTCTTCCTAATCTTTCCAAAGCCGTGAAATGTTTCAGTACTTTCAAAAAATAGTTTTCATTTATAAAATCACATACGCTTTTTCTATTGGGATCAGCTCAGTCACTGTATTGAAAACAACTAATTAACATCCTGTGTCACTGATTATAAATAGCACCCAATACTAATCATTAACATCTACTCTCAAATTTGCAATCTTGTTTCCTCTTTCACGACATGAAAGATTTCACTGGAAGTGCATGAGCCTTATCGTAGACTCAGCCATTTATCACCAAGAACTGTGGCTTCTTTAATCAACCAGCCTTAACAGGCATTGGGTTTGTCACAGGAAGTAGGTATAGACTTTCATCCCCTCGACGTACCATTATCTAATTAGGTAGGTGAAAGCAAACTGATTCTTTGAAGAATAAAAACCTAGATGCAAATACTTTAAATAACATTTCTCTATCTTATAGATCATGGGATTCCCTGGTGACTCAGTGGTAAAGAACACTCCTGCCAATGCAGGAGATATGGGTTCAATCCCTGGGTTGGGAAGATCCCCTGAAGAAGGAAATGGTAACCCACTCTAGTATTCTTGCCTGAGAAATCCCATGGACAGAGGAGCCTGGTGGGCTACAGCCCATGGGATTGGAAAAGAGTCAGACATGACTGAACAACTAAACAACAGCATCTTGTAGATCATATTCTCTTTAAATGATTCTGACTGATACATAAATATCAAGCAAAACATTTTTTAAAATAAGGGTAAAATTCATTCAAATCCACTGAAAATCACCTCATCTATTGGGAGAACATCCTTGATAATTAATCATTCATTGCCTTAAGAATGAAAAATCCAAAAAGTTTTCAGAATCAAAATTGAGGGATATATCTAAGCCTCTAGTTAAAGCTACTCTTGGCATGTATGCATGCTTAGTCACTTAGTCGTGTCCAACTCTTTTCGACCCTGTGGACAGTAGCCCGCCATAGGGTGGGGCTCCTCTGTCCATGGAATTTTCCAGGCAAGAATGCTGGAGTGGGTAGCCATTTCCTACTCTGAGGAGAGCTACCCTTGGCACAGACAGACAAACGTGCTTGTGCATTGTCCTATTATTTATTTTTCAAATGTTAGAGCACACCATCCAGGATGAATGAATTGCTATAGCTGCCTTTCCTGGACAAATGCCAAACGGCTTTTTTTTGGCCACTTAGATGCATGATGATGGGCAGTCCAGGAAGCTACCAGAATAGGGGAATCCAGTCAGTGCCTTGTTAGGTAGTCTAGGCAGGAAAGGATTTGGATCCTCCAGGTTCACTTTTTGAAAAAAAGAAGTATGTGCAAGAAGGTAAAAAGATTCAGAAAAGTAAATAAAAAGGTCCCAAGAGCTCAGGTGGGGAAATAAAGTGCAAAGTCATAGTAGATCATCAAAGACACAGGAAAGAAAAAAAAAAGAAAATCATGTCATAATGCACTGAGCTAGCAAGCAGGGTTATTTTATCCAAGGACAGATTTCTGCAGTTTCTTACCACTTTTCCATGAAAGTCAGGCAATTGGTGCTTAATATACACCAAGACCTAGGCAACAGCAGTGAACAAGAAAAAGTTCCTCTTCTCCTGGAGTTTATATTTTAGCCATAAAGTGCAGATAATAAGCCAGGATATAAACAATACAATTTTAGAAAATAAGACATGTTGTGAAGAAAATAAAATCAGGAATGTAATAACGGGAGGAAACTAGAACTGGGGGAGTGAAATGTCAAGCAGTGTTTGAAACAGAGATCTCAACAAACTGTCCAGGGTCCTGCCCAAAGGAGCATCAGAATGGCAAGGCCAGAGCTTCCCAGTACCAATATGGAGACAATTGTAGGTGATTAATGGGTTTAAATAGTTGTGTATATCTTCTGTGCTATCTTTTTATGGCAAAGTATACTACTTCTCTATTTTAAGATAGTGATGACAACTCTTAATAAAGTTATTTAACGACAATAAAAAAAAACAGGGACTTAAAACTATTAAGTAAATAATGGTGCAGATAATATACAGACAAAGGGAAATCATGAAAATAGCACAAGAATAGCTGAATTAGTCAACTGAGTGTATCATATCACTTGTAATTAATATCATCAAACTGGAACCTACATACAATGTTAGTACTCCATTTGGAACCCCCTCCTTTTTTCTTCAGATCAAAAGACAGAAAAAGAAGGGCTTCCTTGGTGGCCCAGTGGCAAAGAATCCACCTGCCAATTCAAAGGACACGGGTTCCATCCCTGGTCCAGGAAGATCCCATGTGCAGTGGGGCAGCTGAGTCTGTGTGCCACAACTACTGAGCACGCTGGAGCCGGCGAGCTGCAACATCTGAGCCCCGTGCTGCCACGAGTGAAACCTGTGCATCCAGAGACCACGCTCCACAACCAGAGAAGCCAGCACAGCGAGAAGCCCAGCAAGGCACCTAGAGAGTAGATGACGTCCGCTTTAAAGTTACCTTTATGTGCTTCAAAAACATATGGAAATGCTACTACTCCATTAGAAAGCGTGACTGACAGAACTTTACAGGGACAATGCTTTGCGTGGGGGACTGACGACACTGAACTGCAGTCTCACAACTGCAGTGCTAATATACCAAAGGCAACTAGAGAGTAGTTAAGACAAGAGCAAACACTTCCTCATGGACTCTAGGGAAAAAATGCAAAATTCACAGTTGTTGCTATTGTTTAGTCACTAAGTTGTGTCTAGCTTTTGTGACCCTATAGACTGTATAGCCTCAGACTGTTCTGTCCATGGAATTTCCCAGGTAAGAATATTGGACAGGGTTGCCATTTCCTTCTCCAAAACTCTTTGTGCTATATTTAAAAATTGCATGATTCACCTTGCCTTATGTCCCTGGATATGTTCCAGTGTCTCCTAGTTTATAGTTTATGGGAACTTGAATAGAATGTATATCGTACTGTTGTGTGAAAACTGTATAAATCTTAATTATACTGAATTGGTTCATAGCTTTTCAGGTATACTATATGCTTCTACTTAACTGTATATTCATTGAATTAATTCAAATTGAGAGTTTGATATTGAAACTCCAACTGAAAATCTTAATTTATCTACTTAGAAAAATAATTGTAATATATAGTAGAACTATATGTAACCTTTTTCTATATTTTCCAAGTCTCCTGTAAATGTGTTATCCTACTTTTATAATTTAAAAAATAAAAAAGGAAGAGAAAAAAATATAAATAAATAAAAATTACATGATTCAACTAGGATCTTACTTCCCTCCTAAGCTGTCCCTTCATACCTTTACTTCCATAGCTGGGCCTCAGGCAATCATGGTCTCTGACTGAAGGGCAGTAGCCATGTCTTCAGTTCAGTTCAGTCACTCAGTCGTGTCTGACTCTTTGTGACACCATGAACCACAGCACACCAGGCCTCCCTGTCCATCACCAATTCCCACAGTTTACCCAAACTCATGTCCACTGAGTCAGTGATGCCATCTAACCATCTCATCCTCTGTCGTCCCCTTCTCTTCCCTCCTTCAATCTTTCCCAACATCAGGGTCTTTTCAAATGAGTCAGCTCTTCACATCAGGTGACCAAAATACTGGAGTTTCAGCTTGAACATCAGTCCTTCCAATGAACACCCAGGACTGATCTCCCTTAAGATGGACTGGTTGGATCTCCTTGCAGATCAAGGGACTCTCAAGAGTCTTCTCCAACACCACAGTTCAAAAGCATCAATTCTTAGGTGCTCAGCCCTCTTTATAGTCCAACTCTCACATCCGTACATGATCACTGGAAAAACCATAGCCTTGACTAGAAAGACCTTTGTTGGCAAAGTAATGTCTCTGCTTTTGAATATGCTATCTAGGTTGGTCATAACTTTCCTTCCAAGGAGTAAGCATCTTTTAATTTCATGGCTGCAATCACCACCTGCAGTGATTTTGGAGCCCAGAAAAATAAAATCTGCCACTGTTTCGCCATCTGTTTGCCATGAAGTGATGGGACCGAATGCCATGATCTTAGTCTTCTGAATATTGAGCTTTAAGCCAACATTTTCACTCTCCTCTTTCACTTTCATCAAGAGGCTTTTGAGTTCCTCTTCACTTTCTGCCATAAGGGTGGTGTCATCTGCATATCTGAGGTTATTGATATTTCTCCTGGCAATCTTGATTCCAGTTTGTGCTTCTTCCAGCCCAGTGTTTCTCATGATGTACTCTGCATAGAAGTTAAATAAGCAGGGTGACAATGTACAGCCTTGACGTACTCCTTTTTCTATTTGGAACCAGTCTGTTGTTCCATGTCCAGTTCTAACTGTTGCTTCCTGACCTGCATACAGGTTTCTCGAGAGGCAGGTCAGGTGGTCTGGTATTCCCATCTCTTTCAGAATTTTCCACAGTTTATTGTGATCCACACAGTCAAAGGCTTTGGCATAGTCAATAAAGCAGAAATAGATGTTTTTCTGAATTGAAGAAAGTGGGGAAAACCACTAGACCATTAAAGTATGACTTAAATCAAATTCCTTATGATTATATAGTGGAAGTGAGAAATAGATTTAAGATCTAGAAATAGATCTAGATCTGATAGATAGAGTGCCTGATGAACTATGGACGGAGGTCCGTGACACTGTACAGGAGACAGGGATCAAGACCATCCCCAAGAAAAAGAAATGCAAAAATGCAAAATGGCTGTCTGAGGAGGCCTTACAAATAGCTGTGAAAAGAAGAGGAGTGAAAAACAAAGGAGAAAAGGAAATATATACCCATTTGAATGCAGAGTTCCAAAGAATAGCAAGGAGAGATAAGAAAGCCTTCCTGAGTGATCAACGCAAAGAAATAGAGGAAAACAATAGAATAGGAAAGACTAGAGATCTCTTCAAGAGCCATGTCTTACATTATTTTGTATTTATTTTATGTCCTGACACAGTTTATTCCCTAGATTATAGGTTAAATAAATATGTACTAAATGAACAAATTGATTAATTAACATGAATTTATATTTGTGAACTCTCATTCACGATAAATAGAAGAGATTTTTACACAGTTGGAACAATATCCCTAACGACAAATCAGTGTCACTTCTGGAAAAGCACTAACATAAGTTATAAGAGTGTGTTAGATGCTGTTAAAAACAAAAAAACAACATGAATATGCTGATCAAAATCTTTGGATAAGCGAAGGCTCACAACAGTGGGATGGAAGGTGAGCAGTAGAATTAAACTCAGATGTAAGTCTTCATAAAGAACTTCACCCACCAGATAGAACAGTGTAATCTGAGGTCAGGCAGTAGGATAGTTTCAAAACACTCTGTATTCAAAGGTCAGTATGTTAACAGGCAGAGCCCTGTAAAGACAAGTCTAACAGCAGGCAGTAGACCCCCAACCACCAAGATGAGACTCAAGTAATGGAAACCCAACCCTGAGAGCAGGGAGATGGAAAGAAGTCAGGTAACATTCAAAGGGACAATAGTACTGCTACATTTTCTACTGGCAATAAGCCTAACTACAAGCCTTTAGTGAGTGCCATAGTAGGTACCAACATCTTTCCAAGGCTTTTATATGTATTATTTAATTTTAAGTTCATAATAACCTTCTGAGATAAGTACTGCTATTATACTGGTTTGACAACTGAGAAATCACAAAAGCATAGAAAAGCTTGCCTGAGGTTAAACAGCTAATAGGTAGAAGATTTGAACCCAGGACCTATGGTCCAGAATCACTATGCTAACTACTACCTGTTACAGGCATTTATAGAGACAGAAACACAATCACAGAAATTCACTTAACAGAACTTGGTACAAGGTAAAGTCTCAGGCACAAGGTGGAAAATCCATGTGTCAGAGCCAAAGCATATGTCCAATGATAGATTATCATCAAAGATAACTTAGTGGTGCATCCTAGCATGCTAGGCTAGACTTCCAAACGTTTCTTCTGACTCAGGTTAGAAACTGGTCCTGAGACTTAGACAAAGCTAATTAGGTACACAAAAGGGTATGGCTGCAGTGACCTGAAAACCATGCAGGTCTTAAATGATAAAGGTCATAAAATGCTTTATTCCAAGGTCTACCAATAAGTGCAACAAGAGAGAGAGACAGAATACATACTTAAAACATTCTGCTGTCATCATGACTGAAAGTAAACCATAAGTTTTCTCATCAAAGTCAAGAAGAAGATAAAAATACCTACAATGATTATCCTTAATTAGTATCATTTTCAAGTCTTAGCCAAAGCAATTAGACAAGAAAACAAAATAACAAACAAACAGAGTGATGCATATAAGAAAGGAGGGAGGGAAATTTATCAAGTTAACAAACAATACTACTATATACTAGATTTGAGTGAAAACTCAAGTCACCTGAAATTCCTAGTCTCAATATCTCATTTGTGTCTCTGACCCTATGTTCACAGCATCCAAGGTGGTTCCTCATCAATCTATAATAAAGTAACTGTGTGTCCTGTGATAACTAGAAGTAATCCTTTGTCTCCATCCAGCCTAAACAAAAAGAGTATGTTTTATAGTCAGTCTCTAATCTAATTAAAATGGGACCAAATCTGAAAAGGAAATCTGTCATTTGAGTAACTCACTCAACCAAACAATGCTCGCTAAAAGCAATTCATTCTTTTGTCATACTACCCAAAAGATGTTTCCCCTGTTTCACTACTTACATTTAATTCTGCAATTAATACCTAAATGTGGAAAGAGGGGAAGCTTTATTAGTCACATTTCTAGTTAAATATTATCATATTACTATGTTTTATTCTAGTAATAGTTCTAAAATTAGGCTGCTTAATAACAATAATGAATGTGTCTTTCTTCTAAATACAGTTTTGCAATCTTAGACTGATAGCAGGCTAATTTAAGAGCTGAAGTGCATTGTAAATTTGGAAGCTATCCCCAAGCAATCATACAGAACAAACCTAATCTTTTTTCCTCAGGATAGGATATTCCTTCCTCTTGACCCAGACCTTCCTTTGCCAGGATGCTGATTTGCACGGATAGCAGCCAATTTCACTGCCCCGAACTGCCCTGCAGAGGCCTGTGGGTGGAAGTGAACTGCCTTCTTTCTTCAGAGCATCCTGTACGTCAAACTATTGTACTCCACAGTGTTTGTGTGTGTGTATGTGTATCTGTGTTTGGGGTGGGACTTGGTGCATTGCCTGAGTTGAGAGAAAGCTTCTTTTATCCAACAACCTGAGGTTACCAGCTGGAATAGCAGACAGAAGCAAAACATTGAACTTACGTCAGATCAAGGGATGGAAAGAAAATGCTGGCACACAGCTAGTTAAAAGACGAGGGAAAATAAACACCTTTTCATGGACTCTGGAAAGAAAAGCACATTTAAAACTCACTAAATGATTGAAATGGAAGAGTAACTGTGAATTATTTTCAAAGAAATCACATTTCTGTTTTTTATGAGATATGTATCAAGGTATATACGTTTGCAAACGGAAATATATTTCAATTCTCCCAGGTGTGAAAGGAATTCATAAGGCTGGCTTTGTGCATCTTCACAAGAAAAATTGCTGTCAACAAGAGAATCTTAATCCAAAACTCCCTGCTGAACTTGGTACAGAATCACTGCTCCATGAGAGCTGGCATCCTGCCTGATGCTGGGAGAGAGAAGGGCTGAGCCTAGGAGAGGTCAGGGCTGTTTCAAATCAAGTTCTGTCTTATTCCCAATATATTCTTCAACTTGGAAGATGAGCCTCCGCCTCTGTGGGGAACTTCACAGAGATTTCAGAGAACTAGAGCTTAAGTTTTTACACTTAACCCAGACGCAAGAGGCACCGGAAACATCCTCAAACTTGGAGTCTGGGGATGTGAATTCGAGGCCAGGAGCTTCCATTTAGTGGCCCTGTGCCTTTGGACAAATCATGCCATCTTCCCTGCTCTACTGCATATGCTGAGGTACCTGAGAACGCGGTAATTGTTTAGGTAGAGAATAAACAAGATGCTGAGAAGAACATTTCAGTTAGAAGGGACAGCAAGTGCCAAAAGCCTGGTGAGGTCTAGTTACATAAACTAAAAGAATATCTGTGTGATTGGGGTGCAGAGTGTGGGGAGCATGGTGTGAACTGAGGCTGGGGAGACAGCCAGATCATGCCGGCTTAGGAGGTCATGTTAAGGTTTCTGGTCTTTACCTGAGGAGCAGAGGAAAGTCATTCAAGGGTTGTAAGTCTGTGGCAGTATAATCAGATTTGCATTCTGAAAAGATCCTTTGGCTGCTGTGTACAAGACACATTCAAGAAGGTCAAGAGTGCATTGCTAGAGACCAGCTAAGATGGTAGCTCAGACCAAGGCTGTGGTGACAGACCTGGCCCTGTACAATGCAGAGGACCTCGGCACAGTTTTGGATGGGCTGAGTCCTCGGCACATTTGAGATCCAAATTGAGATGTCAAATAGGCAATTGGATAATAAAAGTCTAAAGCTGAGTGGAAAGGTCAGGACTGACAATAAAATCCTGAGCTAGAGTTTACAAATGAACTGTGAGACCTGGCCAGGAATGAGGTTATCTAATGAGACAATGGAGGGAAAGAATAAACAACCTCAGAATCCTTGTTTCTTCAGCAGTAAAATAGGAATTGCAGCAGCTGTTGCACAGAAATTTTGTATCTGAGTTGTAGTAGACAAGCGATAAAAATATAGATTAAATTATTAGGAGGATGATATTAAGAATATTAAAATTGGCCAATTACCATGCAATTTGCAGTAGGATCCCATTTTTTTCTATTTTTTAAAAGGTATCTTAAGTCATGGAAAAATAGACGGAGGCTTTACTTTCCATTTACTAATGATCATTGTCAGGTAATCAGATTAGAGTGAGTGATTTACATTTCTTCTTTGTGTTCTTCAATAATTTCTAAATTGCCTGCAATGAGCATGCATTTTTTTTTCCCTACAGTGAGAAAATAAAACATTTTGCCCTTGCAATTATATGAAAGTACTTTTCCAAGGGTGGAGCCAAAAATGATGAAATGAGCTGAAACAACAGACTTGGGACTGGCACACTCCACTCGGCCGAGTGGCTTTGAGTCCAGTTTGTGTTTCCAGGTCTACTCCATAGAGATGGAGAGGTGAGCTGTTGGGAATGGCACCAAATGACTGAATCTAAGCTGACCCAACTGGGTTTCCACAGCACACGTGGCCTGAGTACCATCGGCCTTGCCAAATCCTTTGTTTATAATTCACAAAGAATCACCACAGCTTCAGAGTCCTCAGAGTCCCGGAAAAATCCGTGCCCTATTGCCACACACACCCTGTTTTTACAACCAAAAATCTGGAAATTTGTGATAAGCTGCATGCATACTAACATACTCAGAGTGAGCATGCTGTTAGGAAATATGGCTCTGAGTTACCTAGAATGCACTGTTTGTCTCCCTGCTTGAGTTTCCCTGGCCTTTTGCATAAGGCAGAAGAACCAGCTAAGCTGCTGAATGGTGAGTGCGTGGCTCATGCCGATAAACACAGCACAGTATGATGGAGGAGGCTCGATCATGGGAGTCAGGAAAACTAAATCCTGGCCCTAACCTTGCACAAATAACCTGTGTGAACTTAACCAAGCTCCTTGACCTCTCTCTTAGTTTCTTTTTCTTCTTTCAAACTGTAAGGTAAAAACCATTCCTTATGAAAGATGTCATGCAATGCATCAGTTGAATCCATCTGTTGGCACAGAACCTGTATACATAACTCTGAACGTTTTGAGACACACTGACAGTGAACATCCTACTAAACACACTACCACCAACATCACCGTACCCATCACCTCCACCTCACTTCCCCAGACATCCCTAACATATTCCCCTTGCTCTGCTTCCTTCACAATGCATTTAACAATCAGGAAGTGGGGATTTTTTGTTTGTTTTTACGCATCTATTTTTTTTCCCCCTTCTAAGAGGAAGGGCTAATATTTTCTATCTGTTCCCTGTTGTATCCTTATGTGTAAAATACAATGTGGTTCATGGTGCTCCCCCAAAGTGTGGAATGAATGAATTTGATGGTCATATAATGTCCTTTTTTAAAAATAACATGAGATACGCAAGTTTCCCAGAATAAAGAATGTGTAGGCATAGAATGGACGCTGCCCCACACTACTCCTTTGGACGCTCAGCCTGGACACATTGAGGAAAGAGATGCACAGAGTATACACAAGGATGTGACTCAGAAGATCTGGTCTTGGCTCCTCTGCTTACTAAATGTAATAAAATCTGTGTGAACCTCAGCAGCTACATCTATAAAATAGAGATAACAACAGTACTTACCTCACAGGATTGGAGTAAGTAAAATCAGAAAGTAAGTAAGATCAGAAAAATTGGGGAAGGGAGTATAAAATGGAAAAACATTATCTAAATGTGGGCTATTGTTAATAAAGAACCCAGGACATTCTACACTGTCAAAATGAGAAGGTGATGCCAAGATAAAAACACATATTCTCTTTGACTTAAAGACCCATGAAAGGGCACCATACTAAGTGGGCTGCATTGTATTTCAGCCCTTTAAAAAATGAAAATTTTGCAAGGTTTATTGACATTTCCAAGGAGGCCCTTTTTTTTTAAGCTTTGAGCATTTACCTATTTTCAAAATATTCCTTCCAAAATGGGCTAGGATGTCTTGTTTTCTTCCGCAAATTTGCAAGCATTTTTCATGTATGTCTGAACTTAGCAAATAATCAATTTAATGTTAAATTATTGGGATTTTACTTTTGTAATATAAATATTATAATTTAAGGTGGTCATGGATGATGACGTGTTCCATGAATGGAGACCATGAGCCGAGAACTATAACTGAGCCACAGCTGGCTGCCCATAGTGTTTAGCAAAGAGTTTTCCCAATAGAACAAGTCACTGCCAGGATGTGATCATTACATTAGAGAAAGGTATTTCAAAGGCGGGGCAGTGGTGGGGGACGGGAAGTTGATCTTCTATTCTATGCCTATCAGAAATGTTAAGCTTCAACCTTCGGGAAAAAATTAGAAAAGCAGACATCTGTGACTAGACCAATTGTTAAATAATTTTTAAAACATGATCAATAGGGGGTGTCTTCCTTTCTGTTTTTGTTTTTCTAGATCAAAGAACTCACTAAAAGTAACCTTTGAGAACTTTTTTCAAATACATTTGTAAATTTGACCTAAACCATATGCAATTGAAAGCCCTTGACTTTTGGCCTTTGTTTTTTCCTCTCTTTTTCAAGGGAGCTTCAAAGTCAGAAGCTGGTGGCTTTGGGAGAACCCTGCTTTGAAGAGCGAGGAGGAGGAAAGTCAATTAAAAACAGGTCACAGGATGTAGCCTTTCAGTGAAAATGGCTGCTGATTCTTATGTACTGGAAGCTTTGAGCGATCAGCCCCAACTTCTTAATTGCAGGCAAGCAATTAGTAAAAGATCATAACATCTTATCTTTCAGCAAAAGTTTTGACTTGCAGTGATTTCCCCCCTTATTTTCTGACAAGCATGATTATTGGTAGAAAAGATCAAAGTAACTACTTACAGGGTATAGTCAGATTATACTCCTTAAACCAGCTAGTTGTTGGTGGGCCTGGGCCAACCTCCTGCCTCCCCAGCCCTGCTGGACGATGAATGACCCTCCCAGGCTGCCTGAAAAACTGGGCAGGGTAAGACAGATCAGAGGGCAACCATATGTAAAATATTTCTTTGGAGACAGTAATTTCACATAATTGTAGGGGGAAACAGAATTTGTTTTATAAGCTGAAAACAATCAAACCAAGAAAAATCACCCTTCTCCTTCTCCTACAGCTGACTCGAATAAAATTGCAAACCCTTAATTAGAACCGCTGTTGCCATGACCGCTGGCTCTATTCAGATGCAATCCAGGGCCACTGAATTTGAAAGCTTCATCCGTGTTCTTAACAATCCCTGCTTCCTTTCTCTGTCTGACACCTCCCTGTACTAGCTACATGTGCTGTTGTGTGCTTAGTCTTCATTCGTGTCCAATTCTTTGCGACCCCACGGACTTTAGCCTTCCAGGCTGCTCTGTCCATGGGGATTCTCCAGGCAAGGATACTGGAGTGGGTTGCCATGCCTTCCTCCAGGGACCTTCACGACCCAGGGATTGAAGTCAGATCTCCTTCATTGCAGGCAGATTCTTTACCAACTGAACCACCAGGGAAGCCCAAAAATACTGGAGTGGGTAGCCTATCCCTTCTCCAGGGGATCTTTCCAACCCAGGAATCGAAGTGCAGTCTCCTGCATTGCAGGCAGATTCTTTACCAACTGAGCTACCCACTCAGTTGGTAGTCCCACTAGCTAGCTACGTGGGACTCCCAGTTTTCTTAAGGTGTGGTTGGTCTCATAAGAGCCTTTTCTATGCTCTGTGCTTAGGAATCCGGGGACTGCTTCTACCAGGGGATGTATAGGACCCTGGTTTATTCTCTCAGACGTGTCCACATTGTCATACAGCCCTCCTCATGCTCAGACAGCCTCCTTCTCTCAGGGGCAGGTGGGTTCCCATCAGTGACACACAGCCCTGCCATGGATGACCGACAGGTGCCACACAGACAGGCCATGCTGCTGTGCCACAGAGGCACCAAGGAGGGTCCTGAACTGGGGCTGGCAGGACTTCTGGGATTTGGCAAGCTGGTGAGAACGTTCCAGAGGGGAGGAAGGAGAGCCTGGGCTGGCTGTGGGAGTTCTGCCCTCGCAACACAGCTTTCACCCAGATGCACGTTTTTCCCTCAAAGCCCCGGGACCTCACACATTAAAGCCAGTCAGCGGCTGGGAGGATCAGAGCTCTGCTCAGGGAAATGGAGGTGCCCTATGTCTATCCCACTGGTAGGAACTGCCCTTCCTCCTGAGCCATTCAACAGAGAATGAGAGTCAATGTCATGGAAATTTCCTATATTAGGAAATCAAGTGGCTAATCTGCCTGAATTCTGGGTACCTTTTCTGACTTCTATATACTAAACAGAACCTTTGAATTTTTTTTTTTTTTTTTTAAGGTAGCTTCACTCTCTCTGATAGGAGTTCTTAAAATGACTTTGGAGAAAGAAGTTGGGACATTGAGAAATGCTACCTGTGGTTCCTGGTCACATGTCTGGTGGGACAGGTGGTGGGGTGTTACTTCCTACTAATGACTGACATGTACCTCAGATGAGGGCAAGAGAGACAGAGGCAAGTAATTGCTGCTTCCAGCACATCACATGGAGACAAGCAGAGAAACCCATGGACTTGCCTTGAAGGAAGACAAATTCTGAGACTCCTTCATAAGCACTGACAAACTCCCATAACTAAAGTCCACGCTAGTCCAAATTAGAGACATTTGATATGATCCAGTTAGTCCTTTATCATGTCATATGTCCTAGAGGCTAGTTCCTAGGGGGGCCTAACACCAAGCATGTTGATTTTCCTTAAATCATAGTGAAGCTAAGTATGAAAGCCACAGAAAATGTTTACAAAGTCATGTTAGGTGAAGAAAGTACAAAAGTCCTGGGCATAGGATGATAAGTTGGCAAATCATGTCAGTAATTTGTTCCGATTATTGTTTTGATTATAAAACAATATTCTCATTGATTCCCTTCATGTTGTTACACTTTGATTTGTTGATCCGATCAAGGGTGTATTAAGTGTTAGTGTGCTTACTTTTGTGTTAAGAACACATTGGTCTGTGGGCCCCAGATCAGTTCGATTCTGCTAATGAAGCAAAACTACAAGAAGGAAAAAGGGCCAGGCCCCAGATCTGATGAAGTGGTTCGAGGCTTGTGGTCACACCCTGCTCGGTCCCTTATGAAGAATCACAGCGGATGCAGGGACTGGTCCTTGGCACGCTGGGATGTGACCATGGCAACAGCACACAAGAGTCCTCCAGGCCCACTGCTCACGACTACACATCTCCGCTCCCGGGGAAGCCAGGCTCAGAGAAGGGAACAAAGTCTTCCCGGCTTCCTGCAGCCACACACAGGAGCCCACCAGGCTGCCAGAACAATAAATATCAAGACTTCAAGGAAGGACGTAATCTCCACACACATTAGGAACTTGGGGAGAGCCTGCTGGTTTTTCAACTAATTGCTTCGTTGCTGAAGAGAAGGATGGGGGTTGGCCAGTCCCTTGGCAAGGGCCAGCTAGAACAGTCATTCTGTACTTTGCTTTTGGTTTGCCCGCCCCCCTCCCAGTACTCTATACCATAGGTTTATTTTATTTTAAATAGATTACGCACATACATAACCCCCATATATCACAGAGTAGGCATCAGTTGGACAGGCCTGCTCCCTACTAGAGAACTGACTTTATCTCCTCCAACAAATAGGAGATGGAGAAGATAATTACATATCCCAGTGCATTTACTCTGTCTTTCAGATTTTTAAACAAATCATCAAAAAGAAAAGGAGGGGCAACAAAACTTGATCCAAGGAAATAGAAATTATCCTAGCAGCCTTTTACAGCAGTAATAGAGCTTTGCTTCTACGGCTTCATAGGTAGAAATAGCTTAAAATTTCTGACAGAAAAACAGAGTAAATGAGTTAGTGGCTGTGAGGATTGTAACAGATCGGGTCTGTCCTAGGAAGCTTTCCCAACCTCAAGCTTATCTTTATGACATTTCTTCTCTCTCTTGTCTTTGAACTCCAGACAGTGTACCTCTGCACACTCTTGCTTTTGAGTTACATCAATGTCATTGGCAAATGGATATGTAAATTTCAAGTTTGAAGGGAATTTAGAGATCATTCAGACTCTTGGTTAACTGAAAGTAAAGGAAACTAAAGATCAGAAAGATTATTAAATGCCCAGCCTGTCACAAATTACACTCATGCATGCATGAGTGCTCAGTCACTCAGTCGTGTCCGACTCTCTGAGAGCCCATGGACTGTAGCCCACCAGGCTCCTCTGTCCATGGAATTTTACAGGCAAGAATACAATACTTGTTAGCAAATCTGGTCCTATGACCAACCCAGTGACCTTTCACCACTTCCACACATCAAAGATGACACTGAAACTGTTAAGACAGTAAATATACTCTAGAAACTAGTTATAAAAATAGTAAACTGGGGCAGAAGGAGAAGGGGATGACAGAGGATGAGATGGCTGGATGGCATCACTGACTCGATGGACGTGAGTCTGAGTGAACTCCGGGAGTTGGTGATGGACAGGGAGGCCTGGCATGCTGCAATTCATGGGGTCGCAAAGAGTCGGACATGACTGAGCGACAGAATTGAACTGAATACACAGTAATCATTATTATTTTAAAAATAGTATCCATTTATTAAAAAGGTTGATAAAGAGAACTTTCAGATCTTTCCTCTTGTTTTATTTGCTCTAACATAAACCAAGCTCTGTCTGTGATTCAGGCTCTTAATATGTGTAACTTAAGTTTCACATCAGTTTTAGAAGTTTTCATTTTTTAATCCAGAAAAACATGGAAAGGAAGGAAGATTCATAATCTTACTATGCAAATAAACTCTGATGGTGTTTTAAAAATAATAGTAATACATGGCCCTGGCCGGAAAACTGAACAGAGGAAAAAAATACAAGTAGTATAAACCTTCCTCCTGACACCTAACTTTTCACCCCTCTCCTTCAAACTAACTTTTAACTGTTTCTTATGATTCTTATCACTCCCTTTTTGTTATGTACATACTAGGATGCACATGTCCTCAGGTAAAACTGCTTTATACTTATTTACAGAAAAGGAACGCTAACATATACAATGCCCTCCATCTTGCTTTTATCCCTTATTATTTATAGACATCTTTCCGCATCAATATATATGTCTCTATTTTTAGAGTTTATGTAGTACTTTCTACTGCAGATGTCCCACAGTTTATCTGACTGCTTCCCTCTTTGTAGTCCTTAGATTGCTTCCACTTTCTTCTACTAAGTAGGCATTCCCCACTCCATTTCACAAGGAGACTAGGGCTCAAAAAGACAAATGAGTTAATTGCTTGAGACTGTTGTGTTAAAAAAAGCATGCGAGCTAGCACTACCTACATCCAGGTTCCCATATTCGTATGATTGCTAAGTCTTTGCTTTTTCTGTTACACTGAATGTTTACCCAGCTCACCAGCTGGGAGAGTCTTTTGGTTGTTCCCTTGATACCTTCCCCTAGGAATTTTTTTTTTTTTCCTATTGAATCCATAGAAATTGGCTCAGAGGCTAAGTGACTTGTTGAAAGTGCCACCGTTAGAATGGCCCATATGGTGATAAACAATTCACCTGAGAAATTCTCCCCTCATTTCTTTGTACTAAATAAAAATCGACCCTTCCAAATGCAAGAGTTCCTTGCAGGAAGGATGATGGGGGGCAGGGAGGGGAGAGTGGAGAGAAGAGGAGGAGCAAGCATTTCCTCCTAAAGTCAAGGTGGGAGGATTTCCTGCAGGGTGCAGAGGCATTAGCTAAACACACAATTCTGTGGGGAGGGGAATGATGGCCCCCTGAGGAAGGAAAAAAAGGCTGGGATCTCAATTGTTTTGGTGATATGGGACCCAAAATTCACTAATTATTCAGAAAGAAGGGGGAGACTGGTTCTCAACTGGCTGGGTGGGAGGGGGAGGGGGCAATGGCCTCAATAGGGCCACACAAGTGAAGCCAGCCCTCAATACAGGATAATTTCACACTTTCCCGCAGGGGGTTAATGACTTTGTGTGTGGCTGTCCGGAGCCTGTAACTCCTGTCAATAAGCCTTCCGTTGCTATGCAAAGCTATTGAGTCTTGAATAATTCCGAGCAAGGTAAAGCGCCCTGCCTCCCGACCCCTTTGTAAGGAACTGTGCTGCCCCTTGTTCTTGCTCTGGCTGAATATTCCACCTTCTTCTTGTAAAGAGCTGCCACTTCCGAAGGCTGGTCTGGCAATGGCTCACAGCAAGGCCACCGGATGGCCAGCTGTATTGCGATTTGCCACCATATTCACAGGCCTGTCTGTTCACAGACCCCCGCGGGGCTCCCTAGCCTTCTGTGCAAACTGAACACACTCATCATCACAGCCTGAATCCTTCCAGACCCTAGAAGCCAAAGAAACTGGGGAGTTCAATGTATGAGTGCTATTCAAAGTAATAGCTCTTTCCAAAATGGGATAACATAACAGTTATCAATTAACAATTTCAGAGATAACATATTCCAGAGATCATAACATGGAATGATATTTTAATATTTGTTGACAAAAAATTGAATAAATTTGGGCATCACATGACTAGACCACTGAGTGAAGAATAAAGATTTGCTCAGTGCTTTGGAAACAGACCTTCTAAGAACCTAAGTGGTTTCCAGCTTGCCATCCTCCAGTCGTGACTTCTGAAGTAATTTTTACAGCCCCTCACTTCCCTCTAACGGTAATAATCCGGCACAGTGATTTACAGTTTCTCGATACTTTCACATAGGCCATTTCATTTGTTACTAAAAAAAAACAAGTGATTCGAAGGATTCCTAACTTGTATTTACCTGAGACTATTTTCTATGGGAAAACACAGCTCACTACTACTGCTGCTGCTAAGTCGCTTCAGTCGTGTCCGACTCTGTGCTCAGGATTTGTTTAAGTCGATGATCAGAGACTATTCGTCAGCTTTCTCATGTTTCTCCAAACTCTGGGAAAATGGTTTGTGTGCTGGTACTGTAAGAAAGAAAGTGTCTGCTCTGGGATTAGTTCCCCACATGTAAGTGCTGGCAAGAAGTGAGAAGATATTTTGCTTCAAACAGAGCTACATCTCTCAAGAGCTACAAATCCTTGTTTTATACAATCTGAGGCCCATCAGGGGTCTGAATAACACTCAAAAGCTGTTCTTGTTGAGAGCATCTCCATTTGCCAAAAGCCCAAACGTGTAGACAGCAGACAAACTGAACAGTGCCAGGCAGGATGCTGAGTGGAAAGAGTGAACTGCGAACCTGGGACAAATAACACATTACTTGAGTAGAAAAGCTGAGAGTTTTCAAGACATATGGTCCTTGCTGTCAGATCTTTATGACTTATCCACTGGGGCTTTGTCTGTTTATATGTGCAGTTTGCTCATTGTCTTTCCATTTATATTTGGTTTCTGTATAGGGGGCTTAACGCCTATGTATTTATATAGTTGGCAAATCTCCCTCTGGTGTGTCTGTTTTTATTCTTCGACCTAAAATACTTCTAAAGACGTTCCCATTTTAAGTCCCACACTAAAGTCGGTGGCGAAATGCAAGATTCTTTTTAGCAATCGTCTGTCTTGGATTTTCGCTTGGGTTAACCCATTCCGTGTTTTTAAATGGGACTCAGAAAAAATAGGGTCTTTAAAGTGGGGGGGAGGTGGAGATATAACCAGACACCTATTTCCAAAACAACACAGCAGGCTTTGCACATGTCCCCAGATGGCCCTGGTAATCTAAATTGCAGATAAGAAAATCACTCTGCGGATTATTAGAGAGGAAAGTTTTACCTTCAAGGTAAAAGAAAGATGATCTCTCAAAGCTTAGAAATACAACTAATAGATCCCATCTGCAAACTCACCTCTCCAGAGGAACCTCAGAGGCAGTCATTTCCTTGTCTTAGACCCACTGCCATTTTAGCTGGAGGGATGTTCTGGAGAAAGAAAAAATGCTAAATATTAACATGAATAAGCAGATAACCTGAGTTCAGACTTTGTCCGGCACCCAAAACATTCTCCTTTTTTAACTCTTATTTTGTATTGGGGTATAGCTGATCAACAATGTTGTGATAGTTTCAGGTCAACAGCAAAGGGTCTCAGCCATACATATACACGTGTCCATTCTCCCCCAAACTCTCCACCCATCCAGGCTGCCATATAACATTGAGCAGAGTTCCCCACAGCACTCAAAGTGTTCTAAAAGTGAAAAAATAAAGGACACCAAGATGAGCTTGTGACTTTGTCATTTAACCCAGAGTCTGGTTGACCATGTTTATCCTATTACAAATTATTAAGACTTCTAACACTGGAAAAGACCTTGATGCTGGGAAAGATTGAGACCAAGAGGAGAAGAGGGGGACAGAGGATGAAATGGTTGGATAGCATCACCGACTCAATGGACATAAATTTGAGCAAGCTCTGGGAGATTGTGAAGGACTGAGAAGCCTGGCAGGCTGCAGTCCATGGGGTCACAAAGTTCCATAAGTCCCATGGGGTCCATGGGACTTAGCAACTAAGCAACAACAACAAGAACAACAACAAACAATGGAAATGATTTTGATGTCAGAGGAGCTCAGTCTAGTCTGCCTCTCATAATACAACTACATCCTGCATTTTTAGTGAAAACTTTAGGGTTTCATAACCACTGAATCACAACTTCACCCAACTGACTTTTCTGCTTTAACAAGATTTTTCCAGTTAAAACATTTCTTCTAAGCTTGGGATGTCAATTACTCAAAGTTGTGTATATCCCATTCCTTTCCATGTAGAATCTAACCGTCATGCTAACAATATCTAACTAGACAGACATGGTCCGTGCTTGAATGCTGCACATTCATTTACAGCATCACTAGGGAGTCATGAATCTTGTCTGCACAGAACAGCAAAGGTATCCCTGTAGTCTGGCCTTCATCCTTTTACTACCTCCGTCTCTTGGGGTCTTCAGGAAATCACTGTGTTGAGTTTGCATTCCTGGACAACAGAACTGACATTGTTCCTTGGCTTCCAGAACGGGTTTGGGGTGTTGCTTCAGAATCTGCACCCTGTGTCTGCAGCTGCTCCCTTCTTCTGACAATCACTTCCACATGCCCCTTCGGAGAGCTGAGAGGAAGAGTCCTTGAGTGTGGTTTGGCCACACACATTGAGCAGGTCCCTCTCTCACGCTCAAGTGGCATTTAAAAATGTTTTATGGTATTTACTTAAAAGCTAGCTTTTCACAAAGGTCTTCAGTCTAGGCAATCCCTAATGCTGTTCTGTTGAAAGAGTGGTTATCTTGTAGCCAGAGAACTTTACAGCTTGTTCCAGAGAACTCAGTAAGAGAATCTACCCCTTAAGAGAGAAACCCAAAGGTCTAAGGTGTGTTTTTAGCAAAGCCATTGTCAACAGTTCCAGCGGACCTGCAGAGGGAATTTGGTTTAAAGCTAGAACAGAGACTCACCAGAGGAGCTACTGGTCACTGGCTTTTTCAGGGATAACTAATAAGGTCCCCAGAGAGCTGAAAATGTTGGTACACAGTAGATTTCAAAACAACATTCACAGTAACTGAACACATTTGTCACAAACAGCTCGGCCTCTGCTCTGCACCTTCAGGAGCACCTTTCAAGGCGAGTGTAACACACTCCTCTCCACTTTCCAGACAGTCTGATCTGCTGTGAAGCAAAGCAGATGCAAATTTGAAAGGCAAGCAAGTAAGCGGGTCACTATCCTTGCGTGCAGGTAAGTGAACTACTAAATCAGACATATCTTGTTTTTTTCTCCCCTCTCTCTTTAATGGACATCTCCAGGTGAATTCTAGATAGGTAGATGTATGATGTTGGTTCACACAGACGTATCCTATTTTAAGCAAAGGTAGTATACAAAAATACATGTATATGTGAAAAATGGTGTGAATTCATTTGCATATGGATCTTGACTGCTTTACCATGTCATTTAAAACAGAACTCTGGAAGATGAAAGTTTTCTCACTGTATTTAAAATTGTGTTATGTTAGCCAAAATTGCCAAAATTTCTCAAAATCACTTTTATGTCCTAAGCTAATAAAAATACTTTTATTAATCCTAAGAAATGAGGCTAAGCAAATGCCTTGAGCACAGAATAATATTTATTGTTAAGAATTAATATCAGTCATATGTTTCTGGACCCTGCCATAAGCAGACCCTGTGCTGGTCACCATGTGGGAGAGGTAGAAAGGGTAATTCATTGTCGCTGTGCAGCAGGAGCCCTTGGTCATCTGAGGAGGCACAAGGACAGATAGAAGGTAATACTGAAGATACCAAGTTTACATGATTTTTCCCAAGATCCTGAAGTAAGTCAATTACAGCCTGGCTCTAAAATCAAAGTTACTTTACCACCATGCCTCTCAAACACTTCTTGAATTTTCCATTGGTCATCTCTGCTCTGGTCTTTGATCAATCTGTTACCAAGACTATTGCCCTAGAACCATACCCTCACCCGTCTCTTGATTAGAAGCCAGTTGGTCTTATCTAAGTTTCAAGAGGAAGTTGTCAGGAGAAAAAAGGACTGGTTAGAGCCAACTAGACCCAAGATGGCAGAAGATTTGACTTCCAGTAGAACTTGAGCCTCATTAAATGCTCATTAAAATATATTAGCATGCTAAATGACACACCCACATACACCAAGATGCTTGCCAGTTGCTATGACAAGCAGAAAAGCCCATAAGGACCTTTTTAGTCCAAAGGACTAAATTGCATCAATTCTGGGACAAACAACACCCCTATTCTTGGATAATATGTGAGTAATCGTTCCACTCTTTCCAATTGCCTCCCTTTAACCTTGGCTCCCCTATGTATATATACATGTTGTCTCCTCCAGAATTGGGTTTAGAAGCTGATTTTCAATCTAGGTTCCCACTTCTCCATTCTTAGGACATTGAATAAAGCTTTTACTGTTCCAGTCTCCACATCAGTTTCATTGTTGCAAGAAACCAATCAGAAAAAGAACCTCCCTGGTTCAATGGTCCAATGAACCATTGAACCACTGGTCCATTGCTCCAATGGACCAATCTGGTAACAAAACTGTGGCCATAGCAAACCTTTAGACCTGTGTTCTAAACATAAGGAAAAGTGAAAGAGAAGAGGTCTAAATGTCTAGTAAGAGATGAAGTGAGGTGGTTGGTGAACAGGCAACAATCTGCCAGGCCTCTTTTGAATGAATGTGGAACTTTTAAATAATGATATATCTTTAATGTATATGCATGTCATATATACAAGTAAGAACTATTTGAGTTTGGACTGGTTTTTAGGTCAATTTTTTTGTGTGTGCATAGAGCTTTGCTTGATATATTATTTTCCTAGGATCCCTGGATATCTAAATAGAGGAAAACATAATTTTCCACCACCAAGTCAAAGCCTTAAACAAGAGCGTTTGGTGAGCAATGCACCTGAGAGAGCTACTAAGGAAATACCAGTGAGCTCAAAGGTTTCATATTTTTACATTCCTCATGAGACCCCAGCTCAATTCCTGGGTTGGGAAGATCCGCTGGAGAAGGGATAGGCTACCCACTCCAGTATTCTTGGGCTTCCCTGGTAGCTCAGCTGGTAAACAATTGCCTGCAATGAGGGAGACCTGGGTTTGATTTCTGAGTTGGGAAGATCCCCTGGAGAAGGGAATGGCTACCCAATGCAGTATTCTTGCCTGGAGAATCCCGTGGACAGAGGAGCCTGGTGGGCTGCAGTCCATGGGCTAACAAAGAATCAGTCACAACTGAGTGACTAACACTTTCACTTTTCTGTCTCACACTACCATGTCAAATGTCATTCAGTCTGACATACATAATTGTATTAAGCTACCATGATGATCTCTAATGAGACACTGAATTTCCCCCCAAAGAATCAGTCACTAAAGCACATGTTTTTCCTGATGAATTAATAAAATATAGGACTCCTTATGCAAAATATAAACAAATGGGTCCCAAGTGTGTCCATGCCCTAACCACTCTGAACAAAAAAAAAAGCTGAGGCTTGAAGATGATACGGTAATGAGCACGGATACAGACAATTTCACAAGCCTTTTCTTACAGAACAAGCGTGTGCTGTGCTGCAAGCAAGGCAAACAGAGCACAGCCAGACTACTGCCATGAGGGGCTTTCCAATTCAACACAGAAGAGGAGTCTCTCAGCTTCCCCAGTTATGTTCTTTAGGCTATAAAAGGCATCTGCCAACATTGCTGTCTGGTTAATGTTGGCTGACTTCTTTAAAGACTGCAATTACAAAAGGATATTTTTAGAGAGTCAAATATACAAAGATGCATGTGTTTAACTGGAAAATACCTGCTCTGAATATACTCCTCTCTAACTGCAAAAGAGTTGTATATGTAAGCCCCTATAAAGCCAATATAAAATTACAGCCTTAAATATTCATCAGTCTCTGTTATTCTGGGGCAGAATTAGACCCCACTTGTCCCAAAGTGCTCTGCAAAGTGATAAGCTGGACATTGAGAGATCAATGACCATGCAAGCGAAAATCCAGCAGCCATAAGGTTGCCATTGTTGAGATGCACAATCTTGGACCCCAGAGATGGTTTCTACCATGAAGGATCAATGCCAGGACATCAGAATGCTTCCAGGCCATGCAGAGCTCCCACCTGGACCCCAAAGGCTGTTGACAGAAGTGTCTACTCAAGTACTGCTTCTCATTTTACCCTTCTGACACAGAAGAAGAAGTACTAAAGTTTGTAGCAAATCCAGAGAAGCTCCCCCAAATCTCCCAAGGTTTGATTTCATCCCATTCTTCGGAGAGTCTTATTTCCCAAATTGTCAGAATTCTCAGTCCCCCGGGGTACCTCCTGTAGCATCAAGTGATGGCAACACAATGTGAAATCAATGCCCAGAGCTCAAGGTTCTCTGCATCAGAGATGAGTAACACGGCTGAGTCATTGTTTCCTTCTGGCTTTTCAGAGCTCTCTCCAGAAAGCACCTCATAATGGGTCATCTCAGAGCTCATTGCTTACTGTAATATTGATGAGCTGTGTCTCAACTGTGCCATGACAACATTTCTCGGGCTACCTTAACCTTCACTAATATGATCATTTATCCAATTTAAAGGTGCATTTCCTTTTTCTATTATTTTTAGAGTGGGAGGTATTGTTCTCTCATTCTTGCTTTTTTTTTTTTAAGAAGTTGAAACACAAGGTCAAACAAATTCTCAAAAATTCACAGAGCCTGTACTTCCTGTTCATTAAGTCATACCACCTCAACTTAAAATTTGCTTGGTTGAATCCAATTTAAGGGAAAAAAAAAACCTTCCCTAGAGGCAGGGAATATGCGTACAGACTCTGAGTCATTCCATCAACAGCTCTGTACTGACCACACGCTGTGTGCCAGGCCCATGGTAAACAAGAGACAGAGAAAGGATCCTTGAGATCATAGAGTCCATACCCTTGGACAGTGGTGAGAGATAGGGAGAAAGAGACTGATACATAATATGAACACACACACAAGAGAGAGAGAAAAGGGGAAAGAAGCCCAGATAATGGAAAACGCAATGCCTGGCAGATTACCAGTGTGTCATACAATCCAGGATCACCTAAGGGTTGTCCTCAGAGCAGGTTCCTCATAAACTGAGCCCTGAAGGAAAGAAGGATCAGAAAAGCCAGGGTCAGAATCTGGGGAAAGAGAAATCCAAGCAGAGAGAACAACGAGGGCAAGGGAAAGACAGAACTTCAGCCTCCTCTCCAACTCTGGTGTGTGACATGTTCCTGCCCACATCACAGCCCTTTGTGAAGGTCATTCTTTAAAAGGGTCGCACTAGCTAACTCATAGGAATTTATAGGGTTATTTATTAAACAGCACATGGTAATTACTCGTTAAAAGAGATTTGATTTTCTTTCTTGACAAACACTTTGAGATTTAAAGGCCAGATTTAAAACTCTGATTTTAAAAGCAGATTTTATGCTTGTATTGATTTATTTATTTGAGCAGAGGGGTTGCCAAAAGAACATCAGGAAACTTAAAATCACAGAAGAGCCAGATTTTGAGTTCCTGGAAAGCTTACGATTCAAGGCTAAATTTATTTATAGGAGAAAATTAATAAGCTGTCAATCATTTGCAGCAGGGCTGACTTGTCCATCAGGTACAGTGCTTAGGGTTCACAGTACTACTGTGGGGATAGGGGTGGGGCTTCAACAAAAATGTTCTCATTCCTTTAAAATCAGAAGAAAAGTGAAACTTAAAATCAAAGAATTTTAAGATATACATATTTACCTTTGAAAGTGAAAGTGTTAGTAGCTCAGCCGTGTCTGACTCTTGATGACTCCATGGACTATAGCCCAACAGGCTCCTCTGTCCATGGGATTCACCAGGCAAGAATACTGGAATAGTTGCCATTTCCTCCTCCAGGGGATCTTCCCAACCCAGGGACTGAACCCAGGTCTCCTGCATTGACAGGCAGATTCTTTACCATCTAAGCCACCATGGAAGCCCCATATTTGCCTTTATTCTGTCACAATTATAAAATATAATTTTTAACACTGTCTTTAGGGGGAGGGGCCCACAAAAACAAAATCTCAAGGACCCAGGAAAGTCAGAATGTGGCTGTTGGGGGCAGCTCCCTGTCTAGTAGAAACAGCTGGAGGGAGGCCATCTGGTTGAAAGTGGAGCTAGTTCTGCACCTCAGCTCGCACAGGAAGTCCTTCGTGGCCACTTAAGAGGATTGGTTTACGGAAGTTGCTCTGGGGCATGATGGTCGATGAGTGAGGAAGCTGAACCCAAACTGGAAACAGTCTCAGAGATACAGTGAGGTCCCACCTCAACAATCTGGCGCATCTAAGTCACACTCTATTCTGCTCCCCATTTTATCCCCCTACCCAGACCCTCTGCAGCTTCCAGCTCTTCTTTCACCTGCTCTGCAGCCCACCCTTCCTCCTTGCACCCTCTCATCTTACTTTCCCTGCTTCTCCCCTGCCCTGCTTTACCTTGGACCCCTCAGCCCCAGTCCTCGCCCAATTTCTCAATTCCTTCATTGCTCCAAGCTCAGAGATTCTGTAGCAAATCTTCTCGAGGCAGGGTGACCACCGTGAATCAGCCCAGATGCACTGAAAGTACACAGAGCACGTGGGGCCACTAACTTATCATCAGGTCATTTCTACCAGGAGGGCCTGGAGGTCCAGTTCCCTGGCAGATTGGGTGCTAAGGCAAGCAGGTTTGGCGTTTCTGGATTGTATTTCAGCCGAGATGACATGGTCTTGGTCATCAAAATTCACAGATTGTTGAGATCATTAAGAAGAAGACATATGGTCACCATTGCAATGAGGAGCTCTTGGCTTGATGTTTGGTTTTGCCTTGGTTTCCCCCCAAATCTGAACTCTATAAAAATTTACCAAAGAGATGAGCTGCTTGGGCAGGACTTTGGGTATAGATTTCAGCAAAAATAAAACAAAATTTTAAAAGCTGGGAAAACCCTCCTCACACACACACACACACACACACACACACACACCCCTTAGCCAGGGTAACCCTCAGAAGAAATATAAAGCTGACTCCAAGATAAGCCAGGCTTCCTCAGCTCTGAGCCTGCAGCCTTGCTACCTACCAAACAAAAGATGACCTCAAGGAGACTCTCACCATTTACACCTTCCTGGAAGGTGAGCTTTCCTTGTGACCCAATCCAGGATAATTTACATTTCAATTCTAACTGTACTTGTGAATAAAGGCAATAAGGAGGACTTCCCTGATGATCAGGTGGTTAAGAGTCTGAGATCCCAATGTAGGAGACGGGGGTTTGATCCCTGCTCAAGGAACTAGAATCCACATGCCCAACTAAGACCTGGTGCAGCCAAATAAATAAATATTTAAAAAAAAAAAAAAAAGGCAATAAGGGATTATATGCAGAAAGAAATAAGTAAAAGTCTCTAATTTGGGGACCACTGTAGGCTTTCCTAAAACTGAAGTTATTCTTTTACATTTTTAAAATTAATTTTTAATTATAGAAGAAATCCATGGATTCGTATTTCTTTTCACATTAGAGACATACAGATATGGCTCAGTATTCCCATTATCACTGCTCATTCCTTATAGCTTCTGTTCTCGCCTTCCTGAGAGTGTCGGTATGGTTTGAAATTTCTCTTGAAAGATCTCAAGACCTTGTTCTATTCATCTGCAATCATGTATGCATCGTCACAAGTAAGAGATATAGCATTGCTTGGTGACTGTTTGTTACATAAATGAAATGAAAAATACTTTTATACATTTATACTTTGATTTTGCTTTAGCAGTTAGAACCCACTGTGTATCTTATCATTTTTATAATAACTATGCTGGCACTTATAGAGCATAAATACACCAAAGTTTCTGCCGTTTCCCTACTGATGGACCTGAAATCTTCCTTACAGGTGAGCTCCTTTCTCCGTCTTCTTTTCAAACAAGTACCTGACCAAAATCATGGCAGAGAAGGAATCTAATTAATGTACTAGCAACATAAGATTAGAGTACCAGACTTCCAAAGTCCTATTTTGAAAAAGTAACAAAGAAAGTACCAAGAAAGGATTCTGTTCCCATTTGTTGCTAAAAGCTAACGTGCATTTACAAAGAAAGGTTGTAAAAAGAAAAATCTTTAAAGGGAAAAAAATTGCTGAGCGCTGGAGAGTGGAGAAAAATGAGGCTGGCTTAACACCATTTAAAATCGTGGAAGAATACTCATGGAAAAAGTTACACTTGTGGATTTTATGGGACCTGGGCTTTGTTGGCTGCACCACCCTCACTCCTCATTTGAGAGAATAGTTTCCCTAAGTACTTTTTCAACGTTCACATAAATTGGCAGAAGAGACTCTTTCCTAACTGTCTCTGAACTTTGGCTTGTCTAGTCTGTATTAAATATAGTTAATTCTTGGGTGTGGACCGTGTCGTAACAGAAAGGTACAGTACACAGCAAGTGCACAGCCAAGTTCGTGCTGCTGGTATGTGGCACCTTGAGTGTCATCGTTGCCAAGGGGACATGCTCAGAGCCCAGCTGCCAACCTCTAAGCGTTCCCAGATAGGAACCCTAAAATTCCAGAAAGAAGTAGAGTTGGAGGCCAGAGAAAGGGTGCAGTATGGAGTAATGGAAACGGAGGTATGCACGCTCCAGTCAGTGGGTGGCAGGTCAGCCCCTGGGCCTCTGGATCCCTGGGTTTGAGTCCCAGCTCTGCCTACTCATCACCTGTGCCATCGTGGTCCTGTTAAGCATCCTCTTCATGCTTGAATATATCCATTTGCAAGATAAGGATAATCGTGTTCTTTCACAGAACTGTGAGAATTAAACTCAATAGTTCATGTAAAGTGCTCACTCAGTGCAGTCCTTGGCATATAACAAACATTTGATAAATATTCACTTTTATTAACCTAAGTAAAGCACTTGGTATTAAGCACACGGATTCTGTTATTTAAAGGTATAAGTGATTTTGGTAAGTATGACTTCTGATTTTTTTTAATGTAGACGACCTTGATAACCTGCACTTTGTTGTTGCTGCTGTTGCTGTTCAGTCGCTCAGTCCTGTCCGACTCTTTCCAATCTCATGGACTGCAGCACGTTACGCTTCCCTGTCCTTCACTATCTCCCGGAGCTTGCTCAAATTCATGTCCACTGAGTCGGTGATGCTATGTGACATCTCATCCTCCACCACCCCCTTCTCCTTTTACCTTCAGTCTTCGGGAAAAGCTGTATACTGACTTGCTACATCATGACTCAGCCACTGTTCACCATGGCTCTGTAATTCCCAAACTCCAGAACAAGACCTAAAATTTGAGGTTTTCTAAAAAGTGCTATTTTACATTGTAATCATTTTGCCCTGGGTTCAGCTCCCAATTCTCCAGAATTCTCCACCATTCCAAATCTATTTAGCTCTGAATATAAGCTTGAGAAATATTTTTTTTAATGAGCCTAGGGCTAAGTGACAGCAGGACAGACAGACTCTCTCAAATGAGGTTCCAGCCAGCATCTGGGCTCTCCAGCAGAGCCAGTCTGCTCTCTCAGGAGGGGGAAATCTAATCCCCAGAAAGCAGAGAGAGGTAGAGAGTTCAAAAAGAAAGTGAAGTACCTGCTAATCTGCCTTAGCCATTTGCATCTCTGACTTTTCCCATTTGCTGTCACCTCCTGCAAACCCCTGCATTACTGAGGGCACGCGTGAGTGCCTGATTCTATATCTTTGAACAAACAAACTCATGACTCAAGAGTAAAATTTGAAATTTGTCAAGAAACAGTGAGTGCTGTTTGCCAGTGGATGGAACTCCCGTGTCAGACTCTGCCCGTGCCCTTAGCTCCCGACCACACCAGTCAGCTGAGTCTACTCAGTGTCTTGGTTTCTCTTTTCAAGGAAATCAAATGTGCCTCTCACTGCTGGATTTACAATAAAGAGGTATGAAATCCCTGAAATTGAGTCGTCTGAAGTAACATTCTGTAGAGGTCACAAAGGATGACCTTGGAGAAGGCAGGGCTGCAGCTAAAAGCCAGCTCTAACATTTCACAATCAAATTGCAGTTACAACCACTCACACACACAGACACACACACACAAACACAGCCAGTTCCCTTGATGTTTCCACCAATCGAGTCCTCTAAGATGTGAAAATCAGGACTCCTTCTCCCCTCTGCTTTCTTCTGAAGAATAAAGCAGGATTATACCACCAGCTGTTTTCTTCTCCTTCGTTTTTGTTGACGGTTTCTTTAGCTAAATGACACCGAGAGGATTGGAAGCATAAGGTTCTGTCATGGTATTTTTGCTGCCTCACTTGATTCCATTAATCCTGAAGCAGCGGGGCAGGTGGTTTCCAGGGGATCCCCTGCAGACTGGCTGCTCAGTGGGCTTTGGGGGCATGGGTAAGAGGGGCTAGAGGGTGCACCATCACCCAGCAGCTGAGCCTCTCAGCCCGGCTTTCTTTGTTGGGAGAAAAGACTTTACAGGTCTCGCTCAGCCTCAAAAGGGATGGATGGCAAAGAGCCCCAGAATGCAAGTCTCGGGGGCTGGGGGTGCTGACTCCCAGGCACTGGATCTGCAGGGGAGCGTCTGGCTCTATGCTCCAAGACCCTACTCACTAAATGTACAAAGTCAACTATTCCCTAAGTGCCTGGCTCAGTTAGTAATAACAATTATTTTACTGCAGCCCTGAGTCACATAGCACCCCAGTCAGGCTATGACGGCTGAGAATGTTTTCAGTAAATCTGAAAAAACTGCAGGAAGCAAATCAAGGCAGCACAACATCTGCTGGCCAAGTTGCTGTTTAAGTCCTGCGACATCAGCTTTCCTTGATGGCGATACTGACAAAATATTGC
Organism: Bos mutus; assembly: GCF_027580195.1. Taxonomy (NCBI): domain Eukaryota; kingdom Metazoa; phylum Chordata; class Mammalia; order Artiodactyla; family Bovidae; genus Bos; species Bos mutus. The sequence continues at coordinate 76,992,335 of NC_091623.1, forward strand.
GAGTGGACCTTCCACTCGCAAGCAGCAGCTGCCGCCACAGTCTGACCCAGGGCCTCCTAACAAGACCCTAGGTATAGTCAAGACTTCCAGAAACTTTCCCATTCTATTGCAAGTAGGTCAGCCATATCCTCCCCAGCAGATGGAGCCTAAAAGATAACTGAATCTCAAAATTTGGAAACCATAATAGCATTATGTACAGAACCAATAAATTATAGTGGTGCTAACTGAAGTGTTTGAGTTTCTATTGAGAATCAGATCCGTCAACACTGAGCCCTCTTCCCTGGAGGGCAAGAATCACATAGGGTCGACTTGTCCTCAGACCATTAAGATGATGCCAGGGTTCTCTCACTCCCCACAGGGGCCACCAGCCAGTCCCTCTTGAGTCCCCAGAGTCTCCACTGCTTGCTCTTTTCTTGTGCTATCTCGATTTCACACATGCCCGTTGCCCACTTGTGGCATTTACTACATTTTGGTTTTATCACACATCAACTCTTACTTTATGTAGACGATCGTGTACAAGTAGACTGTACCTTTTTGGAAGAGGGTGTGTACAGGATCACTGTATTTCTTCTGAACCTTCTACCATGCACTTTAAGTGATTGATTTATCTTAATACGTACTAACCTTTTTTTTAAAATAGAAGAATCATGGCCAGTCATTTCTCCTTTAGTATGAATGAAGAGAATGAGAATAGATTCAGACTTAGAACTGAGTAGAGAGGAGGGAAGGTGAAGATGGACACCTAAGACTCAAGAGTCTGGAAATAGTATCTGCCAGCAAAACTGATCTAGCTTGGGTCTAGCCTACAGATTTGCTGTTCTTCCCATTATTTCTAAAACATAAATGGAGGGAGAGAAAACATTTAAAAATCAGTTCATCAGTGGCTGATTCTAGGGAATATATAAGATAAGCCTGTAGCATCTTAAAGCACCAGATAAGAAAATAAGAAAGTGTTAAAAACAACAACAGCAAGCCAGAATGATGGGGTTATAACTAGGAGTCAACTGAAAGAGCTCCCCGTGGCCAGTGTTGGAATCATTTGAGTAACGAAATAAATAATGGCATATTGAACTATAACTCAAAATATAGAATAAATATCTCTGAGTCTAGACTGATAGTAAAAAATGACTGAACAAAGTAATAAATGGAGAAAGAAAGACAAATCTCTTAGGTCGAGGAATTCTACATAAATTATGTAGATTCTCTACCTTCAGGCAGGTGAAGCTAACTCCCCTCTGTCTAATTATAAGAAAACGTCAGATAAATTCAAATTTATGGGCCTTTTACAAAATACCTGACCAATATCTTCAAAACTTTCAGGGTCATCAAAACAAGGAAAGTCTAAAAAATTGTCACAGTCAAGAAAAGGCTTGATGACTAAATGTAAAGTGCTATCTTGAATGGGATTCTGGGTACAAAAAAGATATAAGGTGAAAATCGAGGAAATCTGAGTCAGTATTAATAATAATATACCAATATTAGTTCAATAATTTTAACACATGCACCCTACCAATTTAAGGTATTAATAATAGAGAAGATGGGGTATGGAATATATGGGATCTCTCTGTACCATCTTTCTAACTTTTACATAAAGTTAAAATATTCTACCATAAACGTTACATTTAAAAGTCAATTTATTTCCCATTAAAATCTTTTAAATTGAAGAATAGCTGATTTACAATGCTGTTTTAGTTTCAGGTGTGTAGTGAAATGATTCAGTTTCACATTGCATGCATTCTGTTGTGTCCGATTCTTCGCGACCCTATAGATTGTGGCCTCCCAGTCTCCTCGGTCCATGGGATTTTCCAGGCAAGAATACTGGAGTGGGTAGCCATTTCCTCTTCCAGGGGATCTTCCCAACCCAGGGATCGAACCTGTGTCTCTGGTGTCTCCTGAGGCAGGCAGGAAAAACTGTAGGCAGATATTTCACTGCTGAACCACTAGGGAAGTCCCCATATACACACACACACGCACACACGCACAATCTTTTTTCATATTCTTTTCCCTTATAGGTTAATGCAATGTACTGAGGATAGTTCTCTGCGCTATACGGTCGGCCCTCGTTGGTTACCTGTCTTATATATAGCAGTGTGTATCTGTTATTCCAAACATCTAATGTATTCTGTCTTCTCCCTCCCCTTCAATAACTATAAGTTTGTTTTCTATGTCTGTGGATCTACTGCTGTTTTGTATGCAAGTTCATGAGTACCTTTTTTTTTTTAATTCCACATATAAGCCATATCACATCGTTTCTAGTTCTTCATGAACACAATACTGCATCAACCAGCCCTCGGCCCCTGCAACAGCTGCCTCTCTACAGCCTGCAACCTGATTTCCCAAGTGAAACAGGAACAGAGATGCCTCAGTCCCATTCCCCACGTTTCACAGAAGTACGTCTAACTGGCAGAACCTAATTCACCCACAGGACCTTCCGTATAATCCAGAAATGTACAGGAAAGCATATGGGGAAGCACTCTGGGTGCCGAGCAGCCAGAGGAGGCAGAGAGAGCCCCAGTGTACTTGCTGTCCCCAACACTGAGGCCAAACGTGACCTGCCATCCATGTATGTGCCCACATTATTCTCACATGTGCCTCCACACCCCTCATTTATGTTCCACTCCCCTCCCCAAGTTAAGGACCGTGGTACCATTTAGAAGGTGTTTCATACATGCAGTGGGTAAATTTGGGAGCAATTAAAATTTTCATTGTAATTTTACATAGTCAACAAAACATATCAAGCTTAAGATACTCTGCTAGGGGCTATAGGGCGAAAATGAAGAAGACACTTCATTTTTATGAAATAATTCCCATCCTAGTTAGTGGGAAATTGTGTGAACACGAATCACTCGATCACAGGACAGAACACTGTAATGTCATGTATGTTGCCCGAACAAAATACCGCAGAAAATTGTCATGTGAATTAAAGCCAATGGTGGGATGAGACTTTGAAAAGGACAATTAAAACCATTAGTATTATTATAGATATACCGTCTATACATTGTCACATATAACCACCCATGTAACTATAACTAAAGGCAACTTTACATTTTAAATTTAGTTACATATACTGTATGTGAGACAGCAAAAGAGACACAAATGTATAGAACAGTCTTTTCGACTCTGTGGGAGAGGGAAAGGGTGGGATGATTTGGGAGAATGGCATTGAAATATGTATAAAATCATATAAGAAACAAATCGCCAGTCCAGGTTCGATGCAGGATACAGGATGCTTGGGGCTAGTGCACTGGGATGACCCAGAGGGATGGTATGGGGAGGGAGGTGGCAGGGGGGTTCAGGATGGGGAGCACGTGTACACCCATGGCAGATTCATGTTGATGTATGGCAAAACCAATACAATATTGTAAAGTAATTAGCCTCCAATTAAAATAAATAAATTTAAATTTAAAAAAAAATGTAATAAATTTAGTTACATAAATTAAAAGATATTACGTGTAAAGATTTTCAAACCATCATCACACCATTTATTTACTGAAGTTTTATAAACAAGGAGTTCTACCAATTGTCTCTCTGATTGCCTTTCTTATTTGATGAGCTTCAGTTCAGTTCAGTCGCTCAGTCATGTCCAGCTCTTTGTGACCCCATGGACTGCAGCACGCCAGGCCTCCCTGTCCATCACCATCTCCCAGAGTTTACCCAAATATATGTCCATTGAGTCGGTGATGCCATCCAATCATCTCATCTTCTGCCATCCCCTTCTCCTCCCACCTTCAATCTTTCCCAGTATCAGGGTCTTTTCAAATGAGTCAGCTCTTTGCATCAGGTGGCCAAACTATTGGAGTTTCAGCTTCAACATTAGTCCTTCCAATGAACACCCAGGACTGATCTCCTTTAGGATGGACTGGTTGGATCTCCTTGCAGTCCAAGGGACTCTCAAGAGTCTTCTGCACCACCACAGTTCAAAAGCATCAATTCTTCGGTGCTCAGCTTTCTTTATAGTCCAACTCTCACATCCATACATGACTACTGGAAAAACCATAGCCTTGACTAGATGGACCTTTTAATAAGAATTTTCTCTAAACCCCTTTCTAACATTCTCAGGTTAGATCTGTCAAGAAGTCCCTTTACCCCTGGGAATTCAAACGTTATTTGTAAATGTCCACCCATAAGAATCTTGTAATAGCTTACAGGCAAATTAGCTGGCAGAAAACAAAATCCTGGTACTTGTAGGCAAAGAAAATCCTGACTAGCATGTCTGGCTATAGTCATCTGCTCTTTCTAGCTAATATTTTATCATTAAGATAATACCTGTTTGGTGGCAAACATGCATACACAGCACCAATTTTCTTCTCTATTTGACAGGTATTGCTTTCCTAATAGAAAATAGCCCTTCAAGAAAATGTTCTAGCTGGGACTTGAAACCTACAGGTAGATATGAAAAACCTACTAAGAGTCAGAACATATGGAACAATAGAAGTCATCTACTCCAGTATCTTAGCCTTACATAGAATCTGACAAACTGCACTTGATGCCTTCCACAGATGAGAACCTCACTGCCTCATGAGGTTCTTGGTTTAAATGTGCAACGAGCTCTACTGGATAGAAAGGACTTTTGCTGGATAGAAAGGAAATGGCCTCCTTCTGCTTACTGTTTTCAGGAGCTAGACAGAACACAAATGTTCCTTCCCTTCCTCTCCCCTGGAGCCAGGAGGATCACTTAAAGGAACCAAAAATAGGAGATTCTGTCAGGTATTCTGGATACTCTCAAGATCTGGCCAACCTATGTCCTTTCATTGGCGAAGATACTGTGCAGCTTAGAAGCTAGACATGCTAGCCTAATGTGGCTTGCAAATTATAAGAAAACTAAGAAATAAGGATCACCATGTAAAATTCTCCTTGAAAAGAAAACAATAGTAACCACCTCTGTGGGTCCAACAAAATATATCTTTGTAATCTATTTATCTAGGCACCAGAAGATAATTCTTGAGGTTTTCACCAAAGTCCCATTTTTTTTCAGGGCTCATCCTGAAATTCTTTTACTGATGCTTGCAGGTCACAGTCTCCTGGGTCCCAGCTTAGAGGCGGTGTCCCAGGCTCTGGTCTTGGACAAGCCTGGTATGAAATCCTAGCTCAAGTTTATCAGCTGTATGACCTGGGGCAAGATTTTTGAATGCTCTGAGCCCAATTTTTTTCTTCTGTGAAAGACTGAGAGCACAGCTCTTAAAACCTTATGAGAATGAAAAAGGGGAAGAATGGGATGCGTGTAAAATGCTCCGTAGAGAGCCTGGCCTAGAGTCAGTCCTTACACAGAGTAGCTTGAAAATTCCTTGTCACGCTTCTCTGAAACACTCTTGTTTGTGCATGCTCACTTTGCAAATGTATTGTCCAAAGGAAAAACTGTTCCTGATGCGTTCTGAGCAAGAGTCTGACGGGCCAGTTACTTAATTACATTACAATCCTGGACTTCCATTAAAGCTATGTGGGACTGTTGTTTTAATAACTATGACATGCTGTTGACTCAGCTTGTGACCACGGATTCAGGGGCTCAAACCAAACCATATGAAATTAAACAGTTGTGGTAACTAACGACTGGCCTCCCAAGTTTATTAGGAGTGTGGGTTTGAAGTCAGAGATCATGTGTTTTTGAATCTTGGCTCAGTTTCCCTTTCTGTAAAATAAGGATAATAATAGAACCTACCTCATAGGGCTATTACGCAAACAAAATGAGATAATGGATATAAAGCCTTTACAGAGTGCCTGGAACATGAGCACTCAAGGCGCATTAGCGATGATGATGATATTCATGATATCAAAATATCACAATGGGCAGATGACTCTCTGAGCCGAGAAATGTTTGTTCAACAAGATATAAATAATCTAATAGAACTATTAGTCAGTCTCTATTTGGCACATTTCTTGGGTCACTCTGTCAAAACACAGACAAGACTATAAGAAAATGTCCTCACAAGCTCGTTCTCAGTTAAGGTGCAAATGACTTAATGGATTCCTCTGCCAGCAAGTTAGCCCCGCTTAAGACCCCATGCCTGTCTTCTCAATGGCTTATATATAAAAATAATACCATCTATAGCTCTCAGACTCCTGCCTGTCCCACTATTCTGTGTGTGTGTGTGTGTGTGTGTGTTGGTGTGGAAGGAGGGTGGCAGGTGGGGCAGAAGTTGGAAATGACCTTCACTCCCCAGATCACAACACCCTGAAAATATCTGATCCAGGTATGGCGCTAGGAGCTATAGGTACAAAATAAGATTTTTTTCCTGCATATAGGAATACATAGAGTGAAGCTGCTCTTCCCCAGATATGTCTCGCCTTCTCCCATTTCATCCCTACTTCCTCTGCTCTTAGAGGTACGTTTGGAGCTTCTGCTATTCTAAGAACTACTATTATCTCCATCTTTATACTTAGAAAAGCACCATGTGCTTCTAAAACAAGTGAAACAAGCCAAAAAAGCACAAAGAGAATGAAATGGCTAATCCGCCCCCCCAGGCCCCTTCTTCCTTGATAGAATGAGAGTGACCCCTAGTATGAGTTCACCCGACCTGTTTCTCCACTCTGAGACCAACTCTTATCACAGATGCAGACAGAGGGCAGACTCTGTTTCCTTTTGGTTGCTGCGGATGCCATCTGACAAAACTTGAATTAGAATATACATATCATTTACATTGCTTTTCCCTTTTAACAATACCTCATGGCCATCCTTCCAAAACTAACTGGAATTTTAAACAGGTGCATAATATTCCATTTTAAACATGCACTATAATTCATTTGGCCGTTGATGGACACTTAGCTGTTATCTTGATTTTGCTGCTAAAAAAGAATGCCACTACAGGTATGTATGTGTATGTGCGTGTCCCCCTATATACAGATTCTTTTATTTCTGACACTAGATTTCTGCAGGGACTACAGAGTCAAAAGAATATGTTACTGAATTTTATTGTTTTATCAGAGTATATAGTTGGACCCTGCCTGACTTGAGGTTGTTTTTCCCCAAGACCCTGCCTCCCTGAAGATCCCCACAGCTCCACGCATAGTGACCCACAAGAGGTTCTGCTTAGGCCTATGCCAAGGCTGGAAGCCCCAGGGCATTCAGGGCCCTGTGCCACAGATGCCTATTACCCTGGCTGGGTAAGAAATTCCTATTGTTCCTCGAATGGAAGATGAGGCATTCAGACCTCAGCCCCACTGCTGAAAGAGCAAGGGTGCGTGTGTGGCATCCGGCGTTGAAACTCCCCTCATATAGGGCGTGCAGAAAAGATAACCCTCCTACTGTGATGTTGGAGGGTGCAGCCGCTATGGAAAATAGCTCTGGAGGCTCCTCAAGAAACTAAAAACACAGCTACCATATGATCCAACAATCCCACTCCTAGGCACACATTAAAAGAAAACCATGGTTTGAAAGGGTACAGGCACCTGAGTGTTCACTGCAGTGATGTTTATAAGAGCCAAGACAGGGAGGCAACCTATTTGTCCAAGAACAGATGAATGGATAAAGAAGGTGGTATACACACACACACACACACACACACACACACACACACACAATGGAATATTACTCAGCCATTAAAAAGAACAAAATAATGCCATTTGCACCAACAGGGATGGACCTAGAGATAATCATACTAAGAGAAGTAAGTCAGACAAAGACAAATATTGTGATTTTCCTTACATGTGGAATCTAAAAATATGATACAAATGAACTTATTTATTAAACAGAAATAGATACAGAAAACAAATACAGATCACAGATACAGAAAACAAACTTGCAGTTACCAAAGGTAGAGAGGGATAAACTGGGAATTTTGGATTAACAGATACCCACTCCTATATATAAAATAAACAACAACGCCCTACTGTATAGCACAGGGAACTATTTCCAACATCTTTTAATAACCTATGATGGAAAGGAATCTGAAAAAGTTTGTGTATATGTGTGTATACACAAATTATATAGCAGATCAGTTATATAGCAAAGTGATTCAGTTATATATGTGTGTATACACACATATACACAAGCTTTTTCGGATTCCTTTATATTTATGTATATTTATGTATACACACATATATAACTGAATCACTTTGCTATATAACTGAAGCACTGTAAATCAATTATACTTCAAATAAATAAATAGTAAACAGACATCAAAAGCAGTGCTATCAATGCCAGTACAGTACTAAAAAAAAATAGAAACTCCCCTCATTTTTCCACTGAAATAACTTTTAGACTGTAGTTACTTGGAGTTGAAATAACATCATGGTAATACAAATACCAAAGGACATTTACATTGAAGCGAAGGATTTGTGGGCCAGTATAGAAATCTACCCACTATTTGTACCATGGCTTTGATAGGAAAGTGCACTTTAAATGCCAAACAGTGAATGAACTTTCAAAACTCTGCTGGCATCTGAGCTGGGAACTTCTCCTGGCATTTTAAAGAGGGTATTTAGAAACAGGAGAGTTTAGCCTGTAGCATGAAGCTAATGGTAGACTTTAAGGCACAGTTACAGATATGGTCAGCTGATCACTCTGACTAGGGAAACTCCCTGCATTCATTCATAATGCTTCCTTGGGGCCAGGGGGACAGTGGAACAGAGGACCCCTACAGAGAGGCAACCCACAGTGTGACTCCTAGACCCAGGAAGAAACGTGGAATCTGGATGCCTCACTCTAGCCCCAGGTATCAGTAGGACTCTGTAGAGATCTGGGAGAAAGGGCAGGGAATCACACATTTCAGGGGAGCTTCAAGTACAAAAGAAAATTTCTATTATTGGCACACAATTCCCTGAATACAGTCATGGAAAGACCTAATCTTGGAGTAAGCCTCAACAGAGCCTGACTTTTGACAAACAGTTAAGCTCTCTCAGTTTAAGTTGCCTTAGTCAGAAAAGGCCAATAGTACCAATAGCCATCTCATAGGCATAATGTGAAGATTAAAGGAAATAACGCACAGAAAATGTTTATCAGATATGGTACATACTAAGTGAACAGTAAATATAGAGACAACTGCTCTGACCACTCCATCACTACACCTATTCTTGTTGCTCCTCTTCCTCCTCCAGAAGCCCCCTAGAGTTCTCTGGCACAAGTTTATTCCCAATCCATCTCAGCAGGCTTATCACACAATTGCTGTCTCTCAATGATTGAGATCGCTAGCTGCTAGGGGTTAGCAGCGATTAGGAAGACAGCAGCAATGATACAAAGAGCAGGCAAGCATTTTTCCAATGACTTAAATCCATGGGTAATTATGCCTCCAGAAAAGTATTGAGGAAAATAAAGACCATGAAAGAATTATGGCTGGGGTGAGGGGAACGAGGCCATAAGGAGCAGAGTCATGGTGAGACTGGTTCTTAAGAGTGGGATAATAACCTACATGGGAAAAGAATCTGAAAAAGAATAGATATATATGTATGTGGATAACTCAATCACTTCACTATACCCCTGAAACTAACACAACATTGTGAATCAACTATACCCCCAATGTGAAACAGAAATGAAATTAATGAATGAGTGGGGTTGTTCAAAACTGATTGGAGGACTTGGATTCTGGAAACCTGCACGGGGTCCCTTGACAGCTCATCCTACCCCTCTGGAATGCTTTTTAATTCATACAAAAGGAAGAGCTGAACCTGTGACCTTAAGGTCTCCACTTTCTTAACCATCTTCAGTTCCTCTCCAACAATGCCATTTGGAGTCTGACTTTACAGCACTCATTGGTCTCTGCTGTCTAAGTTCTGATGAAAACGAGGCAAAGCACTTCCTGCTGTCCTTCAACCAGCTTTCTACCACTTACCAGCAGGTGCTGCAAGCTGGCAGAAAGTGAGGATAAGAGAGCCATCTTGTCTTGATGCTGAGTTCATTATTCCCTTTTGATTACTGTATGCTGGGTTCAGTCATTTCTGGAAAGACAATGATTCCCATGGCCATCATGTTAGTAACCACATGAAATGGGACAACATTTTCTTTTGTCTTCCTGCCAAGTTTCCAGCTCCAGAGACATGGCTTTTAGGATTTCCCATGAAAGCCCAAACTGGCAATATAAATAAACCCACCATGATAATTATCCACCCCCTCTTCTCCATCTTTCCAGTGGAAACTCTTATCTTTCCTCTCAGTAGTTATTCTTCATGAAGCTCACTCAGATTTATTACTTATGTGGGGCAATTCATCATCTAGGCTAAATACCACCTTCCTCCACTGGGCAGGCCTGTGCTTCAGGTGGCTGTCATTTCTGTATGGGATGCATAATTCAATTTGGGCTCCAGTAAGACAGAGCTGTTTAAGATAATGGGCTATTTTCTTTGGGGTGATATATTTAATTAAAAAAAGCAATTTACAATGAACTTTATTTGTTTACTATATCGTATGCTCTTGGGCTTCTTGAAGGATGTAACTTGAGTGTTTTGAGTCAGTATGGTACAGTGAAAAGTGGGACATTTGGAATTTGTGTGATCCTGAACAAGTCAATCAAGTACCTCCAAGCCTCAGCTTCTTCATTTCTTGTACGGAGATGGAAATTCCAGTGGGCTGCCATCTATGGGGTCGCACAGAGTCGGACACGACTGAAGTGACTTAGCAGCAGTAGCAGCAGCAGGATTACTGTACAGATTAGAAATACTATTTACAAACTATGCCTGGCACATAGTTGTTGAAATAAATTGTAGTTCTTGTGACTGTTTTCAGATAGTAAAGAACTAGATCTTGATCCTCTGAAGAAGAGAGAATTTTCAATGTATTAGCTTAGTTTTTCAATATTATGTTCTATGAACTTTGAAAAAAAAAACAATACACCTTTTACGATATGTAACAACCAAGACTGAAGTGAGAGAATCATTTGAAGACAGTCTGGAGAGAGACTCTGTCTTGGCCTTGTCCTTAGCACGGGGATTTCAAAAAGAAGTATATTTTTCTTTTAAGACTTTTTTTCATGTAAACCATTTTCAAAGTCTTTATTGAATTTGTTACAATTTTACTTCTGTGGTTTTTTTGGCCACAAGGCATGTAGGATCTCAGCTCCCTGACCAGGGTTTGAACCTACAACCCCTGCATTAGAAGGCAAAGTCTTAACCACTGGACCACTGGGGAAGTCTCCAAAGAGAAGTTTTGACATAGTTCATCCCAAACCAGGGAGCTATCCCCAAAAGGGGAACCAGGAATGCTGGCAACTTGGTACAAAAAAAAAAAAATGAACATTGATCTAAGTGTTAAGTCTAACTGGTTGTCTCTCTTTCTTGTTAATTAACATATTCAACAAATGTTTATTAAGCAGCTCTGTCAAGCTTTGTTCTAGGTCTTAGACTAAAACAAAAGAAGTCCCTGCTTTCATGGGGCCTCTGACCTCTCATAATATTCCCATCACCAGACAAACAGCAGAGACCCTGTAGGTAAATGTTCTGGAATGTCAAAAAGGGTTGGTAGCAACTAGCTACATAGGGTTATTCAAACTCAATTTTTTATTTAATTAGAATTGAATAACTCTAATAGCTCTAATAACTCTAATAGCTCCTCAGTTACATTAGCCACATTTCAAGGATCCAATATCAACATGTGGTTACCCTAATGGACAAGAGAATTATAGAGTATTTCTATCATCAGAGAAAATTCTACTGGACAGTGCTGTTCCCAGAAGCTGTCCATAGCCATCTCGCCTGCTTGAACTCTTCCAAATGTGCTCTCCATTGAGGACTGTAAGCCTGGATGCTCTCTGCCCTGTTTTACACTAACTCTTCTCCTGGAACAATGCTCAGGCAGTAAGGAAACCCTGGCTCATTGATACCCACATTCACATTTTCTTCCCTGGAAAAGCACACCTCGTGCCTTCCAGCCCCACCAGTTCCTCTTTAGATCTTATCTGGCTAACCACCAAGCAAAGAATTGAAGGACCTTTTTACTGGCCCCCATTCTCCTCTGACTACACTTTAACCCACCATGGGCCCACCATTTTGGTTTTTCGATGGAGCCCCAATCTTGTGGCCCTCACATTTAATTTCAGATAACTATTCCAGGTCTTCATAGAACTGTTCAACTTCAGCATCTTCAGCATTACTGGTTGGGGCATAGACTTGGATTACTGTGATATTGAATGGTTTGCTTTGAAAAACGAACAGAGATCATTCTGTCATTTTTTGAGATTGCACCCAAGTACTGCGTTTCAGACTCTTTTGTTGACTATGATGGCTACTCCATTTCTCCTAAGGGATTCTTGTGCAGGCAGTAGATATAATGGTCATCTGAGTTAAATTCTCCCATTCCGGTCCATTTTAGTTCACTGATTCCTAAAATGTCAATGTTCACTCTTGCCATCTTCTGTTTGACCACTTCTAATTTACCTTGATTCATGGACTAACATTCCAGGTTTCTATGCAATATTGTTTTTTGTGCATCAAACTTTACTTCCATCACCTGTCACATCAACAACTGGGTGTTGTTTTTGCTTTGGCTCCATCTCTTCATTCTTTCTGGTGCTATTTCTCCATTCTTCTCCAGTAGCATATTGGGCACCTACCAACCTGGAAAGCTCTTCTTTCAGTGTCCTATCTTTTTGCCTTTTCATACTGTCCATGGGGTTCTCAAGGCAAGAATAGTGAAGTGGTTTGCCATTGCCTTCTCCAGTGGACCATGTTTTGTCAGATCACTTCACCATGACCCGTCCATCTTGGGTGGCCCTATACGACATGGCTCATACTTTCATTTGGAAACTCAACAGTGGCCACAGAACTGGGAAAAGTCAGTTTTCATTCCAATTCCAAAGAAAGGCAATGCCAAAAAATGTTCAAACTACCACACATTTGCACTCATCTCATACGCTAGCAAAGTAATGCTCAAAATTCTCCAAGCCAGGCTTCAACAGTACATGAACCATGAACTTCCAGATGTTCAAGCTGGATTTAGAAAAGGCAGAGGAACCAGAGATCAAACTGCCAAAATCCGTTGGATCATAGAAAAAGCAAGAGAGTTCCAGAAAATATCTACTTCTGCTTTATTGACTATGCCAAAGCCTTTGACTGTGTGGATCACAACAAACTGTGGAAAATTCTTAAAGCGATGGGAATACCAGACCACTCGACCTGCCTACTGAGAAATCTATATGCAGGTCAAGAAGCATCAGTTAGAACTGGACATGGAACAACAGACTGGTTCCAAATCAGGAAAGGAGTATATCAAGGCTGTATATTATCACCCTGCTTATTTAACTTATATGCAAAGTACATCATGCGAAATGGCAGGCTGGATGAAGCACAAGTTGGAATCAAAATTCCCGGGAGAAATATCAATAACTTCAGATATGTAGATGAAAGTGAAGAAGAGCTAAAGAGCCCCTTGATGAAAGTGAAAGAGGAGAGTGAAAAAGCTGGCTTAAAGTTCAACATTCAGAAAACTAAGATCATGGCATCTGGTCCCATCACTTCATAGCAAATAGATGGGGAAACAATGGAAACAGTGACAGACTTTATTTTCTTGGGCTCCAAAATCGCTGCACATGGTGACTGCAGCCATGAAATTAAAAGATGCTTACTCCTTGGAAGCAAAGCTATGACCAACCTAGACAGCATATTATAAAGCAGAGACATTACTTTGTCGACAAAGGTCCATCTAGTCAAAGCTATGGCTTTTGTAGTAGTCATGTGTGGATGTGAGAGTTGGACTATAAAGAAAGCTGAGCACCAAAGAATTGATGGTTTTGAACTGTGGTGTTGGAGAAGACACTTGAAAGTCTCTTGGACTGCAAGAAGATCAAACCAGTCCATCCTAAAGGAAATCAGTCCTAAATACTCACTGGAAGGATTGATGCTGAAGCTGAAACTCCAATACTTTGGCCACCTGATGTGAACAACTAACTCATTAGAAAAGTCCCTGATGCTGGGAAAGATTGAAGGCAGGAGGAGAAGGGGATAACAGAGGATGAGATGGTTGAATGTCATCATCGACTCAATGGACATGACTTTAAGCAAGCTCTGGGAGTTGGTGATGGACAGGGAAGCCTGGTGTGCTGCAGTCCATGGGTCGCAAAGAGTCGGACATGACTGAGCGACTGAACTGAACTGATTCCAGACCTTTCTGCCTAGTCACCATGCCTGGACACATATCATCAGCTCTGATCCCTGGCAGGTTGTCTCAGAACCTTTTTGTACACCCCCCGGCCCTCACTGGCCACTTGGTGCTGAATGTCTCATACCACTTGGGAACAGTCAAGATGGATCAGCTATATTAAAAAACCAGGATATTCTTTTATAAACCTGTGTGTCATAAAACTATACAGTATCTACCACATACCAGTCAGAAAGGCCAGCATCAAAAGTCTACAGACAATAAATATTGGAGAGGGTGTAGAGAAAAATAAACTCTCTACACTGTTGGTGGGAATGTAAACTGGTACAGCCATTTTGGAGAATGGTACAGAAGTTCCTCAAAAAAAACTAAAAATAGAGCTACCATGCTGCTGCTAAGTTGCTTCAGTCGTGTCCGACTCTGTGCGACCCCATAGACGGCAGCCCACCAGGCTCCATCGTCCCTGGGATTCTCCAGGCAAGAATACTGGAGTGGGTTGCAATTTCCTTCTCTAACGCATGCATGCATGCTAAGTTGCTTCAGTTGTGTCCGACTCCATGAGACCCTATGGACAGCAGCCCATCAGGCTCCTCTGTCCACAGGATTCTCCAGGCAAGAATACTGGAGTGGGTGGCCATTTGCAACCCCACTCCTGGGCATATATGCCAAGTAAACATAATTTAACAAGATACATGCACCCTAATATTCATAGCATCACTGTTTACAATGGAAGCAACCTAAATATCCATGGACAGACGAATGAATAAAGAAGAAGTAAATATATATAAATATATATACACACACACACAAAGGACTATTACTCAGCCGTAAGACTGAATGAAATAATGCCCTTTACAGCAATATGAATGGATCCAGACATTATCATACCAAGTGAAGTAAGCCAAACATAGAAAAACAAATACATGATATGTGGAATCTTAAAGAAAAATAATACAAATGAACTTATATACAAAATGGAAATAAACCCCCAGACAGAAAAAAAACCTATGGTTACCAAAGGAAAGGTGGGAAGAGAGATGAATTAGGAGTTTGGATTTAACATATACCCACTACTATGTAACCAACAAGCACCTCGTGTATAGCACAGGGAACTACACTCAATATTTTGTAATAACCTATAAGGGAAAATAATCTGAAAAAAAAACAGATATATATGCATATATAACTGAATCACTTTGTCACATACCTGAAACTAACACAACACTGTAAATCAACTATATTTCAATTTAAAAAAATATGGTAACTGGATTAGTGTTCAAAGTGTTCTTGGATGAATGAGGTTAATCATGCAGAATTGAACTTCTGGCATGTGAACTCACTGTTGTGTATACAGGATTAATTGTTACTCTTTCTAATTTGTAACTTGAAAACAACGCAGGAAACTCAGTACAATCTCTCAGGGTAGAAGAGCGCAATAACTTGGATTAAAAAAAACTTTCCGTTTATTTCAGAATGACTAAAAGGATAGATTCTTTCATGTAACATATTTATCTTCCTAGTTACTTTATGCTTGGGCTAAAATTAAAAACCACACCCTTTGTTATACACCTATCACCACATAGGAGGAGGGACCAGAAAGTAACAGCATGTCAGAAAAGAGCAGGGAGCATGGTATTTTAAGGTTCACTGGGGAAAAAAAGTCCACAAAACTGACAATTTTTATAGAACAAGCAAAGAGCTAATAGTATAGAATTAAACCTATTTGTCCATCATATTTTTATATCACTCTTCTCTTGATTGCGTCATTACCTCCCCCACTATTCCAAATGCCACTTCTCCCCCAGCTGGCCTGACCTGCTGGTCATTTTGCCTCCTGGTCATTTCCTCCCTTTGAGCTGACCCAGCCTAGGTGCCCACACAGGCACCCAGTATATCTTGGCATAGCCTTTCACTCTGAAAAGGTGAACACATTGCTCCACCTTCTGCAGTGAGTCTGACCCCTGGCTGCCTCTCCTACTTCATTTCCTGTCCTCTTTATCTTGACTCACATCTGGCCTTCTCAGCTCCCCTGAATGCACCAAACATATCCCCACCTACAGCACTAGCGCTTAGTGTCCCATCTCTCTGAAAAAATGGTCCTCCAAGTCTGTTCAACATTCAATCCCGACTTCATTAAGTATTTTTCTCAGATGACTCTTTCCTGACTGTTCTACCTGCTCTCTCTCTCTTTTACAAATTTTATAGCAGTTTCACAAGCTGAGATTATGCTACATATTTTTATATACTATCTCTCCCTGCTAGAATATAAATACTTGAGGGCAAAGATGCTATCAGCTGACTCTTGCTGAGTTAATAAACCACCCCAAAACTTAATGGCTAAGAACAGCAACCATGTATCTAGCTCCTAATAATATAGTTTGGTAATTTGGGCTGGGCTTAGCAGAGTGGTTCTCCCACCTGGAGCAGTCATAGTTGGTCTTGACTAAACCTTACTCAAACATGTACACTCATTAACCAAGTCAGCAGAAGGCTGGCCAGTTCTCAGTTGGCCCATTTTGTTTCTTTTCCAAGTGACCTCTTACCCTCTGGCTGCCTAGCTTGGGCTTGTTCATGTGAAGGTCAGGGTTCCAATGCACAAGTGCTTTTCATGCACTTGTGAATGAATCACATCTGTGACAGTGCCATTGGCCAATCCAGATTCAAAGGGTAGAAGAACAGATTCCATCTCTTAGTTAAAAGGGTCTGTGACATCAATCCTAAAGGAAATCAACCCTGAATAGTCATTGGAAGGACAGATGCTGAATCTGAAGTTACAATACTTTGGCCACCTGATGGGAAGAGCTGACTCATTGGAAAAGATCCTGATGCTGGGAAAGATTGAGGGCAGGAGGAGAAGGGGACGACAGAGGGTGAGATGGTTGGATGGCATCCCCAACTCGATGGACACAAGTTTGAGCAAGATCCAGGAGCTGGTGCTGGACAGGGAAGACTGGTGTGCTGCAGTCCATGGGGTCTCAAAGAGTCGGACACGACTGATCTACTGAATAACAGCAACAGAAGAACAGATTCCGTCTCTTAGTTGGAAGGACCTGCAACATTGCCTTGTCCTAGATGCAGGGAGGGGAATTTGTGGTTATTTTTATAAACTATCCCGGGGACTGTATCTGTTTTATTCACTTCTGTATCTCTACCATCTAAAAGAATAGCTGGCTCAGAGTAGGCTCTCAATAAATACTCTTTAAAAGAATAAATAGAGGAAACTCCAGAAGGCCAAGAAACAGGAAACACAAAATCTGCCAGAACACCATCCCAAGTGGATGTTGTTGCTATGACTGTCTCCACTAAATGCCACATCACTCCTGGCCCCACCGCTCCCAGGGAAGTCATGCACCAAGGCTGTCTCCTGGCCTCACTGGCTCAAGGCATGAAATCATCTGGAGCTTCTGTTTGGCCACCTAACTTATGTGACTGTCCTGGCTCCCACACGTGAGAGAAGATTGCAGCTGTTGGTTAGTCACTCAGTCGTGTCAGACTCTTCTGTGACCCCATAAACTGTACCCCGCAAGGCTCCTCTGTCCATGGGATTTCCCAGGCAAGAATACTGGAGTGGGTTGCCATTTCCTTTTCCAGGGGATCTCCCTGACCCAGGGATCAAGTTCATGTCTCTTGCAGGCAGATTCTTTACCACTGAGCCACCATGGAAGCTACACAGTGAGGAAATTCCCATAAAATAAGAAGGAGATGGCGGACTCACAGACAGAGAGAACAGAGTGGTTACCTGTGGGGAGAGCAA
This sequence comes from Bos mutus, assembly GCF_027580195.1. Taxonomy (NCBI): domain Eukaryota; kingdom Metazoa; phylum Chordata; class Mammalia; order Artiodactyla; family Bovidae; genus Bos; species Bos mutus. The sequence goes on from NC_091623.1 coordinate 77,010,106, forward strand.
AGGGGGAAGTGGCATTATAGGGGTGGGAGAGTAGGTGGCACCCCCAGGGAGTGGGAATAAGAAACAACAAGGATATGTTGTACAACACAGGGAATATAACCAATATTTTATAATAACTCTAAATGGAGAATAACCAGTACAAATTATGAGTCACTATATTGAACATCTGTAACATACAATATTGTATAACAAGTATATTTCAATAATTTTTAAAAAAATTTTTAAGAGGAGATAGATTCTGGAGAAACTAATCCTCCCTAAGTCCTCACAGACATCCAGTACAGATATACTCTCTTCTAGTGCATTTTTGTTCATTGATAACAATGGTTGGTATCTATCTCAATTACACACACACATACACACACACACAAATTAAATAGCTGATGAGGGAAGCTTCAAATTCAGTCAAAGAACTATTCTTCCCAGAAACAGCTGTTAAATGAATGAATTACTTATTTTATTTCTAAAGAAAAAAAAAGCATTTGGATTGCATATAGAAGCTGCAAACTTCTCTGTGCACAGAATGCTGGCTACCCGTTTGTGTCACAATGGAATCATTCGAATGAGAGGATAAAAACGTGCTGTAACTACCGTTTAAAGTAGTCATAGAGAATAACACACCATGACCCTGTACTCCAGTCACTGGAATAAATATATGTATTAAACAGTGCAATACCTAGAAGTGGTTACTGCCACACAGAGCAGCAGACAATTTCAATTGTATTACTTAGAGATTTAGAAGCAATAATAGGATCTTGTGGCATTTAAATCAAAGCTTCTTTAAATCAAAGAAGAAAAGGGAAGCTAAAGAAAATATCTAACCCACACAAACCAGGTATAATTTTTCATGATTTCCTCCTGCATTTAGAAGACCATTATACAACGCCCCCCCCCCCCGCCCTACACACACACATTGAACAATGTTCCAATTTAGATCTAATATCACTTTTGGTTCTTTCATCTATCTGCACCTAGAAAGGAGAAACATGCTGGTGAACTTGAGGCTCAGTCAGATGCCCAGTCAGGATGAAACTCCCAACTCCACAACCTCTGGTTTCAAAGACCAAGGAAGCTTGAAGAAGGTCAGGCAGGATCCCAGTGCCCTGCCCCATCTGCTTGTCCTTTCCTTGCTAGTAATTTCTGGCCTCATTTCCACATGCCAGCACCTGCCCTTCTCTTTCTGAGGGCCTTCTCTAACCACAGAAAGCATCCTGCCTATTCAGCAGGCCAGAAACAGCAGAGAACACTCTCCAACCAGGCTGCCCTCAACCAACCAACAAGCAAGGGAGTAGAATATAAATGCCCAAGCTCCCCTGTCCCTTGACCAGGATAACTCTGGGGCTTGTGTTCTTCCATAAGTTTCCCCAGTGGGGATGAAGTTCCAGGAGCTCTCAGAGGTCACAGCTCAATAAAACAAGCTTACTGGCTGCCTACCCTTTCCTATGTGTGTCCCCCAGTCCACAGCCAGAGACCCCTTCACCTCCAACTTACTGCTAACTCAGAGCTGGCTTCAGAAGAACACAAACTAACACAAAGCTCCAGCCTTCCAACCACCTCTTTCCCCCTCAACACACAGGTTTGCCTAATACCTTGGCTTGGTCTCTGAAGCTCCTTGGTCTTAGATGAAGTCACGTGAAGATGCAGAGCCCCTGAAGGAAGCCTCCCAACTGGCACTGTGGGCTATTTATATCCTAAGGAGCAGAAAGGATGAGGCTACAAGCTAGGTGGATGGGAGTGGATGGGATGAGAGATGGGCATGGAAGAAGGCACACCCAGAAAAGGGGAGGTGGGGACTCAGCCCTCCACTCTCTCCCTTGGTTATGCAAAGTGGCCCTAGAGTGGACATGGTTCTTACACCAGTCGGGGCTCTGCAGGTGAGGAAGGGCTGATTTCACTGTCAATTCCTGGTGGTGCTGTCACCTCAGTTGTGTCTGACTCTTTGCGACCCTATGGATTGTAGCCCTCCAGGCTCCTGTGTCCATGGGATTCTCCAGGAAAGAATACTGGAGTGTGTTGCCAATTCCTCCTCCAGAAAACAGATTGGTGGTTGCCAAAGGGAATCAACTCCTGTACTTTCTCTAAAACTCAATTTCCTCATCTTTAAAATGGCAATAATAAAAAATAAATACATAAAACCACCCACCTCTGAAGGTTGTTAGCATTAAACAAAATATTACACATAAGCATGGTACCTGACACATAATAAACTTAATCCTTATTTTATAACAAATAAATACTTCCTCATGATTACCTTCTCTAAATCCAGCTTGAATATCTGGAAGTTCACGGCTCAACCTATACAGCATATTAAAAAGCAGAGACATTACTTTGCCAACAAAGATCTATCTAGTCAAAGCTATGGTTTTTCCAGTAGTCATATATGGATGTGAGAGTTGGACTATAAAAAGAAAGCTGAGTGCCGAAGAATTGATGCTTTTGAACTGTGGTGTTGCAGAAGACTCTTCAGAGTCCCTTGGACTGTGAGGAAATCCAAACAGTCCATCCTAAAAGAAATCAGTCCTGAATATTCATTGGAAGGACTGATGCTGAAGCTGAAACTTCAATACTTTGGCCACCTTTTGCGAACAAATGGCTCATTGGAAAAGAGCCTGATGCTATGAAAGACTGAAGGCAGGAGGAGTAGGGAATGACAGAGGATGAGATTATTGGATGGCATCCCTGACTCAATGGACATGGGTTTGAACAAGCTTCGGGAGTTGGTGATGGACAGGGAAGACTGGTGTGCTGCAGTCCATGGGGTCACAAAGAGTTGGACATGACTGAGTGACTGAACTGAACTGAACATGATTATCTTTATCATTTTAAAAATGTAGGTAAACCCTGAATTTCCGATTTGTCCTCCTGACCTGCCAAAGAGCCAAGATCCAAAGCCAAGGGTAACAAGAGGTTAGAGGAGCAGCTCTGTTTCCCTGACTTCTCCTTCACCCTCTCGGGGTTGCATACACACCAGCCCTGCTGACTGTTCTCATCCATTTCCTTCCTGAGCTGTGACATGGGAACCCCAGAGCAAGGGTGTAGAGGGATGGGAATCTCACGTGCTTTGAAAGATGCAGAGCAACTGCAACAAAAGCAGAACAAGGGAGAAAAGACCAGGGACATTCATGGTCGCAAGGTTAAAGTCTCGTGTAAATAGCCCATTACCCTGCATCATCTCTGGCCCAGCTCCACTTCAAGGGGTGAGCCATTCTGCAGTGCCGGCAGCCTTCCAGAACCATTTTTCGGGCGCTTTTGCAGCAGATGTGATCATTATAAAATGCACCATCAGAGGAGGACTAGAGTATTTATTTGTTTTCCTTAATTTCAATTTTTACTACCTTTCCTTTAAAGACAGCACGATACAGATTGAGCCATGAACTGTCAGATTTTGCATCTCATGAGGCTACCAATTTCCTGAAATGTGAGATGATTTAAATTTCCAATCAAAGAGACAGGAAAATGCCCTGCAACTCCAGCAGGAGTTGTAAAACTCTCAAGCCATGTTTTTCCCCCTTTTCATCGTTATCAGAGCAGACCACTGATGAGAATATGGAGAAAATAACTACCCGTCCAAAATGAGAGGCGGTTCATGGGAACCAAATCCTGGGTGGCCTCACCCATGACTACCTCTTTTTCTCCGATCCCAGTGGGTTTAGACCAACAACGTGCTGGGTGCGATGTCAAGAATCAAGAAGACTGCGTAAACAGCAAGTTAAGAATCAGGAGGCAGAATGGCTGGAATCCTGCCTGGAAAGTAGTTCTGGAAGCCAGCCACATAAAAACTAATACATGTGCAAAGACCAATTCAGACAATTAGGACGAGTCCTCTGTGGGCAACATAACAGGTGGTCACTAGTTTTTCGTCGCTGTTGTTCTCGTTTGCTTGCTTTTGTCTGGTGGTTTGTTTTTCCTTTGGATGGACAAGATGAGGAAGAAGGCAGGACATACACTCTGGAGCCTGATTTCCCAGATGGAACCCTTCGCCTGGCAACTTTACCACCTTGAAGCTCGCCTGGCTCTGGCAGATAAGGATTTGAATGCTAGTAGCTGAGCTGGGAAGCGATCCCAGCAGTAAGAGAGTAGGAGAATGAAGCAAGGAAACAGAGGCCAGGAGCCAGAATAGAGTGAGTTAATACACAGAGTTTCATGGGTGCCACAAGGACTCAGTCCTTTTGGAGCCTGTCAGACTCCAACAAGCTTCACAGTCTCCCCACTCCAGAGGCGTCGAGGCTGGGGTATTCAGCCACGGTTCCTGAGTGAGAGCTGCTTCCAGGGGCCTTAATTCTGAAGATGGAGCTGGGCCATGGGAGTCTGCAGGGCAGTGCCTGCTGACGATATGTGGGCAGAGCCCCGGCAGCATCTGCTCCAAGCTCCTCTCTTCAGCTGTCTTCCGTTTCAGGCATAGGAGCAGCTGGTGGCCAGGAGCCAAAGCAAGCACCAGGAAAACCCGATTCCAGTAAGAGCCAGCAGCCCCAAGAAAGGAAATGGTACTAGGAACATGTGGTGATGTTTTGCTAGGAGCGCTATTGTGGGCTCTGAAAAGGCTCCTGTGAGAGGATTTGCAATGCTTCTCAAACCATCCAGCAAGGAGCTTCCAGCTCAGCCGTGCAATGGTGTTCAGTGGGTAACAGGCATGACAGGGCCAAGGCCTCCTGGGACCTCGAGCTAATTAAATGCAATCCCATCTCTCCTTCCTCCACTGCTGAAACACATCAGCCAGAATCTTCTAAAAAGCCCTAACTGCAGCCATATTCATCTCTTTAATTACTGTGTCTGGTTTACTTTATTTGTAATCACGGGAGCTTTTTACAGCATTTTCACATCTTGGTGCAAAGTGCGAAAGAATCGTCAAGGCCTTAGGGAAGGGGGAGGGGAAATGCTCATTCCGGCCAATGACTGTGCTGCTGTTGGCCCTTTCTCTTGGTCACTGAAAAGATATTTAAAACATTCAAAAATGGAAGGGAACGTAAGCTGGCAGAGCACTAAAGCTGGAGGGACCCTAGGACTGGATTTGAGTGGAAAAAGGGGCAGCCAGAGTAGAATGCGGAGTGAGGACTCGGGTATATGATGACATCTCCCTCCTAGGGCTTCCTTTCCAAAGAGGGTTATGGGCTCATAGCTCATAGCCTGGCCCCTCTCTCGGGATTGTCTTAGCCAAAGGGAGCACCTGTACCAAGGGTACCTCCCCTCCCTATTGTAACTGAGTAAGACCCTATAAAGCCTTCCCAGAACAGACCCCCTCACCACTTGCCTCTTGTCTGTAGAAAAACTTTAGTCTCCTAGGCTTTCCCTAAGTTCTAAAGAGTACATTTAAACAGAAAAGTGAGAAAATGCAGAAAGGAAAACAGTCAAACAAGACAATAATAGTACAGCTATTAAACAAAGTCAAGGACCTTGAATTTCTCCTCCAGGGCCATAGATAATCTTCTGAGCCAGGTCCTTTGAGCTGTTTTGCCAACACTGAAACTCCTACCAAGTGGAAGAAGTTAACTGTATGCTGACCACCAGCATGGAGACCCCAGACTGGTTGGAACCGGAGGTTGACGATGCTGACTCCAAATTACCTCACCACCAACCAATCAGAAGAATGTCTATGAGCTGATCATGCACCCCACAATCACACTCCCTTATCCTATACTTTTTATTTATTTTATATTTTTTTGGCCATACCACACGACATGTGAGAACTTAGTTTCCCAACCAGGGTTCAAACCCATGCACCCTGCATTGGAAGCACAGAGTCTTAACCACTGGACAGCTAGGAAAGTCCCTCATCCTATCTATGAAAACCTTTCCCTGAAAGCCTTCAGGGAGTTTGGGCCTTTTAACCACTAGCTACCTGGACTCCTTGCTTGACGCCCTGCAATAAAAATGGCATTTTTTCCTTCACTACAACCCAGGGTCAGTAGATGGGCTTTACAGCATGTAAGCAGACCCGAGTGACCCACTTTCAATGACAAGTCTATGTGGGGTACAACCCCCTTCCACCATACATCTCTGAAGGACAGTCCCAACTCCAAAGCCCTCACCCTCTCACAAACATTGAGAGCACTCCCTAGATCTCCTGTATGTAAAGTGCAGCCAAAGAGTCTGTGTCTTGGGGTACCCAACCTAAGGCAGCTGAACACCAGGGACATTGTCTGAAGTGGCAGAAGGGCTGAAGTCTTCTTCAGGTGTTTCTGGAAAGCACTATATTGAGGAAAATATGCTAAGGGCAGAAAAGACACACCAAAGGTGGCCGACAGGCCCTGGATCCCTGGCATCTCCCTATAAATTATCCCACAGTGATCACACAGCATTCTGAAAAATCAGCACACTCAGTATCATTGAAAATGTTCATACATAAAAAATGTTCAATTTATGCGTTGTAAAATAAAGGACTAATACCATAAAGAGGGTAACAGGACAAGTGAGCAACTGGGGAAGTATTTGCAATATAGATGACAGCCAAACGGATAATTTTCTTAACATATAAAGAACTTTCAAAAATTAATAAGAAAAAGAGCAGCGATGAAAAACTTAGACAAAGAGAGTGAACTGAGTTTTCAGAAAAACTAATGACAGAATGGCCTTTTCATCCATAGGAAAGATATCCAATCTTACTCCTAAGAAAACACATGCAAATTAATACTAATCCAAGATGTCATTTTCACCCAACAGATGAATCAAGATCAAAAAGTTGAATAGCGTGCTACGTTGGCATGTGTGTGGAGTAATATGTATTCTCATAAAATCCTGGCAGGTATATAAATCGGTACAATCTCTTTGGAAGGCAAACTGGCAGTATGAAATACACATACCCAATGACTCAACGAGCATTTGGCTCTTCTAAGGATTTATAAATCTAAAAATTGTGCAAAGATATACATACAGGGTTATTCATTTTAACACTGTTTATAGTCACAAAAAGACCAGAAATTACCAAATGCTCATCATTACATGCTAAAATAATACATTTATAGCAAACTCATCATAAAATACTCTTCAGCCTATCTCTGTCCTGCTTACCCTGCAAAAGATCAGTTCTAGGGGCCAACCAACCCTGAGGTCAGAGAGCTGACTGCCCAGGGGATAAATCAGGCCTGGCCCACCACCCCAGGACCTCCCCAGGCCCCCAACTTCTTTCTTGTTCAGTTCAGTTCAGATGCTCAGTCATGTCTGACTCTTTGCGACTGCATGAACCACAGCACACCAGGCATCCCTGTCCATCACCAAATCCTGGAGTTAACCCAAACCCATGTCCACTGAGTCAGTGATGCCATCCAACCATTTCATCCTCTGTCGTCCCCTTCTCCTCCCACCTTCAATCTTTCCCAGCATCAGGGTCTTTTCAAATGAGTCAGCTCTTCCCATCAGGTGGCCAAAGTATTGGAGTTTCAGCTTCAACATCAGACCTTTCAATGAACACCCAGGATTGATCTCCTTTAGGATGGACTTGGATCTCCTCGCAGTCCAAGGGACTCTCAAGAGTCTTCTCCAACACCACAGTTCAAAAGCATCAATTCTTTGGTGCTCAGTTTTCTTTATAGTCCAACTCTCACATTCATACATGACTACTGGAAAAACCATAGCCTTGATTAGATGGACCTTTGTTGACAAAGTAGTGTCTCTGCTTTATAATATGCTGTCTGGGTTGGTCATAATGAGCTTGATCAACTTTACCATCCTTCTGGGCAGCAGAGCTTAATTAAAAGCTCTTCTCAATTCACTTAGCTCCTTATGATAAACAATGGATCTGAAAACACATCATATCACCATTTGTATTTTAACAGATATAATTGGCTGTTTTGACTTAGTCTCTCACTTTAAAAAATTATTCATAATGTAAGTTATATTTAATTTTTGTATGTTCAAACCAACCCAAAGGATTTTTCTCAGTAATCTTTCATTGGGGAGTTTATTAAATAGCTTTCAGTCATAGCATGATTTAAAAGCAAATCTTTCCTAGGTTCATCCTATTTGTTATGGTCTTGAGCATCTTTATGCAGAAAAGTTCTAAGGGTTTTATATAATCTATATCAGCCATAAATTTCTGTGTTAAGGGAGCAAGAATCTTTGAAGCAAAACTCTCTTAAAATATTCTGCAAGAGACTAATTCCTTAAAAAATGAACAGAGAAACAAACCAGAACTTGCAAAGTCAAAAGCCTCAGAAATGTTCACCTGCCTCTTCTCGGCAGGAGTGACAATTCTTTAAAAGCCCCGGATGTTCTTTAGAGACAAAACTACAATGGTGGAAAAGAGATAAGCACATCCATCCACTGCCCGTCCACTAAAGCCCGCTGTCCTTCCCACACAGAGGCCAAGCTGTCTATTTCATGGCAGGTATCATTTACACAGACATGTTTTTCCAATTCTGTGCTACATAGACTGCATAGTACTTGGTAGAAAAATGTCCAAGGTACATAAACTCAGACTCACACAGTGAATTTCAAATTTCCTTAAACCTGGATTAGCACACAACACTCACAGACTCAGCTGCCCAGATAAATCCTTTGGATGTTGCCACAAAGGATTGAAGAAGAGATGAATCGTACCGGGTCTTGTCAATTCATTTCAAATATCAAAGTGACATGAGGAGGCATGGGGTTATTTCTTTATTGGTGCAGCTCTTGAGATAAGATGGGGGAAGGAAAACCCCATGTTTTGGAGCAAGGAACACCCACCTCTCATGTTACACAAACTATGCACCATCAAGCACTAGTATCTGAAAGGATTTCTGACCACGTAATGCATTCTCCTCTCTGGACTATAACCTGCATATTGTTGTTAATTGCTATAGCTAACTGCAGGAGAGAAGGCTTGCTTTGAGTTCAGATGGCAACTCCTCCACAGGATCTTTTGGCAGCTTAGCAGTGAGTGAGTGTTCTTGGCAAGGGGACTTTCTTAGCTGCACTTTGATTAATAACTTGCTCTGCCCATCCTCCTTCTCTTCCCTCGGCCCCTCCCCGCTTCTCCCAGCCCATTTTCCCACAAAGCCCTTGCTCCCTTCAATCCCAGGCCAGGAATCTGCTGCAAGGCCTGGAAGCTCGAGCGGGAGGCAGGGCTGGTACTTAAGCCACAGCAAATGAAGTGAGTGCTGGGCAGCTGGCGGGACGCCTGCTTCTGCCGTCTTGGGCTGATGGATCGTGGGAAGCTGTGCCAGGAACTGGTGGGGACAGCCCGTTTTATTAGGAGTCAAGGCTGTGACGAGGAGCCCTTCCAAGGCGTCTTTCATATGTCCTTGCCACTCCTCTAATATACTGGGATTAACCTTAAGTAAAGCACACTGTGCTGGAAACAGCCTGAAAATGGTATCTTGCATACATGGCCCTGAAATGTTGGTCCTGCTTTTGGCAACCACAGAGCTAAGTGAATGTGCAGCCACTAGCTTGCCTCCCCTTCTTGGAGTTGGGGGCACACCTTCTAGGAAGCAGCTTTATGGAATGGTGTCCCAGCCTGGGATGCCAGAGTACTGACTTGGCTCCTGCTCTCTAAAACCAACACCTTTCTGTAGGGCAGAGCCCCCTCCTCAGCACACCCCCTTACTCCCTGCCAGGGCTGCTGCAGGGCCTGTGACCTGAACAGCTGCCCAAGGTCCTGGGCTCAGCAGGACTCCACCATGGTTTCCTGCCTTGTGGCTGCCATCTTAGAATTCCCACTACTTCTTGAACAGGAAGCTCTGAATTTTCATTTTGTACCAGGCCCTGTAAATGAGGTAGCCAGTCCTGCTCCTGCCTTTTTGGATTCTGCAACCTCTGCTGAAACACCTCCTGCGTTTGTTTTTTAGAGATGAGGGCTCTGGAGCCAGCAGGGTTCTTATAACCTCACTGTGATGGGTTTCTTTATTGCAAAGCCCCCTTTGGCAATATTTGGAAACACTGAAGAAATTAATACTTTCTGTATGATGAGTACATTCCAGGTCCTGTTCTGAGCGCTTTACGTGCATTTTACCATATAATCCTCAGGAAAGCATCATTACCTCAGGCACCATCATTACTCCCATTTTAAAGATGAGGAAATGGACTCTCAGAGAGTTCAAGTAATTTGCCTCAAATCAAACTCAGATGCTGTTAACTCTAAAGCATGCAGTTTTAGCCACTAAACCATATAGTTTAACTATAAAAGGAAAATATGTTCTTCATTTCATTGGCAGTAAGATTCATGATTGATATGTTGACTGAGATGAGGTCTGATTGGAAAGCAAAAATAGAAAAAAAAAAGTTCCTCTTTCTCCACTGAGGACACAGGAGAATATAAATTGATATTCTTTTATGACTTTTTCCTGTTCACTTGGGTCAAGGCTCTTAGCTTGGATAACTGAGTACTTTGGTTCTAGACCTGTGGGATTCATGACCCCAAAATGGCTCCCAGACCCCACAATTCTGTCTTCTCAAGTCCATTTAGCAGACCAAGGATATGCCCAGAATACAGCATCAGGCAATTTTCTATGATACTAACCATCATCTAATAAAAATCAAAGCCAATATTTATTTACTGATATGAGCCAGTCAGTCTACATATACAAATTCATTTAATCCTCACAACAACCATATAAAGTAAGCATGATTCCTAAACATTTAAAGATGAGGAAACTTAGGCCCAGAGAGACAAAGTAATTTGCTAAGGTCACTATAAATAACGGGCTTCCAGGTGGTAAAGAATCTGCTTGCAATGCAGGGGACCCAGATTCAATCCCTGGGTTGGGAAGATCCCCTGGAGAAGGAAATGAGAACTCACTCCAGTATTCTTGCCTGGAAAATCCCATGGACAGAGGAGCCTGGTGGGCTACAGTCCACAGGGTTGCAAAGACTCAAACACGACTGAGTGACTAACACTGGTGGCTTAGTGGTGAAGAATCCACCTGACAATACAGGAGACCCAGGTTCAATCCCTGGGTTAGGAAGATCCCTGAAAAAGGGAATGGCAACCCACTCCAGTATTCTTGCCTGGGAAATCCCATAGACAGAGGACCCTGGCAGGCTATAGCCCATGGGGTTGCGAAAGAGTCACACACAACTTAGTGATTAACAGCAACAACACTATAAATAAGCTGGAAACTCTTACAGCCAAGATTTTTTTTGTTTTTTTTGTTTTTGTTTTTTTTTTGAAGATCACAAAGGATTTCATATTTATTACTGCCATTTTCACGTTTTCTTTTTTTTTTTTCCTGTTTCTACTTCTTTTTTTAATTAAATTTATTTATTATAATTAGAGGCTAATTACGTTTCAATATTGTATTGGTTTTGCCATATATCAACATGAATCTGCCATGGGTGTACACATGTTCCCCATCCTGAACCTTCTTCCTCCCTGTACCATCCCTCTGGGTCATCCCAGTGCACCAGCCCCAAGCATCCTGTATCCTGCATCGAACCTGGACTGGCGATTCATTTCTTATATGATATTATACATGTTTCAATGCCATTCTCCCAAATCATCCCCCTCTCCCTCTCCTACAGAATCCAAAAGACTGTTCCATACATCTGTGTCTCTTTTGCTGTCTCCCAAACAAGGTTATCGTTACCATCTTTCTAAATTCCATATATATGCATTAGCATACTGTATTGGTGTTTTTCTTTCTGGCTTACTTCACTCTGTGTAATCGGCTCCAGTTTTATCCACCTCATTAGAACTGATTCAAATGTATTCTTTTTAATGGCTGAGTAATACTCCATTGTGTATATGTACCACAGCTTTCTTATCCATTCGTCTGCTGATGGACATCTAGGTTGCTTCCATGTCCTGGCTATTATAAACAGTGCTGCGATGAACACTGGGGTACACATGTCTCTTTCAATTCTGATTTCCTCAGTGTGTATGCCCAGCAGTGGGATTGCTGGGCTGTATGGCAGTTCTATTTCCAGTTTTTAAGGAATCATCACACTGTTCTCCATAGTGGCTGTACTAGTTTGCATTCCCACCAACAGTGTAAGAGGGTTCCCTTTTCTCCACACCCTCTCCAGCATTTATTGCTTGTAGACTTTTGGATCGCAGCCATTCTGACTGGCATGAAATGGTACCTCATTGTGGTTTTGATTTGCATTTCTCTGATAATGAGTGATGTTGAGCATCTCTTCATGTGTTTGTTAGCCCTCTGTATGTCTTCTTTGGAGAAATGTCTATTTAGTTCTTTGGCCCATTTTTTGATAGGTTCGTTTATTTTTCTGGAGTTGAGCTGCAGGAGTTGCTTGTATATTTTTGAGATTAGTTGTTTGTCAGTTGCTTCATTTGCTATTATTTTCTCCCATTCTGAAGGTACAGCCAAGATTTAAACCAAGGCAGTCTAGAGCAAAGAGTTCACTTGTAACCTGTACTCTATAGGAAAGCTGTCCTCTGTCAAAGGCACTGTTCTGAGGACAGAAATCTGGAAAGATTAATAATCAAGAGTAGAATAATCAGCAGTGCAATCTCCTGACCCTGGAACCACAGTGCTCTTTCTCTCCTGACTCCCGCTTACTTAACTACCATTGAATGAATGGTGTTCACCAGGAACAGAACTTCTCAAAACACAGCATGGTCAGCACCAGGGCCAAAGTGGTTCTTCACTGATCTTTCTTCCTCCATTTCCTAACGGGGCCTATGAGGGAGTGATAACTAGTTGATCTAAGGGAACCTAGTTCTTGACACTAATTTCTTATAAAACCACTCACCTCAGGATAGAATTCCTAAGTGAACAGAGAAGATGTGTCATGAAGCCTGATGCTTCTCATTTGATTTCTGGGCAGTCTCATGGAGAGAATGGTACCATTATCTCCACTCTAGAGATGAAGAAGTGGAGGTTCAGGAAGGTTAGTAACTTGTCCCAAGTCCCACTGCAAGTAAAAGATGGAGCTAGGGGTTCCGATCCCAACCCCCTGAAGTAAAACCCAGGCTCTAAGCCCTGAGTTGTGCAATCTCCCCCAACACTGTGTTGTAGCCTAGCACCAGACACCCCCTCATGAAGAACTGTTCATCATCTCTCAGCAGGAACTGTGCTCGCACGGCCATGTACAGCCCCAAACCCTCCAGGCCACCGTTTGCTAATCAATACCAGCTATTCATAGAGCATCTCTCACTCCTGAAAAGATTCTTCATGAACCTTTTCCCTTAAGACTGTATAATGTGTGTGTTGTGTGTGTGTGTGCGCGTACTAAGTCGCTCAGTCATGTCTGACTCTGCATCCCCGTGGACTGTAGCCCACAAGGCTTCTCTGTCCACAGAATTCTCCAGGCAAGAATTCTGGAATGGGTTGCCATGCCCTTCTCCACAGATCTTCCTGACCCAGGGATCGAACCCGCATCTCTTATGGCTCCTGCTTTGGCAGACAGGTTCTTTACCACTAGCGCCACCTGGGAAACCCACAACTAATTCAGAATCGTTTTAATAGGAAAGTTTCACGTTTACAGAATATAGTCATAACAACTTACCTTCTACCAAACCTGTTAGTCTTTTTTCCTCCTGTCATCCCTCTAATTCTGTGAATGTGGGAACTGAGTTAAACTTTAGAATAAGCATCACACCAGATGTTAACTTTGCAGCCATAGAAGTGACTCTGAATCAAAGACAAGCAGAAAAAGAGAGCTTTCCTCCTGCTTCTGTTCACACAGCATCATGACACAGATGCAAACACCAATGCATGCACACACTTATACACACATTCACACAGGCAAATCCTCAAAGTACACAACACCTGCACACACATGTGCACACTCACACATGCCTGCACACCAAGGTCTGCATATACCAACATACATGTGCACACACACACACATAAGCTGTTCACTCCCTGGGATGCACCAGCTGGATGGAGGGGTTCCTAGAAAGCAGGTCGTTCAAGTAAACAGTGTTCAGTTCTCAGAAACCACTTCTGTTCTCTCCTCTCAGACACTCCCTCTCCTGACTGGAAGCCTGCCTCAGGGACCTACCTGGTGCATTTTATGAAAACAAAGGCTACAGTCATTTTACAACAATGACATCAATGTGATTCCACATTGTAAACAGAACTTTTGTTGAGCAATACTTTTCTATTGGTCAACAACTTCTTTCAGATATGTTTCCAGTTTTAGTCTAGACATGCAATTATAAAAATCAAGAATTGTTACTTGGAAGTGGTGCGTAAGTCTTATAAAGGATTCACCATGCTTTGAAAGGGTCACAGCACATAACATGACTACAGGGATAGAAATTTAACTCTATTCTTGGTTTTTCAGGATTACCCGTATCTAAGCATTACATTCTGGGGGACAATCGCTAATGGACCCACAGGTTGTTAAAACTTAAAATTCTTCTGAATAACCAAAAATTATGAATAGAGAAATGTTTGATTTGAAATCAAAGTGAAAATGTGCTGAGTGGAATTAACTGCTTTAAAAAAAGAGAGAAAAGTTAAAGTTACTTCAGAATACACTCAGAAATTCTAAAGACAAACTCAAGGAAGAAAAACAGATGTAGTCCATAGACCTCCAAAAGCAGGGCAGCCCCTAGGGTCCTTTCCTAAGAGATGCAGTCTTGAAGCTACCTCCATTTCCAACATCCAGATCTTTTTCTTTCTGTGCTGCCAGCTGGCCCCAGGGTCATCAAGCCGTGCTAAATACAGGCCAGTCTTTTTTTTTGTTTTTCTCTTTGCTGGGGAAAGAGACTGTATTCAAGTCCAGATGAAAGCAAGGCAAATGACTACTTTCCCTGGAAAGCATATGTTTATACAATGCCTAATTTTGCAAGAACTAGGCAGGGTAAAATTCAGTTTATTAAAACATCAATTTACCACATTTGCAAGTGCGGTGATATTTATTCCTACTGAACTTGAAATTGTCTTGGATGGTAAAAGAGATCTTTAATTATGTATAGACACTGGACAACAGAACAGTGCATCTGTTTTTTTTTGTTTTGTTTTTTTAGTATTTCCCTAGCTCAGGAAAATGACAGGTTAAGTGTTCAATGTTCCTGAAGTCTTCATTTTCTTTCCATCAAGTTCTAGAGTAAGTAAAATTTTTATTCTAGCCTTTAAAAAATTCCACTATATGAGGTATATAGATTTACAGTTGGCCTGATGTTTTACCATTGGATTCAAGAGGATACTAGGAACTCACAAGTAAAGATTTCTCCAATTTTCCATGGCATCCAACTTCACATCTGGAATCAGCCAGAAAGGAATCACTGTACATGTGTGAAGTGCTGGTGAGCTTGCCCAAGACAGGTACACAGAGCCTTTCATAACTCTGTGATCCAAGCTTAATTACTCTCTTTCTGGACCCAACCACAATGATGGAGTTAGCAAAGTCATATAACAACAAGAAAATCAAGGGTTTGAGAGGTGAGGCAATTTGACCAAAGTTTCATGACTCATAAATGGAGAAACTGGGACTAGAATTCACACTTTCCAGCTTAGTCCTTTTTGACTATTCCCACCATCTGGTTCCAATTTTCCAATGGCGTCTGGTGGCCATCGGTCTGTGTGAATGAGAGATTTCTTAACAAAGAACTTCCATGGTGCTGCTAGAGAGTTATTCTTTCAAAGAAGTTCCTTCTGAGAGGCTGAGTGCACCCCCAAGCCCCTTCCTCACCCAGCTTCAAACAGCATGTGCTCCAGTCATACAGGAATTACCTCTGATTTTCCTCTCCCCTGCCAACCCCAGGAGAGCAGTGTGACCACCCAGAGTGCCACATGAAAAAGGCGTCTTTGGACGATTATTTAAGACCAATGAGCAAAAGTGCCAGGTGCACCAACCAGCACACAAGTGCAGGAGATTGGAGTATGACCTGAGAATTAATTTGTGGCTTTGCTTTTCATGGGGTGTTTGTGACCTGAACAGACACATTTTCTGACCAGCCTGGCCCCCAGTCCTGAATACTTAGGCTGCATGTTATTCTAACTTCAGCTGATTGGAACTCCCTTCAGAGTACGAATCCTTTTTATTTTTCTTTTGAAGGAAGGTGGGTGGGGGAGAGAGGGAGCCCACTGTATAAATCGTATTCAACCCTAGAACTCCACCACCTGGAGCAGAATCTTTGTCAGGCCTGGCAGAGGATTCAAACTGGAAGCTGTCACAGCTGATGGACGCCTCCCCACAGAAGTGTTTTCTTGGGCAAGCTCTGAAGTCAGTAGTGCCCTCTACTAGGCAGCTCCACACAGAGCACTTGGTCCCCTGTCCATGACGGGCACCCCTGCCAGAGGACACCCACCGCTTACCTGCCTGTGTGAGCAGTTGCCTGAGCCTGTTCCCCTGACCTCTTGTCTCACATGCCGAGGACAAGGCTTGAATATATTTTCTGACGAGGGTTGCAACACAGAGTGGCAAGTTTCAGATCCAGAGAAAATGGGCCATCTTCTCTTTGGGGTAACCCAGCCATAGAACGAGAGTGCCAAGGGGCATCTGCTAAGCAAGGCGGGTTACTGAAATACAATAAAAATATACAGACATGACAGTTCTGCTGAAAAGACAAGCACCACAGTGAGTTTTCAGTCTTGCCAGCACTGCTCATTTGCAAACAAGCTGATCCTTTAGTATCCAACAGCATCAGAAAGGGGAGGTGCTTTTCCCTCTCTCCTCCCCGACCCCCCACGCCCAGCACAAAGGTAAATAGGATTGACAGCGCCATTGGCCAGGCAGGTAGATTTCTCTCCTAATCCCAAAAGCAGGGAGTGCATGACCTGGAGACTAGTTTTCTCCTTTATGGAAATGCTCTCTCCTTTACCTGCTTCCTGAAAAATAGTCTCTTTAGAGCATCCCTGTTCTTCTGCCCCATGCTCCCCGCTACATACACCCCCATCCCCGCATGGAGTTTCTACTGCTTCTGATCTCTTTTTGATTAGCTCATCCCTTTGCATGTTTGGATCTCTTGTCTGTCTACAGTCTTCTTAAATTGATGAAAAGGCAAAGGTAAAGCAATACCTTCTTTTATTTTCTTCTCCTGCAGGTGGAAGATGAATTCTAAGTTTATTTTTATAGAAGGGGCTTACTTCCTCCTAGATTTCATTTTCATGATGCTAAGAAGGCAATTGTGCAAGAGTGAGCCTTGCAAGAACTACAATTGCAGCCATGCATCAGATGTGAGCAACTCTCTGGCTGTGTTCAGAGTTGGTGCATTTAACAAAGAGATGTATCTTTTCCTGGGCACCTCTTTTCTTTACTTTAAAATCTGAAACTTCAATAAGAGACAAGATTATTGTTATTTTACTATTAATTTATGTTTGCTTATTTATATCTGCTTTGTTCCAGGATAGATTTAAGGCAGCATCATGTATGAATATATGATCTATTTGCAGGAGAAGTCCCATTTAATTTTCTTATTAAATCCACTTGTTAATGATTGATATGTTAATGATTTGATTAATCCATGGGGTCTGATCCATTTCCATCATCATTTACATTTCATCAAGGCATGTTTTCAAGGAGACACTTGACGTCCTTCTTGAAATGCTCCATTTCTCGGCGTAGGGAACTTTTATTTTCCATAAGCAAAAAAACCCCTGAACCTTGGAAGTCTGACTGATGGGAAACTGAAATCTGAGTGTGATGAGGTTAAGTAATCTCACCAGGCATTCACGAACTCTGGAGGAGCCAACTTTTTCTTATATCTGTGTTTTTGCCATTAGGTACACTTCCCTACATGGGCTTCCCTGATAGCTCAGTTGGTAAAGAATCTGCCTGAAGTGCAGGAGACCCTAGTTTGATTCCTGGGTTGGGAAGATCTGCTGGAGAAGGATAGGCTACCCACTCCAGTATTCTTGGGCTTCCCTTGTGGCTCAGCTGGTAAAGAATCCACCCACAATGCAGGAGATCTGGGTTTGATTCCTGAGTTGGGAAGATCCCCTGGAGAAAGGAAAGGCTAGCCACTCTAGTATTCTGGCCTGGAGAATTACGTGGCCTGTATAGTCCATGGGGTCACAAAGAGTCGGACACAACTGAGCAACTTTCACTTTCACTTTACACTTCTCTACAAGATACATAAGTTTAGACAATTTCTTAAAAAATTATATTATTGAACAATAGCCAAGTACCCCCAGCACACAGAGAAAATGCTCTGAAAGCCTCAGACCCCAGGCAAAGGGCCTGCTCGGCACTGGTGCACTGATGCGCCCGTGCGTGTCCTTCTGCTGAACTGCACAGTCAGGACATGACCTGCTGGGCCTTCTTGGTAGGTACAAGTCAAGTTAAATTCATGTGAAATAGAGACGTCGGGCCACAGCTGTTTTATTTGAGATTATTTAACAGACCATCAGAAAATTTGGAATGCATGGTTAGAAAGTTATTTTTGCTTTCATTTTCAATTCTCTTTCAGTGTTAATAGATTTTGAACCCCGCTTTCACTCCTGCTAAGCTCCACTGTCACCCAAGAGTCAGCCTCAGGATGAGACTGGGCAAGCAGCAGCAGCCAGCGACAGTCCAGTGATCATGCGCCGCTCCCACCGCACTGAGATTTACCTTTACCTTCACTTTCTATCAAGTGATGCTAGTGGAACATGTGAAGTAGTCATACAAAGCTATCTTTAAAAATAAAGGTATTCTGGACTTCCTCGGTGGTCCAGTGGTTATACGACTCCACACTGTCCACACTGCCACTGTGGGCGGCATGGGTTTGATTCCTGGTCTGGGAACTAATACCCTGCATGCCAAGAAGAGTGGTCAAAAGAAAAAAAAGTGCATTCAAGCATTTTTTAAATCAATTTAAAGAAAAAATTAAATACATAATTCTGTAACTGATACATTAATGATTAAATTTGGGGTAAGAGGGGAAAAAGGGAACGAGCCTTCAGTGAAAGACAAGCAGCTGTTGTCCTGAGAAAAAATGTTGGTGTTCACCCCTGAAGAGCTGAGTCTGAGGCCACAGGAGGTGAGGAATGTGTAGTGACTGGTGTACCCACCACTCAGCTGGATATGATAAAAATACTAACTTAATTCACAGATTTTTGGTTAAGGATCAAGTGACAATTGGTAAGGGAAAGCCTGTTACAAATTGTAAAGTATTGTGTGTGTTATCGCTCAGTCATATCTGACTCTTTGCAACCCTATGGACTGTAGCCTGTCAGGCTCCTCTGTTCATGGAATTCTCCAGGCAAGAATACTGGAGTAGGGTGCCATTCCTTTCTCTGGGGATCTCCCTGGCCCAGGAATCAAACCAGAGTCTCCCACACTGCAGGCAAGATTCTTTACCATTTGAGCCACCAGGGAAGCCCTGTAAAGCATTATCCCCATGTTAAGGGATGATCATAATAAACAAGTGATGAGAGAGGGATAAGAGAGGATAAAAGGAAGTTACATTGAGGGAGACTGGCTCATTAGCAAGAAAGAAAATTCTGCAGTGGCTGGAGCTACATGGGCCTGGTGCTTGGAAAGGCAGGAAGCACCCTGAGTTGTGGTGCTTCGTTCTGCACAAGGGTAGGGGAGTCAGAGGAATTTTTTAAAAAGTCAAAAACAAACAAAAATTACTTCAGGAATTCCCTGGTGGTCCAATGGTGAGGACCCCATGCTTTCACTGCCGAGGGCATAGTTTCGATCCCTGGTTGGGGAACTAAGATCCGATAAGTCACACATGTTGCAGCCAAAAAGAAACCAAAACAACAAAAATTGCTTCCATGTGAAGATGCACCAGGAGAGAAGAGGAGATAGAACTCAAGTCTGAGTGCAAATGTCCAAAGGGTAAATACGCCACACAAAATAGGCTTTGTGCCTGCTCGCTCCCCACACGCCTGCTCTGGCCTGTCCACATGTGGTTGCACCTTGATAAGGCCTAGCACCACCAGCAGCCAGGCGGTTCAGGTCAATTCCACATCCAGCTGCCAAGTGAGCAGCTCAAGCTGTCCTAGATGGAAGGGGACAGAACAGCAGAGTGACCCTTGAGGCCACAACACTACTGGCTTCCCTAGGCACTTAGTGTTCAACAGCCAGAATGGTGCCCAACAGAGTGGGTGCCCGCAAGCATGCGTTAAGTGAATGAGATGGGACTTTCCTGGAGGTACAGTAGATAAGAATCTGGCCGAAAGTGCAGGGGACCCAGGCTCGATCCCTGGTCCAGGAAGATTCCACATGCCACAGAGCAATTAAGCCCCCACTCCACAACTACTGAAGCCCACGTGCCTAGAGTCTGTGCTCCTCAATGAGACAAGCCACTGCCACGAAAAGGCTGTGTACCACAGCTAGAGAGTAGCCCTGACTCTCTGCAACCAGGGAAAGCCCGCGTGAAACAGTGAAGACTCAGAGCAGTCACAAATTCAAAAATAAATAAAAATATGAGTGAGAGGAAGAGGAAAGGGAGGAGGAAAGGAGAGAGGAGCAGGGAAGGGAAGGGAGATAAGCGTCCAGTTTTCCAGGCAAAGAACTCAAAGAGCTCAGGTATTGGAGTCAGGGGCTGAGCATTCCTCCCAGGCCTCCCTCTCCTCTCCCTAGAAGGGACAGCATCCTTTCTTTCACCTCACAGTCCACAGCAACTGAACTTCATTTCACCTTGACCACTGACTAGTGTGTGACACTGAGCACACACTCCCTAACTTCTCCACCTGTTCCCAGCTTCATAGAGTCATCTCCAATACTACATGAAATAAAGTATGTGTACGTGGTGGACAGGCCAGAACTGTAGCTCTCATTATTACTGCTGCTGTTGTTGGGATTACCTAGCCTCTACGAAAAGGCAGAGAAATTATTTTGATTCTGTTAAAAGTGTGACATGATATGAGTCTCCATTTCATAAAGAGATTCGTATACTTTGCTTCCTAATTAGACTGTATCTGCCATGTCTGTAATTTCTGTGTAATTAAATTGAAATTAAATGTCAATTTACTTTGAATTACAGGGTAATTCTATGTATACATGCCATGCAATCTGCATTTTGTTAGAAGATGACAACCAAAAATATCCTGACAGTCCCTCTGTAATTACACAGTGATCTGATTAAGATCAGCCTGACAAAAATACCTGCCAAGACCTGAAGGAGAAAAACAATGAGCAGGTAAAGGGATCGGCAGAGGTGAGGTGCAGGGGGGTATGGGAGAGTATGAGCTCATGCATGACTTCACCATTCCCCAGGGACCCATGAAATCCTGAATCAATGACAATCACTTCTGCAGGCAGTGGAGGTGATCTTTCAAAAGAAAAAAAAAAATTCTTGATTACAGAACATGCTAACAGATACTGCTTCCTCTTTACTCCAACCCAGCTGTTTTAATTAGGTGGGTATCTGGAAGTCTTGAATCCCTCTGCCTCAAAGACAGTGATAAATATAAAGAGAATATTCAAACATCACCCAGGAATTTAATTTTTCTGTCATATACAAAATGGCTTCCATCCTCTGATTTAAAAAAAAAAGACTGTATATTTTATTCTTTTATAATGAACCAGCATGTTGATATTTATGTCATTCCTGAACACCAATGGGAACAAGAAAAGATGAGGGAAGCAGGGCACCAGGGCAGGAGAACCTGGTCAGGAGCATGCAGTGGTGTTCCTGCAAGGGCCCCAGGCTCCAGTCTGCTGAGACGCTCACAGCGTGCAGCACAGAAATGCAAACACAGCCACCTGTGCTCCCCCCACCGGGTCTCCTTCCCCCAGATCCAGTCCGTGCCCAAAGAAGTCTCATCCGCTCTGCCTCCCTTTCCTTGGCTTTGCCCCTGAATACCATCCTCACCCAGATGTGGCTTATCTCTGACAGTTCACCAAGCTCTACCCTGGCAGTCCTTTGAGATGAGGACTGGGTACTTCCCATTCATTCAGCAAAAGGCTCCTTTTCGACTTGGGAGGCCCCAGACATTCTCCTGGTTGAGTCTGAAGGACCCCTAGCATCAGTCCTCAGAGATAGGGTGAGAGATTCATTCTCAGAGCTACAGGCCAGCAGTACCCCAGACAGAAAAGGCAGGTCACAGGACCCCGAGTCACCCCTACCCTGCAGCAGCAGGAACTATAAACAGCATGAAATCCAGAGTCCTGAGTTCCAGAACGGGCTCTACTTCTTACTAGCTATGACCCAGAGCCAAGTCATTTAACACTTATGAGCCTCAGTTCTCCCATATACAAATGGAAATTAACATAAATTGTCCTGACTATCGTAGAGGGTTGTAGGAAGAACAAATTAGCTAATGTAGATGAAAATTTTGGAAAGAGTAAAGACCTGTCCAGGCCTTTACTCCTCAGTCTCAGGCCCAACAGAGTGGCACAGGACTGCTTTAACTCACACTCTCCCAGCTTAAGTTCAGCGGGAAAAAGCACATTCCAGAAGCTCTCCTGCCAGTTCTAGGACTCATTCTGCTTTGGTCAGTTGTATCATGTGTACCCACAAACCACCGTGGCCACGGGGCTCTGGGGCACTGGCTCCAGTCCTGGCACCTCATCATCTGAGCTACAGAGATGGAGCAGGAAGAGGATGGCTCTCAGCGACTGGGAAAGAAAGAATGGAACCTCAGCAGGATGATCACACACACCCACTCAGAAGTCAGGGAACCTGTGGTTAGACAAGAGCTTAGAGCATGAAGTGAGCAGAAAAGCAAAGGTGGAGAGCGCCCCAGGTAAGGATGACAGAGCAGGACTGACTGAAAACAGCAGGGAACACAAGGAAATGGATATAAGCCAATGTGTCCTGACTTGGTACCACTTTGCCACTCTGGAACTGGACACTTTTCTTCCAGAAAAAGCAGTAAGAGCAGCCACTGGTTGATACAAAGAGTACCCAAGTGGTAGAATGAGCTCCCAAATCCAGGTTTCCTGCATTGCAGGCAGATTCTTTACCATCTGAGCTGCCAGGGAAGCCCTTCCAATGTGGGGCTAGGAGTTTTGGAACTCAGCCTCTGGATTTCATGCCATTTGTAGTTCTTGCTGCTGCAAGGTGGGCATGACTCAGGGTCCTGTGACCCACCTTTTATGTCTGGGGCACTGCTGGCCTGTAGCTCTGAGAATGGATCTCACCCCATTCTCTGCTTTCACATCCAGACACAGGACCCCGTCTCTGTATTGCTAACCCACTCCGAGCACTCGTGCGGCAGCACCATCAGAGTGTTTTTAAGGCCTTCCCATTTGCCACCTGACTCCTAGTAATACATCTCACTTCCCACCATCATGTTCCCTGGCTTCCCTTTAAATCAAACGCTAACGCCCATCCCTTGACTGGCCGTTATAAGGGCAGCATTTAGCCAGCTGTACACCAGCCTGCTGGCCAAGGACATCAGCAATGTGAAACGGATTCTGATACATCTGCCTGCAAACATTTTAAGGTCACTGTGCTTGTCACATGTGCTTCTTGTGTTCTGCATATTTCAGAATTTTGCATAATGGGCAATGTGGAAAAGTCAACATTTTTCTTGTCTGCCAAATTCCATGGAAGGTCTAAAACGTACAACATTTCTGTGGAAAGGAAATTGTTTAAGCTGAATATCTTTTCAAATGAAGCCGAACACTGCTCGAAATGTAAAGTTATCTATCATCTGTGATTGCCTTCTCTGTCTAGTTGGTCGCTTTGGAGTTAAAGAGAACCCAAGTGGATCTCTAGGACTTCGGCTCTGCTTATTATGAGGTTGGCAATTCCTTGAACGCGAATGTGAACTCGGCATGGTTCTCCTCATCCAGAAGGTCAACTCAGCTGTTCACAAATGACTAGAGCTACATATTTGTCCTTGGCTTCATATTTTCCTTTTTGCCTGGCTAATTTCTATCCTGACATGGAAATTTAAAATTCATAGGATATATAAAGGGATGCATTGCAAAGAAATGACCCCCAAACCTCCTGCCCAGAGTCTGTCACGAGTAAATACATTGGTGCTCTTTCACACACATGAATGTAACATGTGTTACATTCTACACATAACTATACAAACAGCTTATGCACATATTTCACTTTTTCCAGAAAGGCAACATAGAATATCTTTATACTTGCTATTGTCTATTGTTCAGTTGCTGAGTTGTGTCTGACTCTTTGAGACCCCATGAACTGCAGCATGCCAGGATTCTCTATCCTCCATTACCTACCGGAAGTGGCTCAAACTCAAATCCGTTGAGTCTCTGATGCCATCTAACCATCTCATCCTCTGCCACCCCCTTCTCCTTTTGCCTTCAATCTTTCCCAGCATCAGGGTCTTTTCAAATGAGTCAGTTCTTCGCATCAGGTGTCCAAGTATTGGAGCTTCAGCTTCAGCATCAGTCCCTCCAATGAACATTCAGGACTGATTTCCTTTAGGATTGACCGGCTTGAACTCCTTACAGTCCAAGGGACTCTCAAGAGTCTTCTCCAACACCACAGTTCAAAAGAATCAATTCTTTGGCTCTCACCTTTCTTTAGAGTCCAACTCTCACATCCATACCTGACCACTGGAAAAACCATAGCTTTGACTATATGGACCTTGGTTGGCAAAGTGATGTCTCTGCTTTTTGACATGCTATCTAGGTTTGTCATAACTTTTCTTCCAAGGAGCCAGCGTCTTTTAATTTTATGGCTGCAGTCATCACTGTGGTTATTTTGGAGCCCAGGAAAATAAAATCTGTCACTGTTTCCACTTTTTCCCCATCTATTTGCCATGAAGTGATGGGACCAGATGTCACGATCTTCATTTTTTGAATGTTGAGTTTTAAGCCAGCTTTTCGCCCTCCTTTTTCACACTAAAGAGGCTCTTTAGTTCCTCTCGCTTTCTGCCATTAGAGTGCTATCATCTGCATATCTGAGGTTGTTGATATTTCTCTCAGCAATCTTGATTCTAGCTTGTGCTTCATCCAGCCCAACATTCTGCATCATGTACTCTGCATATAAGTTAAATAAGCAGGGTGACAATATACAGCCTTGATGTACTCCTTTCCCAATTTTGAACCATTCCATTGCTCCGTGTCCAGTTCTAATTGTTGCTTCTTGACCTGAATACAGTTTTCTCAGGAGACAGGTAAGATGTCTGGTACTCCCATCTCTTTTAAGAATTTTTCACAGTTTGTTGTGATACACTCAAAGTTTTTAGCATAGTCAATGAAGCAGAAGTAGATGTTTTTCTGGAACTCCCTTGCTTCCTCCATGATCCAACATATGTTGGCAATTTGATCTCCAGTTCCTCTGTCTATTCAAAACCCAGCTTGTACATCTGAAGTTCTCAGTTCACATACTGCTGAAGCCTAGCTTGAAGGATTTTGACCATAACCTTATTAGCATGTGAAATGAGCACAATTGTCCAGTAGTTTGCACATTCTTTGGCATTGCCCTTCTTTGAGATTGAAATGAAAACTGGCCTTTTCCAGTCCTGTGGCCACTGCTGAGTTTTCTAAATTTGCTGACATACTGAGTGCAGCACTTTAATAGCATCATTATCTTTTAGGATTTGAAATAGCTCAGCTGGAATTCCATCACCTCCACTAGCTTTATTCATAGTAAAGCTTCCTAAGGCTCACTTGACTTCAAACTCCTGATGTCTGGGTCTAGATGAGTGATCACATCATTGTGGTTTTCTGGGTCATTAAGATCATTCTTGTATAGTTCTTCTGTGTATTCTTGCCACCTCTTCTTAATCTCTTCTTCTTCAGTTAGGTGCTTACTGCTTCTGTCCTTTACCATATTCCTGCCAGGGTCCAGCCCCGGCTGATCCAGGGAGTTCAAAGTGGGGACGGCGTCGGCAAGGATCAGGATACAATAGCTTCAATTAGATATTAATTAGAGATATAAAGAGTAATAGAATAAGAATAGCTCAGTAGGAAAATTCAGTGGAGAAAAGAGGCTGAGTAGCTTGGTTTACGCGGGAGACCAATAAAACTTCAAGACAAGAAGCTTGCACCACTTACGTAGGCCGCAGGCGTCCTTCCGTTCTCTCGAAGGAGAGGAGACACTGAAGCCTCCCCAGTTGGATCTTAGAAGCCCAGGCATAATTAGTAAGCATGGTGGGTTCCGCACTCCAGATGGAGACTTCAGCCAGAGTTTAGGAGAGAGAGCGACATGGGGAGACCAGTATTTCAAGAAACTGATCCCAATTCTTTATTTTCCATGGTCTACTTTTATACACTGAGATGTTATGCAAAAATCACGCGGGGTCAGCAGTCCTGACTTTTATCAAAGTCAGGTGCTTCATACAAATGTATACAGAGGTCTTAGGGGTGTTACATCATCTTCTGGCCAGGGGGCTTACTGACAATTTATGACCCTCTCCTTGTGACAGTGGTCAGTCAACCAGGACATTTATTTCTCCAGGGGTGATTATTCTTAAAACAGACGCCACCCAAATAAAGTTACATTCCTATAGGGTGAGGGTGTAGTGGATTTTAATTGAGGAAAGAATTTACTTAGCCTAAAGTCTAATGTGATTAATATCAAAGGTTAATACTTATTTCTTCTATATATTCATTAATGTGTGTAAGGGCAGGGGATGTGGAGACTTAGCAACAAACATTGGCTCAACAAATGAAAAACCCTTCACCAATACAATTTCTAATCAGCCCACTATACTTATACTAGTGGTTTTCTAACTTTTCTAAGGAACCTGTTTTTAGAAGGTTTAAAGCATCTCGTGCCTCTCACAGTTGGGAGGCTGTGAGCAATCACATGTGGCCGGACAAGCCTGTCAGGCAGGCTAGAGAACCTTCAGAGGAGTTTGTAGGTTAAAACACTCTTGTCACACCTAGGAATTATTATTAACTGGAGCTCTAAGTTAACTCCTTCTCTGAAAGAGGTGGTAGGGGACAGCCCCCATAAAGTCAGAGGTGTAGGTGAGAGCACAAAGTAGTAAAGTAGGCAGGCTCTGGTTATGGGGGTAGATGCTCGAGGATTTCCAGGGCGACTCCTGAGGCTCGATCCCACCTTTGCGTATGTCAAGCCTCCTTCCTCATGACCTTTGCCACGGGCGGAGTGCTTCACGCCGGCTCCCCGCATTCATCCTTGCATAAAATGCTCCCTTGGTATCTCTAATTTTCTTGAAGCGATCTCTAGCCATTCCCATTCTATTGGTTTCCTCAATTTCTTTGCATTGTTCACTTAGGAAGGCTTTCTTATATATCCTTGCTATTCTTTGGAACTCTGCATTCAGATAGGTATATATTTCCTCGTCTCCTTTGTCTTTCACTTCTCTTCTTTTCTCAGCTATTTGTAAGGCCTCCTCAGAAAACCACTTTGCCTTCTTGCATTTCTTTTTCTTAGGGCTAATTCTGATCACTGCCTCCCATACAAAGTTACAAACCTCCACCTGTACATCTTCAGGTACTCTGTCTACGAGATCTAATTTCTACAATCTATTTGTCATCCTCACTGTATAATCATAAAGGATCTGATTTAGGTCAGACCTGAATGTCCTAGTGGTTTTCCCTACTTTCTTCAGTTTAAGACTGAATTTGCAATAAGGAGCTCATGATCTGAGGCACAGTCCGCTCCAGGTCTTGTTTTTGCTGAGTGTATAGAGGTTCTCAGGCTTCAACTCCGGGAAATAGTGACAGACAGGGAAGAATGGCATGCTGCAGTTCACAAAGAGCTGCGAAGAGTCAGAAACAACTTAGCAAGTGAACAACAATAGAGCTTCTCCACCTTTGGCTGCAAAGAATATAATCAACTTGATTTTGCATTGACCATGACCATTGGTGATGTCAATGTGTAGAGCTGTCTCTTGGGTTCTTGGAAAAGGGTGTTTGCTATGACCAGTGTGTTCTCTTGACAAAACTCTGTTAGCCTTTGTCCTGCTTCATTTTGCACTCCAAGGCCAAATTTGACTGTTATTCCAGTTATCTCCTAACTTCCTACTGTTGCATTCCAATCCCCTATGATAAAAAAGACATCTTTTTTGGCATTAGTTGTCAATGGTCTTATAGGTCTTCCTAGAACCATTCAACCTCAGCTTCTTCGGCATCAGTGATTGGGTTGCATCAACTTGGATTACAGTAATATTGAATGACTGGTCTTGGAAATGAACCAAGATTATTCTGTCATTTTTGAGATTGCATCTAAGTATCACATTTTGGACTCTGGTTGACTCTCAGGGCTACTCCATGTCTTCTAAGGGATTCTTTCCCACAGTAGTAGAGATAATGGTCATCTGAATTAAATTCACCCATTGTCATCCATTTTAGTTCAATGATTCCTAAGATGTCCATATTCAATCTTGCCATCTCCTGCTTGACCATGTCCAGTTTACCTTGATTCATGGACCTAACATTCCTGGTTCCTATATGATACTGTTCTTTACAGCATCAGCCTTTACTTTTACCATCTGACGCATCCACAGCTGAGCATCATTCTTGCTGTGGCCCAGCCACCTCATTCTTACTGGAGCTATTAGTAATGTCCCTCTGTTCTTCCCCAGTAGAATAGTGGACACCTGCCAACCTGAAAGGCTCATGTTCTGTGGTCATATCTTTTTTTTTTGTCTTTTCATACTGTCCATGGGGTTCTCCAGGAAATAATACTGGAGTTGGTTGCTGTTTCTTTTTCAGTGGCCCATTTTTTGTCAGAATTCTTCATGATGACCTGTCCATCTTGAATGACCCTGCATGGGATGGCTCATAGCTTCATTGAGTTATGCAAGCCACATCACCATAGCCTTGTTATGGTGTTAACAAGGCTATGGTCCATGAAAGGGATATTTATATTATCTTATAGTATATCTATAACTTGCTTTTGCTTTTTTAAAATTGAACGCTATACCTTAGAATGCATTTCATACCACCTCTCATGGGATTCTTTTTTCAAGCTGTTATTAATAAACTGTATTTTGTGATTATAATGATGCTTTTAGATTAATTTCTAGTAGTAGAATTGCTTCATAATCTCCTATGTGCATTTTATTGTATTTTTAAAATTATATTAAATTCTAAAGATTGAATATATTCACACTGTACAAAAATTATATATATATATATATATATATATATATATATATATATATGAAAAGTAAGTTTCCTGAGTACTAATATTTGAAAGCCATTCAGTTCTCATTCCTGAGGCAAACTCTGTTACCAGCTTCCTTTATATATGCTGAAAAATTCAGTCTTCTGCACGTTCCTTTTATCAACTACAAACTGGCACTTGCCATCTACATCTACAAGGATTAAAGCATGAGCTGCTACAGCTGCTGGTTTTCAACACCCTCTGAAAGGAGTTCAGGGTGGAGAGCAGAAATGAGGCACTCTGGGCTCTGTGAAAACCTTGCAGAACAGGTCTTCAAATAGTTAGATACTATTAGGAACTGATTTTATGAGCCCAATTCTTGTATTTCATCATATCAAGGAAAACACTGAAATCCTTCATGGTAATGTCTGCTCCTCATAACTAACAGAAACCTTCTGCAAAAATCATGTATTTAACTGCACATACCCCACCCCCTTCACCAAAATCACATTACTAACCTTCCCCCAACCTCTTTGGAGCAGTTTCTTAGCGCTATATGAGATGCTGTCTCCCAGGCTATAGTTCTCATTTTGCCTCAAATAAAATAACTCGCAACTCATGAGGCTGAGCATTTTTTTAAGTTGACATTTTTCTCATCTAACCATATATCTTGGCTATACAACTGTGTACCAGCATGTAGAGAGGCCTCATTTTTTTTTTTACAGTGAGTAGCATTCTCCAGAGCCATGTGTCATAATTTCCTCTAGCTAGTCCTTCTGAAGGATTTGTAGATTATTTCCAGTTTTTTGTTAGTTCAAACAATGCTACAATAAATAATCTTCTACACACATCATTTGGCAAAAAAATATGTCCAAAGGAGGATATATTTCTAGAAATAAAAATGTTGAGTTAACAGGTAGTTGTATTTTAAAATTTGGTAACAATTGACAAATTGCCCGCTATAGAGGTCATACCAATGTATATTCCCAGCAGAAATTTATAGGAGTGACTATTGCCCCATACTCTCAATTTACCAAAATATACATAATGTATTAAGAAACGTTTTGACCTTTGCCAACCTGAGAAATTAAATGGTATTTCATTATGATATTAACCTAAGTATCACTTCCTAGAATAAGCATTTTTAATATGTTTTTAAAAATTTATGCTTCCTTTTCCATGATCTAACTTTTTATGTTCTTTGTCTTTTTTTCCTATTGGTTTGGTGTCCTCATCCTTATTAATTTGTAGCAGATTTTTACATACTAAGGAAAGCAGTTCTTTGTGTGAATTATAAGTTTCTATTTGACATTTGCTGTTGACTTTATTTTCTTGTGTCATGCAGAAAAACTGATTTTTATTTATTTATTTTTAAATTTTATTTTATTTTTAAACTTTACAATATTGTATTGGTTTTGCCAAATATTGAAATGAATCTGCCACAGGTATACATGTGTTCCCCATCCTGAACCCTCCTCCCTCCTCCCTCCCCATACCATCCCTCTGGGTCGTCCCAGTGCACCAGCCCCAAGCATCCAGTATCGTGCATCGAACCTGGACTGGCGACTTGTTTCATACATGATATTATACATGTTTCAGTGTCATTCTCCCAGATCTTCCCACCCTCTTTTTATAGTTTAATTATCAGTCTAGCGTGTTAAGGGTCTCATGTCATTCTTTATAATGTCTTCCCCACGTGGAGATTTTTGTTTTAATTTTTTAATATATTTTTCTGGTATTCAGGTTTTATAGATACTGATAAATTGTCTTGCAAGGAGATTATACCAACCACTGCTCCCAGGGGCACTATATGTTTTCTCTTTGAAGTGTCTGTTTATCTTTTGTAAATTGTCCTAAATCTAACACCTTTGAGAGAAAAGGTTGTCTTCTACTTAATAATGAAAAAGGAAATGGCAAACCACTCCAGTATTCTTGCCTGGGAAATCCCAGAGGAATCTGGCAGGCTATAGTCCATGGTGTCGCAAAAGAATCAGACAGGACTGAGATACTAAATAACAAAACAATTACTTAATGTATCATGGTACCAAGCACAGGGCTGTACACATGAAGGACAATCAATAGGGTTTTCTTTTTTACTGGGAATAATATGTGACCAAGAAAAGATGCTTGTGTCACATCTCTGATCATCTCTTCATGCAAACCAAGCGCTGCTGGAAGGATGGGTCACTGGGCATCTGCAGTGACATTTCTGAAGCGCAAATTAGAATCATGATCTACTGATTTTCAGATTTCAAAAATTTATACATAAAGATTCACAAAGCAAAATAGCAAAAGCCTTTTAATTGCATATTACTAATCTCCCCTATTGAGGTGATAAAAATGCATAAAATTGAGGATACTCCATAAAGTCCAAAATACTACAAATTAGGAAACTTGAGAAATTTCACTGGTCCCTAAAGATTGGTTTCCTGGGAAAGTGGAGAAAGCAAAGAGAGAGATCACTACCTGCTTAAAAGTATGTTTAATAACCAAATAGGATGTCTATTTTTGTATAATAGAGACCTGGCATGTAATATATAGACTATTGTTAAAATTATTAAATTTGGACCTAATGGCACAGAGAGGCTCTCAGAAAATAAATCTCTCTCCTGTGGTCTGCTCTCCCTGGGTTTCTATGTAAGCTCAATTTACTCCACTCAAATGTTTTTAAGAAGATAATTAAAATATAATTAAATATGGCACTTTGGCACAAGGTAAAAGCCTTCTGATGACTTGAACTTTCCCATCACAGGCAAAAAACTAGACAAGAAAAAACTAGAATTGCACAAATTGGTAGAAGAATCTGGAGGAAAATCCTATTTACATCTTTCTTAAGCTACAAGATTTCCCTCTTAAAAGAAAAAGCCCCGGCTTAGTCTTCCCTTCCTAAGATTCAGTGACAAAGTCTCTAAGGTGGGAGGGCTCATAGTTAAGGGACTTAGGACCTCATAAGATGTAGTGGACACTCATTTATTGTCCTTTGGCTCCTCAGCATGTTTGTTCTTCTGATAGCTACCTCTCGACATTTCTTGAGGGAATCACCTATCTCCAGTTTCTGCGTGTTTTGGGGATGTGCCTGATCCCAGCCCTAGAGAGATGGGCGTGTTTAGGCATAGCAAATCACTGTACTCTATTCCTTAGCCGTGAAGTTAGGTCAGGACTAGATATGTGATCCAAATTACACTTGCTGAGACTTTTACTGGACCTACTGGGAAACAGAAGTGCTCTTTCTGCTGGGATGGCTAAGTTGGGAGAAATAGATTCCAGGGCCTCCTTGGGAATGAAATGAACTAAGAGGAAAGTAAGACTGAGTGACATAGGGGAATTACAGAGCCCTATTAATTACAGCATGGTATGAATCCCTGGATCTAGCTATGCCAGACACAGGACAACAGATTAATTTCTGGGTTATTATAAGAACAAAAAAAAAAATACATCCCTCCTTTTAAATTTTAGTTTGAATTGCTGCTGTTGCTGCTGCTGCTGCTGCTAAGTTGCTTCATTCATGTCAGACTCTGTGCAACCCCATAGATGGCAGCCTACCAGGCTCCCCCGTCCCTGGGATTCTCCAGGCAAGAACACTGGAGTGGGTTGCCATTTCCTTCTCCAATGCATGAAAGTGAAAAGTGAAAGTGAAGTCGCTCAGTCGTGTCTGACTCTTAGGGACCCCATGGACTGCAGCCTACCAGGCTCCTCCATCCATGGGATTTTCCAGGCAAGAGTACTGGAGTGGGGTGCCATTGCCTTCTCCATAGTTTGAATTGGGTTTCTATCAATTACAACCAGTAGAGTTCTAACTAACACAGTGGAAGAATTGGGTGAATGAAAGTCTGTTCATGAGGAAATCTATAAAAGAGTTCATAAACATGATCCCACATCAATCAAGCAAAACAACACAGTAAGGCCAAGAATATCTGATGTTTTATAGAATCAAATTTTGCATTAATGAGTAAATGACATTAATTTCCATTTGTAATCTCCCACCAGAAACTCTTTCTGGCTTTTCCTCCCTATAAGTTTCAGTAAGATGCCAATATCTTCATTTTCCCTTAGTGAAAGATAAATATGCATGCGTAGTCACTCCAGTTGTGTCTGACTCTCTGCGACCCCATGGACCATGGCTTGCCAGGCTCCTCTCTCCATAGGATTCTCCAGGTAAGAATACTGGAATGGGTTGCCGTTTCCTTCTCCAGTGAGAAAGTATGAAGTGAGTGAAGTGCAGTCGCTCAGTCATGTCCAACTCTTTGCGACCCCGTGAACTGTAGCCTACCATGCTCCTCCATCCATGGGATTTCCCAGGCAAGAGTACTGGAGTGGGTTGCCATTTCCTTCTCCAAAATATACATCATAAAGCATTTTCTGTGACTCAAAGTGCAATCCATTCAGTCGAGAAAGAGGTACACAGCCATACATGAATATCCACATATGATAAAATTTTATTTCACATAGCCTCATCTTCACATCTTGGAGAAGGAAATGGCAACCCACTCCAGTGTTCTTGCCTGGAGAATCCCATGGACGGAGAAGCCTGGTAGGCTGCAGTCCATGGGGTCGCATAGAGTTGGACACGACTGAAGCGACTTGGCAGCAGCATCTTCACATAGGTTATAATGAGAGCTTTATGCTTGCTCACCTGAAGCACAGATGATTTAGAAAGACAATTTAAGAAAGGATTTAGTGACAATGAGAAGTACTGGGACTAGACTACTGGAAAAGCTTCCAGACTCACGTACTCTGAATCTGGGAATCTTTACTTTTTGCAGGGCAAGGGGGGTGCCTCACCGCATACAGGATTTTAGTTCCCTGGGTGGGTGAAAGTCGCTCAGTCGTGTCTGACTCTTTGCAACCCTGTGAACTATACAGTCCATGGAATTCTCCAGGCCAGAATACTGGAGTGAGTAGCCTTTCCCATCTCCAGGGGATCTTCCCAACCCAGGGATCGCATCCAGGTCTCCTGCACTGAAGGCGGATTGTTTACCAGCTGAGCCACAAAGGAAGCCCAAGAATACTGGAGTGGGTAGCTTATCCCTTCTCCAGGGGATCTTCTGACCCAGGAATCAAACTGGAGTCTCCTGCATTGCAGGTGGATTCTTTACCAACTGAGTTATCAGGGAAGCCCCCTTAGTTCCCCGACCAGGGATCAAACCCTTACTCCCTGCAGTGGAAGCATGGAGTCTAATCATTGGACCACCAGGCAAGTCCAGAATCTTTACTTTTTAAAACGAACTATGTTTGAAGGCAAGAAAAAATTCTAAACCAATAGTTCTCAAACATGTTGACATGATTTGGCAAACATGTGACATGTTGACACAGAAAACTGTGTGTATATCATCTCTCCCATGATCTTCCCAACCCAGGGATCAAACATTGCAGGCAGATTCTCTATCGACTGAGCCACCAGGAAAGCCCTTACATCCTCACAATCCTATGGCGCCCTTAAATCTTCACAATAACCCATGGAGTAGGTTGCTACTAGGCAATGAAGTAGTTACAATTGCCATGTCTCTTACTAAAGATTAAAAATACAAAGAGTTTAAAGACTTTTTCAAGGTCATATAACAAGGACAATCCAGGACTCCAAACCCAAGACTGTTCTGAATACAGATATGGCATAGATGCCATGCCTGATGCATAAAAACAATAACTGAACTTTACTAATAACATCATTAGAGAACTGGATAGAATAATACTGCTTGCAAAAGGAAGCTGGGTGATGGAAATGGCATTCCTAAAAATAAAGACACGGAACCCCTCAGAAGCCAACTTTAGAAGAAAACAGAAGAGAACTATGGCCCACTTATGTTAAAAGTTTACATAGAAGAGACTCTATATTTTCCATTAACAAGAAGACTTGTATCTCAATCTCTTCCTTTAATAGCTAGTTCAAATCCCAACAGACACTCTAGATGCTAATGTCTGGGCCCAGAGAGGAGCAACCTACATCATCAACAGCCATAGGGGTGGAAAGGGAGGGAGTAGATTTTTCCAGTGTATAAATTACATAAACCCTTTGTTTTTCTTCTATTCCCATTAACTCTATAAACAACATCAAAAATATATCCTTTTGGATGTATAGGATACAAAAAGATTAAAAAATCAACTAGAAATAGTAGCAACCTGTAGATTATGAAGAAAAGATTATGGTGAGAAAACAAAATTATAAGTGTTTATAAAAGACAGTTTAAGAAACTTCTCATACATATGTAAGAAAAAAATGACTATACAATCTCAGGGCCCTCCTCAGTTCTGATTTACTTTATCTTCCCTAGGACATGCTTACTGGGGAAGTTTTATTTTTGTTGTGTTAATAAAATCAGGAAAACTTCATGATGTTGCACTGGTTATTTATATCACAATTCTATGCCAGTGTCAGTGCATTTTGTTTAAGCAGATCTTTGGTCTTTCATCTCTGGCCATCAGAACCTCTAATGGGATTGGTAGACTGCCTGAGCATTTTTAATGGCACGCATCTGATACATCACTGGTTGCCAACATCCATATGCTTTTGCAAAATGTCCTGCTGATGGGTACAGAAAACCTAATGGAAAAAAATTGTTCTTTGATAATAAAACATCAATGCTTGACTTTCTGGCTTCATAAAGCTTTTTTTTTTCACATTAGGGATGGCAAATGGGACACACCATGTCTCTCACAGAGATATACACAATCAAAAATCAAAAATTTCTGATAGTGGATTGATGCTTTGGGCAAGTCTTTCACATTTTTGTATTTACATTCCTCCTTATTTATGACAAGGAAGGTCTTTTGGTTCCCTAAAAAAATAGGAGCACTCATTTATTGACCCCTACTGGATGCCAATTACTGTGCACAGAGAATACATCCTGGTCTTCAAGGTTTAATCTAATGAGCAGTAAGGAACAGTAGGCAAAGAACTAAAAACCAGTACGAGCCTAAATAAGCAAATACTGTATACAAATCTGGAAAGAGGACAATGTAACCAACTGCTTTGGAGGCTGGGGGAAGACTTCCCAGAAGAGGCGATATTTTGAACTGCATATTGAAATAAAGGGAAGAGTCACTTGAGAAAACAAGGGGGAAAGACATTCCAAAACAGGGAGTGTGTGCAAAAACAAGACATGTTAAAGAACATGGTATTCCTGGGGTTCGGAAAGTACTTTAGCAAAGCTAAGCAACAAACGCCTGAAAGGGTATGTCAGGAATATATACTGTCAATACAGCCAGTGGTAGATTCCTTGTACTGCATACTGAGGAATTTGAACATGACCTTATAGGCAAGAGGAAGCTGTCTGTGAAAGGGTTTGAATTCAGTTCTAAGCTTAAGTGAGGGTTATGTTCAGTGTTACCTCATCTTATTGGGTAGAAACAAAATAAAACCTTGGTTACTCTGTGCCATGAGAAACTTCATTGAGGTACAAAGGATTATTTTCCGACAGTAATGTTTGCTCAATATTGGAATGTGTTCCTGAGTGAGGTTGGCATATCACCTCAGGAGGTCTTTAAGAATAGACTAAATTATAATTTGCCTTAGAAGCTTTAGATGTGATTACCCATTAGGGGAAGGCAATTGACTCCAAGTCCCTTCTAGACTTACAGTTCCATTGTTCACAGAATATTGCAGTGAATAGAGCTCTGGGTTGACTAGCAATTTGTATGTGATCCTGTGGTTGCAGGTTGATTACAAGATTACAGAAGCTGAATGTTCGCTTGAGAAATACGCTTCGAATGAATACCATATGCAGAGGAAGCTACTGAGCTAGTCAAGACAGAGCAACCTGGTTTATGAAAGAAGTGAATTTTCCCCTTCCTTTCTCATAGGCTCATGATATAACCTCAGTGTAACTCCATCTGTCAGAAGGCTATCTGAATACAGAAGCAGGTCCCATCAGGGATGAGGAAACACAGTAATGAGCTATAGCAGAAATAAAGGAACTCATCCTAGATTTACTCAGTATGTGGGGGTGTCATGCGTCATTGCCCAGGAAATTAGTTAAAACTAGCTATTATTAAAGGTGCCCTCTGAGACTATTAATAATCCCTAGAAATTTTTTAGTTTTAGAGGTAAGCAAGAATACGCACATCATTATTTTAGCTGT
Source organism: Bos mutus (assembly GCF_027580195.1). Taxonomy (NCBI): domain Eukaryota; kingdom Metazoa; phylum Chordata; class Mammalia; order Artiodactyla; family Bovidae; genus Bos; species Bos mutus. The sequence goes on from NC_091623.1 coordinate 77,046,892, forward strand.
TCTTCCCAAGAAAACCGAGGTAAACAAGGCTTTGCAAATGAGGACACTGAGGCTGAGAGAACTGCAGCAATCTGTCCACTCTACATAGCTACTAAGAAGGAAACCAGGGATTAACCACTCTCAGAAACACTTAATCTGAATCTCAGTTCCTGTAAGTCCTTCCAAAGCAAGGGAAAACAGTTTGGAGGGGATAGGAGAAGGGGAGAAAATGAAAAAACAATCTACATAAAATAATGCTAAATAAAATGATGCCTGAAAACCAGAATTTAGTTTTTTTATAGGCTCATGAATAATATCAAACTATATTATCAACTTGCAAATACCTACTTTTGGTAAACAGCCTTCAGACTAAGAAAAATCTCCTAAAGTACTGGTAAGATAATAGATTATGGATAGGCTAATAATAATAATAGCAAGACCTCTAATAAAGTTTGATGTGACATATCTCACTAGCAAAACAAAATAACACTGGATAGTTTAATTAAACTAGTACAACAACTGAATTTTATAGAAATTAAAATACCATTAATTCTAAGATGCACTATTACCCTCTGTTACTACAGAAGAAAGAAAATTGCCAATTAAACTGCAATATGATGCTCATTTTAAAACATGTTGTGAGTATTGTTCTTCAGCTGCTAAGTCATGTGAGTACCAGGATGCTCTTTGGAGAAAAGTATTCCACATTTTAAAATATACAGAGTATAGCAGTTAAATGTATTACACAGAGGTTTAACAATAACTGGAGACACTGAGGGGCCACATCAATTCAGGTATCAGAGTGATCTGTTCTGAGCTGGAGCTGGATTTTAGATGAATAGAGTATCACTCTCATAGTAATAAAGATGTCATGGTCCAGGGGCTTAGTTTAAGGTCAGAAACATAATCTTTAGAGGTAGAAGGCAGAGGATTTTGCTCTGAAAAAATCTTATACAAAGAGATAATAGTAGAGAAAAGGAAAAAAATATTGATGCAAAACATTCTAGGAACCATGGAGAATGGGTCCATCTAAAGATATATGGGGTAGCAATCTGACCTACAAAGTCAAACTGTAGAGAGAAGCTATCTCCTAAATTGAGTTTTGGACATGAAGAAGCCAAGACCTAGAAGCAGCAGGTGACCAAGGAATCCAGGTGGCCCGTGTATTTACCTAGCCTGTTAGTAAAGAAACTTTAATATAATAAATCCTAGAAGTAGCATTTTTCTGCCAAAATGTACAAATATTTTTAAATGTGATAAATACTACCAGATTGCCTTCCAAACTATAATAGTTTATAAGCATAAAAGTATACACAAATTATTTTCCTATAACCTCACTAACTTGGAATATTATCAGTTATTAGTAGTAGTAGTAATAGTGTTAGTCACTCAGTCATGTCCGATTCTTTGCAATCCCACGGACTGTAGCCTGCCAGGCTCCTCTGTCCATGGGATTCTCCAGGCAAGAATTCTGGCTGCTGCTACTGCTGCTAAGTCGCTTCAGTCGTGTCAGACTCTGTGCGACCCCATAGATGACAGCCCACTAGGCTCCCCCGTCCCTGGGATTCTCCAGGCAAGAACACTGGAGTGGGTTGCCATTTCCTTCTCCAATGCATGAAAGTGAAAAGTGAAAGTGAAAAGTGAAAGTGAAGTCGCTCAGTCATGTCCGACTCTTTGTGACCCCATGGACTATAGCCTACCAGGCTGCTCCGTCCATGGGATTCTCCAGGCAAGAGTACTGGATTGGGGTGGAGCGGACTGCTATTCCCTTCTCCAGGATCAAACCTAGGTCTCCTGTGTTGCAGGCAGATTCTTTACCATTTGAGCTACAGGAAAGACCCTATCAGTTATTAAATGATTGCAAATAACAATAGATGAAATATGAAAAACTATCTCATTTTAATTCAAATTTAACGATTGGCAAGGTTTAGAATAGTCCCATTTATTTGTTGATCATCTAAATTAACTCTTCCAAACCATCTATTTATTCACTGGTTTTGTGTGATTTCCTCTTGGTCACTGTCTTCATTGGTTTATAAAAACTCTATATATATAACTAATGTGATACTGTATATATGATTATATTATATCCATATGCAGGGCTTCACAGATGGTGGCGGTGATAAAGAACCCACCTGCCAATGCAAGAAACATAAGAGACATGGGTTTGATCCCTGGGTCAGGAAGATCCCTTGGAGGAGGGCATGACAACCAACTCCAGTATTCTTGCCTAGAGAATCCCATGGACAGAGGAGCCTGGAAGCCTACAGTCCAAAGGGTTGCAAAGAGTCAGATATAACTGAAGTGACTTAGCATGCATAAATGCATATGCATATTCATCAAAGAGTAACCTGTGATATATATAATGCATTATATTAATAATAATACCTATAGTACTAAATAAGGGAATATATATTCTTTGATCTGTCATTTTTGTTTTTTTAACCATATCAAGATTTCAAAATTTTATTCAGTACTACACCGTAATCTTTTTTTTTATGACTTCTGAGTTCTGTGCCATATTTAAAAGGCCTTAGTTATTAAAGATAATAAAGTACTGTCTGTAGCACTGTTGCAGAGAGGAAGCCCATTCTGACTCCATGTTGGAAACTGTTTCTTTGACTTGCTTTTATTATTATTATAGTCATACTCAGTGGCTTACCTGGAGGACCCTGCCCCTTTGCTTGACTATAAAATAAGTGCCTTTGTTCAGCTCCTGGAGTTAGTTTGTCCCTGCCCACCTGTGAATAGAAGAGATTAATACCCTTCCAAAGGCTGGACATTCCCTTGGAGATGTTTTGCAAGACTGAAGACCTTTTCACTTTACTTCCCCACTGCATCTCACTCTCTTTGCTGCCTTTGACTTTAGTTCCCTATTGCTTCTTTCTCTCTGATCTATAACAGAACCTGGCATCCAGACCCCCAGTAAAATGGTTATTTTGAGGCTCTAGCCTGCCATCTTCTCAGTCTGCCGGCTCCCCCATTGAAGTCTCTTCCTTGCCTCAACACCTCGTCTCTCGGATTCTTTGGCCTATCGTGCGGTGAGTAGAGTGAGCTTGGATTCAGTAACAGTGCTTTAATTGTTCCATTTTTTTATGTTCAGATCTTTAATAGAGCTTATTTTATATTTGATGCAGGTAGATATTTAAATTTTTATTTTCAAAGAGATCCAATTGTCCTAACACCGTTTATTATAAAATACACTGCTCATCCATAGATTTCAAATGCAATGTTTTTTTCCTATCTTAATAGACCCCTTTAACTCTTTCACTGATTTATTTGTTCAACATGGACCAATGCAACAATGTTTCAATTACATTATTATAAAATTCCAAACAACTAGAAAGTTAAATCTCTTCTTAAGAAAGTCATTTTCAAAATATTACTGAGTAAAGCCGCACATGCATACGGCCTTTCAGGTAATCATTTTTTAAAAATTAGCGAGTCTCCTTCTACTGACTTCCTACCAAAACCATATTAAGGTTATAGTGAGATTTTCAGAAGCCTGATATATGAACTTGAGAAAGATGATATCTTGACTACATTTGTGTGTGTTAGTTGCTCAGTCATGTCTGACTCTGTGACCTCATGGACTGTAGCCCGCCAGGTTCCTCTGTCCATGGAATTCTCCAAGCAAGAATACTGGAGGGTGTTGCCATTTCCTTCTTCCCAACCCAGGGATCGAACCTGGGTCTCCTGTATTGCAGGCAAATTCTTTACCATCTGAGCCATCAGCTGCTAAGTCACTTCAGTTGTGTCCAACTCTGTGCGACCCCATAGACGTCAGCCCACCAGGCTCCCCTGTCCCTGGGATTCTCCAGGCAAGAACACTGGAGTGGGTTGCCATTTCCTTCTCCAATGCATAAAAGTGAAAAGTGAAAGTGAAGTCGCCCAGTCGTGTCCGACTCCTAGTGACCCCATGGACTGCAGCCCAGCAGGCCCCTCCGTCCATGGGATTTTCCAGGCAAGAGTACTGGAGTGGGGTGCCATTGCCTTTTCCGAGAGCCATCAGGGAAGCCCTTAATAAATGTATTTCCACTAAATTTTTAAAAACTTAATGTTAACTTATTGCTGATTTAACTGAACTATCTTATATATTTCCCTTGCTTTCAAACACTTCTGTGAATTCTATTATGCATTTGAATACAATTTCATTTAGATCTGTTTGACTTTCTATGCATGAGGTCATGTTTTCTATGTATAATGATAATTGCTTTTTCTATAAATAGATGTTATTTATCATATTACTGCATTACTAGAATCTTCAAAAAATGTGAATCAAATGACTATAGCATCTACCTTCTCCCCGAATTTAATGAAAATATATTTATTATTTAATTTATTCTTATTTATGTATCTAACACTGTCTTCCATATTCAGGAATTTGTCAGCTTTTCCTATCTGCTTTTGAGTTCCTACCAAGAATAGGTGGTAAATTGATAGGCTGATTTGATAAGACTGGACTATTCTTGTATTCCTTGAATAAATCCCACTGGATTTCACTCTATTGGCTAAAAATAATTTAAAGCATCCTTGCACTCCTAGAATAAATCTCATTTGAGCATGAGAGATTTCTGTGCATCACTCTAAATGTACTGTTTAAGATTTCTGCACCTCTAATCATAAGTAAGACTAATTGTAGTTTGGGCGCCACCCTTGTTGTTGAACCCAGAAGTTCCCCATTCTACCTTCGCTGTGGGAATCCATCAGCCTTTGCCCCTCTTAGTGGAGTCTCATGTCATGCATACTCAGCAAAGCCTTAAAGGAAACCCATACAGTTTTAGAGCTTTTGTTTCTCTGTAGGGCTTCACATCTGGAATTCTGCATTACAATTTCTGGTTGCTTCTATCTCCCCAAACTCCAATTTCCATCTCCACAACTCAGCAAGGCTTTGAATGGGTTTCTCCTCCCAGTGCCTATATCTGAAAATTGCCTCCTAGCATTAAGCCAAGAAGATCCACGGGCTTACTTCATCTGTTCCCTTCTCTCACAGACCATGGTGTGCACTGCCTGATGTCCAATAACTAAAAACAGACATTCCATATCTTTTGTACAGCTTTATGGAAGGTTAAAACTGGTTACTGTTCTTCCTCATAGGATGAAAGCAGAATTTCTGGTGACTTTTTGATGGTAGATATTTAAAACTCTCATTTCTTCAGTACTTAATTCTTTGATTTTTGTTTCTGTCATTTTCTCTTGAAGTAATTTGTTTCATTTTCTTACAAAGTGATCTAATTCATCTAGATTCTCAAACTTAAATAATTATTCTCTTCCACTGAAACCACTGCCAGAATCAGCAAATAACAATATGGAACACACAGTTAAACTTGAATTTCAGATAAACAATGAACAATAATGTATTAGGTTATTATATATATTGTATATACATTTTATCTGGAAAGCCTATCCATTAAACATCTTTGTTAAAAGTCTTTTTTTGGTTTTATGATTAAGCCCAGTGGTTTACTAGGTTTTTCGGTAGGCGTTTTTAAATATAGTAATTTCTGCCTCATATTTGTTCATTTCTTGCTCTCCTGCTTTCACTTGTGGTTTGCTATTCTTTTTCTAGTTTCCTAAGTGAAGTGCTTGATTCATTTGTACGAAAATAATTAAAAAGTTTAAAGTCATGAATTTTGCTCTGAATGCAGTTCTATTCACATTCATGGAGATTTCTCAATGACAAGGGCTCATTTGCATTAATTGGGGAAGCATTTATAACCTCAGTGTTTTATTTCCTCTTGATTTAAGAGCCATTTAGAAAAAAATTTTTCCAAATTTTAAGTGGGTTTTTATTATTTTGTTGGGCCACTGAAATCTAATATTTTGGTTTTGGTCAGAGTCTTCTATTTGGGGAAGAAAATGTTAAGAATTTTCACAGGACAAGTACATAATCAAATGTTGTACATGCTTTATAAGCATAAGGAGAAAAAATTCTTCTACATAGGTATCTATATATATTCCCTCTTTATTGAGTTTAGAGAAACATAACAAAGTTGGTTAATCATTTCATTTAAATCTTTCAAATTTGTACTTATCTTCCACCCAGTTTACCTTGAATAGGGCAGTTGATAAAGAATCCACCTGCAATGCAGGAGACCCCAGTTCAATTCCTGGGTCAGGAGGATCCCCTGGAGAAGGGAAAGGCTACTCACTTGAGTATTCTGGCCAGGAGAATTCTATGGACTGTATAGTCCATGGGGTCACAAAATGTTGGACATGACTGAGCGGCTTTCACTTTACCTTAATCTTGAACAAGTTCTCAACAAACAGAAACCACACTAAACTTTTGCTCAAGACCTCCAAACACAGCAAGCTTTTCTCTCCATGATTTATGAAGCATTTTTAAACATGGCTGACCATCTATGAGAAAGTGTCCTTTTATAGGTATTAATTAGATACTGTATCATTGAAAGCCAGTTAGTCTTCATTCAGAAGATAGTAAAGGCCAAAAACAAGAATGAGATTATGTAAAAAAAAGTGCCTTATACAACTCACTGAAGCCAAACTTGCCCATTCTTTCCCATAAAAAAACATGAGAGTTCACTGTATTCATCAATGGATTATATGAAGGGATATAAAGAAAGCTTACAAGAATTTTTGTAAGATTTTAAATCAACTTCCAAAGTGAAAGCCTGGAAAGGCAAAATCAGAGCTTGACCCTGTCCTAACAAGCTGGGGAGAAAAAACAACAAAGTACTAGAGGTCGGATTTGACTATTGCTAACTAGTCCATCATGAAATGAAAGCAAGGGCCACATCCACAGGTAATTATAAAAACTTCCAAAGAGAGTTCAGTTCAGTTCAGTTCAGTTCAGTCACTGAGTCGTGTCTGACTCTTTGCGACCCCATGAATCGCAGCACGCCAGGCCTCCCTGTCCATCACCAACTCCCGGAGTTCACCCAAACCCACATCCATCAAGTGAGTGATGCCATCCAGCCATCTCATCCTCTGTCGTCCCCTTTTCCTCCTGCCCCCAATCCCTCCCAACCCATCAAAAATCTTTTTGAAATAAAGAGATTGGAATTTCAAAAGGTGGAGCTGTTTTTAGTCTTTGGAGCTTTCCAGTGGATGGCAACCATCTTTTAGAATATTTCCTGAACTGCCTGGAGGGATATTATTAACACAATTGTATAAACAGAAGGAGGCAGAATTCTGCCATACACGAATGGAGCTTGTGCTTTCTTAACTCTCCAAATGTCTTAGGGAAATCAAACCTACCGTGCATCACTAACCTTCATCAACCCTGTCATACATGGTTCAGGTGTCTTTCCCTAGGAGTACAGGCAGGCCAGATTTTATTGCACTTTGCTTGACAACACAGGTACTGTATTTTTTTCACAGATACTGCATATTTTACAGTTTGAAGGTTTATGGCAGCCCTCCATCAAGCAAGTTTTTCAGCTCTATTTTTCAGAGTATTTGCTCACTTTGTGTCTCGGTGTTGCACTTTGGCAATCCTCACAATATTTCAGATTTTTACATGATTAGTATATTTGTTATGGTCATCTGTGATCAGTGATCTTTAATGTTTCTACTATGACTTGCTGAAGGCATAGATGATGGTTAGCATATTTTAGCAGTTAAGTTTGTTAAACTATGCACATTTTTATACATAATGCTATTGCACACTCAACGGACTCCAATATAATGTAAACATAAGTTTTAAGGCACTGGAAAACCAAAAAATTCACATGACTCTCTACTTGAGAGATTCACTTTATTGCAATCCTCTGGAACCAAACGTATAAAATTTCCAAGGTAGGTCCATATAACATAGTGGTTAAAGCAAAAGCTAAGGAATTAGACCTCCTAGACTCACATTCTAGCTCTGCCACTTCACAGATAAACTAATGTCTCTAAGGCTCAGTTTTGTAATTTTAAAGTCAATAATAATGATCGAGCTTTCTTCCAAGAATCTGATGAAATGTTTCTTTTGAAGCCTTCATCACAAACCTGACAATAAATATTACATATTTTTAGGCAATATTTTGTAAGCATCATATTTTGCTTTAGTTCAATCTTTAAATAGAAACGGTTTTCACATGGCTTCTTTAAAGCCCTTCAACATCCTGGTGTTCAAGTGTTTCAAGAGCAATACTATCTGTGGTGGCCCCAGGACGAAAGAGCTGATGAAACCAAGGAGGGTCTTGGAATATAGGAACAGAAACACCAGACCCTTATCAACCTTCCATCCCATTCCCAATGTTGTTATTATTAATGAATTTCAGGTCCTTCTGACCAGTATAACCTGTCTCCCCTCCAACCCTATAGGGAGAAGGTATTTGCCTTACTCTTCTCCCCACCCAGTATACATGCCTCATCCAATCAGCAAATGACCCGCAAGACCCCTATCCCATTCCTGGTACCCTGGCTATAAAAGTGGACTAAGGACCCCTGTTCAATGTCGGTTCTCCCTGAGCTGGCCTGCTGTTCTAACAGCATCTCCCACTCTAATAAACTTTATTTCCCTCTTATTCTGTCTCATGTCTGGAAATTCTTTTCCAACCCATGCATGGACCACAACACTATCCATGCCTTTCATAAGAAGCAACCTAGTCAACTATGAAGATGACCAGTGATGCCATGTTCCAATTGCTGCAACTGTATACTCTTTTAGAGAATTGATGAAAGGGCTTTACCTGAACCACTGACAAAGTCAATTCAACAACCTCGAGAATATAATACAAACAACTTTCCAAAATAAGACACTGGCAAAAATCTCTCTTCAACTGATCCCAGAAGAATTTGATAACTCACTGTACACTGGAAAAAGCTCTGCAATTGGACTGCACAGTCCATGAGAGACAGGATTCTGTCTTTTTCTCCATGCTGTATCCAGAAGTTCAAACAATACCTGGTCCATACTAAACATCACTCATACACACACACACACACACACACACACACAGAAAAAGAGGGAGGGAGGGAAAGAATCAACACATAACATGATATTCGTTGCAGGTGCAAAACATAATGATTTGATATTTGTATATACTGCCAGATGACCACCACAGTAAATCCAGTTTACATCCATCATCCATATATATTTTTAAACAAATTATTGAAAGGGATACTTACAGTGAAATTAAAGGAAACTCAATTTTTAATTCCTTAAAGTTTACAAAGAAATAACATTTTAAGATCATCCTTCAAAGCTAGCCCAGCAGTTGCAAAGGGGAACATCAAGTCTGACATTCAGAAATTGTGTTCAGCTTACAGAGGAAGCAAAGGGGACTAGGGAATGTTACGGCGTGATGGAAAGCCCATAAGGTGGACAGCAGAGCACTCGGGTTTCACACTCAGCTTGCTTGCTGGCTGTCACTTCTTCCACCCCAGCCTCAGTTTCCTAGTTTGTAAAGCAAAAGTTGCCATGCATGTGTCACAGACAAGTTCAAATCAGACGATGGATTGAAAGGCTTTGAAACTTAGTACCGCACAGTACAAAGACTGTTTAAAAATGTAAAGTACAAGACCTGTATTAATTACACCAAACACATAGAGAATAAGATAAATTATAAGGGGAAAATTGCAAGAAATACAAACATTCAGCAAAACTATTTTGCTAAAAAACTGTGTCTAGATAGCTGATGTTTACTGATGGATATTTGAAAAGAGGGTCTAATCATATATGCTGAATTCAATGCTGAGAAAAGCCACTTTGTTTCGTATACTTTTTCTTCTTCATATTTGCACAGGATTAAACTTATTAATTGTCTTTATTTATAGAATAAGAAATAGCTCCATTGCTTACATTGCTCCTTTCCTAACTTCCCAACAGAGCCCAGAAAATGTAGGAAACATGCTGATGAAAGAATTCAACAATCTCTGAAAACACATCTCCTATTCTATGCATAAACATAAAAGACGGCAAAAGCAAGAGGAAGATAAAGAGGACACATACACACTAATTCCTTCTAGCATGTCTCTGCAAAAAGCAACAAGGAAAGAATTTTAGTAAACTTTCACAACTGTTTAAACTGCTGGGCTAGCTAGTGACACGGTTGTTTTGTGAAGAAGTTGGGGTGACACTGAAATGCCAGTTGAAATGCCTTTCTTTCACTAGTTTGTTTGATGGAATGTTCTTTATAGTGATCCCACCACTTAGAAAAATCTTTGGCTTTATGGATAAATACTGAGAAAATAAGCTATGGACAATGTGAGTAAATGTTTAGACCAGGGATAGAATCTCTTGATCACAAATGTCTAAATGTTTTGTTCTTTTATATACATGTACAAACATGGCCATTAAGAAAACACAAGATCCATGATTTATATTTTGGGAAATAATGTTTCTGAGGGGCAGGAAAAAGTGTTTTCTTAGTTTTAGACAGTGAAAGTTTTATGTATCATTTCCTTTTGGCTAGTGTCCACCATAGTTGAGCTAACCTTGTTAATTCGGTGTTTTTTTTTTTTTAATCTATATTTTGTTTCCCTTCATTATCTTTCCTGGAATTATTATCTACACTGAATCATTTTCATCAGCACACAAATATCTTCTTGTTTCTTCCATTTAGAAAAGTACATGGACCCCATGAACTCTTCTAGCTATTACCTTATCTCTCTGCCTCTTTCTATGTCAAAACTTCATGAAAGAAGTGTCTATGCTTGGCTATGCTTCCTCACAGTCTCTCCCCAGCCCACTCCAAGATGGATCTGATCTCATCACTACACTGAAACCACTCTTGCAGAAGTCACCAAGAAGCTCCATCTTGCCAAACACCGTGTTCAACTTTCAGTCTCATCTTACTTGACCTTTCAGCAACGAACACAGCTTCTTGTTCCCTCCCTTTACAAATATGTTCTTCACCTGGTTTCCAAGAAAACACTCCTGTTTTCTTCCAATGTGATGAACCACTGCATTTTAGTTTCCTTTGCTGTAGTCTCCTGCTTCAAACACCTAAATATTGGAGTGTCCCAGCATTTAAAGTCATCTCCTCTCCTCCCCACTTTTCTATGGTGAATCGCTCAGAAGTCTTTTCATCAAATTCCGTGATGTTAATTTCAAATGATTCCCATATCATTCCCACATGTTAGCCCTGACCTCTCACCAATGCTCTAGACTTATACATACAACAGCCTTCTTAACATTTCCACTTTCATGTCTGGTAGATTTCCCAAGCCTAACATTTCCAAAAGAGAACTCTTTAGTTTTCCCTCCCATTCCAGATTTTCTCTTCTCTCAGTTTTCTACATGTCAGTAACTGAAAATCCCAGTCACTCAAATGCTCAGGCTTTAAACACAAAAGGCATCCTCAGTAACTCCCATTAACCCAACCTTCAGCGAGTACTTGGAATTGACCTGCATCATGTGTCCTGACCTTGGCCCCTCTTCACTTCCTGCACTACTACAACCCATGTCAAGCAGCCATCATCACTCACCAGTCTTTCCTTCCCAGTGGTCTCTTTATTTTCACTTTTATCTCCTGAGGTCTTTCTTCATCCACTATCCTGAGTTATCTTTTAAAAACAGGAGTCTCATCATATTACTCTCCTAATCATAATGTTCCAAACTCATCCTATCACTCAGAGTACAATCCAAATTAATCAGTTTACACTTGTTTAATCCCCTCACTACATTTAAGGTTATCGGTCAAATAACATCTCCTTACAGAGATCTTTCCTAAAAAAAAAAAAAAGCCATTCTCCCCCAACTTCATCACTATTTATTTTCTTCAGCAGCAAATTTATTTTTCTTTATAGTACTTATCAAATTGCCAACATCCACTGGATCATAGAGAAAGCAAGAGAATTCCAGAAAAACATCTACTCTGCTTCATTGACTATGCTAAAGCCTTTGACTGTGTGGATCACAAAAAACTGTGGAAAATTCTTCAAGAGATGGAAATACCAGACCACATTCCCTGCCTCCTGAGAAACCTGTATGCAGGTCAAGAAGCAAGAGTTAGAACCAGACATGGAACAATGGACTAGTTCTAAATTGGGAAAGGAGTATGTCAAGGCTGTATATTGATTGTCACTCTGTTTATTTAACTTATATGCAGAATATACCATGTGAAATGCCAGGCTGGAAGAAGCACAAGCTGGAATCAAGATTGCCAGGAGAAATATCAACCAACCTCAGATATACAGATGATACCACTCTAACGGCAGAAAGTGAAGAGGAACTAAAGAGCCTCTTAATGAGGGTGAAAGAGGAGAATTAAAAGGCTGGCTTAAAACTCAACATTTGAAAAACTAAGATCATGAAGTCCTATCAGTTCAGTTCAGTCTCTCAGTCGTGTCCAACTCTTTGCAACCCCATGAACCGCACCACACCAGGCCTCCCTGTCCATCACCAACTCCTGGAATTCACCCACCCATGTCCATCGAGTCGGTGATGCCATCCAACCATCTCATCCTCTGTCATCCCCTTCTCCTCCTGCCCTCAATCTTTCCCAGCATCAGGGTCTTTTCCAATGAGTCAGCTCTTCACATCAGGTGGCCAAAGTATTGGAGTTTCAGCTTCAACATTAGTCCTTCCAATGAACACCCAGGACTGATCTCCTTTAGGATGGACTGGTTGGAACTCCTTGCAGTCCAAGGGACTCTCAAGAGTCTTCTCCAACACCACAGTTCAAAAGCATCAATTCTTCGGTGCTCAGCTTTCTTTATAGTCCAACTCTCACATCCATACATGACCACTGGAAAAACCATAGCCTTGACTAGATGGACCTTTGTTGGCAAAGTAACATCTCCACTTTTTAATACGCTGTCTAGGTTGGTCATAACTTTCCTTCCACTTTATGGCAAATAGATGGGGGAAAAAATGGATGCAATGTCAGATTTTATTTTCTTGGGCTCCAAAATTACTGTGGACAGTGACTACAACCATGAAATTAAAAGACGCTTGCCCCTTGGAAGAAAAGCTATGACAAACATAGACAGCATATTAAAAAGCAGAGACATCACTTTGCCAACAAAGGTCCATGTAGTCAAAGCTACGGTTTTTCCAGTAAGTCGATATACGGATGTGAGAGTTGGACCATAAAGAAGGCTGAGCACCAAGGAATTAATGCTTTTGAATTGTGTGCGGGAGAAGACTCTTGAGAGTCTGCCAGACAGCAAGGAGATCCAACCAGTCCATCCTAAAGGAGATCAATCCTGAATGTTCACTGGAAGGACTGATGCTGAAGCTGAAACTCCAATACTTTGGCTACCTGATGCAAAGAGCTGACTCATCGGAAAACACCTGGATGCTGTGCAAGATTGAAGGCAGGACGAAAAGGGGGCAACAGTGGATAAGATGACTGGATAACATCATTGACTCAATGGACCTGATTTTGAGTAAACTCCAGGAGATAGTGAAGGACAGGGAAGCCTAGCATTCTGCAGTCCATGGGGTTGCAAAGAGTCAGACATGACTGAGTGACTGAACAACAATAGTACTTATCATAAGGGGAGGGACTATTTGGGCAAGTAATAATTTGAGTATGTGGCTGTGGTTTAGCCAGTTACTGAGGTTACTGGCACTGCTTTTCATACACCTACATGATGGCTAGATAAGAATAAGAATTGGTAACATTTCCATTTGTCTATGTCCACATGGTCAGACGCATAGGGGAGTGCTGATTAAAGACTAAAGTAAAATTTATTCCAGTCACCAAAGTTAAATACATGAAAATTTATCATTCTCAATATCCACATTTCCAATGAATATATGAAAAGGTGAAATCTCATTAATAACTTAGAAATGCAAATAAAGCTATAATGAGATTCTACTCCTCAGTCAAAATGGCTAGAACTAAAAAGACCCACAAAACCAAGTGTTTGTAAGGATGGAGAACAAAGGGAAATCTGATACACCGCTGATGAAAGTCTGCTGCTGCTGCTGCTAAGTCACTTCAGTCGTGTCCGACTCTGTACGACCCCATAGACAGCAGCCCACCAGGCTCTGCCATCCCTGGGATTCTCCAGGCAAGAACACTGGAGTGGGTTGCCATTTCCTTCTCCAATTCATGAAAGGGAAAAGTAAAAGTGAAGTCACTCAGTCGTGTCCGACTCTGCGACCCCATGGACTGCAGCCTACAAGGCTCCTCCGTCCATGGGATTCTCCAGGCAACAGTACTGGAGTGGGTGGAGGTGAAAGTCTGAATTGGTACAATTAAAATGGGAAACTGCTTAGCAGTGTCAATTAATATTTAAATTGATAAAAATATCTAGGTGCAATGATTCTGAGTTCTAGAACCAAGAGAAATGCAGCTATGTATATATCCAAAGACCAGCATAAGAAATGGTCACAGTACCAATATTTGTAATAGCAAAAAACCCTAGAAACAACCTGAATATTCATTAATAGTAGAAGAGGTAAGTAAATTGTGGTGTATTCATACAACATACTCCATTCACCAGTGTACGTGATTAACTACAGCACCATTCAAAATATGAAAGCTGATTAAAAATAATAAAAAGTGCACAACTCTATTTTTATAAAATTTTAAAAACAGGCCATATTAATTCGTATTATTGGCAATCAGGAAAGGAACAGGAAAGGGAATGACTCAGGGCGGTGGGCGAGAGAGCAGCTTCCAGGGGCTAGTGATTATATATTTCTCAATTTCAAATGTAGTTGCACAGACGTGTTTAGTGATAATCCATTGCTATACCCTTACAATTTATACTTTTTTAATATGTGTATTTATTTACATTAGAAATTTTGTTCAAAAATGGCTGTACACCTGGTTCATCTTTTCATTTTATTAGCCAACATACAACTCAGCATGAGAATTTCCCAAGTAGCTCAGTGGGGAAAAGAACCCACCGGCAATGCAAGAGACACAGATTTGATCCCTGGGTCAGAAAGATCCCCTGGAGAAGGAAATGGCAACCCACTCCAGTATTCTTGCCTGGAGAATCCATGGACAGAGGAGCCTGGCGGGCTACAGTCCATGGGGTTACAAACAGTCAGACATGACTGAGCAACTATGTAACAACAGAACTCAGCACATCCATTTTCCTGACCAAATGAACACAGGCTTAACCCAAAGAAGCATCAGAAGACAACAAACCACAGGAGTCAAATTTACAAGTGGTGGCAGTGTAGCAGTGTAGAAAAATAAAACAAAACTTCTTTAAATTGCATCACAGAAAGTTTTTTTGAATTGAAAAAAATATGCTTCTTCACTGAAAATAAACCTTGACTATTCATCAGGATATAATTAGATTTTAGGTATGCTGACATTTCTCAGTCAAATGTTGTTACTATTTAGTTGGTAGTTTCAATGTGTTTTTTGAAGCATATCTGTAATAAATTAGTATCTTATTTACTGCTTTGTTCCCAAGGCAAATAGTTACTTGGAATGTTATTTTCCTATTTGTGAGATATTGCTATTTTTAACATATATTAGACATCCTACACACCTTGCATATTCAGGTAAGTTGTACAGGAAAAAATAAGGGACAGTTTTCATGAAGTAGCTATGAAGAAATACACACACTATTGAATTTTCACCTGTTGGCAACCTAACTCCTCTGCATTTTCCCTTGTACATCATCAAGTCAAACATGAAAAGCAAATCCTTTTTGATAGAATTCCCTGTCCAATCTGATTATGAAGTACCCAATTTTATATATATTCTGCTATCTACCACATCCATTTAAAAAATTGGCATAGAGTTAACTTTATCCTCTTTAAGTTAGCATTAAAATTTGTTTTATGTATTTGTCAACTACAAATTGGTGCTTGCCATCTACCTCTCCCTTCTGGCTCAAGCTGGTAAAGAATCCACCTGCAATGTGGGAGACCTGGGTTCAATCCCTGAGAAAATTGCCTTGAGAAGGGAAAGGCTACCCACTCCAGTATTCTGGCCTGGAGAATTCCATGGACTGTATAGTCTCTGCTCTCTGCTTTGCTAAGTCGCTTCAGTCGTGTCCGACTCTGTGCGACCCCATAGACAGCAGCCCACCAGGCTCCCCCGTCCCTGGGATTCTCTAGGCAAGAACACTGGAGTGGGTTGCCATTTCCTTCTCCAATGCATGAAAGTGAAAAGTGAAAGTGAAGTCGTTCAATCGTATCAGACTCTTAGCGACCCCATGGATTGCAGCCTACCAGGCTCCTCCATCCATGGGATTTTCCAGGCAAGAGTACTGGAGTGGGGTGCCATTGCCTTCTCTGGTCTACTGCTACAAGGATTAAATCATGTGCCTGCTGAGGCTGCTGATTTTCAACACCTCCTAAAAGGAGTTCAGGGTAAAGAGCAGAAGTGAGGCACTCTGTCGTGCTCAGGAGGTGGGTGGGGAACTGGAAGAACAGGTCTTCAGATAGTTAGACATTTTCAGGAGTCCATTTTATGAGTCCAATTCTTATATCTTCTCATATCTAGAAAAGCACTAAAATCCTTTATAGTGATGACTGTTCTTACAACTGGCAGAAATCTCCCGTGAACAAAAAACAAATCTGTGCTTGATTGCATGTACTCTCCCTTCACTAAAAGCATATATACTGACTTTCCCTCCTGCCTCTTTGAAGTAGTTTCTCAGAGCTATCTGAAATGCTGACTCCCAGGCTGTAAGTCTTCATTTTACCAAAATAAAACTTAACTTGCAACTCTCACATTGTGCTTTTTTTTTAAGTTGACATATATAACTTAAATGCCATTATACTTCACATACACCCTTAGGTGAACAAAGAGGGTGTGTGTATGTGTGTGTGTAAAATAAATTGTAGTATATTTACCCAATATAATGCTATTGCCAAGTATAAGTAAATGAACTACCACTATATCCAAAGGCTAGATGAATCTCAAACACAATTAAGTAAACACAGTAAAAGAAACTGACACAGAGTGCACAGTATGTGATTCACTTTTACAACATTTTAAAAACAATATTATTTTATGTTTTCGGTAATCAAGAGAGGAAGAGGAATACAAGGAAATAATATTTATGTTTTTATTCGAAGCAACTAATTCCCCTGATTTTTCTTCAGCCCAATTTGTACTCTTCTCTGTAACTGAAACTGTCTCCTGGCTTGATTGGCAAAGGTTCTCCAGGAATGTGGGAGAGAAGAGAATGGGAGTAGAGCATGAACTCAGGCCCAGAGTAGAAAGCGTAGTTCATTCCTGGAGTACTTATTTGCATTCAGCTTAGAGGCCAGGCTGTCAGCATTCCAGCAGAAACAATTCCATGCCCCTGCCCCTCCTCCCCCCAAGTCCAGTCTTATCCTGGAATCCTCTCTGAATTACTCCTTTCCCTTCCTGCTGCCCTTACTCTGCACCAGGGAGAGCTGCATAGTTTTGATGGGACAGGTGGTTTCATTACTGCATTTAGTTTGTAAAAGGCTTTGCAGTATGTGGGGTTGAAAAGCACTTTGGAAATATATGTGATTATTGTTGCATTAGAAGTAAACCCAGGATAAGAAAAAAATCCATTAACAAGTGTTTCTGCTAAACGTTTTCTCAGGTGGCCATTCAAAATACATTTGAAGATGCAAAACAGAGGAGGCCCAATTACATCTTCCCCATAAGAAACACTTGAAGCATCCAACAAGTGCTAATCACAGAAAGCCATCAGAGAACTGCAATTTCTAACACAAGCCAAAAAGCAAATTCCTTCCTCACAGGCAACAGCCTAAGACTTACTTAAAACACACCATTTTAGAGACTTCCATTTTAGAGACCTTTGCCTGGGTAAATAAGTTGCCTATATTTACCCAAGTAAAGGTCATAATAACCACTTGATCTTACAGTGGGCACCAGCCTAGGAGATTTGAAAAGACTGGAGTTTTATATCACTCTTTTAAACATAACATTAGGTCAAAGGCTTCCCTGGTGGCTCAGACGGTAAAGCGTCTGCCTACAATGCAGGAGGCCCGGGTTCGATTCCTGGGTCGGGAAGATCCTCTGGAGAAGGCAATGGCACCCCACTCCAGTACTCTTGCCTGGAAAACCCCATGGATGGAGGAGCCTGGTAGGCTACAGTCTGTGGGGTCGCAAAGAGTCGGACACGACTGAGCGACTTTACTTCACTTTTCCCTTTAGGTCAAAGCCCAGGGTTGAGATGATAGTAGAAAATGCGGTGTCCATTTTAACATTAACCAAATTTCTTATTTTGTTAAAAATTCTTTCGATTTTCTAAATAATACATAATCTCAGCCTTTGCATATGGCTGAAGTTTCACTTTTCAGCTAAAAAGTGAGATGACATCTATAAGCCACTTAAGCCACTGAGCACATAATATGCACCCAATGAATGTTACTTTTCTTTCCTTTTCCTTGAGGGCTTATCTTGTTCTCTCAAATTCTTTTAATCCAGTTTGAAAAAGAAAAACAGAAATAACAACAATAAGTGCCATTCAGTTGGTGTTTAGTGTATATCGTCATCATGGAAACCAATGTACATTACACATGCTCTAATTTGTACAACTCTGTGGCACAGATCCTATGATTATCCTCATGTTACATATGAGCTTAGGGAAATTGCCCACAAATTTAGATAGCAAGTTTTAAAAAGGTGGATTACCTCCTCTCCCAAACTAGTCAAAAAGGAACATCCAGAGATTTCTGTGGACACACTGTAACAAATTTGCAAGACTGAAGACTGATGGTTCTAAACCACACACTCTTTTCTTCAAATTTTTATTTTATATTGAAGTATAGTTGATTTATAATGTTGTATTAGTTTCAGATTACAACAGTGATTCACATATATATTATATATATTCTTTTTCAGCTTCTTTTCCCATGTGTTAAGATTATATAATAATGATATATATTATATAGTATATATACATATCCTTTTTCAGATTATTTCCCCATATAGGTTAATATTTCATGTGGTCATGTATGGATGTGAGAGTTGGACTGTGAAGAAGGCTGAGCACCGAAGAATTGATGCTTTTGAACTGTGGTGTTGGAGAAGACTCTTGGGAGTCCCTTGGACTGCAAGGAGATCCAACCAGTCCATTCTCAAGGAGATCAGCCCTGGGTGTTCTTCGGAAGGAATGATGCTAAAGCTGAAACTCCAGTACTTTGGTCATCTCATGCAGAGTTGACTCATTGGAAAAGACTCTGATGCTGGGAGGGATTGGGGGCAGGAGGAGAAGGGGACGACAGAGGATGAGATGGCTGGATGGCATCACTGACTCGATGGACGTGAGTCTGAGTGAACTCCGGGAGTTGGTGATGGACAGGGAGGTCTGGCGTGCTGGGATTCATGGGGTCGCAAAGAGTCGGACACGACTGAGTGACTGATCTGATCTGATCTGATCTGATTATATAATAATGATTATATAATATATATATACATGTTCTTTTTCAGATTCTTTTCCTGAAAGAAAATAGGTTATCACAGAGTATTGAGTAGAGTTCCCTCCACTATACAGCAGATTCTTGTTGATACCTATTTTATATATACTAATGTTTATATGTCAATCCCACCCTCTTAATTAAAACTGTGCACTGTTTGTGTGCTTTATATAAATTCTAGAAGAGTCAGCTTGTTAAAGAAGACTGTTTAGTGTTTCACTGCTTACAGAATTCATCTTTCAGGACTCTGTGTTTGTGGTAGATAGCTAGATGCACAGAGAAAGGGTTTGGAAAACTTCTTATGGCTTTTCAGAGCAAACTGTTTATTCTACTTTCTTAAGGGCAAATGCATAGCCTTAATTTATGTAAGCCTTGAGATGCAGCCATATAAATATGCACCATATGCCTTGGATAGCAGATCATTCGGGACACTGTCGAGGCCAAGTGGAATCATATCAACAAGTCCTTCAGAGTTCAGTTCTTCTCATCCTTGAAAATGAGTTTAAATCACCTTATTAGCGAATACTGCTCTGTGATTCCTGATTGCTCTGCCAAGCAGTGACTACACTGTGTTTCATTAATTACTTCCAGCTATTTATTACATTTTCTTTTAGAGCAAGGTGATTTTATTTGTGGGATCATTTTTCATCATGGAAGAGAATGTCAGTCTCCAAAATAAGTCACATTAATTCTTCACTAATTATACCTTCACTCCTGTTATGGCCCTTGTTGGAAGAGCCATACCCCAATCTGAAAGTGAAATCAAAGTGTTAGTTGCTCAGTCTTGCCGGACTCTTTATGATCCCATTGACTGGGACCACTCAGGCTCCTCTGTGCATTAGGGATTCTCCAAGCAAGAATAGTGGAGTTCAGTTCAGTCACTCAGTCGAGTCTGACTCTTTGTGATCCCATGAACCGCAGTACGCCAGGCCTCTCTGTCCATCACCAACTCCCAGAGTTTACCCAAACTCATGTCCATCGAGTCATTGATGCCATCCAACCACCTCATCCTCTGTTGCCCCCTTCTCCTCCTGCCCTCAATCTTTCCTAGCATCAGGGTCTTTTCCAATAAGTCAGCTCTTTGCATCAGGTGGCCAAAGTATTGGAGTTTCAGCTTGAACATCAGTCCTTCCAATGAACACCCAGGACTGATCTCCTTCAGAATGGACTGGTTGGATCTCCTTTCAGTCCAAGGGACTCTCAAGAGTCTTCTGCAACACCACAGTTCAAAAGCATCAATTCTTCTGAGCTCAGCTGTCTTTACAGTCCAACTCTCACATCCATACATGACCACTGGAAAAACCATAGCCTTGACTAGAGGGACCTTTGTTGATAAAGTAATGTCTCTGCTTTTGAATATGCTGTCTAGGTTGGTCATAACTTTCCTTCCAAGGAGTAAGCATCATTTAATTTCATGGCTGCAGTCACCATCTGCAGTGACTTTGAAGCCCAAGAAAATAAATTCTCTTACTATTTCCATTGTTTCCCCATCTATTTCCATGAAGTAATGGGACCAGATGCCATGATCTTCGTTTTCTGAATGTTGAGCTTTAAGCCAACTTTTTCACTCTCTACTTTCACTTTCATCAAGAGGCTCTTTAGTTTTTCTTCACTTTCTGCCATAAGGGTGGTGTCATCTGCATATCTGAGGTTATTGATATTTCTCCCAGCAATCTTGATTCCAGCTTGTACGTCTTGCAATCCAGCGTTTCTCATGATGTACTCTGCATAGAAGTTAAATAAGCACGGTGACAATATACAGCCTTGACGTACTCCTTTTCCTATTTGGAACCAGTCTGTTGTTCCCTGTCCAGTTCTAACTGTTGCTTCCTGACCTGCATATTGGTTTCTCAAGATGCAGGTCAGGTAGTCTGGTATTCCCAGCTCTTTCAGAAATTTTCCACAGTTTACTGTGATCCACACAGTCAAAGACTTTGGCATAGTCAATAAAGAAATAGACGTTTTTCTGAAACTCTCTTGCTTTTTTGATGATACATCGGATGTTGGCAATTTGATCTCTGCTTCCTCTGCCTTTTCTAAAACCAGCTTAAACATCTGGAAGCTCACAGTTCACGTATTGCTGAAGCCTGGCTTGGAGAATTTTGAGCATTACTTTACTAGCATGTGAGATGAGTGCAATTGTGCGGTAGTTTGAGCATTCTTTGGCATTGCCTTTCTTTGGGATTGGAATGAAAATTGACCTTTTCCAGTCCTGTGGCCACTGCTGAGTTTTCCAAATTTGCTGGCATATTGAGTGCAGCACTTTCATAGCATCATCTTTCAGGATTTGAAATAGCTCCGCTGGAATTCCATCACCTCCACTAGCTTTGTTCATAGTGATGCTTTCTAAGGCCTACTTGACTTCACATTCCAGGATGTCTGGCTCTCGGTGAGTGATCACACCATCATGATTATCTGGGTTGTGAAGATCTTTTTTTGTACAGTTCTGTGTATTCTTGCCACCTCTTCTTAACATCTTCTGCTTCTGTTAGGTCCCTACCATTTCTGTCCTTTACTGAGCCCATCTTTGCATTAAATGTTCCCTTGGTATCTCTGATTTTCTTGAAGAGATCTCTAGTTTTTCCTATTCTATTGTTTTCCTCTATTTCTTTGCATTGATCGCTGAGGAAGGCTTTCTTATCTCTCCTTGCTATTCTTTGGAACTCTGCATTCAAATGGGAATATCTTTCCTTTTCTCCTTTGCTTTTTGCTTCTCTTTTTTCACGGCTATTTGTAAGGCCTCCTCAGGGAGCCATTTGCTTTTTTGCATTTCTTTTTCTTGGGGATGTTCTTGATCTCTATCTCCTGTACAATGTCTCGAACCTCCGTCCACAGTTCATCAGGCAGTCTCATCAGGCAGTCTGTCTATCAGATCTAGTCCCTTAAATCTATTTCTCACTTCCACTGTATAGTCATAAGGAATTTGATTTATCATACCTGAATGGTCTAGTGGTTTTCCCCACTTTCTTCAATTTAAGTCTGAATTTGGCAATAAGGAGTTCATGATCTGAGCCACAGTCAGCTCCCCGTCTTGTTTTTGCTGGAGTGGGTAGCCATTCTCTTTTCCAGGGGATCTTCCTGACCCAGGGATCAAACCCAGGTCTCCTGCATTGTAGGCAGAGCCTTTACCATCTGAGCCACCAGGGCTTCGGAAGTCACCAGGGAAGCCACACCCCAATCTACTTAAATTCTAATCATGGTCCAAGGTCTACTCAGGTTTTGCCTCAGGGCAGCCTTCTCTTGCCTGCTTTCTGGATTACAAACGCCTCACCTTTCCCTGCGTGGCTCCCTCTCGAGGCCTCTGTTGGCCTTCTGGGTACAATGGCTCTGAAAACACTGTTGATGACCTGTCATTAGTGGTCTGTCGTACACAGTCCAGCACTGAGTCATTTGTTGTTTTATACTGTTCACCTCTAAGTCGTAAGTGTTGGTCTGGAATATTTAACTAAATTACTAGTCCCTTGGGTACAAACCATCTTTATGATCTACTAACACACAACTAAAAACGCAGTAAATACTGGGGGAATAGAACCCTTGAATTGTTCAAGGCGCCATTACACACACACACACACACACACACACACAGAGTTATGAAGCCTAAAGAAAATGACTTATGCAAAGTTTGTTAAATAGCAACCTCTTAGCAAAAAAGCACTTACCGAGTGCCCACACATGCTCAATTTTCAGTTAACTAAAGACATCTTAGTTTGAAACACAGCCAAGTGACAAAAATGTAAAAGATGAATCAGTGTTAGGGAGAGTGTGGGGAGAAGACACTTCCATAAACTATGAAGAATTAAAAAAAAACACAATGTAACCTTTTAGAGGGAAATTTGGCAGTCCAAAGTGAATCTACAGTCATCTTTTCCTTAGATCTTTTAATTTTTTAACTCAAACTGTTTCCATAATAAATAGACCTATATTACTTTCTAACATTTATATTGTTTTTTGCATTTATTAAACATGATGAATCTAATGATCAGAGATAAAATGTCTCAAAAATAAACCCCAATAGTACAAATAGGTCTTACACTAATAAGTAAGGCTTTAGACAAAATAAAAATGGTACAGAGTGGCTGCTGAACTTTTGTACATGGGTTTTCTTTCTTTCTTTTTTTTTTTTGGCCACACAGCAAGGCAAGTGGAATCTTAGTTCCCTAACCAGTGATCAGACCTGTGCCACCACCCCCGCCCTCCCAGCTCCCTGCAGTGGAAACACAGAGCCCAAACCACTGGATTGCCAGGGGAGTTCCAAAGCGTTTTCTTTCATTGGCCTGCATTAGAGCTCTCATATTGAAAATATTGAGACACTACAGCAGATTAAGAGTACAGATGCTGGAATCAGACTACTTAAGTTCAAGTGGCAGCTGTGTCACTTACCAGCTATATGACCGCGGACAGGTGACGTAACCATTCTATGCTTCAATTTTCTTATCTGTAAAGTGGAGGAAATAGTAGTAACAACTGAGGACTGTGGTGAGGATTAAATGTGTTCATAAATATACCACTTGGAGTAGTGCTGTGAAGTGTTCTGCAAGGGTTCATTTTATTATTACTATCACTACTTACTGAACTCCCATTAGATGCTTGGGGCTGAGAATGCAGTGGTAAAAAACTCATGAAGCTTTTTCCTAATGGATGAAATTATATAGGTTGTTGAGTAAATGAACAAATACATATATTCTTAAAATCATAACTATCCTAATAGTAAAACTGTGGCTGACATGAGAATTAACAAAGGAGGTCCCAGTTGTACATTACAGATTGGCAGTCATGAAGGATTATCCAAGGACTGGTGGAAAGAAAAATCTTCCAGGCATAAATGACTCAGATATGGAAAGGCACATCCAATAAATGGAAAATACCAGGATGGCCCAAGACCAGTGAGTGATGGAAAGAGTGTCAGATGAAGTTGGAGAGGTTGGCAGAGTCGAACATAGAGCCACATGAACCACGTCAGAGATTTGGGACATTGTCTAAATTCACATGAAAGTCAATGAAGAGTTTTCGGCAGGGAAATGACATGATCAAATTTACATCTTAATAAAAATACTCTTGGCTGGAAAATTATGTTGAGTTCTTGCACATGTGCCCAAAAACATATGTACAAGAAAATTTCTATACTTGGAGTAATTCAACCACACAATCTCTTTTTTATTTATTAGAACACTATGAATTGCATATCACATATGAATGTATGTCATACTATACATGCTTGTATATATTATACATTTGTACAAATGTATGACAGGGCACTTCATGGGAAATAGATGGGGAAACAGTGGAAACAGTGTCAGACTTTATTTTTCTGGGCTCCAAAATCACTGCAGATGGTGACTGCAGCCATGAAATTAAAAGACCCTTACTCCTTGGAAGGAAAGTTATGACCAACCTAAATAGCATATTCAAAAGCAGAGACATTACTTTGCCAACAAAGGTTCGTCTAGTCAAGGCTATGGTTTTTCCTGTGGTCATGTATGGATGTGAGAGTTGGACTGTGAAGAAGGCTGAGCACCAAGAATTGATGCTTTTGAACTGTGGTGTTGGAGAAGACTCTTGAGAGTCCCTTGGACTGCAAGGAGATCCAACCAGTCCATTCTCAAGGAGATCAGCCCTGGGATTTCTTTGGAAGGAATGATGCTAAAGCTGAAACTCCAGTACTTTGGCCACCTCATGCGAAGAGTTGACTTATTGGAAAAGACTCTGATGCTGGGAGGGATTGGGGGCAGGAGGAGAAGGGGACGACAGAGGATGAGATGGCTGGATGGCATCACTGACTCGATGGACGTGAGTCTGAGTGAACTCCGGGAGTTGGTGGTGGACAGGGAGGCCTGGCGTGCTGCGATTCATGGGGTCACAAAGAGTCGGACACGACTGAGCGACTGATCTGATCTGATCTGATGACAGGGCAGGTTTGTACTGCACATGGTAGAAGCTGTTCTGGACCAAATCCACTGTGGGAACATTTTCCCCACAGCTCAAACAGGAAATTCTTGGAAACCAGCATGTGTCAGAGAATCTAACTATTTACCCAAAGATAGCACCAGATTCCACAAGTGAAGAGTTCACACCTACAAGACCGCACCCATCTCCACCACTTCAGACACTGGTCAAACTTCCGATTTATCTCCTGTCCTTCTGGGTGACCAGCTATAGATGAGTTCCCAATACACCTTTCTTGGGTTCAATTAATTTGCAGAGCAGCTCACAGAATTCAGAGAAATATGTTACTTACTAGCTTACCTGTTTCTTATAGAAGGATATAATTCAGGAACAGCCAGAAGTAAGAGATGCATGGGGTAATGCATGGGGAGAGGCCCATCCATGCTTTCCATCCAGGTATGCTACTCTCCCCAAACCTCCACATGTTCACCAACCCAGAAAGTCTCTGAACTCTCCCCTTTGTGGGTTTTTAATGAAGGTTTCACTACATAGCCAGCGCTTTCATCAACTGTACCTATTGGCGACCCGTCTCAACCTCTAGCCCCTCTTCCCCCTCCAGAGGTCGGCATTGGGTACTTAAAGTTCTAACTCTCTAAATCACAGGACTGGTTCTCTGGGCAACTAGCCCCCATTCCTAAGTACTTTCTGGAAAGTCAACTCATTAACATAGCAAAAAACCTCTTTAAGGGTCTCCTCAGGTAGGAAATTCCCAGGATTTTAGGAGCTCTGTGCCAGAAACAGGGAGGAAGACTAAATATTTATTATAAATCACATTTGCAACATGTGGTAAACCAACTACTATTACTTAATGAATTTATGTTCATTTCACTTCTAGGGGCCAACACTTTACCTGTTGGCTTCAGAATTAAGAGATGCAACTACACTGTTAAATGATGCTCACTGTGCATTGTTTGTAAAGAAAAAATATATCTATAATTATCCATATTTGGGAGATTGGTAAAACTGTAACTACTAAGCAGCTATAAAATGAATAATGTAGATGTGTATAGACCAAACTGGAATAGTGTTAAAAATATCAAGGGGGGGAAATAAGCTCTAGGAACATAAAATTAGCAATCAGATTTTTGTGAAATAAAAATTATATGTGGATAAATGTATAAAAATATAAACATCTATTTATCCCACTATAAAAGTATACATAGCAAACTAGTAACATCACTTACTCCTTAGGGTTAGGGGACCAGTGAGCACTTATTTTTTACTTTAGATGTTTCTGATTGTTTGAATTCTTTATAATGAATATCTGTCCATTTTCACTCAAAAGAAACTGATAAAGACATAAAAATTAATAAAATAAAGCTTCATTTTAAATCTTTTGAACAGAAGTAATTTATAGCATAATATAGAACTGAAGTGAGACATAGGTAGTGAAGTGAAAAGACTAATCAAAGCTATTTATGATTTTTCAAATTGTGGCATGTAATTAGGGTATTTCCTGTTAGCTACTGGTAGGCAGAATTAAGGGACCGCAGTCATTATTGATCGTAATGTAACGCTGTCCAACTGCTGGATGAGCTGGGGGTAGGGGCTGTGTCCTACAACGGCTGCCTCTCCCTTCTTTTGGTAATCCTCTGCCAGCTTCAACGTGTTTGTTTGTTTGTTTGTTTTGAGGGTAAATGGATATTAATAGACTCTGATCAGACTGAATGTAAGAAATGGCAAGTCTACAAAACAGTATTCCTGAGTTGTGTATCCTTTACCTGTTCACAGGTGTCTGAAGAAAATCTTGGAACTTCTTAGCATCTGTTGTAATTAGAGGGAATAGCTAATTATATCTTAGTATCAAGATGGAATCAACAGAGACAAGAAAAGTTAAAGCCATCTAATTCAGCATGATTCATTCCTATGACTTAGCTGAATGATGGGTCCCAAAATACCAGCCTTGCCATTTAACAGTTTGAAGGTATTACTCAGAAATTGTACCAACAAAACACTTTGGTATCATTTCAATGAATCCACCACATTATAGGCCATTATGCACTCCAGAACACTGATTCTGAGGCTATTTAATAGGTATCACATGTTTTTAAAACGGGTGGGGGTGAGTTACTGATTAAATAAACTTCAAAAATGCTGAGTAATATGAAGTTAAGGAGATTTTAAACTGCGTTTCTCAGAGCCATTAATACAGTAATGTAAATTATGAACCTTTAAGATATTGATATAACAAGTAGTAATGTCCAATTCCAAATTAATTTTCTAGAAAATCCTTCCATTGGTACTATATTAGGAGCATATTAAGAGACAATTATTGTTTTGGAACCATGGACATAGCCCCATGATCACACCTATATTTGGTGCTTTATGCCGTGAAACAAGTTTGGTTGCCTTCAGGCTTTACTCATTTAAAAGGGTTGTATAACCCATTAAAATGAAACTTTGCCATGTTGTCATTTCCCCTAAAGAACATTTTTCTTTCTTCAATCTATTATAAAGGTACAGAATATATTTAAGTTTAAACTTCAGAGAAAGCCAAGGGATACTGAATTCTTTTGATCTCCCTCCCATTTTTTATCCTGAAGTTTTATGACCAACCTAGACAGCATACTAAAAAGCAAAGACATTACTTTGCCAACCAAGGTCCGTCTAGTCAAGGCTATGGGTTTTCCGTTGGTCGGGTATGGATGTGAGCATTGGACTATAAAGAAAGCTGAGCACCGAAGAATTGATGCTTTTAAACTGTGGTGTTGGAGAAGACTCTTGAGAATCCCTTTGACTGCAAGGAGATCCAACCAGTTATCCTAAAGGAGATCAGTCCTGGGTGTTCATTGGAAGGACTGATGTTGAAGCTGAAACTGCAATACTTTGGCCACTTGATGCAAAGCGCTGACTCATTTGAAAAGACCCTGATGCTGGGAAAGATTGAGGGCAGGAGGAGAAGGGGACGACAGAGGATGAGATGGTTGGATGGCATCACCGACTCAATGGACATGGGTTTGGGTGGACTCCGGGAGTTGGTGATGGACAGGGAGGCCTGTTGTGCTGCGGTTCATGGGGTCACAAAGAGTCAGACATGACGGAGCAACTGAACTGAATTTACAATAAAAAATGCACATGCATGAAGCTTGATCTTGGCTACAGCAAATACCGTTAATAACCTGAAGATACAGAAAAACAGGCCTGGGTCTTCAGTTTCAAAGAGAATTAGTATTCCTTAACCATTAATTCATCACTAGCAGATTTCTTAGCTAAAATTTTATTCACTTGTTAAAATATAAACTTACACTAGTATCTGGGTAATGGATGTTGAATTCACAATAAAAAACAAGAAAACACTGTACAAAACAATTTGGCAACACCTACTCAAAAGTCTTAAAAATGTTTCTTTCCATTCATTTACATTTGAGTCTACTTTTAGAAAACCGGTCACCAATATAGATATAAAGATGGTCATAGGCACATTTGGAGAAGGCAATGGC
The DNA here is from genome assembly GCF_027580195.1 of Bos mutus. NCBI lineage: Eukaryota > Metazoa > Chordata > Mammalia > Artiodactyla > Bovidae > Bos > Bos mutus. The sequence continues at coordinate 77,075,494 of NC_091623.1, forward strand.
ACCCCACTCCAGCACTCTTGCCTGGAAAATCCCATGGGTGGAAGAGCCTGGTGGGCTGCAGTCCATGGGGTCGTGAAGAGTCAGACACGACTGAGCAACTTCACTTTCCCTTTTCACTTTCATGCATTGGAGAAGGAAATGGCAACCCACTCCAGTGTTCTTGCCTGGAGAATCCCAGGGATGGGGGAGCCTGGTGGGCTGCCATCTATGGGGTCGCACAGAGTCTGACACGACTGAAGCAACTTAGCAGCAGCAGTAGCAGCATAGACACATTATTCATAATGGTCACAAAAAATGATACACTCATGCAAGGGAACCATATTTAGAACTTTAAAATGATACCTCTGCACATAACAAAAAAGCATAAATGTCCATTGACAGATGAATGGATAAAGGTGTGGTACATATATACAGTGGAATCTTACTCAACCATGAAAATAAATGAAATAATGCCATTTGCAGCAATATGGATGGATCTGGAGATTATCACACTAAGTGAAGTCAGACAGGAAGACAAATATCATATAATATCACTTACAAGCGAAATCTAAAAAAAAAAAAAAGATATAAATGAACTTACTTACAAAACAGAAATATACTCACATACATATTAATAGAAAATAATTTATGGTTACCAAAGGGAAAAGGAGCAGGAGAGGGATAAATTAGGATTTGGGGATTAACAGCTATACACTACTCCATATAAAACAGATAAACAACAAGGACCTGCTGTATAGCACAGGGAACTATATTCAATATCTTGTAATAATCTATAATGGAAAAGAATCTTAAAAAGAATATATATACATATATATGTGTGTGTGTGTGTATAATCAAATCATTTTGCTATACACCTGAAACATTACAAATCAACTCAGTTAAGTCATTCAGTCATGTCCAACTCTGTGACCCCATGGACTGCAGCACACCAGGCTTCCCTGTCCATCACCAACTCCCGGAGCCTACTCAAACTCATGTCCATCGAGTGGGAGATGCCATCCAACCATCTCATCCTCTGTCATCCCCTTCTCCTCCCGCCTTCAATCTTTCCCAGCATCAGGGTCTTTTCAAATGAGTCAGTTTTACCATCAAGTGGCCAAAGTATTGGAGTTTCAGCTTGAACATCAGTCCTTCCAATGAATATTCAGAACTAATTTCCTTTAGGATGGACTGGTTGGATCTCCTTGCAGTCCAAGGGACTCTCAAGAGTCTTCTCCAACACCACAGTTCAAAAGTATCAATTCTTTGATGCTCAGCTTTCTTTATAGTCCAACTCTCACATCCATACATGACTACTAGAAAAATCATAGCTTTAACTGGTCGGACCTTTGTTGGCAAAGTAATGTCTCTACTTTTTAACATGCTATCTAGATTGGTCATAGCTTTTCTTCCAAGGAGTAAGCATCTTTTAATTTCATGGCTGCAATCACCATCTGGAGTGATTTTGGAGCCCCAAAACATAAAGTCAGCCACTTTTTCCATTGTTTCCCCATCTATTTGTCATGAAGTGATGGGACCAGATGCCATGATCTTAGTTTTCTGAATGTTGAGTTTTAAGCCAGCTTTTTCACTCTCCTCTCTCACTTTCATTAAGGGGCTCTTTAGTTCTTCACTTTCTGCCATAAGGGTGGTGTCATCTGCATATGTGAGGTTACTGATATTTCTCCCGGCAATTTTGATTCCAGCTTGTGCTTGATCCAGCCTGGCATTTTGCATGATGTACTTTGCATATAAGTTAAATAGGCAAGGTGACAATATACAGCCTTGACATACTCCTTTCCCGATTTGGAACCAGTCTGTTGTTCCATGTCCAGTTCTAACTACACTTCTATTAAAAAAAAAAGTAAAGGATTAAGAAATGTCTAATTATATTAAATGTGAAAAAAAATGATGCTATAGAAAACTGTTAACATGGGGAAATGTATGTGTCTCATGCATGCATCTTAAAAAAGCAGAAATATGTACTTAATTACATAGATATATACATACTGGCTTAAACTTGTATTTGCATAGATTATCCTGAATGGTACATAAACTGAAAATGGCAGTTGAGTCTGGGGTGGAGAACTGGGAAACTGAAGGATAAATGAGGACAGAGAATGATCCTTTCTCTCTATCCTTTCTCTCTTTTGTACTGTTTGAATCATTTAGGACAAATAAAGTAAAATAGGTAGGAAGACAGAAGGAAGAGAGAGAGAAATCAAAGAATGGAGGAATGGAGTGATGGGTGCAGGGCCTCTGTGATGGTATAAATTGTGAGACAAATAATATGTCTTATATCCTGAATTGTGTAGCCCCAAGTAACCAACTCATGATCCTAATAGTTGAAGGTCATCAAGCTTGATAATTATTATTCAAATTCACTATAGTTTTATTTTAAACTTTGCTTACTTGATCTGTCAGCTTCTAAACAACATATATTTCACTCCTACTTGCAGTGATTTCTGACTTAGGTAACTTGACTTTGGTGTTCATAAAGTATACTTGTTGGTTTGGACCTTTTTCAACATTATGTACATTGCTTTTCTCTTTAATTAATCTTGACCTTGAATTCTATTTTGTCTAATATTAATATATTACAGTAAGTTTTGTTATCATTATTGGTTTTTATTAGTATTTGCTTAGAATATCTTTACTCATCCATATATTTTCACCAACTAAGGTCACTTCATGTGTCTCATAAGGAACACAGCTGGATCTTCATTTTTCTCACCCATAGTTTTGTTTTTCACAGAGTTACTTAAACCATTTACATTTATTTCTCATACTTTGAATTTGTTCCAATCATTATTTTTGTGTGTATTATATTTATTGTCCATTATTATTTCTTCTTATTTTACTATTTGATAAATTCATTAGGTTGTTTATATTTGTTTTACACATCGTGTTTATTCCATGTTCTTCCTTTAATTGTTTAGAAGTGATATTTCCTATCTCTTCTATTTGAGTAGTTTCACTCAAATTTCTACCATGTATATTCAAAATTTATGTAAAACTTACATTTACCTATTGAAGCCTACTTCTAATCCACACTTACAGCCTCCTATCCTCTCCCTTTTCCCCTGAGCATCCACTTGTGAAATTATATGAGATTTTAGTTCCAAATTTTATCACACTTTAAATAATTAAGATTCAATTATAAGTTATGCTTTTTTTACTCAGTACTGCTTCCATATTTTTCTTGAGTTTATTTTTAACAATGCTAAAGTATATTCTCTATTATTTCACAATAGTATTCACAAGTAGCATATTTTGAAGTGTTTTGTTGTTTAAAATGCCCTACTTTACCTTCATATTTGAATGACAGGCTGATAGGGTGCAGAATAGTATTTTCACACAGACCTCTGAAAATACTAATTATACATATAATTACATCCCTTCAGATATTCCTTATTTCTAAATGAGATGCCTGTTTTTCATGATGGTCCTCCTTTCATGTGTCATGATTTGGGATTGTGAGCTCATCATCTTATTACCTGTTTCCCATTAGCCTGTCTATAATCACAGCCTCTCTCCAAACCATCATCACCCTAGAGTCCTGGCACAGGGGCCATCATCCTTTGTGGTGTCATCAACCACCCTGGGCATCACCCCACCTTCCAGAGGAGCAGCTATTATGTAAAAGAGGGAAGGAGGCCTCTCACCTCAAAGATTCGTTCACGCCCCTCTTCTCTCCCCACCCACCACCTCTAGCTCCAGCTCCCTCAGGGCCCCTGTCAAGTCCTTCCACACCTTCCCCTGCACCAATTATAAGGAGTGTCCCTGGTGGCTCAGACAGTAAAAAATCTGCTTGTAATTCGGGAGACCTGAGTTGGGAAGATCTCCTGGAGAAGGTAATGGCAACCCACTCCAGTATTCTTGCCTGGAGAGTTCCATGGACAGAGAGGAGCCTGGAGGGCTACAGTTCATGTGGTTGCAAAGAGCTGGACAGTTTGGGGCTGTGGATTCCTTTTTCAATCTGATCTCACCTAAATTCTAACTTTCAGAGATTCCTCATAATTCCTGACCCACTAATACTACCCTTTTTAAACACATTTAAACGTTATATCTGTTCATTCTAAGGGGTGGCAGGGGAGAAAATATGAGTCTGCACAATCCATCCCTTTGGCCTAATTCCCACCATTACTAACACTGTTTTAAGTTACACACCCTCCATATCTTCATGCTAAATCTAAATAAATTAGGTCTGTATTGCACACTCTCACAAACAGTAAAGTACACTATTTCAGTGACATGCTTGCATTAGGCAAACTTTCTTAATCTTTCTACCCAAGAAGTAATAATTCCCTGAATTTATTTTTATCTTTTGGAAAGGAGATTTAGATCCCCTGATAAGAAATCACTGCTTCTTGGTTTGGTGACCCTTTGAGGCATCACTGCTTCTTTCCTTCTCCTGTTCTGTCTTATCAAACCCTAGAAGTCTGCACAGGCTGATTGTGGGATTTTGAGGTATGTTTTAAGACTTTTTTCCTTTTCTCAAAATCCAAACCATAGAATTTGCATTAAGATGAAATTACATAGACCCTATGTCAGGGCCCAGAACCACACACCCAGGGTCAGAGAGACCTGACTACACAAATGAAGTCCACTCCATTTGCTGCCACATGCACACAACCAAGACGAGTGTGTGCATCTCACATGTATCAGCCTTTCAGTCTAAGGAACGTTCCTAAGTCACGAAGTTACTAAGAATTCCTCGATTCTGTGCAGAGATCTGGAGACAAGTGCCTAGGCTGAATCTGTTTTGGGTCTCTGTGACATGTTTGTTTGTGACTGCTGAGTACTGACTGCTACATGTCTCACACACTGTAATATGAGTGAACAGACAAAAAATGTTTCAGTGAGTAAATGCATAGCAAAAGGCAATCTAGTGGATGTGACTAAGAGCTGAGACTCATGCTGAATTCAGAGTTTTCTACTTATCAAATGTGTGGTCTTAGCTAAATTATGTATCCTCTCTGCCTTGGTTTCTGTATCTATAAAATGGAGACAACAACAGTACCAGACTTTGAGTGTGCAAAGCCTAGAATGGTAGTTGGCACACAGCAAGCCCCGTTTAAGTATTTGCTCATATGACTAATATCACCAGCAACTGCTGTTACCATGTTCACTAGAATGGGCTAATCTGTGGCTCTATTTTTGGAAGGAGGGCATCTCTCTTGGCACTTTTCTGATTTCCCACCTGGAGATGATAGGAATGGGCATCTCCGCAGGGCAGACCCTAGAAGGGTCACAAAGTTGACAAGTCACCGTCAAAATATTGGGCTGATGCCCAGGCACCCTCTGGAGAAGTGTGACTCTGTGTCCTTCAGAGCTCTTAAGAAAGTCCAGAACAACTCCCTGCAGCTCAGCAAACTCATCAGCCCACATCTGCTTTGGGAGCCAAGTGGCCCAGAAGTGCAGAGCTGCTGCATCTCACATGCTCTCCAGGCACAACTCAAAGAGCCAGTCCCGGGGCTCAGACGGCCGGCTTCTGCCTGATCACAGGCAGTGTCAGGTCCTGCAATTTTAGGCTCCGTAAACGGCAATCAGCCATGAGCCCGATCAAGTCATACTCTGCTTTAGACAGAGAGTAATTCTGAATCAGTTCCGGGAGTCCAGGGTGACTAGGAGCACCCTCACTCCAGGCCCTGCCAAGAAGCCCCTTTTCAGGTTCTCGTCTTTGTGCAGTCAGTATCCCCTGGATGCAGAATGCTAGCTTAAGTGCCCAGGAAGGGTGGGGAGGGACTATTAGAAAGGAGTGAAAGAAGGTGCTGTCCTTGGGTCACAGAAAGAATAGAACCTGCTTATGGTTCTTGGTTAGTTAGAAGTGAATCGAGAGACCAGATGGATGAATCTTTTTTCCTTTCTTCTTCTTTAACTTTTTATTTTACATTGGAGCATAGTTGATTAACAATATCATGTTAGTTTCAGATGTACAGCAAAGTGACCGGTTACGTGTATACGTGTACCTATTCTTTTTCAAATTGTTTTCCCATTTAGGTTGTTACATAATATTGAGCAGAGTATCCTGTGCTATACAGTAGGTCCTTGCTGGTTATCTATTTTACATCTAGCAGTGTGTACTGGTCAATCCCAAACTCCCAATCTATCCCTCTCCCATCGACCCTTGCCCCTGTAACCAGAAGTTTGTTCTCTAAGTCTGTCACAGGCTTCCTTTCTTTTCACACAGACTGGATAGTTTGAGCAAGTATATCCTTGGCTTTCCCTCTGCATCTTCCATTGTCACTTCTGTCTCATAGGCTCATAGGAGGATGCATTTGTTTGCATTTCTCATTAATGCAATAGTTCTATTTACTAAATCCTAGAAAGCAATTGTCTAGTTTGAAGACATGGCCTCTGCCTTGCTTTCCTGAAGATGTTCTCTCAAGGCACGGTCTCTCAAGCCTTGTACACACACACACACAGCTCTCTCATTTCTTCATCAGGAAACACGCAGTCCTAACCAAACCAGGTCAGGCAGCAAAAGCAACTATCAGGAAAACGCTTTTTGTCAGAGCATGCCAGTACCAGGTGAAGATACATGGGTGCCCCAGAGACTAATACTCGGCTTTCTCAGCCCATGCACAGTCATTAAATCATTAACAAAAGCACATCTGCTGAATGGATTAAGAGGAGAGAAGAACGCCCGTGGCTGCTTTCCCCCTCTCCACTGTCCTGAGCAATTCACCTTCCAGCCTCAAACTTGTATTCACAACTTAGCAGAACAGAAGTCCCACAATTAACCAAATCTGTGCTCTTCAGAAGGCAAATTAGTAACTTTAGGACCTGCTGGTGGTCTCAGGTTCATTATCCTTCTCCACACAGAGTGCTACACCGAATTATTTCAACAATTCAATCCAAACAATTCTTACTCCAAAAGAAACTCTGGTCAGCGTGAATTTCCCCCTCTCATTAAACCTCCGAGGATGCTTTAGTGGCTCTATAGATCAACACCCCAGACCACCCTGGGCAGTACAGAATGAGGACCACGTGGAAAACAGGAGCAAAGGTGGGAGGGCCGCTGTGTTCTCAGCCTCAGGACAGGCTAATTGGTAAGAGAGACAAGACAAGGGGACCAATCCTGTGAGCATGAGGCCATTTTTTTTTTAAACAAAACCTTTAAGAGTCTAGAGAACTAAAGGGACCCAGAATGTACAGTCATGGTGAAGTGGCAGCTTCAGTCATATGGAGTATCATTCAGAATTTATGGGAATTGAGTTTCCGGTTTCCATTCTGATTTTCTCCCTTTGCAAGCTCCTTAATATGACATTTGAATTGGTCTCAGGGAAGAGTCCTGGAAAAGGACTCATTGTAAAAGACCCTGATGCTGGCAAAGATTGAGGGCAGGAGGAGAAGGGGATGACACAGGATGAGATGGTTGGATGGCATCATCGACTCAGTGGAGGGATATAAGCAAGCTCCAGGAGATGGTGAAGGACAGGGAAGCCCGACATGCTGTGGTCCATGGGGTCACAAAGAGTCAGACAAGGCTGAGTGACTGAACAACAGCAACAAAAATGCCTGGACTCCCCCTCCTCAAGAAGTGCTGTCCAATAGAAACAAGTAAACCACATCATGCATTTTAAGTCTCCTAATAAGCACATTTTTAAAAGTAAAAAGAACCAGGTGAAATTAAATTTGGTAGCTTAGTAACCCAATATATCCAAAATAGCATCATTTCAACCTATAAACAATATCTATTATTTTTTTCATACTGTATATTGGAAAATGCGGTTATTAAAGCTCCCTGCTTCCAGGGAGTTTTCAGTCTGAAGAGACAGTGAAAGTATGAAGACCATGTATATGTGAGGTGGTTATCTGAAGGTTTATTCCAGAAAAAAAGAGGTGGGATAGTTGAGTGATTTAGGGTCAAGGAGGCTCTGAAGTCAGACACGGAACCTTGGCTCTGCGTCTTAGGGGTGTGACTTAGAACAATTTGCCTAACTTCTCCAAGCTTCAGTTTCTTCACCTCATAGGGTTATTTTGAGGCCTGGCTCTAATTAGCGACAGGAAAAGATCAGCTCCAATGACATAAATTATATAAAATCTTTACTATCATTGATATTTTAATTAAGAATTTGGCATATTCTCTTATCTCTAAATCCTTGAAAAAGATCCAATGGCTGACAAAGTCCTAGGATGAGAGAGAGAGATAACTAGTTAGTTATCTCTAACTAACTAAACAAGAGGGGAAAGAGAAGATGGAAATGAGAAACAAGCCCAGCAGAAGGAGAACAGGAATTCTCTGTAGACACAGACCCAGACACCAGATTTGTCTTGTTTTATGTCTAAAATTGGGCTTGGCACTGTAAAGAACCTGCCTGCTGATCCAGGAGACATAAGAGACATGGATTCAATCCCTGGGTCGGGAAGATTCCCTGGAGGAGGGCATGGCAACCCACTCCAGTATTCTTGCTTGGAGAATCCCATGCAGAGGAGCCTGGTGGGCTACAGTCCATGGATCACAAAGAGTCGGACACGGCTGAAGCAACTTAGCACACATGTCTCAAGACACTGAAGCAACAAAGAATTCAGGGTTTAATGAATGGAGGTATTTCCTGACTACCATATGGCTGGTACGTAGGCAGCAAAATGGCCAGATCAGCTCAGAGCACAATTCCATGGTTTATGGAAACAAAAAGGAAGAAAGGGAACAAGGGGAGCGGAAGTTTGTGGGTACCCCAGAGGGTACTTCACCATCCAAGCCCACCCATCCTAGGGAATCAGAGCAGTTCTCCTAATACATTTCCTCTTCCCTGTCTGGATTTCTGGGCCACAGTCTGTTTTCAATACTAAATGACAAAAAGATGGTATGAATTAGGACATCAATGGAGAGAAACATCCAAGTCTCTGAGGTTGTGGGAACTTAATCTAATCTCCTATCTTATCTCCCCAACCCTCTTCTATGGTACAAGATCTTTTACTCTGTACTTGGCCGTTTGTCCAGGTAAGCTCTTCCGATGACAAGGCTGCTTACAACTCTACAGTCTAGAGAGGTACCCCCAGTATGGAGCCACAGCATGCCTGTGCTCTGAGCTCCAGGTCACTCTGCCTTTGTTTGTCTTCTGGACATGCGTAATATCACCTCTACAAGCTGATCTTCCAACACACAAAAGTAACCATCACATCTCCCCTTGACTTTTTTTTTTTTTTTTTTGATGCCAAACTAAATGACTCTTTTTATTTCCTTCCACTTATTAGTCAAGGTTTCCAGGCCTCTCCTTTGGCCTTCGCAGAATCTGTTACTTTTTTACCAGTTTTCTTTTAAACTACAAGGCACGGCGTGGAGCGCACCCTCCGTACAGTAGACTATTGTTTGTGACACTCGGCCCGGCAGCCCCATCGCTCAACCGCCTGACCGCGCTCCCGGCTGATCAACCCTCCTTCTTCCTCTCCCACAGGACATGCTGTCTAGTCTCCTTCCACGATGGTTCTCACATCTTCCCCGACCTCACCCGCCCCCTCCTCACCCCTGCCTCAACCCAGGGCCTCATTACCCTCACCTGGATTACTGCAATGCTCTCCGGTGGCTTTACTACCTTTACCCTCTCACCTTTGCAATCCATCTTTCATCCTGTTCACCCTTTCTGATCCATAAACAAGTTCACATCACATGCTTACAGAGACACAACCCTTCTGACTTCAGAATATGTCTTTAACTCTGCGGTCTAGCCTTCAAAGCTCTCAGTGATCTGGCTTTAAGCCATCTGCATTGTCCTCTTCACCCTTCTGGCCATGCCGGGGCCCCTTGCCCTTTTCCTCAGCCTCAAATATTCATATTTCCTCCCTGGTTATACAGAGTTTTTGGTCATCCTTCAAAGTCCAGAGTAAATGTCATTTCTCCACGATTCCTTCCGTGTTCTCCTCCTTAGAAACCCTACAGCATATCAGCTGTACTTCCTGCTGAATCATTCATGTACTATTTCTTTTGCTCTTTTTTGTTCTTTTTAACCAGATAGGGTTCCTGTGCTCCAGGAGGTTCGATCTAACAAGAGAAACAAACAAGCAAAGAGCAAACAGAATCCTGATGTTCTAAAGGGAGACGGTGTGGGGATCTGGGGTGTGAGTTGTTGTTATTTAGTTTCTAAGTCATATCTGACTCTTTGCGACCCCTGAACTGCAGCATGCCAGCTTTCCCTGTCCCAGGGGTTTAACCAAACAGACTTTGGGATCAAGGAATGCTTCACAGAGAAAAAGACATTGAAACTGAGTTGTGACGTAAGTGAGAGCTCCAGGCAGAGGGAGTTATCTGTGAAAAAGCCACATGACAAGTGAGATCATGGGTCATTTAGAAAAGTGAATATTTAACTTTGTGTCTCTTTGTAGCCTGAGGATGGAGTGTGGTAGGGATGAAGCTGAGAAATTGACTGAGGTCAGCTCAGATAGGGCCTTGAAGGTTATATACAGTAGCGTCTGGGAGTCATTTCAAGGTTTAAGCAGGCAGTTGACTTTCAGAGATTCTGAACTTAGAAATACCATTTAGCAAACACATTGGAGAATAGTTCACAGCTAGTTTGGAAGGGAGTCAGAGAGATGCTGGAGAAGTCTCTTTTGAGAGTCCCTTAAACAGCAAGGAGATCAAACCTGTTAATCCTAAAGGAAAACAACCCTGAATATTCACTGGAAGAACTGATGCTGAAGCTCCAATACTCTGGCTCAACCTGATGCAAAGAGCTGACTTATTGTAAAAGACCCTGATGCTGGGAAAGATTGAGGGCAGGAGAAGGGGATGACAGAGGATGAAATGGTTGGATGGCTTCATCAACTCAATGGACAAAAATTTGAGCAAGCTCCAGGAGATGGTGAAGGACAGGGAGACCTGGTCCACGGGGTCACAAAGAGTCAGACATGACTGAGTGACTGAACAACAACAGGGAGACCTATTATGATGATGGAGGAAAACCTAGATATGGCAATGGGCCCAAAGATATGGCAGTGGGTCCAAAGATTGGGCAACAGACTCAACATCTACTAGGCAGAAACTGTACATGGTGGACTTGAATGTGAACAGAAAGGAAGAAGGATAAATGCTGTATCTCTGTTTAGCTCTTACTTTATTTTGTCTTATTTTTTGTATAAACCACTCCCAAAGAGGCATTACTACCCTCAACAAAGTTTAAAGTCCCTGATAACAGGCTGACCCTGATAAACAGGCAGTCTTTCAAATCAGCTACAGACACTTCATGCTGCCTCCAGTGGTATCTGCCTGTACCTACGTACAGTCTAAATAAGCTTTTGCCAAATTTGCCAAAACACCGAATTTTCGGTAGGTAAGCTTAATTTATGATGTCATATAGGACACAACTTTTGCAAAGGAATACTTCTATAGGAAGATCATTTTGAGAAAGACCTACTGTTGGGTCATTCCATGTTCATCCATCCACTTTTCATTTCACAATTGTCTGTTGAGTATATCTCACAAACAGGACAACAAGCTTACTGCCTGAAGCTTATTCTATCAGGGGAGGAAAAAGACATGGAAACAAATAAAATTAAAATATAAATACATATAGGTATAGTTGCCAAGGCGGGGCAAAATGGAGTAAGAAGTGAAAACAATGGACTAAGGAGGAGGTAATAATTAAGCTAAAAACTAGGTGATAAGAACATGGCAAGATACATGAGAAGAATATTCTAGGCAGAGAGAAGAGTGAAGTGCAGAGAGCCTGTGTATCTGGGACTTAAAGGGGAGGGGGATGGAGCCTGGGGGTGAGTTCAGAAAGGTGGGGAGCTCATGGAGGGACTCCAAAGTCATGAAAGAGAATTTGGATGTTCAGATCAGCATGATCTGACCATGAAGATATTTGTCTCCCCAGAGATGCTATCTAAGCCCGTTCCTCATACCCTGGGAGGAAAGAAGAGCAGTTTTCCATGACTGTGTCTTTCCTGGGAAGGTTCCACAGGGAGCAGGCCACATCATATCTGTGACCTTCATGTAGTAACATTTCACCTGGGCTGTGCTCCAGCAGCTTCGGCAATCGTAGGAATTATTTACCCAGGCACAGGAATGTACACAGCACTTGGTCCACCGGGGGAGCTGAGCCTAAGAACAAAGTCTCTGTTGTGTGCCTGCTTGAGTAGGGAGCCCATTCCTCTGTCCCCTGCCTCTCCCTGGACCCTGAGGACCAGGGACATGATGATGGACCAGAGCAGAGCCAAGGAGCCTGAAGTGACTAAAGCATCACACAGAGATGCTAGAGAAGAAATGGAGGGCAGTGCTCCAGACGTGCCAGATGGCAGCCAAGTGCAAAAGCAATGGTTGTAGATGATGACCCTGAGGTTGAAAGGTGGAGAAATGATGGCTGAGGAGAAAATCTGGCTTTGAGCCTGTTACAGCGGAACAGTATCACAGCATCAGAATCACAGCTGTGAGACACTGGTCTCTTCTGGTTTCCCCAAGAAGAAACAAGCGATTGTTGGTTTCCCCAAGGAGAAACAAGTGATTATTTCTGAAACTCCAGTGGAAAAAAAAAATGAGAGTCAAAGACAAGTTCAATGATAAAAGCAAAACTGGGTGTATCAGGCTCCCATTTTCCTCCATCCTGTTTTCACACCAGGTCTTCTCTAAACCTTGAAGAAGCAAGAGAATTTCTTAGAGTAAGAAAAAGAGACAGAATTGGAATTCTTATAAAGAGGGAAAATATCAATGTCAAAAGGGCTCTGGTGAGTAAGATTTGTTTTATTTTCTCTTATAAAGATTAAAAATATAAGAGCATGCAATGGTGTTTTGGTCACTGTCATTCTCCCTCTGTCCTGACCCTCTCCCCATAAACAAAAATATCCCCCATCCTTAGAAGAAGCCTGTTCTCAATTATTTGTAGATTCAGAGATGATGGCTCCTTTCGCTTGTTGTGAATGTGACTGGGACCATACCATCCACGCTGGGGTCTTGAGCTCTTTCGCTCAGTCACCAGAATTTCATCAATGCCCTCACAGTTGACTGGTGCCCACGTGTTGGTGATCTCACAGATACACCATTGTAATGCTTCACTATGGTTTTTCCTTGGAGGAGCAAGTGGGGGTTGGGGTGTCCTGCATAGGTTCCAACATGTACAAAACACTGCTGTCAGAACTGTACCCAGTGTGGTAGCCTGAGCATATCACTGTAATCAAGGGGAACCACATTGGCTCCTGGTCAAATGCTGAATTGATTTTAAAATTGCTTTGATGACTTATATATTCAGTGCACAGTTTGGGGCCCCTGTTTATCTCTCCATATTAGCCGAGTCGCAGCTTGAGAGCATTTGATGCTTGCTCTATTGGCCATTTGAAAATATAGGTTTAAGTCACATGGAGCATGTGCTTTCAGTTGCTGTCTCACATTTGGAGTTCATTCCTGGCTGGCCTCCAAAGCACTAGATGAATAGATCTCTTTAAGATGAAATTTCAGTTTTATCTTTACACGGAATGCATTTGAGTTAAACATATACATAAGTTGTGCATGATCTTATTTTGGGTTATACAGCACAGGAGAGCTTGAAAGAATAGAAGAGGAAAAGAAAAAAAACATCACCCAGCCTATTGGTTACATTGGTCACATGTTCCCTGGTTTACCTTCCAAGTTTAGCCAGGTGTTCCAGCCAGCAGGAGGTCTGCCTTTTGCCCAAGTCTCCCACCAGGAAAGAGAAGACAATCTTGCCAATGTAGAGTGAAAATTCAGCATTGGACCAGAAAAATGAGACGTCTGTTCACTGAGGAATTGATTCATGAAAGAAAGGAGGAGGGAACTGAAATAAAAACCCAGAGGAAATCTGAACTGCAGATCTGGGGGACAAGCTAAGCTTTTGTGCTATGTGTTAGATTAGCGAGGATGATAATTACCTGAAATTAGGAAAACGAAAAGCAAGACAGGAATGTGATAGCCTGAAAAACCAGAGTCCCCAGAGTCCTACTTGTCCTGTCATGACTGCCTGATCTTGCACAATTTTTCCCAGGGTGAGTATAACACAGAATTCCGCATGCTTAGGGACATGTTTGATGGATTAAACTAAAATCTAACCTGGGATATCCATTACATTGCAAGATGCATGCTTAATATACATGGAGTTGGGAGGAAAGTGTTTATGATGGGAGGCAGAGATGAGTCAAGCCTACTTTTTAAAATTCATAAGATTAATGCTCATGTTACTCAAGGTCCAAAGAGTTCATGATTTCACTTTCTGATCATGCTTTAGTTCCCATCCCCACTAGAAAGATGTCAGTTGTTTCAATCCTGTCTCCAGAGAACTAAAATATCCTGAAGTCATTTCCAGGGGTGTAAAATGATAGCAAGCAAGCCCTGAATTAGCATTCTTCAACCCTTTCAGGGCTCAGTGTCCCCTGGAAAAGAAGCACAAAGAAAACATTACAGCCAATCCTGGTGATGCTCTATCAATACCACTATTTTGTCTTCCAAAACACGGGGCCTAAATGCTGAATATGACAGAGACAGGTATATTAAAGCTGGATCAGCTGGCTAGGGTATGAAGACAGCTGAAATATTCACATCTCTAAGGTTGCCAATCCAGGTGATAAAGGGTTAAGACCTAAAGTCAAGGAAAATATGATCAGGTGGTCTGGACCAGTCAACACATTTCAGAATAATGGTTTGAAGTCTGAGCATCGAAGATAAATTTCCAGTGGTGCTCAGGACACTTAAGTTTCAGGGCCCCTCATTTTGTACAGATTCTGAGAGGAGCCCTAAGTATGTGTTCCTGTGGCCGTGTGTTTTCATAAAACTTGTAAGATACCTTAATTACCATGGATACAGACTGCCATATCTTTCCACTTTGTCTTGCCCTCCTTCATGTTGGGAGGCCATGTACATTTTGAGTGTCTGATAATGGGAAGTCAAGTAGGCGATGCCTTGGCTTGGGTTTAGTATGATATACTTACGAGTTTTTCAGTAACTTCTGTGTGTAATTACCACTAATCATCCAGGGTAACAATGACTTCTAATAATGGACATCTCACCCACAGGTCCAATTCATCCAGTTGGGTCCTAAAGGTCCAAAGTCTGAAGTAGTATTGTGATATGAATTAGTTCTACAGTACCAGCACCAAATGGAGAAGGAAATGGCAACCCACTCCAGTACTCTTGCCTGGAGAATCCCATGGACAGAGAAGCCTGGCGGGTTACAGTCCACGGGGTCACAAAGAGTAGGACACAACTGAGCCCACACACACACACCCCAGCACCAGAAGTTTGTGGGTAGCAAAAGAGAAGCAAGTTCTGTAATGCATGAAGCCAGAAGCTTTTCTGGCTTCTTTTCTGAATTTGTTGATGTTTGTGGTATCTGACAGCCTTTTGAAATGTCGAAGTTTATTTCTTTTTTGCATTCTACATAAATATTTCATTTCATATCTACTTTATATTACAGCTGTGTAGAATAATCTTTTTTCCAAAGGAGTTCTAAAGGCTTGGATTTATCCCTGCCAATCATTCAGGGTGGTTTCCAGGAAGTCACCAAAGAGCATCACAGACAGTAGGCAGAGGGTTAGTATAGCAACATTTTTGGAACTTGAGATTTCAGAAGCTGAAAGAGCTATATGATCAACATTGCTAAAGATTCTGGTGTAGCTCTGACTAACCCTGCCTGACCAGTTCTTCACTGGATTCTGAAAAAAGTCTTTCACTTACAAACGGCCTCTTCATAGGAAAAACAAAGCATTTTTAAAGGAGAGCCCGGTTCTCCCAGGGTTATAAATTGCATACCATGTTTTTTTCCTACCAATGCTGTCATGCTCCAAGGGCTGGACAGAGTACCGTGTTGAAGAAACTGTGATAATCCATAACATATATTTGGTTAAAACTTCTATTATCACTGAACCCTAAGTATTGGGTTGGCCAGAAAGTTTGTTTGGGATTTTCTGTAAAATGTGATAGAAAAACCTGAACAAACATTTTGGCCAACCCAAAATGAGGTCTCAAATCCAGCAGCCCCTCCCTCTTGCCTCAAATCCCTGTCTATGCTCTACCAGGATGCCAAGCTCCTCCCACCTTCCAGGATAAAATAAGGACATGAAAACCAAGCTCATTATGATTGACTTAATCACT
The DNA here is from genome assembly GCF_027580195.1 of Bos mutus. Classification (NCBI taxonomy): domain Eukaryota; kingdom Metazoa; phylum Chordata; class Mammalia; order Artiodactyla; family Bovidae; genus Bos; species Bos mutus. The sequence continues at coordinate 77,091,512 of NC_091623.1, forward strand.
AGAACACATTCTCTCTTCCATTTCTAACAACCCTGGAGTATTCTTTTGCACAAACACCAGGGTTTGTTTACTGTCCTGACATGTTTTATTAGATCTCAACCTATTTCTTTCATAGTTCATCTATAACCCATACTCCAAAGAATGTTAATTCATAAAAGTAGCTGATGGAATACAGTGTGGTGTCAGGACCTATTAACACACATCTTTCTGCTGTACAAGGCATAATTTGGACATTAAGATCTCAAGCTGTTTAAGTCCAGCCCATGGGTTAAAGTAAGGTATCTTCAGTACAGGCAAGGTATTAAGAATTACAGCAAACTGGCTACAATTTAAGAGAAACAAGACCTAATAACCCAGAAAAAGTGAAGAAGAGGCAAGTTTAATCTCACATATTAAAACTGACCAAAAGTTTCTGAGAATTTAAAGCTACTTTTAGGTATACATGCATTATATGGATACTTTATATCATGAATATTATGCATGTGGCAGCAACCAGTTATAAAGCTACATTCTGAGATATGTTGCTGTCAACTATCAGTTTAAAAAAAATTAATCATATGTTCAAAGTGATCAGAATGAAAGAATAAAACATAGTTCCATCATTTTAAATGACAAGTAAAGACAACACTCAGTATGAACACCACGCAACACCCAGATTACTTCCTCTATCCTTTACCAACACAAAACAGTAAAGTTTTACTGGAAAGGTACCCAAATCATAAACAGCATCTGATGATATCTAGTCTTTAAATGGCCACCAATGATCCCTGCCTCCTAGCATTCACACCCCTGAAGTCTCATCCCACACTGTATTAGATTTGGTCTATATGGCCAGCAGAAAATGGCAGAAGCGATGACACATTACTCTTGAGATTAGGATATATGAGACTGTGGCTTCTTGGGTACTCTCCTGCTTTTCCTTTAATCCCTGCCTCCCTCCTTCCCTCTCTCCTTCTCTGCCTCTCTTCCTCTCCTTCCCTCTCTCCCTCCCCTGCCCTCTCTCTCTCCTTCTTCCCTTCATCACTTCTGCGGAAACAAGCTGCCATGTTGTAAACAGACCTACGAGAGGTGCCGAAGATAGGGAAACTGAAGCCTCCAGCCAAGAGCCAGGAAGGCACTCAGCAGTGCTTACATTCACCTGAGTGGAATGAGATTTGATGGTACACCCTACCCCCTACACACACCAAGTCACTACTGGCAGAGGACCTACCTCTGTGACCTCCCAGAGATGAGAAAAGCCTAGGTGGAGACTTAAAACTGAGACGGCCACACGCTAAAAACTATTCATCTCCCTTATTCAGCCACACTATAAACAAGTACACTTAGAGGCCAAGAGAATGGGGTAGAAGAAAACAAAACCATCAGTGGTTCTGTTCTGTTTCCAGTTCCAGTTTACACATCTTCATTTTTTTGTTGGAAGATAGTTGCTTTACAAGGTTGGGTTAGTTTCTGCTGTACAATGAAGTGACTCAGCTACATATACATATATATATCCCTTTTCTCTTGGGCCTCCCTCCCACCCCACCCCCCATCCCATCCATCTAGTTCATCACAGAGCATTAAGCTGAGTTTCCTGTGCTGTAGAGAAGATTCCCGCTAGCAATCTCACATGTCTTCTTAATCCAGGAGAAAACTACAAGCTCAAGCCCCACACTTTAGAGGCACATTGAAATCACATGGCACCAGATTTCTTACAGTCAATTTCTTTGAATATGACTTTGCATTTGCTATGCATTTAGAGATTGTTTCTGATAAGTCAATAGCACTTTTCAGAAACTGTTAACTTATGCAATATGTCAAGTAAGATCAGCATTTTTTAACCTACCAGGGGAACAGAATATGAAACATTCAATTTTGAAAGTTCCCAAGGTAGAGGCACTAGTGGCTAATTCACTGATATTTCTGGTGCTGATTCTATAGACAAGAAATCAATATTTCTAATCCTAAACTTGGGAGAGAAACAGAGTACATTTCTAAGTGATGATACAGATTTTAGGATGCCCTTTCCTTTTTCTTTCTTCCTCCTTCTATGAAAGACTCTCATTGGTGACTTTTTTGCTACTATACTCTGGAATCCCTCTCACACTGCTCATTACAGAGCAAGCATATACAAGACATATCAAATGGTTTGATCTTAATCACGTCCTTTCCAAATCAAACCTAATGAGATCATATGAAAAAGAAAAATAAACAGTAACATTTAAAAACAGTATTATATAAATAACAAAGACAGCAAGAGAAGTAATACAAAGGCACATTGTAATATCTTCTGAGTGAATTCTAACTTGATTCAAAGATGAAATACATGCAGTACGCTGAAGAACTAGAGCTGATATGTAACCAAGAAAGACTGAGAGCCAAAGCAACATATAGTCTTTATTCTACTAAGCTATCAAAGCAAAGGAGAGATTGTTCTGATTCCATAGAAATTACCAGTCTTCACACATTGGAAAAAATGAAAACAAGAGAAGTGCTATACTTTTACAGGTAATAGTGAGTAATTCTTCCCAAGTATGTCCCAAGGCTTTTCCATGGAGCATTCCCTGCTACTCAGTCCTGGAAGTTGTCTCATAAACTCCACACAGAAATCCACTTCATCTTCCAGAAGATGCTATAAGTCATAAACTTCTCATTCCAAGCAACCAGGAAATAGAACTTTATTTACAAAGTTAAAATAGAAGCTGCAATAAATAATTCTTGTCAGAAACCTAAAAATAATTTTTAACTCCTAATTACTATAAAAATAAGACAGGGCAATGTTGGAGCCCAAGTTTCCAGCACTTCCTGGCTATGCAAATATCAAAGCGTCACTTGGCAACAGCTGGACAAACAACAGAGTTTTGTGTCTACCAAGACAAAGCAACTGGCCATCACTGAGATGCCTTTAGGGGAGGACGGGGTGGGGGTGGGGGACTGGCAGTTCCTTGATGAACAAGATTATTATCTGTAACCCACCCTAGCCATTTCTTTCTTTTTTTTTTTTTTTGCTTTCCCCAGAAGTCACTTGTTAATTTCCCATTAGACTGAATCGAAAGGCAACACTCTCAAGTATTGAATCAGCATCTGGCCATAACGCAAAGCAACTGTGTCAGTGAATCAGCACCTTTCTAAAATTGAATTTGACCAATGAAGCAAGCAGTCTGTTAAGAAGTTTTGTGTTCAACAACATCTGTCACTCATGGAGAGATTTCCCACCGCTCTAAATTTCCTATTTGCTAAATAGTTCCCACATCACTGATAAGTTCAGTCTGATTTTGCTCAGCTAATACTCTTCTGTGGAATTAGATGTCAAGTATTGGTGGAATTACCCAGCAGAATAGACTGCCTGGGTTTGAACCTCACTATACCGTATACTAGTTTTGTGTTCCTGGGCAAGTAACTTCATCTGATTTCAGCAGTGGTAAAGAGGAAATAACAATAGAACCCGTTTTAAAAGGTGGCTCTGAGTGTTAAGCGCCAATGAGCATGTCACATGCTGGGCACAATGCCAGGCATTAAGCAAGTGCTCAGGAGGTAGTAATCCTCCTCATTCTTGTTTTTTTCAGTCTTATTTCTATTGTTGTTATTATTACTGGTGCCAAACTATGAGAGTTCATTTCCTAAAATGGATGCCTAGTGTTAAAGTTATTAGCAATGTTAGCAATGTTATTAGAAAGCACACTTATCAAGCCCAAACGTGTACAGGCTTACAGTAAGTAAAGAAGAAATAGGGTATGGGCTTTATACTCTCAGAATTAATCACGGGTACTCTGTTGTTCCATTTGAGTCATGGAGCTGTTTCTCTCAATAATCTGCATGATGATTACTTTACATCTCCTGTTAAAACATATTCCAATCTCTTCTTAAACCCAGACTCATACTCTGCATAATAATTCTCAACTTCTCCAGTGATCGAATCCACAGGATAGATGATGAAAAGAACTTTGAGAAATTCATCTCCACTCCAAAGAACAAAGCCATAGCCAACAGGGAATCTATAATTTACTCATGTTCATATTCAAATTTATATATGAAGGCACCAATAAGGAAAACCCAGGGAAGCTGTAGGCTAAATAACTCATCCACAAGAAAAAAAAGGCGAGGGGCTCTGAAATGATGACTTCTTCATAAAAGCAAAATTCCTGCAGGGCAAGTGACCTGATTGGTTTTTAATGGAGTGCAGAGTTTAATCCAATTATATACTAAATCACACTGAAATCAAGTCAGGATCCCTCTAGCTGATTATAAAAATGAATGAATCTAAGAAGATGCCATTCTATTGCTCTCCTAAAGAACTTACTCTTCCCTTCACGCTACGGTCATCATTCCATAACATACAGAGACGACTTGCAGGCAACTCTTTGAGTCAAGATACACATTTAGTCAACTGCCTTTTTGGAAAAATCCTTCTTCTCTTTCTGAGGTTGGGGAATAATGAAATAATTCATTTCAAATAATATAAGGCAATATACTTTGACAAAGGGTTGTGAGTAATAATGCAAAAGTCAACTGACATCTATTTGGAGCTTAGCAAAAATAAGCCAAGTAATTGATGTGTTTGAAGTTCCTACATAAGTAGAGGACTAACATTTACATCAATGGATGGAACTCATCTTGCCACGGTAAGAAAAAAAGAAAGAAGAAGTAAAGAATAACCATTTGTTGAGAGCCATTATGAGTTGAACAACTGTAATTTATGTAGACTGTCATTTACCTTCATAACAATTCTATGATGAAAAGACTTGTCTCCATTTTAGGAATGATGAAAGAAACTGACATCCAAAGAACTTAACTGACTGGCCAGTGCTCCATAGCTACGACAGACTGAGCCACCAGCGAGCAAAACTGTCCATGTTCTTTACACAATGTGTGTGTGTTAGTCACTCAGTCATGTCCGACTCTTTGCGACCCCATAGACTGTAACCCGTCAGGCTCCTCTGCCCATGGATTTCTCCAGGCAAAAATACTGGAGTGGGTAGCCATTTCTTTCTCCAGGAGATCTTCCTCACCCAGGGATGGAACGTCCGTCTCCCACATTGCAGGCAGATTCTTTACTGTTTGAGCCACCAGGGAAGCCCACTTTACATTTAATGTTAACCTGCAAATAGACCAAGCTATTACATACCCATGGACATTAACTTTGAAATAAGTTTAAAAATTATTAATTTGGGTGTTAAGAATGTACAGTGTGTTTTGATATAGAAGTATCCTTGTAAATGACAGACTGGAAGATCAGTTTGCAAACAATTAATGAAACCAAAATTTCATATAAATGCTTAATCGCTACTGCATTAATTGTTGGTGATTTTGCTTTGCTTTACTTTCTTGGATTAGGTGTTTGGGTTTGTTGTGGGAGAACGAAAGCAAAAAACTGCAATTTATAACTCCAGGTATTAGCCAGGGACTATCTGATTGCAAGAAACAAAAACATTTAAATTAGTTTCAGGCAAGTAGGAGGAACAAGAGGAATGAGGCTCAGATGGGAAGCGAGCAGAAACAGACATTCTTACCCTCCAACACTGAGGGGGTCACTGCTAGCCTTTGCTCTGCTCTGTGAGGTTGCTTCTTTCTTCTCTCTCTCAGGGTAATTTTCTCTGCCTCTCCATACTCAGGGGAAAAAATGCCCTACTTTATATCATGTCCCAGTTCAAATACATCCTTAAAAAAAGCAACCTCTGAATAGGTTAGTAAATACTCTCCGGAATATCTGGTTCACTGGAAGCTTGTATTTATTTTCTGCTCCAGCAGCAGAAAGGGACTCTCCAAACTCTCAGAGCATCAACGTGTGTCTTAGTCTGCTCAGGCTGTTATAACAAAAAGCTACAGACTGCCTGCCTTAAACAACAAACATTTATGTCTCACAGTCTTGAAAGCTGGGAAGTCCAAGATTAAGGTGTTGATAGATTTGAAAGATGGTAGACATCTGCCTTCTGTGACATCCATGTCTTCCTATGGACAAGAGAGAGGTCTGGCATCTTTATCTTCCTGAAAAGACACTAAATCCCATCTTGGATATCCACCCTCATGACCTCATATAAATCTCATAACTTCCCCAAGGTCTCACCTCCAAATACCTTCACATAAGGGGTCAGGACATCAACCTGTGAATTTGAGGGTGAGACAAATATTCAGTCCATGACAACTTGTGCCACCATCGCCTTGGCTCTCAGGCACACACACCCCCACCACCATCACCAGCATCCCCACATTTCCTAGCCCTCTTCCTGATCTTTCTTCTGCTGCTAGCACTTCTATTTCTAGAAGTGAAATAGATCTTCATTAACCAATATTAACCAATAGATCTTCATTAACCAATATTAACCAAAAAAAGCTTCAGGAAGAGTTGTTGGCCAAAGACCTCTGGAGAAGAGTAGTCTGGGCCCTGCGAGTTCTAACAGCATCTGCAGATCTCCTGGAGGGGTCCCTGATGGATGAATCTCCAAAAGTAGCATTCTTTGGGCAGACTTGGGGATACCCGTTTTGGATTCTATTTCAGGTACAATCATCAGACACAGTGCCATGTACAAACTTCTTTCGTCTAAACATCAGTTAAAAAGCCTGCAGGATCTGAGGAAATGACCCCTAAATTCTATAGTTCTGTGACATGGACACTATACCAGTTTAGCCATTCCTCCATTTATTATCATTTAAAGTCAACATAAATATACTTGATGCTTAAGCTACATTTTCTCCCATATTCCAAGATATTTTACCTATTTCTGAACTTATGCTGTATACTTATTTTTAGTTCTTCAAAAATCACGATCAGTCACAAAGTTGTGTTGCTTGTATGAGTTCGCCTCTGGTTCTAGCACTCCAGGGGATTCATTTATTCATTCATTCTTTCAACCACTGCTTAGTGAGCACTTCTGCCAGGCATAAGGAAAAGTGCCAGACATACCAGGCCCTCACAACAAGCTGAACCTCAAGAAAACTGATCACCACAAAACAGCAGCAACGAATACTAGCAGCTTCTATGAAGGCTAACTCATATGTCAGGCTAAAATATCTTTAGAGAACAGGGAGAAAGTATAACTGATGTTTGTCAAGTACCTCTGTGGCTGAGAAAGCTGAGTCCTTACCAGACTCAAAGCAGCTTCATTAAGCTGTCTTCTGACAATTAACAGTGTCACAAAGAACTCATATACAAACATGCAGAAAGGGAATGGGGAGGGAGCGGTGACGGAGAGGAACTGGTGATTGGTTGGTTCCTAACCTCTATGCGTTTCCATTTTTATTTTCTTGCTAGGAGTGCCGAGGGGTGTGGTGGAGACGGAAAGCATGTCAGAATCCGTCATTCATTATGTGACGAGTGAAAGTGTTAGTCACTCAGTTGTGTCTGACTCTTTGTGACTCCATGGACTCTAGCCTGCCAGGCTCCTCTGTCCATGGAATTCTCCAGGCAAGAAGACGGGAGTGGGTTGCCATGCCCTCTTCCAGATCTTCCCAACCCAGAGATCGAACCCAGGTCGCCCATATTGCAGGTGGATTCTTCACTGTCTGAGCCACCAGGGAAGCCCAAGAATACTGGAGTGGGTGCTCTATACCTTCTCCAGGGGATCTTCCTGACCCAGAAATCAAACCGGGGTCTCCCACATGGAGGGTGGATTCTTTACCAGCTGAGCTACCAGGGAAAGCACACTGTAACAAGGATGGTTCCCAGAAGTCCTAGCCAGCTAGCCAGCTGTGCAGGGTCTTCCTGGGCATTTCATGAACACACATCACCATCATAAGCACAGGTCCAATAACAGAGACCTGTGCTTCACGTGATTGAATTTTTCCCTCCCTGTATTAGTCAGACTTCTCCAGAGAAACAGAAATTGAATATATACATTTTTTCAGAGACAGAGACAGACTGATTTATTTTGAAGAATCCACTCAAACAATTATTGGAGGCTGAGAAACCCCCAAAACCTGTCCTCTATAAGCTCTGGAGACTCAGGAAAGCCAGTGAGGTCATTCAGTCTGAGCCTAAAGGCCAGAAAATGAGGACAGTCAATGATGTAAATCCCAGTCCAAGGGCAGGGAAAAGATGAGGTGAGATGTCCCAGCTCCACAGCAAGGCAGGAGAAAAGTGGCATATCCTCCTCCCCTACCTTTTGTTCTCCTGGACAGACTGAATGACAGCCACCCACACTCAGGAGGGCAGTGTTCTTTACTGCATCCATTGACTTGAGTGCTAATCTCATCATAGAAACACTCCAGACACACCCAGATCTAACGTTTAATATGCTCTTTGGGCATCCTGTAGGCCAGGCAAATTGACACAGAAAACTAACCATCACATCACCTAACACATCTCTATGGGTTTGTATTCTACCTGAATACTTTATAAGGAGGGCTAAGGTGAGATGGGGCCCAGAGTAATTACAGAAATGTGATATAAAAGCAGCCATAGGCTTCCCACAAGCCAAAAATGTGCCAGAAGCCTAATTAAGGAACAAGAAGGAAGATCTGCCAGGCTCTGCTTCTCTTTCCTAATATCTTCATGTTCCCATCTCCTCTCCATTCCCATGCTGCCATCTTGACTCATTGAAACTGGGGTTCCCAGTGGGCCTCCCTCAAGCTATGTTTTCTGTTCTTCAATCCTATTTTCAAAACTTAGATTATCTTCCCCTACTGAGTCCATCACAATCCTCCTGTCTCAGAAATCTGATTCTGTCCACATCAAATATGTGGACCTGGCATTCAAAGTTTCCTGTTCTCCATTCCCGTCAAACTGGTCTCACTCCCACACATGGCATGCTCACTCCTGCCTCTCTGCCATACTCCTCTTCTTGAACACTTGACTACTTTACCATCACGAGCTTGAATCTTTCTGTCCTTTCTACTCCCTGCACAAAAATCAGCTGTGACCACTCTGGCCTTCCCCAGTTGAAGGTCCTTTCACTGAACACCTCCAATGCTGTATCAAACAATTTTGCAAGTTATGATGTATTTTAGCATCTTTTAATCTTGTCTCTCCAGTTAGACTGTCAATATCTGGCACTACACCTGTGATATAAACTCTATAGGTTTTCAAGAAATGAAAGAATAAATGATCATACAGGCCATATCATCTATCTTATTTATCCTCACATATTGAAGTCACCCAAGGTAAGTACCAATGTTTAATCCAAAAGCATTTATTAAATGGTTTCCAATTGTAGCACCTGGAAGAGTCCTGGAGTAATAATAATGTAGGCAAACTCATGCCTTCACAGAGCAGAGCACATGAGTAAGAAAGATGGCATCAAAAGTATAAATAGTTAGCTGAACAATCTGGATATATAGAAGATGATAAGACAGCTGCCATGTACAAGCCAAGGACTCACTCAAGCAGGAGAGTGGATTTTAGGGCAGTAAGATGAAGGCAGAGAGCAAGAAGTGTCAATGGATTAATAATGAAGAAGGGCATAGAGAAAATTGTCCATATTTCAGTTTGGACAAGAGAAGGGGTAAAGTAATAAAGAAAACAGGCAAAAGATGTATAGGCAACCAGAGACCCATTTAGCCCTGTCTCCAAAATGAGACTATGTGCCTGTCAAGAGTTGGAGCAGGGGCTTGTTTGTTAATTTGTTGATTCTAACTCCAAGTATCAGCATATATATAGTATCTATTCATTGTTTCCAGGTGTTCTGTGTGGGTTCTCTTGGTGATTCATTGGTTCATTTACCATTTTATTAGGTACTTACTGTTGGTTAGATTTCCTGCCAGGTGATGTTAAAGCATACAAGACACTGGGCTGGCCCTTCAAATGAAAATAAGACTGACAAACAGGAAGAAAAATGATACTGCAAGAAGAGAATCAGAGTCCTTATGGGTGGGGCAGGAGTAACCCTTCAAGTGTCCAGAGAAAGAAGAGCCAGCTTCGGAAGCAGCTGCTGTTGTGGAAATTGTTCTACGCAATTTCTACGCAATTTAAAAAGCCAGCTTTTTAAAATGAGTTTAAGGTGTACATTTCAGGTTTTACACTTTACTCTAAGTGGTATCCAGATAACAATAACAACAAATACTTAGATAGCACTTACCGTCTGCCAGGATGTACTTTAGATGCTCTTCAAATGTTCATTGATTGAATCTTCTCACAACCCTGTGATGAGATAAATACTATCTTCAGCCACATTTTAAAGGTGAGGAAACCAAAGAAGAGTTAAGACCCTTGTCCAACCAAGGTCACAGAGATTGGCCATGGTGGAACCAGCACTCACAGTGGGGAGCTGGGCTCCAGAATCCATGTTCATGAGCAATACATTTAAGGCAATATCACACATGGACATGGAATACATCCCAAACACTACTTAAATCAAAGGTGATTGTACAATCAACGGGTCCTAAAAATCCAAGAACTCTGTACTTTGATGTGTTACATTGAATTGGGATAGGAATTTGGCTTGATTTAGCAAATATTTATTTAGCTGTGGCGGATTAAGAGATGAGTAAGATGCAGTCACTCTCCTTAAGGAGGTCAATATGTAGTGGGAGACACAGATAAGCAAACAGCTTTTCACAGCGCACTGTGCTAAGTGCTGTAGTAGTATTTCTATTGTGTCAACAAAGCTTGTGGGCTGCTGAAGACAAAGGGATTAATGCTGTCTGCCAGGTTTCACAGAGGCGGTAACCACTGAGCTGAGGCTTCACAGAAGAAAGACTGCACTCAAGTGGGGGGGGCCACGCATGGGACAGAGGACCTTCCAGGGACGGCTGTGCAGAGAGCTGATAAGGAGTGATCATAAAACGGTACCATCGCAGTCCCTAAATTCTGCTTTGGCCTCGCCAGTCCTTTTCCTCAAGATCTCTCAGGGTATATGTGCACAATAAAGGCAAAATCAGGCCAGCTAATATTTCCTACTTAGTTTCCTGACTCCCCTTCCCCGCATCTTAGTAAAAACTCTGAGAAGCTGAGACCCATGGAAAATGCCTTTAAGTCAGAATGGCTGAAACGCCCTAGAATCGCAACACAGCAGAGAAGGCCTGCTTTACTTCACCCCAAACCCAAAGTGTCTGTCTCATGACTCTGGCTGGAGAAAAAGTCAATCCTGAATATAGTGCAGAGTAAAAGGAGCCAGACACAGAGAGCGGGACACAAGGACTTGGGTGGTGAGAGACACACAGAGAGGGGAGCCTCCCAGGCCTTCAACAACTCCAGCCAAGGAAGGGGAAGCCGGGGATGCAGGAAGGAACGGGAGAGAGAACCGGGCTGCGGCAGGGAGTGGCCTCCGTGCCCGTGTCCACTCCTGCCTTGTGAGAGCCTCCCAAGTGTTCACAATACATGCACTGCTGCTTTTATTTTATTTTTTAAATAGAGTGTACTAAACTCTTCAGCCACTGGCAGTTCTTATAAGGGACTGATGAGAGCACCCACTCCTCCCTAGAAGGAGAATGAGGGTAGTGAGGGGGAGGCTGTGGGAGCAACACATCACATCACAAGGAGGCCTCAGGTCCCACCGTGGGTTCAGGGCATGGGTCTAACCGCACTGTGCAGAGCATCCAGCTCATGGGGAAGAGTTAAAGCAATGAGGTCACGTCCCTCTGACAGACTCAGTTTCTCCATGTGAAAGTGAAAGACATTGTTTTGGCATCTCAGTCGGCAGCACTGATTTCTGACATCCTAACAATTTCTGCTCACAGCTGGGGTGACAGAGAAGGCTTAAAGCACGGGATTTCCCTTCCCACCCCTGTGGCCACAGGCTTGTTACAGACCTCCCCAGCCCTCTTGAGAGAGAGACCTCAGTAAGATGGCAGTGATGCCTGCCCCACAGGGTGGGTGGGATGAGTCAATGAGAGAAAGTCAAGGGCCTCACCAGGAGCCTGGCCCACGAAACTCACTGGTGGTTCCTCTATGAGGACCATCCTTGCCCGCCTATTCTATGGGCATGGACATAATTAATGTTATTTATCATAGGATCAGGGCAGGATTGAAAACTAACTCCATGTATTTTGAAGCAAAATGAGTTTAATACAGGGACCGAGGGGTTTATAAAACCACTGAAAAGAGTGAGAGATGTCTAGAGCAACCCAGAAACCTAGCATGGGGCCTGCTAACTCAAAGGCACAACTAGAGCCACAGCCCAGAGTCTAATCTGAAGCCCCTAGTGCAGCAGGAAGCAGGAAAATGGACATGAGGAGCAGCACTCAGAGATGAGACACGAGATCAAGAAGGGGCCACGACTCGCACTGCTTCTTGACAACCAGTTAAGAGGGGATCGGAAGTCAATGCAGGAAACCCACGGTCTGGCTGGTCATTAAGACAGTGGGGATCCAAAAGAAGCCCAGCTCTCTTCTTCCAAATTTCCTGGGAGAACTTCTTAAGTGGAACTTAACTTTTAGGCAGACTTTTAGCTGCAAGGGAGGCTGAGAAATATAGTTTCAAAGTAGACAACCATGTGCCAAGCCAAAACTCTGATTATAAAAGAAGGAACACAACTGTGGAATTCAGTACACAATGGGAGGATGAGACACGTGAGAGCGGAGAAGAATATCACTGAAGACCCAGGGCAAAGAAAGAGGAATCAGCAAGAACAACTGGGTAACTGCTACAGAGTAGGGTAAGAAGGACTCTATAAAGCAAGCTAGAAACCAGATATCTGACATTGCCTAGAAGCTAAAATAGAGACCACTTCTGACTTTCCACATTTCCCCCCTTTAGAACAATGAAAACTTATGATCCTTTCTTAAATGTTCCTCTTCCCCTGAAATCCCCAAATCCCGTTTAAAGTCTCATTAACATGTCACTCTTAGATAAAACCTCATTGACTGAGTCTGAAGAAAAACAGAGATCCCCTCCTCAAAAACCTGCTCCACACGGAGCTAGTTCCAACAAAGCTGTATATGTTATCTACTTAGGTTCAATTAATGCACAAAGGAGGGATTAATAGTTACCTGTCACTAGGTTTTATGAATTTCTCTTTTAAATGCACATTTATTGTTATTGTTAGTAGTAGAAGTAATAGTAGTAGTATTCAAGATGTACTCCTTAAATCAAGAAGGCATTTACTAATTGAGCAGCAGGAGAGAAAGCAGACAACAGGTGATAATTACACATTTATCAGAAAACATTTTATATTTCAAAGTGCAGCCTCTGATGGCTGCAGCCAATTTCTCTGCTCATGCCCAGGGTGCAGGGAAGGGTTCTAGTTCTTTACTGTAAAAACAGGGTGGCAGAAACTAACAAAATAGACAGTATTGTTTTGTTTTGTTTTTGCACTCATGTCCCTAGACAGAAGCATGCATTTCTCACATTTGCTTTCTCAAGGCCTTTATTGTCTGAGCTTCCTGTTAAAAAAATCAAGCTAGTGATAGCAGACCCATGCTATCCCATCAGAATACTGAAAGCTGTGTATTACAGTACCAGGCAGAGAAGTGAGGGCCAGACAACAGGCATAATAGGAAAATATTAACACCCAAAGAAATCGATAGTAAGCAGCAGGCCATCACCACTGCAGAGCCCAGGCTACGTCTACAAAACAAAGACACCAGTATCATTGACAGAGCTTCACAAGCAAGAAAACCAAAGAGGCTGAGGGCACACAGAGATGATAGAAAGAGGCTGACGAAAGCCAGCTTTGTCCCTCCCAGCTCAGCCAGGGCGCTTACCGGGTCTCTCTAATTTAAATCAAGTCTGCATCACTAGACACAAGCTTAGCTTGGACACTGAAAGAACAGTTTTGAGCGAAACTGTGTGAACAAAGAAAGCTGGATCCATCAAACAGATAAACATGTTCAGAGTCTTTGATCTATTTTTTGTGCATGCTCTGTGTGCATTATCAACCATAACATCTATTGATAACTCCCTTCTTTGCCGGAGCAGAAGGGGCAAGAAGAGAATGTCTTTCGGAAGCACAGAAGATGAACTTTAGGGTTGGTCCTTAAGGGCTTTCTAGACTCCCTTGACCCTTCAACGCATTTAAGAGGTAGCAGTCAAGAGAAAGATCAGCAAGCAGATAAACAAACAAGGTTAAGGATGAGTGATTCTTCTGCTGGGCCTTGAACATGTACCAACAGAGAAATTATGCTGGAATATTTCCAAATCATTAGACAGTGCATTTCGAAAGATGTAGATACAGAGCACAGATACATAACCTCCACTCACATTAAACCGTGTGCTAGAGAAGGCAGGCTATCACTTGCAGAGAGATTGATCTGAAAGTCTCCATCAAGGTAATTACTCCAAGAAAAGAAAAATCCACCTTACCCCTATCCTCCTGCCTGGAACCGATGTCAAACCTTTTAAGAGACAGAGGACACATCTTAATCACATGGAGAAGGTGGAATAGTATTTATAAATATACACACTTAACTGAAGTCACAAAGTAGGAAACTCTAAGGTAATTCAAGTAAAACAAAATACCTTTGCCTTAAGATCTATATAAATAAAAATATAAAACTTTACGGGAGGACATAAAAGAAGACGCACCCCACTGAAATAAATGGAGAGATATGCCATATTGCTAGGTAGGAAGACTCAATGTTGTAACAAAAAATGCCAATTCTTTCTAAATTAATCTATAAATTCACTGCAATCTCAAGCAAAATCCCAAGAGTTCCTTTCATAGAACTGACTAGCTGATTCTCTAGATGTCTAAGAGAAAATGTACCAGAGGAATACAAAATATTTTTAATTAATTAAATGTGTGACTGCGTGCTCAGTGATGTCCAACTATTTGCAACCCCATGGACTGTTACAAATGGAGCCTGCAAGGCTCCTCTATCCGTGGAATTTTCCAGGCAAGAACACTGGAGTGGGTTGCCATTTCCTCCTCCAGGGGATCTTCTCAACCCAAGGATCAATCTTGCATCTCCTGCACTGGCAGGTAGATTCTTTACCACTGGGCCACCTGGGAAGCCCTAATTAATTAAAATAAGCAATGCAGGAGACCCCGATTCGATTCCTGGGTCAGGAAGATCCCCTGGAGAAGGGACAGGCTACCCACTCCAGTATTCTTGGGCTTCCCTGGTGGTTCAGATGGTAAAGAAGCCGCCTGCAATGTGGGAGACCTGGGTTCGATCCCTGGATTGGGAAGAGCCCCTGGAGGAGGGCATAGTTACCCACTCCAGTATTCTTGCCTGGAGAATCCCCATGGACAGAGGAGCCTGGTGGGCTACAGTCCTTGGGGGCACAAAGAGCCAGACACAATTGAGGACTAAGCACACACACACATGCTAATTAAAACAGTGCATAATTAGCACAGGAAAGTCACCTAGAACAATGAATTAGAATAATGTAAGGAATATCTGCTGAATATGTGTATATGGGGTTTTATTTTAAATTAATTGGGAAAAGAGACTAAATGGTATAAACACAATTTAATACCCATCTAGAAAATACAGGACCAATCCCTACTTCATAACATATAAGTTCCAAATGAATTTTAAAAACCAATTAGACATTATCAGAAAAGCACAGAAGGCACAAAATTTGGAAGAAAAAAATAAATTGACAAGTATAACTATGTAAATCATTAAAAAATACTGTAAAATAAAAAAGACAAGGAAGAGACCAGAAGAAAATATCTGGAACATGTAACAGAAGAAGGGATAATATTCACAATGTATGAATATATTGTACAAATTAGTAAGAAAAAAGAGGGAGAGCACTATAGTCAAATGGGCTTCCCAGCTGGCTCAGTGGTAAAGATCCAGCTGCCGATGCAGCAGATACAGGAGACGTGGGTTGGATCGCTGGGTGGGAAAGATCCCCTGAAGGAGAAAATGGCAACCCACTCTAGTATTCTCGCCTGGAAAATCCCATGGACAGAGGAGCTTGGTGGGCTGTAGTCCATGGGGTGGCAAAGAGTCAGACATGACTTAGCGATTGGGCACACACATGCATGCAGTATAGTCAAATGGACAAAAAGCCTGAAAGTCAACCACAGCAAACACCAGGGAAAGAAGCTCCCTTGGCTCCTCTCTTACTCCCCACCTCACATACAAATCATCATCAAGTTCTCTTCCTCCAGCCCCAGCACCGCTACTCTAGTTCACACTCGCAGCAACTCTCTCCCTTCTACCATGACAGCCTCTCATTTAACCCCCGTGAATCTATGCTCCTTCCAATCAGTCTCCACACTGAAGCTGGGCTGAGCTTGACGAAACATGTGCCACCTTCGTGCCTGAATCCCAGCATCCATTACTTCAGGGCCGAGAGCCAAGACCTCCCCGGCACCTACACTGCCCCACAAAGTCTGGCTTCTTACCCATCGCTTACTTTCTCAGTGTGCATGCTCCTTCCTATCACAAAGGCTCTAATCAAGCTACTCAGCTGCTCTGGATCCCTCCTTCCCCTCATCCCCATCTTATTTGAAATCTAAACTCAGTATCATCACTTCCCCAGTGAAACCTTTTCTGACATCCTAGATTAAGCCCTCGTTCCCTAATAAATGGTCTTCTATATATACCTCTTCTTTATGGTACTTGTCACATTTGAAGTACTATATTCAGTTACATGATCCTTTAATTAATGTCTCTCTCCTGCAGTAGGCTGTAAGCTCCATGAGGGGAGGGACTACATGTGTTTTCATTCATCATGGTATGCCACAGCCTAGAACTTAATAGGTGTTTGGCAAATAATGTTGACTCAATCGATTTTCACACACACAAAAATGTATTTACATAGATGGGTGTCTGTGATTTATGTTTGTGTCATATATAAAGTGCTAGAACAACACTGTAAATCAACTATACTTCAGTTTTTTTTTTTTTTAAGGGCTGGAAAAGTAAGCATTACGTTTTAGCAGATTTTTCCACTGGCAATTTTTAGGGATTTTTTTTTAACCTCATTTGAACTTTCAATAGTATCTACTGGACTTCTCTGGTGGCTCAGATGGTAAAGAATCTGCCAGCAATGCAGGAGACCTGGGTTCGATCCCTGGGTTAGGAAGATCCCCTGAAGAAGGGAATGGCAACCCACTCCAGTATTCTTGCCTGGAGAATTCCATGGATAGAGGAGCCTTGTGGGCTACAGTTCATGCGGTCACAGAGACATGACCGAATGACTCACACACATACTGCAGTTAGAGGCTAAGAACATTAAGTTATTGCCATTTGGAAAAGACATCCTTAAAGGTAAAAATTAAAGCTCTATCACTATATAGCAGCTGGGAAACTTTAAAATACACTAAACTTGAGATAATGATGACTCTGTATTCCTTTATTTTTTACTTTATGTTAGATGGCCAAAGAGCCACTTGTCCAGCAACTCAAACATCTACACCTGCAGAGTTTTCAGGCCACTTGATCATTTACTAGCGTGGCTTCATTTCTGTGACTTAAGTTTTTGCCCACACTTGTTGTTGTTGTTGTTTTGCTATTGTTATTATTAGGCTTTTTTAATTCAGTGAATCCACTTTAATTACTTACTGCAAATACCACCCACTTACCTGGCAAAAGAGACTTCTCATTCTGTTTGAAAAAGCGGCCTAATTAGCAATACTGCCAACAAGAAACAAGAAGGAAGAGGGTGGAACAGGCGTTGGGAAGAATAAGAGAAAGGAGTTTGAACAGTCGAAGGAAGGGGCTCTAGAAAGGCAAAGACGACCCTGATTTCTGAGTGACTGGCAGGTCTCTGGAAGACGATAGGTCTCAAATAATTGCCAGGTGGAACCAGGAAAGATGTTAATTGACTTCCATGAGTACAGCCTCTTTTCACCTTTGCAGAGTTACTAAGGGTAATCGCAAGGCAGCTGTGGGCTACCCTCTTCTGAATCCATCTCTATAGGATCCCAGCAAGGGAATGGGTTGTGACAGATGAGAGTTAATGAAATGAGAAATTTCAAATTAAAAGTTTTAGACTTTGTCTTCAGCCTTTGTAGGATTTCATTCCTCTTGAAACACTGAGCACTGTCAGGCACTGGACCACATTTTGACAAAATTAAACCCATGGACCAGTTTTAAACCTTGGAGAACCCTTAGAAATCCAAACATTTGCTCTGATTTTTAGAGCTATTATGAAATTATTACAAATTTCACCCCCAAAATTAATAATAAGTGACACTCCATGAGCATAATTACATTGTTCATCTTTCCATAATCCATAATTCCTCTGCGTGTAATAACATGTGAGCAGGCCTTCTTGTAACCCAGCTGCTTCACATAATTGCTTGCTGTCCTACTGAGAAAAACTTTTAATAAATGACACATTAAGCAAAAGAGTGCAACTCTGTTCTCATAGCTACAAAATCAGAAATGGTTTTCCCCTAGAATTGAATCCAATGATTGTCTCTCCCTTTTTACAACAGCATTGGGTGGCTGAGGAGGAGAGAAGATTCAAGTATTTCACTTAGAACCCCCACAGTTCTTTATCATACTACCAGGACTTTGCCACTAATTGAAGAAATATATAACATGTGTCTTTCCTTCAGCGGCTCTTATTTCCTTAAGAGACTTTTTTTTAGCAACTTTAAGAAACGTTTCCCTTTGAAATACAGCATCGCATAATGGGCCCCATCTGGAATGGCAACTTTGCACACAAACTGAAAAACTGGAAGATGAAAAACTCTTTTTTTTTTTTTTGTCTTTGTCTAGAGTGAATAATTGCAATTAACTACTGCAATCTCTATATGTTACTACCATAGAAAATGAGCAAGATTTCCCAATGACTAGGGACTTGAAATTTTGAAAGGGCTGATATCCAATGAGATAATCTAGTAAATTTTATTTATTCAAACTGGAAGCATTTTGCTTTCTGTTTAGTTCCATTTTACCTTCATTTTTTTTTTTGATAGTTTGACTTTTCAAAAAACATCCATTTGGAATAACATCTGAACTTTCTAATCTCCTTCTTCAAATTTGAATGAATTACTTACTGAAATACAATCATTTTTCTTTAAGTCAACATAGCATGCAGAATTTCAAGGGAAAAAAATGACCTCTGAAATTTTGTATCCTAGTGCTGGGAAAAATGAAGAGCTGAATAAATAAGGGGAAGGATTCAAGACTTATGGAAGGAAAATATTATATTAAAACAGCACTGCTGAATCTCTTCATTCAGGAACAGTTTCCTAGGTCTGCACTCAAAGAAGCATGAGAAGTCCAGGCATAATTTAAAACACTGAACACTCCCGTAATGCATGAAAGCTGGGGCTCAACAATGGAAGGCTATGTATTAAAACCAAAGATGAGGGTTGCAAGGAAGCTGTAGATATATAATGAGGTGATCATTATCTTAAAAGCAAATCGAAAAGGGATTCCTATAGTCCTGTGTGGGAAAGGGCCCCAAATTTCTAATTATGTCAGTGGGATAAAATGCTAGTTGCGTTAAGTGAAATCCTTCATCCCAGCTTTGGCAGATACTCAAAGTTAGGGTCACATTGCTGCCACTTCAACACAATTTGTGTTTGCTTTGTCTTTCTCTGCCACCAGTGGGACCAACTCTGGAGGATTGTTTCAGGCTTAAGCAGCCAGTTCAACCCTTTCCTTTAGTTCTATGTTATGACATGATTCCAAATCAACTGTTTTTTAATCCATTTTTGGCAGACTTTTGTCCCCCAAGAAATTAAGGCAAGGTATGTTCCTTGGCAAATGAAAAAAAGAGGGTTAGTTCTAATTAAAAACAGAACAGGAAACTGACTCAAAAGCATCAGGTTATGAATTCTCCCTGTCATTCTATCTGAAGTCCTTTGTAAACCTAGGCATCATCCATGACAACCAGAATAAGAAGTCTTCTCATTCTTCCTGAGCCTTTCTATCAAACAGTCTTGGGACTGCTGACTGCTGAAATGTAAATCCTATTACAATGCCCTAATGTAGAAATAGCAAATGTCTTCCAAGATAAAACAACGAGTTCTAAGCTCAAGAAGCAGTAAAAGGAAACTATCAGTATTTTCAGACCTCAAAGGACTATGTATCTTTTGAAGATAATGACATTTTGGACACAAAAATCACTACTTTACAACAGAAATCTCTGATATCCAATCTGCCTCTGTCAACATATGTTTAGAGCCAATGCCTGCTGCTTATTTCATTAAATCACTATAAATCTGGGATTGGACTCACCATACTGTTACACTGTAATGCCTTTTTCTAAAGCGTAATGTTCCCCATAAATGTTTACTTTCATTCTTTATTCTAGCCCTCTAACTTATTCCCCTATTTAAGACAATTATCCATGACAATAAGAATTGCCTGATGGTGTAATTTTGTAATCCAGGAATATACGGGATCATGCAAAAGTTTTACAATTAACTTCAGGAGATGAGATCAAAGACTCAGCCATAACACTCTGCAACTGAACAAACAGCCATCACCCCAGAAATAAGGTAATAAGTACCTTGGCAACATGGAAGGCTTAACATGTAAAAAATTCCTTCATCTGTGTGTGGCTGGGATCCTCCCAAGATGTTGTCCAGCTGCCAGAATCCACAGGCCAAAATATTACCTTTCCCAAAACAAGGGGTGGATCCCAAAGGGTTCCTTTGAAGACATAGATATTATCCCTTGAGGGTGACCTGCCAAGTCATTCAAACTCAAGTTCCCACTTAACAGAGGTGACCCCCAGTAAAAGTAATGCTCCAGAGTGTGCTTTCAGGATAGGTAAAACCAGAATCTCTGTAATTAACATTTGTCAATGTTTCCTTGGAGAAGAAAAGAATTAGATAAATACACTCTGAATTTTCATAACAGAAAGTGGAACTGGTCTGATTTCTGCCCACCCACCCACCGCATAAACAACTGAGAAACAGGGCACCATTAGTAAGCTCCCCGTGGGCTTGATTAAAGGCACGCTGCACTTCTCCTAAAACCTCATATCATGACACACTTTCCGGCAAACCCTGAACCCTGTCATTACCCTCCTTAGTTCAACAACACTCAGAAACCTTGGTCCGCAGGACGTTGTCATGTTTCACAAAGGGCCACACTGTGTCTCCAATTCCTACTCTCTTCGTGGCTCATTTATATGCTCTGCGTGTGCATTTTGATTTTCAGAACATGACTCATGCCACTTAAGTTTCTCTGCGAACCTACAAATGCAGACAAGGAGTAATGGGTTGGCTGATTAGAAGTGAAAGAAGATGTCCTTCACCCCCCGGACAATATGACTTTTTAAAGAAAGCGCTAAGTGACTTCCTGGCTGACCTAGATCAATGGGATGTGACATTTGAGAAAGGACAGGAATCGTGGGTGTTCTCCTTACATTATTTTTAGACAGATGATCATTTTTTTTTTTCAAACAGAAATAAAGCTTTTTTTTTTTCCCGCTTTTCTCTCAATAGAATAGCAGAGCAACATAGGATGTCAGAGCTCAGCTAGATCTTCAAGACAATTGTGTCCAATCTAAAGCTTTCATAAGTGACCTATTTAAAGTTATAGTCAAAACATATTGGACACATCTTTAAAAAAAAAAAGAACATACGGGGCATAATTTTGTTATCAGTGTTCAGCCCTGATGGGGTCAAGGATTTAGGTAATATGTAAATATTTTACACTTTTGGAAGGAGATGAAGATAATTTGTTCTCTGGATTCACTTAGGAAGATGTTTTCATTGTTTGAAAGAGCGCCATGTGGAAGAGGGGAGCCCCACCCACCATCAGGGCTGGGAGGGGGGGTGTCCTGCTTGAGATGAGGAAAGGAAATTTGTTATTTGACTCCCCTAAGGGCTTAGGGGGAAAAGGAAACGGCAACCCACTCCAGTAATTTGCCTGGAGAATCCCACAGACAGAGGAGCCTGGCAGGCTACAGTCCATGGGGTCGGACACGACTTAGCGACTAAACCACCACCACCAAGGGGTTATAGATGTGGGGTGTCCAGAGGTAGATGGAAGTGAGGAGGGGGAGGAAAAACAGGGCTTCAAAAACAAGCTCTCAATCTCCCCTGAAAAGAGGTGGTTACTTCAGACAACGCCTCCTGAGCTGATTCACACTGTCTTCACTGTGGCCATGTGAACTCACTCCCCCTGCACACCCACCGCACTCTCACCCAAGCCAGCAAAATCTACTGGCATATCTGGGATGGATAATGATTGCTGAGATCAGTGAGGAGCTGAGTTTCTCAGTGCTGCCCAGATTAAGCAGCAAACAGACTTCCTGTAAGATATGGAAACCCAAGGACAGAGGAACCAGAGGAAACCTGGGGAGCCTGCAGAAATCTTGCAGGCTTAGGATGACTGGGGCCACCCCTGCTGCAAAGCTGGAGATGGAGGGAAACAGATCCGATCTAGACAAGGAGAGAAATTCCAGCTACTTCTAGATTATACTTTTTTGCTCTCTCAACATTTACACAGCATGTATGTATTTCTTACATGCATATTTTGTATACATTCTTGCCTGGAGAATCCCAGGGACAGGGGAGCCTGGTGGGCTGCCGTCTATGGGGTCGCACAGAGTCGGACACGACTGAAGCGACTTAGCAGCAGCAGCAGCAGGTGTGAGTCTCTACATGTCTAAGAGAAAAAATTGGGGGTAGTATATGACCCCAAATATGAGCTCACTGCTATATTTCATTTTCTTCCCCCTGGCTAGGAGAGTCGCCAATTTTAGACAAATCTGCTAAAACTTGGGTGAAAATCCTGGGCCCTGCAGAGAGAACTTGGCTTGTCGTCAACAGCCCTGACTGTCCTGGACTGGAATGCTCTGATGTCATAGCAGTCATAAAACTCTTTGTTCTTTTATTGTTTTGACTTGTGTTTTTATGCCTTTCAAGGGACTTCCACATCTATGAGGCCATCTCATACTGATGACATTCCTGCGAGATAGACGGACAGGTATTATTGTAACTTGGTCACTCTCCTGCCGTTGGTCATGGTTCTTGATGGAAGCCACCATGTCCCACAGCAGGGAAAGCAACCCCATCATTTTCTGGTCCTCTTGGAAAAGTCCACCAAGGCTGAAGATGTGGCCAGGCTTTGCAAGTGGCTAAAGGAGTCCTGAGAAAAGGGCAGCCTGCCCAGATGGGTGCACCCCAACAGCTCTGTCTGGCAGGGGTGGGTGAGCTAGGGATGAGAGCTGGCCTCCGGTAGGGTCACTTTCTCCTTCTGAGTCTATTAGGATCCCCAGAGTACAAACCCTTAGGGGGACAAGCATGAGTCTTGACTGTCTTCACTCCACCTTGTCCACAGCAATGTAATGGGACTGGAACGAGAAAGGGGGACGCCTCTCCTCTGCTTGGAGCGCTTTCTTTGATGAAGCAGCAAGAAAGCAAAAATCTCCAAATTTCAGGGAAAGACACATACACTCTTTTTTTTTTATCCTAGCTGGTGATGGTCAAGTTTATGTATGCCAAATGGCTGGATTATTTCATGGCCAGATGAGTCATATTATCTTTTTCAATACGTTTTATGTTAACAGCATGAGGTTTTAAAACAACATAGAGAGTTATCAGTCTAGCACCTGGTACACAGTACAAGTTTATTAAATGCCATCTATTGTAATTACATGCAGAAGATCTACAACAGAGAATATAAATTGGTACATCTGTTGAAATGGCTAGATTTGCCACACAGTACGTAAGTGCCTAGGCCTGTATAGATAAGGCTAACAGCTTTAAATGTGCAAGACAAAGGTCCTGTCTGCCCAGAAACAGGGTAAGCCAAGCATGAACGGAGAGACCAACATGAGCAAAATTACCATCAAGCTTTCTCCACCAATCAGCCACTGCAAGTGTTCTTGTAAGCAGAAGAGCATCTTTACCTGGCACTCAGAGGTGCACTAGTTCATTAGAATGAGGGAAGCAGTGTTACTGAATCCAATATGCCTATTGACATTTGTTTAGTAATCTCCCTTATCACACACAATTTCAAAGGCAAGAGCCTAAAATGATTTTTAAATGTATCCAATTCACAGCCAAGTGAAAATGTTTCTGTATCAAGAATAATCTTACATTAAACTTTTTTTCAGCAGCCTAAATTTATCCAGTGGGAATTCTTTTTTTTTTTTTTAAGATGCTATTCTATTCAACTTTTAAAAATGAAGTATCTGATTCTAAAGTGAAAACTGTATTTAATCAAAGATGGGACACAGTGTCTTTGGCTTAATTATTCTTTGGAAATTGAACACCTTTACAGGCTTAACAGGTTGCAAGAGAAACAAATTGCAGCAACTGTATTCCAGGTATAATGGCCTGGATACACTGATTCTGTCTGACCTGATAAAACCCTAGGGAACTCACGTTGCACTGCTATTGCTCCTGTGTTGAAGCGGCACGTGGTGTAATAGTCAGTGATAATGTACCACATGCCCACACACATAAGGAGAATTAAAAGCATGGATAAAGTGATAACACTTCACAATTGCATGACACTTTGCTTCATAACCCCCTGTAATATCTATCCCTCCGTTTTATTCTTTATCAGCCCTGGGAGGGACCAGTAAGTAGAATTCAGGTGAGAGAGATTGTGATCATGACCACCAGCTTATAGGTGGCAAAGCAAAGACTTGAATCCTCCCTTTCCAAAGTACTTCATTTTCCTAGTGAATGTTGAGACCCAGTGGGCAGGAGGTGCAACAGCTGTCCTTACGGAAACTGCCTCATAAAAAAAGAGAAGGACAATGGATGGATGAATGATAGTCAAATTCAGTTGGAGCCCTGACCATGTTTTTAAGACATCAGAGTGACCTGGGACAAGGGCCTGAAACATCCAACACCTCCAGTTTTCCACTCTCAAGAGGGAATGTGAATCCTGGTTCTATCTTATGAAGTTGTAAGCAAAGAAGGAGCCAATGAATAGGAAGCTATTTTAAAAGACATTAACCTTTTTCAAGAGACATTAACTCTTGCTCCTTGGAAGAAAAGCTATGACAAACATAGACAGCATATTAAAAAGCAGAGACATTACTTTGCCAACCAAGGTCCGTACAGTCAAAGCTATGGTTTTTCCAGTAGTCATGTATGTATGTGAGAGTTGGACCATCAAGAAGACTGAGTGCTGAAGAACTGATGCTTCTGAACTGTGGTGTTGGAGAAGACTCTTGAGAGTCCCTTGGACCACAAGGAGATCAAACCAGTTGATTCTAAAGGAAATCAGTGCTGAATATCCATTGGAAGGACTGATGCTGAAGCTAAAGCTCCAATACTTTGGCCACCTGATGCGAAAAGCGGACTCATTGGAAAAGACCCTGATGCTGGAAAAGGTTGAAGGCGGGAGGAGAAGGAGATGACAGAGGATGAAATGGTTGGATGGCATCACCAACTCAATGGACATGAGTTTGAGCAAGCTCTGGGAGATGGTGAGAACAAGAAAGTCTGGCATTACAAAGAGTCAGACATGACTGAGTCACTGAACAACAACTCTTTTCAAAATGTGGTAATAGAAATAATTTTTTAAATAAGGTATATTGCAAGTTAACAGAAACACTTGGATTGAATGAATGCACTAAAATCTCTGAGGTCCAAAATAAATAAAACTACAAGGACATACCCCCTTAAAAAAATCTATGAGGTCCAGTGTGCTGCTGGCTATTGAGATGACTCCAGGAGTCAAAAGTGAGGTGGACAGCTGCTTTCTGGTCTGCCTGACTTCCATTTCCCTTCAGATCATAAAAGACACAGATTTACTTTGGGATATGTCTCCCACCAGATACAGACAAGAGAGGCGCTTCACTGAGGACTCACTTTCCTAGGACCAAGTCATACTCCATGGGAATTAGAGCTGTGAGCCAAGGAACATGGTGCCCATGATCACTCGGAGCTCATTCACGCCAGGGCAGGCAGTGAACAAAGTGGCTTGGAAGTGGCTTCCCACCTGCTATATTCCTGGAGCTCCTGGCTACTCAGCCTGCCCTTCCTGGTTCTTCAGCCTCCCCTTTAATTCTGGAAACACTTTCAGATCCTTGCACCTCTCGTTATTACTGGTTTTTCCTGAGTTGGCTCACGTTGGTCTCAGTTACTTGCAAACAAAATACCTTAACTGTGAAAGCAGCAACACAGATCTGTGTGGCCAGAAGAAGGTGAAAGAGGAGAGGAAATCAATAAAATCAACCCATTTGATCACCTATTAATCTATTGCACTAGGAAAGGCAGAGAAGACTAACCAGGTAAATGAGTCAATTGCTATACAGCCATCATACTTTAAAATCTCCCTTTATCCTCTTTTGGTAAGTCAATAAAAGTTGAAAAGTTCAAGCCAAAAATAAAAACACTGGTATGGTTACAATAAAAATTAGTTTTAAAAGCAAATTATGTCACATGCATATTCTACCAAGTTGTTTTTAATGCCACCCTGTAAATAGTACTGTTTAGCACTCATTTATAGAAAATATCCTAGTATTTCATGTTAATGAAGTTCTCAACTTTTGTACGAAAGTTACTCTCTTCAAGACCTAGTTTTTGCTAAAGTGTATTTGATGGCACTGTATCACCACGAAATCAAATCACAAGAACGTGCTGCATTGCAAAGTCTTCATAAATGTTCTGATGAATATCTAGAGATATTTCTACAAAAGAATGTTTAATATTAGGAATATCAAATGTGAAAGGGAAATTCTAATAAAGAAAATAGTCAATAAAATCACCAGTCTCATTTAGTATCACATTTTCTTCACATCTAAACACTGACTTGGTTCCAATATTCCGTGTTTCAAGAAATCTTCTGTTCTGATAACTACTGCTATTTGACAAATCACTCTAAGACTTAAAGGTGTAAAAAAATCCATTGTATGATGCTCAGAGATTCTTTGGGTCAGGAACTCAGAGAGTGTGTAGCAGGGACAGCTTGAGTCTCCCCCTTTATGTTCAGGACCTGAGCTGGAAGGACTTAATGGCTGGGGGTGCTGAGTAGCTGAGGGGTACTCAGCACCTAGGGGCTAGAATGCTGCGGAGGTGACTCTGTCACATGTCCACTGCTGGTGCTGACCACTGTCAACCAGAGCGCCTACAAGCTGCCTGCCCATGTGGCCTGGGCTTCCTCAAAACATGGTGACCTCAGGGGTAACTGGAGGCTCAGGACTTTTTACATGATGTCCCAACACACAGGGTGGAGCTGAATCTCCTCTTTTGGCCCAGTCTCAGAAGTTCTATGGCATCATTTCTTCTGTGCACTGTATTGGTTATGAATGAATCACAACCCATTTAAGGAGAAGACATCCACGCCTACTGTAAATGGGAAGAGTATCGATGTCTCAGCTCAGAAGAGCATGTGGGATGGGAGATACTGTGTGGCCACCCTTGGAAGATACAATCTGCCACGTCTTCAGAGATCCCTCATTTCCAGCTAGGAACAAGGTATCCCTCTCTCAATTCCCATAATGTTCCATTTTCAATTTGATGCTGGCCAATTTCCATCTTATAAATGTCATAGACATGTTTCATCTTCACCTCTCCTCTACGAGCATCTAGGGTCTTCTTTGCTTTTTTGTTTCTTCACGGTGCCTAACAGAGCTCCTGGCACTTAGTATGCGCACAAAGTTTATTGAAGAAATATACATAACTAGTCTCAGGTATGATTATTTTATACAGGAGATATAAGTGCTTTTGGAAGGAAGGAAAGAAGTAAGAGGGGGGAGGTGGGGAGGGAGGGAAAGGAGGAAGATGTAGGAAAATTGGTAGACATAATTGTTTGAAGTGGCTCCCTCATTCTCAGAACATTTAAATTGTTGCATTTTTAAAGTTTCCAAAGGAGAAAAGATCCAGTCTTCTACCTTTTATGTACATCAGCTATGCAGATGAAGATCCCCTGGAGAAAACACACGATCATGCTGACAGGCTTCCTTTAAAACCCATGACCTTGAACCTCAATGCTGCCAGCAACTGTGCAGTGCTTTCCTCATTCATTCATATCTCTGCTTTCCCGGACATCTGATTCACACCTTCTCCCCTCTCCTCAACATCAACATCTTCTCCTACAGCCTCATTC
Source organism: Bos mutus (assembly GCF_027580195.1). Taxonomy (NCBI): domain Eukaryota; kingdom Metazoa; phylum Chordata; class Mammalia; order Artiodactyla; family Bovidae; genus Bos; species Bos mutus. Next base: position 77,119,253 of record NC_091623.1, read on the forward strand.
TCAGTCGATGACCTTCTTACTTCTCTGAAACAACAGAGCAATTCAGAGAGTCCCCATCCACCCCTCACCCTCTCATGTTCCTGGTACCAGCCTCTGCTCATAGGCCCTCTGCCTTCCATGCATGGACCATCCATGCCCCATTCTAAAGCGAGTCCCTCTGCTCTAACACTGGATTCTGTTTCCTCCCACCCCAGTGCCCCCTGAAATCCATCCCTCTGCCCACTATATAGACAACTCCATCAGCACATTAAGATGCTATTATTTCCCCCATCTTAAAATAATGCTTCTCTTGACCACACTTCTTCCATCAACCCAATAGCTTTCTTCCCTTCCTAAAAAAGAAATCACTTCAAAAAATTGTTTATACTCACCATTTCATCTTTATCTCCATATTCTCTCTTAAATTAATCTTAACGAAGTGTTCATCCTCCCTACCCCATGAAAACTACTGTTGTCAAGGTTACCATGGACCATCTCAGTACTAAAGCCAATTTCTCATTCTCAATCCCCATATTGCTTGACCCACCAGCAATATTTGATGTGGGTGACCTTCTCTTCTCCTTCATTTACTTTCTTTATTTGTTTTCCAAAACACTACATTTCCTCCTACCCCACCCCAACCCATGACCTCCTTGAAACTCCTGTATCTCCTCTCTTGGTTCCTTCTCCTCTTCTTTACCTATTAATGTTGGGTGCCCAAGCTCAGACCTTGAATTCTTCTCTATCTACCCACATTGCTTTGTTAAGCTTTTAGCTCATAGCTCATCACGTGTATGTGGGGAATTACTTCCACAGTATCCTTCCACTAGAATGCTGCCAAACTCCAGACTCAACATCTCTACCCGAGACATCTAAAGGACACCTGTTCTCAACATGCCCAGCTTTGAGGTCCAAGATCACCTCCCATTCCATTGATCCTGCAGTCTTTCCCATCTCGGATGATGGCAACTCCAATTATTAAGTTGCTTATAGCAAAAACACCAAAACCATTCTTGGCTTCTTTTTCTCTTATATCCCATGTCCATTACATCAGGAAGTCATGTATCCAGACTATGAGCACTTTTCTTCACTACTCGAAGCCACCATCATCCCTCAACCTGGTGATTAAAATTGCCTCCTTATTGGTCTCCCACTCTATCTCGCACCCACCAACTGCCTGTTCTCAACAATGCCACCAAAATGATTAGTTAAAATGTAAGCCATAGCAAGTTCCTCCTCTGGTTAAAGCTTTGCAATCCCTTGCCCCACTTCGATCAGAGGGAAAGCCAGAGTCCGAACAACGACAGACAAGCTACTACATGGTTTGACTCCTGGTTACTTCTGTGACTTCACCTTTTATTGTTCTTCTACTCCCTCACTGGTCTTCCACCTCATATTAAACATTCCAAGCATGCTCCTACGTTAAGGCCTTTGCCTTGGCTTGTCCCTCTTTGTGGGCTGCTCTTCTTTCAAATATCTACATAGCTTAGTCCTTTATTGCCTGTAAGTCTTTACTATCAGTGAGTCCACTTAGAACATTCTATTACACCTGCAGTGACCTGCCCCCAGTATTCCCCAACCTTCCTACTGTGCTGTTTCCCATACCACTTATCATCTAATAGACCATGTAATTGACACATTTATCATTTATAATACTTACTGCTGGTTCTCTATCCCTCCCCCTTAAGGCTCATAAGCTCAGGGACTTTTGTCTATTTTGCTCATGGACATGCCCTCCCAAGCCTTCAGAACATCGTCTGGCACTTAGTAGGTGCTCAATGAGTAATTTTTGAGCAAACAAATAATCTGAGGACAAAAATCTACACAGAAATGGAGTAGAAAGGAACTTACAAGGTATGATTTTTAGGGACATGATGGGGGTTCTCTTGTCCCAAAGTAGCTTTCCCACAACAATACCAAGGCATTACTGTCCTCTACTCTCTGTCCTACAAGTCCTACATTAGATTCAGTAATTATTAGTCCAGAATAGTGAACCAAATAGCTAAAACACATGTTTATCATGAAATGCTGGTAGGAGCTCAGAGAAAACTTGGATTGAGGTTGGCAAAGAGGTGAGGAAGATGGGAGACAGCGTGATGAAGTCAAAGGCCACTGAGCCTGGGAAAAGATACACAATCTTCTCGCCTCATCTGAAAAGTTGAAAGAATATACTATGATCACTACGTTTCATTCATGCCATGGAATAAACAATCATTGGACAGGAAATCAGACTGGGAGATTCACATTCTAGCTTTCTCACTTAGAAGACTGAGAAAACTATCTAACTTCCCCTCCACCCTGAATAATGAGCAGCATGAAGGCCCTCAGAACCTGAAAGATAATATTCAGGGTATATCCTTGGAAAAGATGTTGAAGAATTTGGGAGGCACATGGACAAACATGACTGCCTCCATCATGAAGCCCATGTCTGTCACGTGAATGTGGCTGTGACAAACACAGTCGTCATCTTCTTTAGAATGCTCTAGTGTTCCACAGAGGGCACATAATGTGGAAAAGAGGAAAAATGCTGTTATCTGGTCATTCGTTTATTATCGATCACTTTGGTGAACACCTAGAAGTAAACATGTCCCAATAGACATTTGTTGCAAAGGAGACGCAGGTCACTACTGTAAAATCCAGCCAGGCCAACATCCTGGGGTCCTCTTGAGGTTCACGGGTATCTGGACCACATGTTCATATCACCACGGTACAGCCAAAGCAAGTCAGTTCAGCCAGATTTTCATTCAGATCCAATTTACTTTCTCACCTAAACAAGGTCTCAAGTAGTCACTAATACAGCTGGTTTATATTGTTATTGTTCAGTCACTAAGTCGTATCTAACTCTTAGTGACTGCAGCACACCAGGCTCCTCTGTCCTCCACTATCTCCTGGAGTTGGCTCAAATTCATGTCCATTGTGTCAGCGATGTCCATCTAACCATCTCATCCTCTGTCACCCCCTTTTCCTCCTGCCTTCAATCTTTCCCAACATTAGAGTCTTTTCCAATGAATTGGCTCTTCTAATCAGGGGGCCAAAGTATTGGAGCTTCAGCTTCAACAACATTCCTTCTAATGAATATTCAAGGTTGATTTCCTTTAGAAATGACTGGTTTGATCTCTTTGCTGTCCAAGGGACTCTCAAGAGTCTTCTCCAGTAACACAATTCAAAAGCATCAATTCTTTGGCTCTCAGCCTTCTTTATGGCCCAATTCTTACATCCATACATGACTACTGGAAAAACCATAGCTTTGACTACATGGACCTTTTCAGTAAAGTGATGTCTCTGCTTTTTAATATGCTGTCTAGGTTGGTCATAGCTTTTCTTCCAAGGAGCAAGCATCTTTTAATTTCATGGCTGCAGTCACCGTCTGCAGTGATTTTGGAGCCCAAGAAAATAAAATCTGCCACTTCCACAGATGAACCACCCACCCCCCAGGTCAGAAGGCATCCAATATGCTACTGGGGAAGAGCGGAGGGCAATTATTAATACCTCCAATAAGAATGAAGAAGCTGAGCCAAAGCAGGAACATTTTTCTTGACACTCAGCTGTGGATATGTCTGGTGGTGAAAGTAAATTCTGATGTTGTAAAAAAACAATATTGCATAGGAACATGGAATGTTAGGTCCCTGAATCAAGGTAAACTAGATGTGGTCAAGCAATAGATGGCAAGAGTGAACATCAACATCTTAGGAATCAGTGAACTAAAATGGACTGGCAAATTTAATTCAGATGACCATTATATCTACTACTGTAGGCAAGAATCCCTTAGAAGAAATGGAGTAGCCACTATAGTTAACAAACAAGTCTGAAATGCAGTACTTGGGTGCAATCTCAAAAATGACAGAATAATCTTGGTTCATTTCCAAGGCAAACCATTCTATATTACAGTAATTCAAGTCTATACCCAACCACTGATGCTGACGAAGCTGAAGTTGACCAGTTCTATGAAAACCTATGACACCTTCTGGAACTAACACCAAAAAAAGATGTCCTTTTCATCACAGAGGATTGGAATGTAAAAGTAGGAAGTCAAAAAATACCCAGAATAACAGGCAAATTTAGCCTTGGAGTACAAAATGAAGCAGGGCAAAGGCTAATAAAGATTTGTCAAGAAAATATGCTGGTCATAGCAAACACCCTTTTCCAAAAATGCAATAGACAACTCTACACATGGACATCACCAGATGGTCGATACTGAAATTAGATTGAGTATGTTCTTTTCAGCCAAAGATGGAGAAGCTCTATATAGTCAGTAAGAATAAGACCTGGAGCTGACTGTGGCTCAGATCACGCGTTTTTTATTGCAAAATTCAGGCCTAAATTGAAGAAGTAGGGAAAACCACTAGGCCATTCAAGTATGACCTGAATCAAATCCCTTATGATTATACATTGAAGGTGATGAATATATTCAAGGGATTAGGTCTCATGCCTAAAGAACTATGGAGGGAGTTTCATAACATTGTACAGGAGGCAGTAACCAAAACCATCCCAAAGAAAAAGAAAGGCAAGAAGGCAAAGCTGGTTTATACTCTCCCCCAATTTTTCATGGGCTGCATCACTTTCAGAGTAGCAACAGACAAGCGGTACCCCCATACACATTCTCCCTCTCGCTTCCCCATTCTTCCTCCTCCCTCCCCGGCCTGCCTCCTTCCCTTTCCAAAAACTGGCTTAGAAACCAGCACAGCATTATTTGCAGAATCAAGAAACTAGAGTGCTACTAATTGAAAAGAAACCAGATCCCACCAAGTGCCTACGGTGTGACTGCATGTGCATCAAGTTCAAACCCCAGCAACGCTCGTGGATGATGTGAGAGGTCAAAACTGTAGTTTACTAGGTAGGGGCTGTGACTGGGAGCTCTGAGCTCTCTCCATTTGGGTGCCAGTATACTATAATGTACTTTTCTGTATGTTTATTCTGTGATGGTGGTTTAGTTACTAAGTCATGTCCAACTCTTGCGACCCATGGACTGCAGCCTGCCAGGCTCCTCTGTCCATGGCATTCTCCAAGCAAGAATACTGGAGTAGGTTGCCATTTCCTTCTCCAGGGGATCTTCCCGACCCAGGGATGGAACCCAGGTCTCCCACATTGCAGGCAGATTCTTTACCAACTAAGCTACAATTTGACTATAGAATAAATGTTTATTCTACGTCATTTAAAAAACAAACTGTGAGGCATTTCTGGGGGAACAAACTCCATTTCATCAGTAAGACCCAGTTCAATCACACTAAAATGAATATTGTGTTCAATCCATTCCAAAACTGAGCATAGAAAAAAAGTCACAGAAGTGAAAAAAAAAATCTATTACACCATCACATATTTAAATAACAGCATGAATGCTTATAATATTCCAGTATCAAATTATTCAAATATCTCAAACAGCAAATCTCAAATATTCATATTAATATGGTAACTATTGCCTAAAATACTAGATATATGCAACACATGAGTTTAATTAGCATTTGAAATTTTTGACAAAGCCAATGCATGGTCTGAGAGCAAAGGAGAAACTGAATTCTAATAGATCTTCTGAGATATATTGCTCAGAAAAATCCCACATTCTAACATTTCAACAAAAATTGTAATATAGGACCCACGTTCTCAGCCCAGATTCTGGACCAGTGAGTACAGGGGACTGCCTCTGCTGCAGTAGAAGAGACCATCTGCTCAGGGTAGCTGATAAGCCCCACAAGAAAGGAGGATGCAAGGAGAAACTCACCAAGTAGGCAATTTCATACCCTCCTCCTCCCCACCCCAAGGGTGGGAAGAAATGAGTGCAGGTTGAGATACCAAAAATAGTCCAACTCTATCCTCATGGAAGGAAACAGCAGGTCTAAACTTCCTCACTTACGGATAACAAGATGTAATTAATAAATCTGAAAGCAACTTTGGGCTTCCCTGGTGGCTCAGCGGTAAAGAACCTGCCTGCCAAAGCAAGACACATAAGAGACGCAAGTTCAATCCCTAGGTCAGGAAGATCCCCTCGAGGAGGAAAGGGCAACCCACTCTGGTATTCTTGCCTGAGAAACTCCATGGACAGAGGAGCCTGACAGGCTACGGTTCATCGGGTCACAAAAGAGTCGGACACAACTTAGCAACTATACAACAACAACAACAAAAGTACCTTTAAATGAGGTGTGTGCTAAGTCACTTTAGTCATGCCTGACTTTTCGCAACCCCATGGACTGTAGCCCCACAGGCTCTTCTGTCCATGGGATTCTCCAGGCAAGAATAATGGAGTGAGTTGCCATGCCCTTCTCCAGGGGATCCTTTCAACCCAGGGATCGAACCCATGTCTCTTACATCCCCTGCACTAGCAGGCAGTTTCTTTACCACTAGCTAAATGTCATAGTTATTGCTGAAAGTACACTTTATAAGCCAAAGAAAACTGTGTTAGCCCATGTCACAGGCTCAGCTTCACATAGAAGTGACTGAACCCCAGTGCTGCTTCTTCCTATTATTTTCCATGTGCCCCATGTTATACTGGGCTTGCCAGGTGGCTCTAGTGGTAAAGAACCCACCTGCTAATGCTGGAGACACAAGAGACCTGGCTTCGATCCCTGGGTCAGGAAGATCCCTTGGAGAAGGGAGTGGCAACCCACTCCAATATTCTTGCCTGGAGAATCCCATGGACAGAGGAGCCTGGGGGGCTATAGTCCATGGGGTCACAAAGAGTCGGACACAACTGAGTGACTTAGCAGGCATGCATGTTATATCAGACTTTACATCTAAGAACTAGTTAAGGCACATGACTACCCCAAAACGTGCGTGATTATGCTCACTGTACATGGGAAGTAACTGACTTGAGTTTGAAAATTTAAGGATCGTGCCCATGGGTACTAAGCGGTGGGTCCTCTCCTTCTGTGGGACACACCAGCCACTCTGCCTGGCTGCAGCCTCAGCACCACTGTTTTAGGAAAATGATGCAGAGGCACAAAGGAGCAAGGAGCTCCACGTGCAGGGGGGTGGAGAGCATGTTCGTGGGGATGGTTAAACCAGGTGTCTCCACGGGGCCTGCAGGAGCAGCGGCTCAGGAGAAAACTGATGATTCTTTCAAGGACTGTTTCCCTGCCATGAGACTGGCACCTGCACCAAGGAAGGATCAGGCTGCCGCTGCCTGCCTGAGGACCTCCACTCCAAACTGCTGGGTGCAGGGCCTCAACGCAGTTAGACAAACTCCTACATCGCTTCAAGGGGCCAACCTGTGTGCCAGTCGCTCAGTCGTGTGTTCGACTCTTTGCGACCATGGACTGCAGGCCGCCAGGCTTCTCTGTCCATGGGATTCTCCAGGCAAGAATACTGGAGTGGGTTGCCATTTCCTTCTCCGGGGATCTTCCCGACCCAGAGATTGGACCCAGGTCTCCCACACTGCAGGCAGACTCTTTATAGTTTGAGCCCCCAGGGAAGTCTAGATAAACTCCTACACTGCTTCAAGGGACCAACCTAGAATACAGTACATGTGCCCTGGCGGAGCCCAGAGAGGCCAACTTGTCTACTGGGAAAGAGATCAGGTTATGAGAGGGCAATGGCTGAAAGTCAGGGACGGGAACAAAGGAAAGACCGTGTGACATCATGGTTACAAGTCAGCCTCAGATGGACTCGGCCCTGCTCCCTCAGCTACAGCTGCACCCACACAGGCGAGATGCTGGAACTCTGCACCCCTCGGGTTGGCCATAGGCAAATTAAAAAAACAGAATTATCTCAGAGGCTTATTGTAAAGTGTGAATAAGCATATGTATGCAAAGTATTTAAAACACCTGCTACACACAAAATGCTACCTAAGTTTTAGATGTTTATTAATAGGGATCATCAATAATAGGTAATATAAAAGTTAAGGCAGATTTGGAAGCCTAGAAATACACATACTTTGGTTGTTTTGATTTGTTTTTCTAACTTATCAAGGGAGAAAATAAACAGGGATGCTCAGAAGTAGTATTACTTGAGCAATATGAAATTGCTGATATTCAGCCAATTTTTTGTGCCTATGCAATAGCAATTTCATGTAGCTTGAGTTATGATTAATAGGAGAACTAAAAAGTTTTCTTTTCTGGTCATTGAAGTGTCTGGACCTGCCTTGAACATAAGACTAAGAACTGCATGGGGATCTGTGGACCCTAGGCTCATACTCCTTACCCTCAGGATAAGTGTGCACAGTGTGCATATACACTCAGTGGCAAAAATACGTGCAATCGGCCACAGATGCCTTGGGAGACACTTTCCTCTCATCTGAGCTTTCCACTGGGCAGTGGAGACTGAGGAAGCTCAAAGGCATTAACAGTGGTATCCAGGCTAGCTGACGGGCTTTTCTCAAAGTAGTTATATTTATACAATTTTTAAGTTCAAGGGAATGCCAGAAGACCTCCTTCTGTCACAAATTCCAGTCCATCGCTGAGAGTGTGGTGGATAAAAGGTAAATACTCAGCCTGTTTCAATGTGAACAGTTTTGTTTGTTTTTTTTTAAATATCCATCCATAAAGGTATAAAATAAACACAAAGTCTTTTTCTCCAACCTTCAATAATTGATACCATCCCAAAATAAATAGTCTTAAGAGTTTCTTAGGTATTTAACCAGAAAAAAGTGTTGTTTTTACCAATATTTATGTTGATGCTTTTGAGAATTTTCACAAATGGGATCTTACCATGCATGCCGCTCTTCTGCTTATTTCAAGATGGACGTGGACATCATCCCACTGTGGACACAGGGAACCATCCTGGAGGATGGGAGGAGTGACTCTGAAGAGTCAGACGGACCCGCATGTCTGTTTGGGAAACAGGTGTCTGTTGGGGAAACAGTTGTCAGTTGAGGAAACAGTTGGTCGTGTTATGAGAACAGTGACAGTCCTGTCATAAAATTAGCTAGAAGCTTCAAAGGCCAGAAGAAAAGAGATCTACCTGTGGAAAAATCTAATTGCATAGATGTGCCCCTAATATTTTTTAAACAAAAAAGTTCCTATTCATGACCTTTTTTATCCTCCCAGTCCTTAGTTATTAAAAATGGTGCTGTAGTACTATCTTTGGCTCAGGGATGCACTCTTTTTTTTTTAAACCACCTGTTTCTTTGCTGGACATTCCAGTTATTAGACAATGAACCCTAAAATTGATTAAATATCCAGCACTCTTTGAGTTCAAAGAATTGGCCATAATTTATAATTTTAGAGTCAGCAAGACAAAGAAACACACAAAATGATGTGCTCTCAAGTTGTAAGACACTGCCAGTTAAGCATGTCTACATGTATCATGGGTAAACTTAACAGATCCAACAGACAAAATACAGGGAGCCCAGTCAAACTTACTTTCAGATAAGCAATGAATACTTTTTTTTGTATAAATTTGTCTCATGTAATATCTGGGCATAATTATATTTAAAAAGTATTCATTATTTACCTTGAATTCAAACTTAACTGGTGCCCTGTATTTATGTGATAACCATACTTCAGAGTTTCTTCCTGCAGCTACAATTGTCCAATTCCTGTGGCCATAGGATTTTATTCCAAGACCCTCTAGCATTGGAACATTATTAAACCACATTATTAAACCATGATGGAGAATTCTAGAGAGGCCCAGAGCTGCTCCTTCCTGCCATTACCCCATTCAGGACTATGTCAGACATTTGCATCCATCTCATAAAGACTGTGCCTCAATCACAGACCCATGAGGAAACAAGCAGATGTTTGGATCCTCTCATATCAGAAAGAGAGAGAGAGAACCAGAGTAAAGAAGAATGAACATCTCCACTGTCTAAAAAAATGTGTCATCAGAAAACCAGCTAAACCAGCAGGGCTGCTTTGTGACCTCACTTCCTTGGGCCACAATTCTCTCCAATATAAAAAGAAGCCATTAGACTGGAATTCTTCAGGCTACATGTAACACAAAATATAATACTATTGCATTTTGTTTAATGCAAACGCTAGACTTTTATTATTCAACCCACAATTGAAGTTTCTTTTATATGTACATATTTGTCATAACTTTGTCAAATTGTTGGTTTATCTTTGAAGCTTTTAGAGTAGCCCAAGCGGGCAGGTTTCCATAGACAGATCATGTTGCCCCTCAATTAATTATTCATCAATTCGACCATGTGAGCTGGGGCACAAGCAATGTATCCATTTATTTTGAGACTTTAACTACCAGTTTGGATTAGCCATGTTGCTCATCAACTGAGTTCAACCAGTTGATAAAGAGAGTAAACAGGAAGCGGTCACAGGATGTAGATTTGACACCAATGTTAACCCATGAAAAGCAGTGATTAAGAGAGGGGAGAATGTGGAGTAAAAGGGAAGCAGAAATGGTAAAGGAAAACGGGAAGAAATGGCTGAGATAGGCTGGACAGGGAGAAAGCCAACTGTTCTCCAGACTCCTAATCCAGGTCGTTTCCTATTAGGCAATTATTTTAATAACCCAGATAAAACAGAATCATAGTACATTTATCATTCTGCAACTTCTTTTTCACGCCACTATACTTCCTGAAGATTTTTTTCATGTTAGCACTTACAGAGCTACTTCACTGTGTTCACTACTGCATCCAGTGTCAATTTTAAAATATACCACAGTTTATTTAGACCCCTACTAAGCCGCTTACCTTTACGGCTATTATAAACAATGCCGCCGTAAATATCCTTGTTCGTTCTTTCTCATGCGTATTCAAGAGGCTTTCTTCAGTGTAACTTCTGAAAAGTAGAATTTCCAGGTCAAGGAAAAGGAACAACTTTAATTTAAATAGACACTGCCAATTTGGAAAATGTCTGGAGGATAATAATTTGTCTTCTGGGAGGGGACTGGGACTGGTGCCACAGCCAAAAGGAATTTTCACCTTATCTGGAATGCTTTAATTATTTTTTAAACAAAGGGAATGAGTTCACTTATTAATTATACAATGAAAAAATAAATTTTAAAAAGAGATTTTAGATAAGAACACATCCACATCTTAAATAACCTTGAGAATCAGAGAGATTCAATCAACCTGCTCATCCTGTCAGGGTCCCATGAGGGGCAGTGCGTGTGGGGTGGGAGGGGAATAGCTGCCCTATTGAAAGGAGGCCAAGCTTGCTAGATACCCTTACACACACAAACACAGAAATAAACACGCAGTCAAAACGGAACCCTTGATCAGGCCAAACACTTGGCTGCTGCACCTAAATCTGGTACAAGTTGCACTCCTTGGGGTTGGGGGTTTCTGAGAGAGCCAACAATGAGTATTTCCCTACTCATGCTCTGAATATGAATAATTTAAACACAGAATTAATGGAGAAGCCAAAATGTCTTAATTGAGTAGATTTTTTGTAGGTTTGAGGATGCAAATTCTACATGCGGGCAGGGGGTCCTACTGAGAGTGATCCTCAGAACCAGGCAGACTTACTCACCAGTTGGGGTGTGTCTGGAGCTTGCAGCGGGCCTGTCCCATGTCACTGTGCCAGTCAATGAGGGTCCCAGCAGCACTCAGAGGACACATTCAAATCTGGATAATTCCAAGAGAATCCATCAGAAGGGTGAGCAGGGAAAGTATTCTGAGCTGAGGAAGAGCACTGTCCGAAGTTGGTGCCCCAGGAAAAGGGCTCTGAAAGAGATTTAGCAAACAGGAAGTTTAGTGGGGCTTACACTCAAGAGCTATGCCTGTTGCGGAGGGGAAGAAGTGGAGCTGGGCCAGAGAGGTGCTGAATCCCTAAGAAGTGTCATCTAAAGCCTCATCTGACCCAGAGACTAGGATGAGCCTTCCCAGATGTCCTGCTTGATTGACGCAAGGAAGCTGGGCTTTTACCCTCATCACACACGATGCAGGCTGCCTGTGGGAGTGGAGTGTGACCTGCAGACAGCATGACCTGTGGCTCTCTTTGTTGTTGTTCTTGTTTAGTCATGTCTGGTTCTTTTGAGACTCCGTGGACTGTAGCCTGCCAGGCTCCTCTGTCCATGGGATTTCCCAGGCAAGAATACTGGAGTGGGTTGCCGTTTCCTTCTCCAGGGGATCTTCCTGACTCAGGGATCGAACCTACATCTTTTGCATTGGCAGGTGAATTCTTTACCACTGAGCCACCAGAGAAGCCCTTCTGTTGCTCTCTTTAGGGGAAAGTAATTCCCAGAGAGGCTTCATCTCAGAGGCACAAGTCACTCCCATTCTCAGAAGCCGGGAGAATGAGCTCCTCTTAAAGGGGATCCTGCAGAGTCCCCATCGTACTCACTAGGGTTCAGTGCTGAGCCACCTGGATCCACTGTCTTCAATAGTAAAATCTGGGAACAGCTTCTCCAGGATTCTGGCTGGCCTGTTTTTCTGGGTCAAGTTACCAGAGGAAAGTTAGTGACATGAATTCCAGCTCCTGTTGCTGCAGCTGCTCTCCAGGTAACAGATACACACCATCCCGCCACTCTGCTCCTCGGTTTAGATTCCTCTCCCCCTCGGCTAGCCCCTCTGTTGGTCTAACCTGGTGGGGTCATCCTGGCCCTCAGCAGCAAGATGATCTGAGCCCCTGGTCACTATGCCCTTCTCAGACTACGGATACTCCTTCATCCACTTATTCTTAAAGTGGGCAAGGGGGTTCCAAGAGACACCCCAGTATGTTACAGCAGCCCTACCTCCTGATCATTAGGGTCAAGTACTCCTACTGGGATGGAAACTAGTTCCCTTGCTTTAATGGGACGCCCAACTGGATTTCCTGATAGAAATGTTCTCCCTCTGGAAATCAAACCCCCAAAGCCTAGAAATGCAGTAACCCAAGTGCAGGAAGCACAAATTCCCTAAGAGGGTCACTGAGAGTGATATAAGCAGAGCCACACCCACTTCTACGCCTAGGTTCCAGATTCACGGTTGCTACTGTGGACACTGAGCTCTATAATAGTTGTTGATGTAGGGTATATACTGTGTCCTAGGGGATGATGCCAATCCTCACAGTTTAACATCTCTAAGCTGGATCTGCGTTAAGAAGCTATTTACACAGACAACAATTTCTGGATGATGCAGCATGTAATGAGGTCAGCAGATTCCAAGGTCATGTGCCCACAGCCACACCTCCTGGTCTATAACCAGGCTCTTCAGTTCACAGAAGCCCTGTGGCAGGGGATCCAGCACTCTCTAAGTCCTCTGTCACGCAGATACTTTCAGGCAATTTCGTATCTGCTGTGCATGCTGATTCAGTCAAGACCGACAGCTGCTCCTTCCAAGATCGGAGGGGTCTGATGTATTGACTTGCCACCAAGTGGCTGGTGGACCTCTACAGGGGATGGTGTCAAATCAGCAGCTCAGTTCTCATCTCTGCTCCTAGAAAACTGGGCTTTCAGCAGTGGCAAACCAGCCTTGATGAGAGGAAGCCCATGCTATTGAGTCAATGCACAGCTTTCATTCCTAATACCGTGGCATGAAGCGCATTTTGCCAGTACTGAGTATCCATCCAAGGATTGAATTCAACTGGTTAAGTCACTTCTTCAACTTGGTTGTTTAGTGCCACTTCCATGGTTAATACATGCTTTCTGTTGAGCATTAATATCTGATACGAAGTCTGTCACACACCATGCTCCAGCCCATGGATGCTTCACAGGCTTCTTCCCCAGATCTCATGGTCCTTAATTCTCCAATCTTCCTCTTTCCAGGCCTTGATCAATCAGATATTTGTTGTTACTTTGGGCTATTTCTCTTTCCATGCGTGAGTGAGTGCAGGCTCAGTTGTGTCCCACTCTTTGCAACCCATGGACTGTAGCCCACCAGGCTCCTCTGTCCATGGGATTTCCCAGGCAAAAGTACTGGAGTGGGTTGCCATTTCCTACTCTAGGGGATCTTCCCAACCCAGGGATTGAACCCGCATCTCCTGTGTCTCCTGCATTGGCAGGCGAATTCTTTACCGCTGAGCCAGCTGGGAAGCCCTCTCCTTCTATACATAGTGGCAGATCAGATATATCTCTCAAATCTCTGTTGGGAGAATTTCCCTTCACTCTTTCTTTCAGGGCCATCCCTGAATGGAACTGTAAGAGAGCAGCCCACTTTCAGTTTATATTCACATAAAAAGCCAATCCATCTATGAACCAGTGTGACCTTTTACCTTCAACATCAGATGGTCACAGGCATCTCGTTGGAGGAGGTCACAGAGACAGTCTGACCTCCAGTTGACCAGAGAGCTGGACTTAGGCAATGGGAAGCTCCCCACCTCCTGCCCCTCCTTGGAATGTACATGCTGCCCATCATTTACACAGTTGGAGCCATTTTCACAGGCACAGCCTTGAGAGATCAATGTGTTGTTGAGATCCTCTGGATAGTATACGTGGCTGAACTCAGTTAAGGCCTCCATATAAACTTTAGGATTCTGCCTGGAGATCTACTGGTCTTGACAAGCCTTCTATGTAAATTCCCTTGCTTGTAAAAACTGCCACCTTCCAATCGGGAGTGGTATGCCTCTTTCTTCTCTTTCCTTGCCCTGCCTGTTAGGGTGCTAGTTTGCTCATCAATAGCCCTTCTCATGCCCTGTAGCCATAGATGTGAACTGAGGCCTCAGTGGAAGGATGGGAGGGGAAATACACCAGGCGACCTGCTCATGTGGTTTCTGTGCCCCTGTCCCTGCTTGTGCCCTCTCCCTGATGTAGCCCTTCCACTTGGCCATAAATTACAGTTGGGAGTGTAAGATCACACAATGCAGTGGGTCTGACAGAGGTGTAAGGACCTCATGGATGTAGACCAGGCTCCTGGAGCTTAGAGCAGGGTGGACAAGGTTAGAGAGTGGATTTACAAGCAAACAGAAGGCATCGGGCATCCCCAAACCATGCCCACCCCAGGGGCAGAGCCTTGTGGGACCAGCGGAACTTGTTCTCAGTGGGTAACTCATTGCAAGTTATTCTTCCCAAACTGACCAATCAGCAAAGCATCTGATTTGCTGGAGTAGACTCCCTGGAGTAGACTGAGTAAAGAGTCAGACAGAGGTCAGAAATCTGCTTAGAGGAAACCTATCCCAGTGGAAACCCAGAGTAGGACTAGAATGTCTGTTGTGATAGGTCTGGATTTCAAGCCCAGAAGAACTAAGTGCAGGCTACAAGGAAGAGGTCAAATTAACAACTAGAATGTTCCATCTCCACCGTTAGCCAATAACACTTTCTTTCAGTGAAGTTGAAAACATGCTAGAAGCCTGTGCCATCCAGAAAGACTGCCGCTAGCCACATGTGGTTACTGATCCCTGACATGTGGCTAGTGTGATAGAGGAACTAAATGGTTTGATTTTATCATAACTAATCTAAATGTAAATGGCCACACATGGCTAGGAGCCATAAGAAAACACAGAGGCAGCCTTGACGCTAGCAATAAAGACCTTTAGCAGCTCAATCAGACAGGGTCCTATGGAACTAATGAAGCCACTGGACACTTTACCTAAATCCCTTGAACTTGATGTAGCAGAGCTTTTTTGGCCTGGGGTATGGAATAAGCTTTGAAGTCTTTCAGGCCTCAGCCACACTAACCAGCTGTGTGATTACAGGCAGGCTGCTTTATCCTTGACTCAATTTCCTCCCCTATGAAAAGAGAATCATAAGGCTGTTGTGAGTAGGAAATGAGAGGACATCTGAAAGGTACCTGGTTCTCAGGGGTCATTTCACTAATATGTCTTCTGATAGCAGCCACCAGCCTCAACTCTCTCCTATGC
Organism: Bos mutus; assembly: GCF_027580195.1. Classification (NCBI taxonomy): domain Eukaryota; kingdom Metazoa; phylum Chordata; class Mammalia; order Artiodactyla; family Bovidae; genus Bos; species Bos mutus. The sequence goes on from NC_091623.1 coordinate 77,134,834, forward strand.
CTCCTGTTTCTCTTTAGCAAGACCCCAGCACATCAGCTCTGTTCTTCGGCCAGAGCCTGCCATCCCACTGTGGAAGGGTGAAATATGCAAGGTTCTGCACTGCGGACACTCGCATTTACCGATCTCAGAGAATCAGGTCGTGGGTGACCCAAGAGTATAAGATGGAGGGCAATGCGGTTACTTTGGCAGGGGTGGGGGTGGGGTTATTCTATTATCTCACAAACATGGCATTTCCTTCCAACACCATCCCAATGACTTGAACAACAAAATTGCCTAATAGAAATCAGCAGCCTCACTGCATCAGTGGAAGTGAGATTCTCACCTATTTTTGCTGCCAGCTCTTCAGAGTAAAAGTCTAAGATGAGAGGATGAAATTTGAAGTTGAGGGCCCTTATCTGGGAATTACGTAATTCCCGCAGGGCCAGCAGCCAGAAGCCAATTTTGGCAACTGACCAGGGCTTACTAGAAGCCTGTCCCGCCCGCCTCTGTTTGTGTGGCTGTTTGGCGCATTGCTTTTGTTTTGGTTTGGGATGTTGTGAGTGACATTTGGAGCCTGAGTGTTCTCAGGTCTGCCTTTTCGCCTGTTGTTGTGGGAGGAGAGAGAAGCTCTTCCTTTGTTTGTGGAGCTCAGCTGATGCTCTTGTTTTCTCTGTGGCAGGAGGGGCCTCGAAGTTCAGGAGTTCAAATTTTAATCCAGCTCTGCTCTGGGTCCTGCTGATGAATTTACGTTTTAATTTTTCATCCGCGGCTCGGCACCAGACATCACATAAATAAATGAATGCATAAATAAAATTCATGAAGTCGGGCTGGGGATTTGAAGCTGAGAGGTCTTGCTGCGTTTCAGGGACGAGTTTGAACATCAGAGCCTCCTCGTCCTGTTATTAATAACTATGCAGAACCCTGTAACGAAGGGACAAAGTAGGTCAGTCCCAGCTGCAGCAAAACAGAACAGCGGAGGAATTATCAAAGAAATTAAAAAGCCTGCATGGCCACCGCAAAGCACACTTTTATAGGCTTTCTTCTGGTGATAATCCTGTGAGTCAAACTCATGGCAGTGGATTGACTTTTCACCCTTTTCAAAACAGCAGCAATTCACCAGCATTCAAGGTTTGTGTGGAAAAGGGCGGCGAGCATGTGAAAATTAAAAGCATAGAAACCTAGAGAAGCTTCCACCCCAGTCTAATGTTATTCTTACATCACTTTTTGCTCTTTCTCGGGGTTCTGTCTTCCTGTATAAAATAATAAAATAATTTCAGTTTTCTCTCAACTCCAAAAAGTCATTTTGTACTCGTCTAGGGGAAAAAAAAACAACACACCCATATTTGGATAGAATTAGCCAACGTTTCTTCAGATTACCCGCATTTAAGTAGTTCTGGCAGTTTGCAAATCTTTGGAAAGATGAAGAAAAAGGGTTTGGTAGTCTGTCATCTTAAAATAAGCTAAAGTCAAATCCCTGGAGATAAAGAAAAAGTGGGATTAATTAAAGTCCCAGTGTCTTAAAAGACAAACGGAATGAGTGAAGACCTAGAGCAAGCAAAAGGAAAGAAGAAATTACATCCTAAGCAGATTATGGGTTTTCCGCTTCAGAGGTTTTCCTCCAAGAAAAGTCCCACATTAGAAAACATATTCTCACAGAAGTTGTCTTAGCTGACCGATGCAGAGGATCCGAGTCCATCTTCTGGGCTGAGAGGAAGCAAGCACTGTCCTCTCTGGTTCTAAAAATGCAAGTGAAGCAAGGGGCCATGTACCCGACTTGCTGCACCTGGACAGTACTTGTAAATTCCCTTCTCACTCATCTCCTTTTCCACCTCCATTCAGAGGGCCACCTGGGGAGGAAACCCACCTCTAAATAGATACCCAGAAAAAGCAAATAACAGTGCTTCTACAAAAACATCTCTGCTAAGGACATGGGAACCAGTGCCCTGTTGTATATTTGCCCAACAGGCAGGATGGTCTGAGTTTCTTTTGCCCAAAGAGAAGGTGCCTGCACCGTTCCCTTCCTCTACCTCCCCATCCCCACCCAGGTATCTGATAGCTCTATGCAATCAAGCAGCTTATGCAGCACATAACACTAGCGTCATTATTTATAACACCTCTGCAAGATTCTTCTGCCTCCCAATGTCACTTCAGAGGGGAAAAAAAATCCTTAAAGAGGAAAGGAGAGAACTAGGGCAGGTGGTTAGGAGCCATGCCTGCTGAGCAGCAAAATAGCCCTTCTCACCTGTGTTGCTGTCCTTGGGGACTAACATACATACATATATAGATATATACATATATATGTGTATATATATAGAGGGAGAGACACACACACACATGCAGCCCCTCCCCTGAATTAACCATCATAAGTGAGGGGCATGTCCTTTGAGAGCATTGGCTCCGCCCCTGGGCAGCTTCCTGTCTCTACAGGCCAGCCCGGATGGTACAATCCTGGGCCAAGTCAGAAGCAGATCCTGTTTCAGCTTCTTCCAGATGCACAGTCTTGAGCAAATTACATAACCTCTTTGAGCCTTCTTTCTTCATGTGTGGATAATAATACCTAGTTCACAGAGTTGATGTGATGTGCATTAGAGTGAAAAAAATAGCAGGGTTGGTAAGAATGACCATACCCCCCCCATTCCCACTCAGGAGAGTGAAGACAAGTCTCCCTATCTCCACCCTGAAGCATTTAGGAGTCTTCAGGCCCTGGGTTCATGTCACTTTCTGAAAGTGAAAGTCACTCAGTCATGTCCGACTCTGCGACCTCATGGACTACACAGTCCATGGAATTCTCCAGGCCAGAATACTGGAGAGGGTAGCCGCTCCTTTCTCCAGGGGATCTTCCCAACCCAGGGATCAAACCCAGGTCTCCTGTACAGCAGGCAGATTCTTTACCAGCTGAGCCACCAGGGAAGCCTGAGGGTTCATGAGGCCCTGAGTTCAGTCACTTTCTCCTTTGGTGGATACAACAGCACATGAATACGCTGAATTCATCTCCTGCCACCCCTGTAACAGCTAACTCGTCCATGCTAAGCGGTGAATAGAGAATAATCAAAGAAAGAGAATAAAAGAAGAAAACATGCAAGATGTGTTTCAGGATGGGTGTCTCTCCTTTATCTTGAGTTGGAGACTGGAAGATACCTGGGTGGTAGTCAGAGACTAGGTGGTCCTGGAGAGTCGCCAATGACCCACCCATTCAGTGCCTGGTAGATATTTAAAGCAAGCAAAATTTTTTACATTTTTGAAAAGGGTGTTGACTTTTGAATCAAATTCAGTGTAGTTCAACAACATTCTCTCCCTTGACCTGTGTTGTCCTTGGGGGGAGGTGAAGGTTGCCTTTAGTGCCTTTAGCTGGAGATTCACAGAAGTGGGGGATTTTGTTTCCTTAACTCCAGGCATTATAGGTGTTTGCACGCAGGCATGGATGAGCCAAGGCAGCTGCACTGGACTCGCTTAACCTGCATATTCCCCCAATGAATGCTTGACTCTAGCCAACTAGCATCACATAAAATGAAGCCAAACAGTTTTTGATGACAGGTTGGGGAAAAAAAAAGAGGAGTGGTATTGGTTTTAAAATATGTTTCCTTCATTATTAAGAATTCTTCCCTTTGCTTTTATCTCAGGTGAAATGACTGTCCTCTCATTATAAAACTGCAGGAGAGTGGGAAGCAAAAGGAAATAAACTTCTGGTAAAATAAGTATTGCAGTGGCTTCCCCCACCACACCCACCCCCCCGCCATAGCTGTGATAGAAGAAATGAAATACCTTTTACAATTTCCTCAAATTATAACTCTGAGGAGGTTCACTTGACCCATTGAAAACGGTACCCCACTCTGCACACCCCGCATTCCAGCTCTGAAGGGACTAATCAGCTGATAGCATTCCAGTCATCACACTGGGAATGGTGTGACTTTGTAGGGAGCCCAGTGGCATGATTTTACCCTGTGCTGTCTGGCCTTTCTTTAGTGTGTACTGAATGAGAGAACAGTTGACAGAGGAGTTTCCCTCCTCGGTGTGACCTCTGGGGGCTTCTTGACTTCCTAACGAGGCTTGCAGAGAGGTCACACCACAAGATTGAAGAAGCTGGGTACCACAGTCTCTGGCAGTTCTCCCCATTTGCAGAAGGAACACATACCCTTACCATTCTGCATGTTTGCCACTGAGTTCTCTGCACCCTCTCCAGGCAGATCCGGCTATTGTCAGTGAACACTGATGAGAATACCAAAGCCCAAACCTGAATTTCTGCTAAACAAGAATCCATCTTTGCAGGGTTGGGAGGCCCCAGTCTCAGGAGCCAGATGAGCCTGCCTGATTTAGAGGCACTACCAACCTGATCCTTTAAATTGTTTCCTAGCAGAATGTAACCAGCTCTTTTGAAAGTCAGTCTGACTATAATTTGCTACTAATTGTAGTTTAAAATGAGCTGCTCTGGGCCCAGCTGATAGCCAAGCATAAATTCAAGTGGCTGCTCTCAGGATGTCCTTGGATTAAGGGGAGCTTGAGTATTCTCACAACTTGAGCTTCTGGAAACTGGATCGTTTCCATGTCTACCATATATATCACTCTACTCATCAAATTAAGGTAACCCCTAGACAACAGGAAAGCTAAGAATTATTTGGACAGTGTTTAAATTTCATCAAAGAACACCATCACAGTGGTGAACTGTACATATGCTTCTATTATACACGACTTCTGCTGGCTGCCCATCTTCTAAGTTTTTTTATTGTTCCTTGAACCACTTACTCCTTAGGGCGATATTTGCAAAGTGTGGTCTATGGAGCACCCTGGTTTCTTGCAAAAATGCAGCTCCCTAAGCCCTCTGGAACTATCCTATGGAATCAGAACTTGGGTGTGTGGTGGGGGACAAGTCCCAGGAATCCTCATTTAAAATAAGATCCCTGAAGGGGGTGATGCACACTCAAGTTTGAGAACCACTGTCTTATAGACAGATCAGGCTGGTTCATCATTGGGAGTTTTTAAGTCAAAAAACTGAGTGCTGATGGGAGTAAAATTGAAACCTAGAGGACAGTGTGGCATAGAGGTGCTAGGATGAGCCCCTATAACTCCCTCCAACACCATTATCACTCCAACTCTTGTCACACCTCGACCTTGGGCACTGAAGTCCCAGGCTGAGCCGGCTGAGTCAAGATCACAGACCACCTGTCAGGGTTCTCCAACATTTGGTTTTGATCTCCTCCTCTCTCTCAAGCACACACCACTCCAGTCAGGCTGGTGGCCTCTCTTGTCCTCACGGCAGCCGTCTTCACGCCAGTCCCCAGGTCTTTGCTCATTGGATCTCCCCTTGCCACACATAAGGTCTCACTCTGCCCTGTGATAATCCCAGCCCCACATAGCCCTCCTCACTCCATAGGAACCTCTTCTGTCCATTTCAGAACACTTTCATCTCTCCATCCTCTGAAACTTTACTTCCCTTAAAACCAGTCTGGGTTTTTTTTTAATCTTTTCAATTATCACTTCATTATGATATTTGTATAAGAATTCATCTTGCCAGCTAGATTTTGAAATTCTCTAGGCAAGGAAACTATTATTCTTTTCACTATTTCCCTCGGTTTTTAGCACTGAGCACAAAGTGAGCATAAGTGCAAATCTAATAAACTCTTGTGAAAGTACTGATTGATGGAATAACACCTCCCTGGCTGCCTAGAGGATTATGTGATAATTTTAGCCACCACGACCCCCCTATAATGTCTGGCCCCAGTCATCACCAGCTGAATCAGTGGCGCTGCAGGGGACACTAAAGCGCAAGAAACACGCACGAAGAGGAGACCACTCAACCGGGCACTGTTTACTAGGCACCAACTCTATGCCAGCCATTGGGTTGGGTACTGAGAACGCAGTGATCAGTAAAACGTTCTCTTTATGGAGTTCTGGCCCTCAGGGTGGAGATAATTATTCAGGTGATCATAAAAGTCAATATAAGATGACAACATGATACATATTAGAAGACAAGGATATATGTGGGTTCTGAAAGCAAGATGCAAGAGGACCTGAACTTCCCCGTGGGATCAGAAGCCAGGGCATCATACTGGAATGAGAACTCTGAGCCTCCAGGTTAAAACTGTGCAAATCTCCCCACATTCTCCACCTCCCCTAGAAATTCAAGTAACACGACCTTCCCTTTGGGGGCATCCAAACAAACACATGCCTGCGTCCCTGTGGTTGAATTGTGACTGTCCAGTGAGTCATCTGCCAGTATTTGGCTACATTCCTAGAATTCTCCTTGGACTTTCTGGCAGGAAAATGGGTACAATAGAGTCCTACTAAAAGCACATTGTGAAGATTAAGGAATAACTGTAATGCATTTGAGCTCCTGGAAACATAAAGCAATCATGGCCCCAAGCTAGCAGAGATTTATGCCCAAATTTCTTCACTAATCAACCTCAGAAAAATGTGAAGGAATGAGGCACAAGGGCTCTGTGTGTCTGCATATGTGTGTGTGTGCACACATGCGTTTGCACATGTGTGCGTGTGTGTACATCTAATAAATAAAACTCAGCTGCACCTTTCAGCTGCTCTCTTGTGACCTTCTGTGGTTACAACAAAGGGACATTTCGAGGGTTCCACAAAAGAATTCTCTCAGGGAAATCTGGCCTCCTAATAGATGGCAGAGAGTATTGTTTAATCCTGAATAGCTTTGTCAGCAATAGGCAAATTCAACAAGACAGTTACCCTGAAAACTCAGTGCGTAGAAAAAGCAATAACATATGGAGACAGAAAAGTGTTTTTATTATCTTTCTCCGGAGCTTGCATAACATGTGCTACATGTCGCTCTCTCGAGAGCGTGTGGGAAGATAGAAGGGTTGGGGGGGCCCCAGGGAGTCAAGCAGGCCACTTAATATAGCCCTATTCAGTCAGGTGGCTGTGTTATGCAAACTCACACATTGAAAACATTCTTTTCAACCTTTAAAACATGACATTCAAAATACCATTGTAATAAGACCTGGAAGATTTAAATAGATAATGCCTCTGATTTAATTTAACAAAAAACAAAACACTTTCAAAAACTAAATCTATTCTAGGAACACCTTTGATTAAATCTGACTTGCTTTTCATAGCCATTTGACTATTAATCAAACTGTAAAAGATAACTATTTTTACAAATATATGCTTTCCTGGTCCATCTGGATGTCTTTCTTTCTAATACTCAAATATTTCACATTTACAAGACAATTTAATAAGAAGAAGATGTGCTTACATTTTGCTTTCTATGTGTCCAGCAACTTCCAGAATCTTTGGGTATCTTGACTCATTTACTACTTGCAACAGCTCTCTAAGGAAGATGTGAACTTTACTTTCATTCATAGATGAAGAAATTGAGGCACAGAGAGGTTAAGCAGCTTACCCTCCATCACAGAGCTGACAAATAATAAAGTCAGCATTTGAATCCAGGCATGTGGATGCCAGCATCCATGTTCTTACCCTCTCTGCCATATTCTCTTTCTAAGGCTTATTAGGAAGAGAGATGGCTGGCAGTAACTGCAATTGTCTTGGAACAGGTTGGAAAAATAGAGTATTTCTTGAGGCCTTCCATAGGTTAATTTTTAAAACTCTTGTTTAGCTAGATGGTTAATGATAAGGTGGCCACAAGTTATCAGCAAACTAAATATCATAAATGAACTACGGATGGCTCATTCGTACCACTTAAGTCAGAATATGCAATGAAAGCAAGGAGGAGGAAATGTTTGAGAAAACTGTCTTCAGAGAAAAAAAGCAATAAGTTAAAATTGACTCCCGGAGGTAAAAAGACTCTACTCTTTGCAATTTACCCAAGTGCTTGGAGGTGACTTACAATTCCCAGCCTCCGCTCAGATCCGAGTTTAAAAGTGCTTCTTTTAGCAGCTCTTGCAGGATAAATTATGACTTCAAAGTAGAAATGTCTCCATTCACAAAATGGGTCGCTGACAAGAGCTCTAGGGTATGAAGAAGCTATAACAAGCAAAGAAATATGGCAACAAGAAAAATGAATTTTTAGCCCAGATTCTGCTTCCACTTATCTCTTTCACACTTTATTACAGTGAGCCTCATTCTCCCTCCCATCACAGTGGGAGGAGCACAGGAAAGGGAGTAGACTCAATTAAAGCCCAAGGGTCTGGTCCACACAGAACGATGCTGGGAACAGTAGAGGCATCATGTATGTCTCCCAAGGCCTGGGGGGCTTTTGCAGAGAGAGCTGCTGGCCTGAGGCTGCATCATCGTGGTTGACGGGGACTTGAAGACCAAGCCTGGGGCTGGGAGCCTGGGCCAAGTACAACACAGAAAAACCCTAAGGAAGCTTCCCATGAAGTCTGTCTGAGACAAGAGATTCCAGGTCAGTTGAGGATCCGTACTGGCCTGCAGTTCTCGCTGTGTAACGCTGGCCACCTCCACATCAGGATGGACAGGAACAGCCAGCGTCGACATTTTTCAATTGCACACACGGAAATAGCTTTAGAAGTGCCAGTGTCTACAGTGTGGGTCTCTGGGCTTTATCTCTTTCCAGCCTGGTACTGCAGCTCTTTCTGAGCATTGGAGCATAGCTAGAATTCACACCAGTTGGCTGAGGTGCTGACAGCTCATCTAGATCTTACCATTGTCCTCCTTTACCCTCCCAGGGCAAGAACTTTCTCTTATCCCAATGCCCAAGAAAGAAAATTTGTTGAAACAGAGCTCCATTTCATGGACGTCTTGGTTCAGAGAGAATTTGTGAGAATTCCCAAGAAACCATGTCCTGCCTGTTGATGTCACTCTGTGAAAATCGTAACCACCTGCAGACCGGGCTTTGTGCCAAGCACTTTAGTTCATCCTCACCTCTAACCTGGGAAAGAGATATTTTTGTTCCTGTTTCAAAGATGAGGAAACAAGGCACAAAAGGGTCATGGTGTACCCTGCCCTAAAAGGTGCAAGGGGCAGGGGTCAAATCGAGAATTTGCTCTGAAGTGGTACATTTCTTCCAAGACATGCCAAATGCACTCCCCCACCTTGCTCTGCTTCCCCCTTGCCACACCCCTGCTTTTCTCCAGCCAAGGTACCTGCTTCAATGTCACTGGGTAAGGCAGTGGAAAGAAAACATGATCTGATCAGTGAGTCAGTTCTGCAAGGCAACTGGTGTGATGGGAAAAACCTTCTCTTACAACTAAGAAGAGGACTTCCTTGGTGGGACAGTGGCCAATGCAGGAGACACAGGTTCGATCCCTGGTCTGGGAAGATTCCACGTGCTGCAGAGCAACTCAGACTGTGCCACAACTACTGAGCCCGCACTCTAGGGCCCACAAGCTGCAATGACTGAAGCCCACGTGCTCTAGAGCCACACACCACAACTACCGAACCCACGTGCTCTAGAGCCACACACCACAACTACCGAACCCACGTGCTCTAGAGCCACACACCACAACTACCGAACCCACGTGCTCTAGAGCCACACACAACTACCGAACCCACGTGCTCTAGAGCCACACACCACAACTACCGAACCCACGTGCTCTAGAGCCACACACCACAACTACCGAACCCACGTGCTCTAGAGCCACACACCACAACTACTGAACCCACGTGCTCTAGAGCCACACACCACATCTACTGAACCCACGTGCTCTAGAGCCACACACCACAACTACAAAACCCACATGCTGCACTTACTGAAGCCCTCTCACCCAGAGCCCATGCTCTGCAACAAGAGAAGCCACCGCAGTGAGAAGCCTACGCACCACAACAAAGTGTAGCCCCTACTAACTGCAACTAGAGAAAGCCCGTGCACAGCGATGAAGACCCAGTGCAACCAGAAACAAATAAATAAAATGTTTAGAAAAAGAACTAAGAAGACACTTCTCCAAAGAAGACATCCAGATGGTCAAAAAGCACATGAAAACATGGTCAACATCACTAATTATTAGAGAAAAGTAAAAGGGTTAGTTACTTAGTCATGTCCGACTTTTGTGACCCCATGGACTGTAGCCTGCCAGGTTCCTCTGTCCATGGGATTCTCCAGGCAAGAATATTGGAATGGGTAGCCATTTCCTTCTCCAGGGGATCTTCCCAACCCAGGGATCAAACCTGGGTGTCCTGCATTGCAGGCAGATTCTTTATTATCTGAGCCAAGAGGGAAGCCCACACACTTATTAGAGAAATGCAAATCAAAATTACAATGAGGTGTCACCTCATACCAGTTAGAATGGCCATCATCCAAAGTCTACAAACAATAAATGCTGGAGAGGATGTGGAGAAAAGTGAAGCCTCTTGCACTGCTGGTGGAAATGTAAATTGATAGAGCCACTATGAAGACCAGTATGGAGGTTCCACAAAGAACTAAAAATACAACTACCATAGGATCCAGCAGTCCTACTCCTAGGAATATACTCCCACTTCTGGATAAAACCATAATTTTAAAAGATATTTAATACATACACCCCAATATTCATTGCAGCACTATTTACAATAGCCAGGACATGGAAGCAACCTAAATGTCCATGAACAGAGGAACTGATAAAGATTTGGTACCTACATACAATGGAATATTACTCAGTCACAAAAAAGAAAGAATACCATGTGCAACAACATGGATGGACGTAGAGATTATCATACTACACGAAGTAAGCCAGGCAAAGACAAATATCATGTAATATCACTCATATGTGGAATCTAATTTTGAAGAAATGATACAAATAAACTTATTTACAAAAAGAAATAGACACAGATTTCAAAAACAAACATGGTTACCAAAGGGGAAACATGGCAGGGAGGTATAAATTAGGAGTTTGTGATTAACACACACACTACTATATGTAAGACACATAACCAACAAGGACCTACTGAATAGCGCGAGGAACTCTGCTCAATATTCTGTAATGACCTATATGAGTAAAGAATCTAAAAAAGAACGGATATATGTATAACTGAATCACTTTGCTGTACACCTGAAACTAATACATTATAAATCAACTATTCTCCAATACGAAGTTTTAAAAAGGAAAGCAAATCAATAAAATGAGATTTGGGGGAAAAAAAAAGAAAAGGGAGGGAAGAGTCTGTTAGCATGATTTAATATTTCCCTTCCCGTCATCCTACCTCCTCCCTCCACTTTCGTGGTAAACTAAGAAACAATACAAAGTCAACACTTCAACTCTTCCTGCAATCTCGATTTAGCCAGAAAAACATTGAAAACAGATCCAGCTCTCTGGGAACAGAATATTGACAAGAAAGAGTGGAAAGAGTTAGCTGGGAGCCCAGTGAGGGGGAAAACTGGATGCATCAGGAGAAACAGAAATGAAAACAAGAGTGAGTTCTTTTATCTCTACTAATACACAGTGTCAAGATACAGATGGAGAAAAACATATGGGGAAAGATAAACAAGAAAAGTAAAGAAAGAGGAACATTTTTGTAACTGTGTCTCTTCCGTGTCTTCAGCCACTGGCAGTCAGAGCTGATGATCTGGTCTTGGTTGTATGACACTGGCCAAGACCCTGCCTGTTTCTGGCTTTCATTTCCCAGTTCTGGTCAAGCTACAATCCAAACAAACTTTCCATCAGTTCTTCAATCCACTGGCACCTACCCATCCTAAACTGCTCCTACACTTTATGTCCATGACATAGAAAGAAGCAAAAGGGAAGGACGAAAACCGCTATACTTCAGTTCAGTTCAGTCGCTCAGTCGTGTCCGACTCTTTGCGACCCCATGAACCGCAGCACAGCAGGCCTCCCTGTCCGTCACCAACTCCTGGAATATTCGTCACCTTCTTTCTTGTTCGAAGAAAGACTTTTATTTAATACTCAGGAAATAATTTAACAGTCACCTTTACATATTAACACACACACAAATGCTTTCCCTGTGCTTTTTGAAAAATTTTGCTTGTACTGACATTCAAAAAATAAATGAGTAGGTGATATACGGTAAAATTACTACTACTGGGTTCAATTCTGCCATCATTAACTATAGTCAGGCAGGATACAGACAGAGCTGACTAGGCATGTGGACTTGTCAAAAATAATGCAAATTTCACTTTCAGGAAGAGCACAAATCATTTCCTGCAAAGAAAACCATGAGTGGGGGACTTATCTTACCTTTTTCTCTCTTTCTAGAGATTAGGAAACAATCTAGGCACAATTTTCAAGTCTGAGGACACATCTTCAGAGTACATCCTCACTTAGCCATGAGACCATCACCCACAGTTTCTGTTAAATACACACACTGTAAAGGAGACAGGCATAACCATGGCACTTTGTATCAAAGTGAGTCTCTCTACAGTTAATTGGAACTTTGAAAATTCTCTGAACTCTGTGATTAATTTTTGATGAGAGCAGAAAACTCAAAAAACGGTAGATAATGTCCATACACTCTACCTTCACCTACAAGATGCGACATGGAGAAACACAAGGAGTCGCTAATAACCTCCTGTGACATGTTCTTTATTTAATGCACTCAGCTACTTAATTAGTATGCCAATATCAATCTTTAAAAGAGCTGTGTGCAAAGTCAGCAGGGGGTCTGAGTCCTGATGTTATTTTTCCCACAGCTGAATAAATGATTTTCCCTACCACCACCACACTCGTAGGCTTGTCCTCATTAGTATGTATGAAATGAGTGGAATACGCATCAGGAGATTTATACTATAGCATACCCAACTTAATTAATAAGAAAGGGAGCCAACTTTGAGAGGAGGAAGTACAGGTTCACAGGTTCCTATACTTTGGTGTGATTAATAATATAAATCCATCATAAGGAGACTCGAAATGTGCCTTGTGCATTTTCTCTATTTATTAACCAAACTTCAGTAACTTACAGATGTTCAGGTGCTATGATTCTCAGGTAGAGTTTGGAATTTAATCATAATATATCCTTAGCATCCCTACCCCACATCCAACTCACTCATTCAGGGAATAGTAAGTGAGTGGCCACCCTGGCCACTGTGCTGTGTACCGGGGACAGAGAAATGAACAGGAAGAACCAGATTTTTAGGTAACTTTCAGGTAAGTAGAAGAGTGCATGCATGCTCAGCTGCATCCGACTCTCTGTGACCCCATGGACTGCAGCCAGCCAGGCTCCTCTGTCCATGGAGACAAGGATATAAAAAAATGTGATCCAGGGAGGGGGGCTGTCTGAAGGGAGATGTATGTATAAATTGCTAAAAAAAAAAAAAAAAAGCCTTAGACAATGGCACTAGGGAAAATAGAGCATAGAGGGAAGGCAGCTGGAAAAAGTTTCACAAAGGAGTAACGATTTGAAGGACACGTGTCCATCTCGGCCCTTGATGCCATGGAGGCAGGATTAAGTCTTGTCCTCCAGTGTATGCCCTGCACCTAGCACAGAGCATGTGCACAATAAGATGTTCTAAATGAGCCAACTGTAAGTTAGAGTAAGTCTACCAGGCATAGAAGGATGTGACAGCATCTCAGAGCAGGTACACAGGCAAGGGTCAAACAGTTCTTGTATGGTCTGAGAATCACAAATAACTTGTTACAATGGAGAATGTGGTTTGAGTGAGGAAGCGATGAAAAGTGGGACTGGGAAGGAATGATAAAAATCCTCGCTTATAAAACTGGGTAAAATAAATGGCCACCTTCCAAGAATTTTTACTCCACTAAAACCCAGAGGCAAATCAGAGCTCACGTCAACCTTATACATAAATAAAACCAAATACCAGCAGTGCCTTGATAGCCATCCTGTGTTGTTCCTTGACCTGTTCACACGGCCAGAAGAAAACAGAGTCAGGAATCTCAACAACAAAAGCATATTTCTTTCAGTTTGGAATAATGAAAAAGTTCTGGAGATGGATAGTGTCGCTGGTTGCACAACAATGTGGATGCACTTAGTGTCACTGAATTGTACACTGAAAATGATTTAAATGGTGAATTTTATGCTATGTATATTTTACCACAAGAAAAAAATATTTTTTGAGTACCAACCATGCACAATACACACAGATTTTATCTAGAATTTTGGTAATAGTTTGACACCAAGCTCACTGCAGTTAGTTCATTATTTTTTATTGAGACACACAATCCTAAAGGAAATTAACCCTAAATATTCATTGGAAGGACTGGAGCTAAAGCTGAAGCTCCAATATTTTGACTACCTGATGTGAAGAACTGACTTATTGGAAAAGACCCTGATGCTGGGAAAGATTGAGGGCAGGAGGAGAAGGGGACAACAGAAGATGAGATGGCTGGATAGCATCACTGACTCAGTGGACATGAGTTTGAGCAAAATCTGGGAGACAGTGAAGGACAGGGAAGCCTGGTGTGCTGTAGTCCATGGGATCGCAAAGAGTCAGACACAACTGAGCGACTGAACAACAACAACATACACACAAGCCTGAAGTATACAGTTCAATGCATTTTTTATATGTGAACACACCAGTATCCAGATCAAGTTCCCACAGCAAGGTGTAGACCACTGCCAGCACTCCAGAAGGCTCTCCCCTCTCCCCAGGCACTCTCCACAAAGCTAACTGCAATCCTGATTTCCAGTTGAAAAACCTTTTTTCTTCCTTTGAATACACTTGTTCATCCCTCACTTTTTCCTGATTTTACTGTGTAGATTTTTGTGCCAATTGTTGACACTGACACTGTTGAGTTTTCTATTACAGTATAATGAGTCATCACAAACTTATTGACTTAAAACAACACAAATGTATTCTCTCTCAAAGCCCAGGGGTCGAAAGTCCAGGCTTGCGTTAGATGGGCCCTTTGGGCTTCCCTGGTAGCTCAGCTGGTAAAGAATCCACCTGCAATGCAGAAGACCCCGGTTCAATTCCTGGGTCGGGAAGATCCGCTGGAGAAGGGATAGGCTACCCACTCCAGTATTCTTGGGCTTCCCTTGTGGCTCAGATGGTAAAGAATCCACCCACAATGTGGGAGACCTGGGTTTGATCCCTGGGTCGGGAAGATTCCCTGCAGATGGGAAAGGCTACCCACTCCAGTATTCTGGCCTGGACTGTATAATCCACGTGGTTGAAAAGAGTAGGACATGACCCAGTGACTTTCACTTTCACTTTGCTCGGGACATTGCCAGGTGTAGTCAAGATGTAGACCAGGGCTGCTGTCCGCATGGAGGTGCGGTGGCTGCTTGGTGGCTGACTTCATTTCTTACAGCTAAATTCCTGAGGCTCCTGGTTTCTTACAAAGTGTCAGCCAGGGATGGCTCTTAGTTCTTAGCTCCTAGAGATCACCCTCAGGCCCTAGCCATAGGGCTTTCTCCCTTTCCAACAGGGCGCCTTCCTTCTTCAAGGCCAGGAGAATAAAGCTGCTGCTGCTCCTTCTCATCTCTTGTAAGGGCTCACTGGATTAGCTTACTCTCAGTCAAGAGCATTTCCCTTTTTGATTCAGTCAAAAATCAGCTGATATGGAGCATTAACCACGTGCGCAAAACCTCTTTTGCCATAAAACGTAACATAATGATGGGAGTAGTATCCCATGCCACTCACAGCCCCATCCACACTTGGGGAAGGGACTGTCTATGGCATACACACCAAGGGTAGGAGACTTGGGGCTGTCTGAGAATTCTGCCTGCCACAGCTGCTTTTCAAGTCATCTCACCTAACGGATAAGGCAATGAAATAATTATTTTTCTATGTAAGACAGGACAGAAAACACAAAGGAAAGGAAAATAAAAAGTGTAATGCCATTTGCTATTATAACCAGATATAATCACGCTTAGCACTTTAGTAAATCTGCTTCCGGGATTTTCCTAAGCATTATCAATATACATATATGGGTACTTATAGAAGGGAGATCTCACTGTGTAGACTGTTAGCTATTTAAATTGAGTTTTCAGGCTG
Source organism: Bos mutus (assembly GCF_027580195.1). NCBI lineage: Eukaryota > Metazoa > Chordata > Mammalia > Artiodactyla > Bovidae > Bos > Bos mutus. The sequence continues at coordinate 77,150,579 of NC_091623.1, forward strand.
GTTCTTCACTGTGCTCGTGGAGGCCTATTTTCATCTTCTGGGTTTTAACATACATTGCTGAGCAGCCCTACATTTATCTATGCAATATACTTGTATATATACGTATATACATATAATTCTAAATGCTGCCAAGCCAGAATGTGCAACAAATCAGCAAAGTATCTAAAAATGTCCTTCTTTCCAGGGGGCAAACATAGAGCAAATGGTCCAGGAAGCATCTTCTTCAGCTTACGGGTTTGCCCAACAGAGTTTTATTGATTGGTACAGGGGTCCCAACCTTTTTGGCACCAGGGACAAGTTTCACGGGAGATAACGTTTCCCCAGCTTGGGGGGTGGGGTAGTGGGTGGGGACAGTTCCAGCAGTCATGTGAGCCATGGGGAGTGACAGGTGAAGCTTCACTCACTGGCCTACACTCACCTCCTGCTGTGGCGCCCAGTTCCTAACAGGCTGTAGACCAGTACCCATGTAAGGCCCCTGGGATGGCAGGAAGTGCAATGAATGAGCAGGTCAATGAGGTATGATAGAACTCATTTCTTACTAATTATTTTTCTATTTTTCAACCTGTAGTGGTAACTGGGCTTTCATATAATAGGACCACTTAAGGCCATCGGCACATAGCTTGGCTGAGGTGACTCATCTTGGCCACAAAATAGGAGCGAAGGTGATGTGTGTCGTGCCAGGGCATGACAAGAACAGCTCCGTGACTGGTGACGCTGGCTTCACCAGCTCTGTGACTGTGTGAGCCGCTTCAAGATGACAGCTGTGTCAGCAGGGTCCCAGGACGGCTAGCAGAGCACGCCCTCCCCTGTAAGCTCACACTGCACGGGGAACTGAATGTCGGGGACTTCCCTGGTGGTCCAGTGGTTAGGATTCCACACTCCCAACGCAAGGGACTGGGGTTCGATCCCTGGCCAGGGAACTAGACCCCACATGCCACAGTAAAGAGTTTGAGTGTCACAACTACAGATCGTGAGTGTCACAAATAAGACCGAGTATAGCCAAATAAATAAATGAATTTTTAAAAACAGAAATTAAATGCTGTATGAAGCCACTAAGGGTTGTTTCTTACTGCAGCATAATCTAGCCTTACCTGAATAATAAAAAAGGTAAAATGTGAGAAGAACTTTTTTATTTTTATACATTGGAGCAGACTCAAGCTCATGCCTATTAAAATACCTCTCTCACTAACTTGCATTCTGATGTGTTTTTGTTCCAACGGAAGGGAGTAGGTAAAGGAAACATGACAGGTGCACACGGGAGCCTGTCCTCAGGGTGAATGTCTTCCTTCACGTGTGACTTGGTAGAAAAAAAAGCTGAGAACAGCAGATTATCACACTGGGGCTGGCAGGAGGAAGAGCTGAAGTGCCTGTTCCCCTCAGTGAGTGTGTACCCACTGCTAATTTGTCAGCTTAGTTAGGATCTGAAAATGAATGTATCTCAACACATATCCAAGCTGTGAAAGTCTAATTCCACCAGCATTCACCCTTCAAAGTAGGACAACATAAAAATTACTTTAAAAATACATGAGTAAGTCTTTATGTACACTTAATTCGCCCTTTGAAGTTATGTCTAATTTAATTAGCAAAGGGTAGAGTCTTCTACGGAGAAGGCAATGGCACCCCACTCCAGTACTCTTGCCTGGAAAATCCATGGACAGAGGAGCCTGAGAGGCTTCAGTCCATGGGGTCGCTAAGAGTCAGGCACGACTGAACAACTTCACTTTCACTTTTCACTTTCATGCATTGGAGAAGGAAATGGCAACCCACTCCAGTGTTCTTGCCTGGAGAATCCCAGGGACAGCGGAGCCTGGTGGGCTGCCGTCTATGGGGTCGCAGAGTCGGACACGACTGAAGCAACTTAGCAGCAGCAGCAGCAGAGTCTTCTAACTTACTGCTGTGGCCAGTTACAATTCCAGGTGGTCAAGACAGGTATGAATCATGATATTTGCTATTAATATAAAAAGAAAACAGGTACAAACAAACAAAAACCCAGAGCAAAACCAGTTCTTTTTAACATAATGAGGAGAAATGAGATTTTTAGCAGAAAGCAAAAAGAATGCTTTTAGACAAACTACAGTCTAGATTCTGGTCAGGTGGCACAGTATTGTATTGGACAATGATCTCACCGCCTGCCCCCAGCATCCATCCCCTCTCTTTGACTCACCTTTCTGATTTTTTCCCATGAGCCCTTGTGCTTTGAAGGAGTGAATGCGCCCTGCTCCTATGAGGTATGTAGCTCAAGCCTAAAATAATCAGTGGGATCCCCTTCCCTGGCTACAGTAATGGCTCAGGTAGGGATGGACAATATGGGAGTCAGTAAGACCGGGGGAGATGCTTTCTGCACCTTCCAAGAGAGAAGCATCCTTGCCCTTTTCTGCGAGCTTCTGAATATGACCATCTCTCTGTTTCCAAGGATACATGTGAAAGCAAGCATCCTATGAATTTGTCAGCAGCTCAACTACCACCACGAGGCAAGACCAGCCCCAGGATAAATCCACCATACTGGTGGGCAAAGAAAAGAAGTGGCGAGAAACCTGATGATGTTAATGAACCACTGAATTAAAGAATCCCTCAGAGTTCTGTCCTACCTGTAGGCTGCCAGCTATACAAACCAACGGATATGCTTCTAATGTTTCCTTAAGCCAGCTTTTGTTGGGCTTTTGAGTCCTTGTATCTAACACACACTTAAACAAATATAATTACAAATTGATTGGAAACCCAGCTGCCCAAAGACCTAGATGGAACCCAAAACTCAGAAAGTAGTTGCCCATTTCAAAGCAATGCCTTTAAGCAGAAAAGTCTAAGCTTCCTAAGATGACAGATCATAGTAAGTTACTCTTGCAGTTCCAATTATTTTGAACAAAATGGTAAACTGTGAATAATTTTAGACAGGGTCTTTCTAGTGGCTTTTGAGTAAAAGGATATGATCAGAAAGGGAATAAGAGATTTAAAAAAAAAGAATATATATCTGGCAATAAAAACAACACATTTTGCTTACTGTATGTCTGGCAGTATCCTAGGCATTAGACAAATTAACTCACTTACTCTTCATAACAATTGCATAATACTATTGCATTTATCTCCATTTTTCAGAGAAGAAAACAGAAACATCAGAGGTTAAGCATGGTGCCCCCGTCCCAGGTCCCATAGTTCATAAGAGCTGCAACTCAAGGGCTTCCCTGGTGGCTCAATGGTAAAGAATCCACCTGCCAATGCAAGAGACACGGGTTCGATCCCTGGCCCAGAAAGATTCTACATGCCTTGGAGCAATTAAACCCATGTGCCCCAACTACTGAACCTGTGCTCTAGAGCCCAGGAACTGCAATTACTGAAGCGGGTGCACCGTAGAGCCCGCAATGAGAGAAGCCACTGCAAGGAGAAGCCCACGCACTGCCGTGAAGAGTAGCCCGAGCTCACTGCAACCAAAGAAAAGTCCATGCAGCAACAAAGACCCAACACAGCCAAAATAAATAAATAAAAAAATTTTTAAATGCTGCAACTCAAGCCAGAGGTTGGCTCCGGTGCTGGCCCATCACCCTCTGCTGCTCTTGCCTTTTCAGTCCCTAATTTAAAGCTTTCATTGAGATTTCCCACTAGGATCCTGGGTGTTCTCTGCATACTCTTTGTTTGTAACTTCCTTTGAAACTCAGCATGAGACATAACTAGGGTTCATCTGAATGAAGCACGATGTTCAGACAGGGACATACCTGGCAGAGCTAAGTGGACAGTGTTTGAAGTGATTCATGCCAAGGAATTAGGTAAACAGAGGGAGTTCTCCTGCCAGTTACTTGCACAGACTTCGCCACCACCTACTAACCTGTTGATGTCACTGAGAGCCAAAGTTTTTCTCTATAAACAGTTCTGACCTCTCTTTCTCACTCCTCTTTACAGACAAGGATATGAGGACAAAAAAGCACCTATTTGGAAGAGGATTTTTTTTTTTGCTTACATGGTAACCATGTTAGTTAAATCTAATCCAGCTATAAAAGTTAACAAAACAAAATAATGCATTAAAATGTCTGATGGTAGAAATGGATGCTCTTATTGTTTTCATTGTACATGTAAACCATGAACTCCATGAGTTACATGAGATAGTCTTTATTAAGCTCTTTCTGCATCATCAGTAATGCTGGGTAAGGGACTAGAGAAAACAACAAAACATGTCTGTGGATGGTTACTCTTTTAAAATATTCACTTACATTTTTTTTCTCTTTGTTTCTCATTTTATCCCAGTAAACCTCTCCCACCCCACCCCATTCCAACACCAGATCAGATCTCCATTCATTCAAGAGAAGCACACAATAGAGGAGAAAACAGGGCAAACCACAAGCTTTTGTGTCTTTGTTTTGTAAAAGCCCCAACCTATGGGGAGAGATTCTCTATTCATATCCTGAAGAAATAAGAATGGAGCCATTCCTCTCAACTCTCCCAGTTCCCGGGGCTTGGGGAAGCGTAGAAGAGGCGGAGGCCCAGGACCCGTCCCAAGGGCAGAGAGCTGCGCCTTGCATTAAGCAGCCCTCTAGGAAGGCTGCCAGCCCCCAGAGGGATGGCTACATTGTGCACACTGACAGAAATATAAGCAGCCTTCATGAAGATTCCTGGGCTCCCAGCATGACATGGGAACAGCAGACCATTAAAGCTGAGGACAGAGGCGACAGGCTCTCAGGCTTACCCTGTCTGGAGTGCTAACAGAGGGCCCAGTGTCCCCTGCCTCCCCAATCCTCAGCTCTGCGGAAGCTCCCAGAACCGTGGCACAGTGCCAGAGGAGGGGTGAGAGAAGCCCACGGAGAACTAAAATTTAGTTGTGTTTTGCTTGTTGGCTCGTTTTTCCACAGGCTTCCCAGAATGGGCACATCATAGTCAGTTCTCAAGTTGAGCTACAGAAAGTGAGAAGTATTACTTGTAAAGCAGAGTTCGGGGTGTGGACCCCATGGCTGCTAAAGAGAATGCAATACCCTGCCCTAAGAGTTTATAATCTTCTAGTACCCAGAATACTGAGACAAGATGAATCTGAGACCAACAAACACAGAACATAGCTTACATGATACAATGTGGGGTAGGAGATGTGATTTGGAGCTGGGACCCAAAAGAAGCTCTCTGGAGAGGGTGGGTAGCTGACACGGTAACTCAGCAGAGGGTGTCACAGCGGGATGTGCAGGGCTGGGGGCAGGCTCTCCAGGCCATGGGGCAGAAGGAGCCAGGATGGAGAGTGAGCATATATATTCGACAGTGACAATGAAAAGGAGATAATCTAACCAAATAAGTTGAGGGAATAGTGGATAACTAGAAAAATAAAGGTGGGAAGTCCTGTAGAAGGTCTTGAGAGCCTGGCTCAAGTCTATACAACACAGGCAACAAAAGTCTCCAACTAGACTGTGAAATCGTTTTTTAAAAATTATATTCTAAGGACTTCCATGGTGGGCCAGTGGTTAAGAATCCACCTTGCAATGCAGGGGACATGGCTTCAATCCCTCGTGGATGAACTAAGATCCCACCTGCAGCAGTGCAACTAAGCCCGTGCACCATAGCTACTGAGCTCGTGCACTGCAGTGAGAGATCCCGCATGACGCAACTAAGACGCAATGCGATCAAATACATAAATGAATATTTTAAGATTTATATTTTAAGATGAACATGAAATTGATACAAAAGATTATTAATAGCCAAAACGGGGCTTCCCTGGTGGCTCAGCAGTAAAGCATCTGCCTGCAATGCAGGAGACATAAAGATGCAGGTTCAATCCCTCCACTCCAGTATTCTTGTCTGGGAAATCCCATGGACAGAGGAGCCTGGCAGGATACAGTCCATGGGGTCACAAAGAGTCGGACACAACTGAAGCGACTTAGCACACACAAGTAATATTACAGGCCCAAATCGTGTAATACATTCTGGCTTGCTATTTTAAGCTGCTGTTCACCTCAGTCCCACCGGAAATGGGTTGTCTTGGTTTGGGCTTGGGAAAGAATTACAGGAGTGAAGAGAAAACAAGCGTTTCCATCCTCAGAATGTTTCATTCTTGTAACGTTCGAGCTGCTGCTGTTTTATGTCTTCTGACACTTTGACGCACTGCTGCACAAGGCGGCTATGAACACAAACAGAGCTAATTGCAGGAACAAAGCCACCTCAGAGTGCTCGCATCTGTTAGTTCTGGGAAGGAAGAGAGAATTCATACAGAAACAAGCAAGATTTGTGCAAAAATTACCTCTGGAACATGAAATATCTTCAAAAGGATTCAAGGAATTGCTTCAAAAAATAGCAGAGTCTTTAGAAGGAGAGTCCCGGGTTCAAATCCTGATCAGCCACTTAAAGACCACATATAGCCTTGAGTATGTTACTTCCAAGACTGGTCCTTAGGACCTCGGGAAAATTAGAAACAGGTGTCCCTCTAGGCAGATGATAATCCCAAGAAGGCAGAAGGCCCATTTTCAACCCACAGCCTCCCACTGACATAACTAGGTACCCACATGCAAGGAGCAATCCACACAGCTGTACATGGTGGCTCTATGACCCAAAATCTCGGAATTTTCATTTCCTCTTTGTCTGCTGAAAGAATCTTATGGGGCTGTTTGGAGGATTATATTGCTACAGAGCAAAGACAGAAAGTGTGCTGCACATCAAAGGAAACTATTAGCAAGGTGAAAAGGCAGCCTTCAGAATGGGAGAAAATAATAGCAAATGAAGCAACTGACAAACAACTAATCTCAAAAATATACAAGCAACTCCTACAGCTCAACTCCAGAAAAATAAATGACCCAATCAAAAAATGGGCCAAAGAACTAAATAGACATTTCTCCAAAGAAGACATACAGAGGGCTAACAAACACATGCAAAGATGCTCAACATCACTCATTATCAGAGAAATGCAAATCAAAACCACTATGAGGTACCATTTCACGCCAGTCAGAATGGCTGCGATCCAAAAGTCTACAAGCAATAAATGCTGGAGAGGGTGTGGAGAAAAGGGAACCCTCTTACACTGTTGGTGGGAATGCAAACTAGTACAGCCACTATGGAGAACAGTGTGGAGATTTCTTAAAAAACTGGAAATAGAACTGCCTTATGATCCAGCAGTCCCACTGCTGGGCATACACACTGAGGAAACCAGAAGGGAAAGAGACACGTGTACCCCAATGTTCATCACAGCACTGTTTATAATAGCCAGGACATGGAAGCAACCTAGATGTCCATCAGCAGATGAATGGATAAGAAAGCTGTGGTACATATACATAATGGAGTATTACTCAGCCATTAAAAAGAATACATTTGAATCAGTTCTAATGAGGTGGATGAAACTGGAGCCTATTATACAGAGTGAAGTAAGCCAGAAAGAAAAACACCAATACAGTATACTAACGCATATATATGGAATTTAGAAAGATGGTAACAATAACCCTGTGTACGAGACAGCAAAAGAGACACTGATGTATAGAACAGTCTTATGGACTCTGTTGGAGAGGGAGAGGGTGGGAAGATTTGGGAGAATGGCATTGAAACATGTATAATATCATGTATGAAACGAGTTGACAGTCCAGGTTTGATGCACAATACTGGATGCTTGGGGCTGGTGCACTGGGATGACCCAGAGGGATGGTATGGGGAGGGAGGAGGGAGGAGGGCTCAGGATGGGGAGCACATGTATACCTGTGGCGGATTCATTTAGATGTTTGGCAAAACTAATACAATATTGTAAAGTTTAAAAATAAAATAAAATTAAACTAAAAAAAAAAGTGTGCTGCAAGTCTTTACTATTATTATTAATTTTTATTCATCTAAATCTTTCCTATGTTAGGGCAGAGGAGAGCAAACTAACCAGCCCACCACCTGCTTTTCTACAGTTGGACAGGTAAGAATTGTTCTTATAATTTTCAGTGGTCAGAAACAAAAGAAGAATATTTTCTGACATGAAAATCATTGCTGTTTAGTAGCTAAGTCATGTCCAACTCTGCAACCCCATGAACTGTGGCCTGTCAGGCTCCTCTGCCCATGGGATTCTCCAGGCAAGAATACTGGAGTGGATAGACATTCCCTCCTTCAGGGGATCTTCCCAACCCAGGGAGCAAACCCACGTCTCCTACTCGGCAGGTGGATTCTTTACCACTGAGCTATATGAGAAGCCCTGCCAAATATAGCCCTATTATATTTCAGCCCTGCCTGAAAGTGATATGAAATACAAATCATATTGTCCATAAGTAAAGTTCTCCTGGAACACAGCCACTCTCATTCAAGTCTATAATGTTGACAGCTGCTTTTATAGTCCAGCAGCAGAGTTTAGAAGTAGTATCAGAGACGGTAGGAACCATAAAGCCCAAACTATATTTTCTCTCTGGTCCTTTACAGACAGGATATGCTGACCCCCAATTTATGCTGTTTTTTTTTTCATCTGTTCCAGGATTTGCTCTTCAATTATTCCCAAGGATTAGAATTAAATCAAAATGATTTTTCAAATTCTGGAGCACCAGTTGAGTATCATGTTGAAAAAGAAGCATTCTTCTTATCTTTCAAAACACTGTCACCTCTTTTCATGGGTAATGACAACGTGCTTAACATTAATTCGCCTTCTGATACACAAAGATAGCTGCAGCACTGTGTTGGAGTCAGAGCAAACATGTGCCCATAGTGGCTGCCTAAGGGTTCACTATATGTTAAACAGGTTCACGTTTGAAACCTATTTTATAGTCTACACAGGCAGGTGCCAAGCAAACTTCAGCTGCCACATGATGTCAACATCTATATAATCAAAGCGAAAAAAAATTCAACTGATCGTTGAGATGCCTTATTTGGTGTTTCCAGATATTTGGGAACATCTGGATAACTAACAACATGTTTCACTGTTCATCTGGATTAGGCAATCAGCCTATTTCAGCTAATGAGAAGAGCCAAATAGTATCAATAGCTGTACTCTAGACACGAACATTGGAGAAGGCAATGGCACCCCACTCCAGTACTCTTGCCTGGAAAATCCCATGGACGGAGGAGCCTGAGAGGCTGCAGTCCATGGGGTCGCTAAGAGTCGGTCACAACTGAGTGACTTCACTTTCACTTTTCACTTTCCTGCATTGGAGAAGGAAATGGCAACCCACTCCAGTGTTCTTGCCTGGAGAATCCCAGGGACGGGGGGCCTGGTGGGCTGCCGTCTCTGGGGTCGCACAGAGTCGGACACGACTGAAGCGACTTAGCAGCAGCAGCAGCAGACACTAACATGGGGAAAGAACCCACTCTCTCCCCAGCTTTTCCGAGATAAGATTCCTGTTTGGCGTCATCCTTTTAGTGCATTCACTATTTCCCCCTTTGTTTCTCACCTTCTTTCCAGATCCTTTTTATTTATTGACCTTGACTTTCTTTCTAGCACAACCTCTACTGCAAAACTTTTAGAGTATCATCTTCTTTTCCCATCTTCAGTCCCTTTATCCCAAGAACAAAAACGACTGGCTTCATAATAATTGAAATTAGCCATTCAAACCCAGAGTTCAAATCTCTGAAGGTGTACATGGCTTCTCACCTGCCAGAGACTGTTTTGTGTCCAGCTGACCAGACTTCATCCATGGAAGGATCCAAGGTCATAGAGACAGCCTTTCATTTACCCATTCATACTTTTTCTATTATTTTCATATGATGTTTAATAGTCTGTTCCATGTTGTAAGTGTATGTAATACCTCTATGATATAAAACAGGCTTCTCTGGGCCACTTATTCCCAATTATGGCAATTACACCCTTTCCTTGACTTTGGCTATTTCAGGAGGTGGTAAGGGTCTACACTGGCCCACAGTCTTCTTTTGTGATAACATGGACCTTGCCAAGACAAACGCAACCCTCTCCCACTGCTCCCCTAAATTCTTGATTGATGCTCTGCCTTTATGAAGTCTTGCTGTGAACACAGCATTTAATCCATGACGCTCCTGTCAGGATGCCTTTTGCACATTCCCAGGGAGAGCTTTTGCATCTCCAAACAACACTGTAGGGTTAGCTGTAGCTCCAGATCACATAAACAGGGATAGCAGCTGCAAAACTGCGAATTTTATTGTCTTTGCTCCTAAGTTGCCAACTTCATGTTTAAAGAAAAAGAGCAACAGAAGGAAAATTGAAAATAATTTTTAAATAATTATTGCATGATTTCTGAAGGTGGTGAGGTGTGTTACGTTGATACAGACACTTGGTTTCACTTCTGCTTAAAGATCGCTATGAAAAATACCATTTTCCTGAAATCCTCTATATTTAAAGAAGAAAAAAATGATGCTTACAATGCTAAATTGGTCAGCTTAATTTTAATGTGGACCAAGATCATAGAAAACACTAAATACAAAACTCCTAGAAGAATGTAAACAGTGATGATGAAATAGCAACCAATCTGGTTGTATGACAGGAAACTCAAGGAAGACCAGTTTAACTTGCAGGTAAAATTACATTACAAATTATGCCATTACAAAACATTTCTGTATAGCTAAATTGCCTTCCAACACTTACTAAAGTCAGACTCCTACCCACTAAAGTCAGACCCCACTGAAACATAATCTAGGTGCCTGTGGAGTTGTGTGTGCGAGCAGACAGAGTGGAAAATAAGAACAAGCAAACAGCAGCAATGCTAATATCAGTAATAGCAGCAGCTAAACAATGGAAATGGTAAAATTGTGGAATTTGACCTAATTCTTGATGGAGCAATGACTCTGATTGATAACAATTAAAACACATCAATATTTCAAGAAGACTTTTGATTCAACTCCCATAAGAAAATGTCCTCCATGTGTAAGTTCAGGACTGTTCTGGACTATGTCATTACTCCTATTTAGATAATACCCTCGAATCACAGTCCCGCCCCCAGGATAGTTATCAGGAGTTCAGTGCCCACATATAGATTGCATGCTTTGAAGAATGTCCCCAAACTACATGACTCAAGAAGTCAATCTAGTTGTGATCAAAGCTGTAAAGAAAAGCCAGCTCCAAGAAAAATTTAGGTCAGTATTTAAACCGTCGATTTTTAAACTAAAAGATGGTTCCCATCTGAAAAAAGAATCGTGTTAAAGGGAGGTCAATAGTTGAGAATTTAATTTGTATTAAAAACAGACCTAAAAGAATTATAGGTCCAATTAGTAAACTGGGTCTCAGTTCACATTTCTGTTTCCAGTGTAATGATGTATTTATTTAACTACCTTCAGACATTCTTTGCACTTGGAAAACAACAGATTTCTATAAACTATTGATGATCCTTCAAAGAAATAAAAGAATAATATGTAACTTTCTTCTCCTATGTGCACCATGTCTCTGTTCCTGCTGCCTCAAATGAACCCTGGTGCCATCAGTTAAACCAAGCTGCTTCATTTACTCACTATTCCATGTTCTGGGCAGTGTGCTCAGTGCTGCTGCTGCTGCTGCTGCTAAGTCACTTCAGTCATGTCCGATTCTGTGCGACCTCATAGACGGCCTCCTACCAGGCTCCCCCGTCCCTAGTATTCTCCAGGCAAGAACACTGGAGTGGGCTGCCATTTCCTTCTCCAATGTATGAAAGTGAAAAGTGAAAGTAAAGTTGCTCAGTCGTGTCCGACTCTTTGCGACCCCATAGACTGCAGCCTACCAGGCTCCTCTGTCCATGGGATTTTCCAGGCAAGGGTACTGGAGTGGGGTGCCATCACCTTCTCTGGTGCTCAGTGCTAGGGATTTAGAATTAAAAGGCACAGACCCTGCTTTTCCGGATCTCACAAATAAAACAGCCACTATGATAATAGTGTGATACAGATCAACAGGGCAGCCCAGCCCTGGGGTAGTGGAAGGAGGAAGGTGGTGGTGGGATGGGTGGAGTAAACAGGCTTTTTCCAGGAATTAAGAAGCAGGAAATAGTGACAGATTTTATTTTCTTGGACTGTATAATCACTGCAGACAGTGAATGCAGCCACGAAATTAAAAGATACTTGCTCCTTGGAAGAAAAGCTATGACAAACCTAGACAGCATATGCAAAAGCAGAGACATCACTTTGCCAACAAAGGTCCTTCTAGTCAAAGTTACACTTTTTCCAGTAGTCATGTACAGAGAGTTGGACCATTAAGAAGGCTGAGTGCTGAAGAACTGATGCTTTCCCACTGTGGTGCTGAAGAAGACACTGGAGAGTCCCTTGGACTACAAGGAGATCAAACCAGTCAGTCCTAAAGGAAATCAATCCTGAATATTCAGCGGAAGGACTGATGCTCAAGCTGAAACTCCAATATTTTGCCCACCTGATGCGAAAAGCCAACTCATTAGAAAAGACCCTAATGCTGGGAAAGATTGAAAGCAGGAGAAGGGGACGACAGAGGATGAGGTGGTTGGACGGCATCACCGACTCAAGGGACATGAGTTTGAGCAAACTCAGGGAGATAGTGAAGGACAGGGAAGCCTGGCGTGCTGCAGTCCATGAGTCACAAAGAGCTGGACATGACTCAGTGACTGAACAAGAACAACAGGAAGCATGAACTATGCTGGAAAGGGGGTAGGGTTAAGAGACATTGAGGGAAGGCTGGGAACATGGTGGGAGACACCCAATAACACTCTTCAACTTATACTTCTGATTTTCCCCCTCTACTAACAATACACTAGGCTATAATGTATTCTTTTAAGATCTGTGTTAATACGTATAGGTGCGGCACATTCACTCCAAGCGCTGTTATTATTTTGGCATCTCAGTATGTCCTCCTTGCCTATGGGGAGGAGATCAGTTCCAGGATCCCCTCAGACAAGAAGACACCCAAATCCAGGGATGCTTGAGTCCCTTACACAAAATGGCATAGTTACTTCAGCTCTTCCTAGAACACTGAGGGCCAACCATCCTTTATTTATCTTTTTCTCTATTTACAGACATTTAAACCATTTCCATTGTTCGGGTATTATTTCTGCTGTTAAAACAATGCTGCTGTAAACATTCCTGCCACTCCGCCTTATCCACTTGTGAGAGATGTTATATAAGCAACACATCCAGAAGTGAAAATGTTAAGTTTTAGCACATGTAAAAATTCAAATTTACTAGATAATTCCAGAATGTTTTCCAAAATGGTTGTATTCCCCCTTCATTGGTATATTGTTTGCCCACACTTTCTCCAATCCTAATGTCATTTTTTAATTATGATCAATAATAAACAGCATATCACTTTTGTTTCAATTTGTAGAATTCTGGTCATTGATGAAGTTGAATCTTTTTTTTCAATACCTGTTTATTCTTTTTGAATTTCTTTTGATAATGATCTGCTTACAACCTTTACAGACTTCTACTTTTTAGTCTTTTTCTTATTGATTTATAGACATTTTTATAAACTATATTCTGAATATCAATTCAGTCTTTGTTATATGATATATATTCCTTCTCCTAGTCCATTTTAACTTCAGAATGTTTCATATTATTTTTTATCTATATATTTTTCTTCACCCTTGTTCTTTAAAATGAACCTGTTTAATAAGTCATATATCCATTAAAGTTAGATCACTGGAAAACATACACACATATATTTTGGCCTCACTGTCAGAGAATCTTGTTAAAGATTCAAATTATTTTTAGCATTACTAAACTTATGAAGCAGAAGTGCCCTTCATAAAAGAGTTCTAACTGTACCATGAATAAGACATCTCAACATTTAGTAAAGTGATTTTCCCTAAAGCTTAATCACTATATTTTCAGCATATAGTTAAAATGCGCCTATTTATTTGCAGTAATTTTCAAAAAATCTTCATATTCTTTTTACATTAATACATTAATTTTCAGCGGGTTAATGACATCTGCTTGAGAAAAAATCCAATATTTAATTTTTCTTAGAATGTGGCTAATTTGACTTTCTGAATCAAAAAGTAACAAGTTCCCATACTGAATTAATTTTTCATATACCACATCAGTGGTTCTTTTTAGCACACTTGATCTTAGCCAAAATGGCAAGAAATGATCATCATGGTTCTTTTTAAATGGCATATGTTAGCACTGAGTTCATTTGATTAATATGTAACAAGTATATAGACCTGAAGAAACCAAATTTTCTGGCATTAAGCAAAAATGAAGTAAAATACTGCAGATAACAGAATCTTTCAATTTCCCTGGCAGTGTTTAAACAGTGCTTTTTAAAGGCTGTCTAAAAGATTATCACACTGGAAATGTCTACAGACCCTCCCTCAAGGAAATAGATGCAAGTAAGTGACACAGAATAATCAACATGAAATTTAACCTTTAGAATGAGGAGAATTGGTCAAGATATATTTTCAGTTCCCAATTAGTCACAATGTAAAGTAAATCCACAGGAAGTGTTAATTTTCAGTCTGTATTTCAGACCCCTTTGTCCACTGAGTCTCTTGTGAGAACTACTTAAAAGACGCAAAACACACGTGGTGGGTGGGTGGAAGGAATGTGCTTCGTTTTATCTTTGTTAGTGTACCAGTTTCTTTTAAAGGCTCTTCTGAAGAGCATAAGGAGCTCAAAAGGAGTGAACAAGCACAAGGCAGATAAAGACTACATATAGGATCGTTAGTTCCTGAAACATTAAGTTTTAAAGCAGTATTAGGTATACTTGTATCTAGAATTGAAGAACTAGTTAACAACATCTGTGGGAGGGCTTGAACACCAGGCATCACTATGCTCTGCTTCACTCAGTTAAGATTTATATTTACAGATGGCCACTGGCCACACAAAAAGATGTTCACCATCACTCACCTTCAGAGAAATGCACATCAAAACCACCATGAGCTAGCACCTCACACCTCACACAGTCAGAGTGGCTGTTACCAAAAAGGCCACAAATAACAAAGGCGAGGATGTGAAGACAAGAAAACCCTTTTACACTATTGGTGGGAATGTAAATTGATGCAGCCAGTATGGCAAACAGTATGGAGGTTCCTCAAACAGAACCAAAAAACAGAACTACCATATGATCAAGGAATTCTACTCCTGGGTATATATCTGAAGAAAATGAATGAAAGCACTAATTTGAAAAGAAACATGCACCCCAAAGGTCATAGCAGCATAACTAAGATATGGAAGCAACCCAAGTGCCTGTCAACAGATAAACAGTAGATGTATACATACATGCATATATACACACAGTGGAATACTACTCAGCCATCAAAAATGAATTCTGCCATTTGCAAAAACGGAGATGGATCTCAAGTATATAATGCTTAGTGAAATAAGTCAGAGAAAGACAAATACTGTGTTATCACTTACCTATGGAATTAAAAAAATAAAACAAATGAATGAATGTAACAACACAAAACACTCACAGATATAGAGAGCTAACTAAGGGTTACCAGTGGGGAGAGGGAGGCGTGAGAAGCCAGATAAGGGCAGGAAATTAAGAGGCACCAACTACTATGTACAAAATAAATAAGCTACAGGGATACATTGTACACCATAGCGAATATAGCCAACGTGTTATAACAATTTTGCTACTGCTACTGCTACTGCTAAGTCGCTTCAGTCATGTCCGACTCTGTGCGACTCTAGACGGCATCCCACCAGGCTCCCCTGTCCCTGGGATTCTCCAGGCAAGAACACTGGAGTGGGTTGCCATTTCCTTCTCCAATGCATGAAAGTGAAAAGATTAAATAAAGAGCTGGGCAGACTCAGTTTCTCTTCAGTGTTTCCAACTGAGAAATGACTCTGTAACAACCTGTGATGGCCTTTCCTCTGCCATCTTCTAGAGGCTTCTTGCTTAAATACCTCTTTCTCCTCTTTAGGATACATTTCCTCAAAATATCTAGCTACCACAGGGGCATACACTGCTGTGAAAATACATGGCTAATTCATGCTACTCTGAGGGGTTCTCAGGTTCCAAAACTATATAGAGAGAGGGAGCTGTGGAAAGAGCGTGCCACAGGCCTGCAATTGTAGGTCTGTTCTGTTAAGGTTGAACACATTTTTTACCCAACCTCAATAGAACAGCCAGCTCTATGCCAACCCTTGACTGAACTAACTTACCACTTCAGCACGTTCAGTGGTTTTCTGAAGAAGTCAGCCCAGCAGCTCTATATCCCAGCTCTAGGCCTCCCCCTGTCAAGGCAGCTATCTCTCTGAGTTTCCACTTTCTTATCTCTGAATCCCCTGTCACACTGCCTTTCAGCTCTGAGGCGCAGAGCAAGGTCAGTCAATGTCAAGTACCTGTTTGGCAGAAGGAGTGCTCCTGGAATCCAGCTCCAGTCAGTGCATGGGCTGACTGCATTCGTGTCCCAAGCAGGTCGAGGAAGCAGTGCTTCTGCCATCGCTGGAGGCCATGTAGGCAGATGGCGCAGCCACAAGGTGGACGAGGGCTGCTCACTTGCGTGGGATTGTGTGAAAGCAAGAGACAAAGCTTTGTGATCTTCAGCTCCTGAAATTCAGGAGTTTACCTTCTACTGCTGCATCATCTAGGTACGGGCTTGAAATGCACACTGTCAGACCCCACCCCTGGCCTGCTAACTTGGAAAATCTGGAGATGGAGCCCAGGAATCTGTGTTGTAACAAGCTCTCGAGGTGATTTTGACGTACTCTCAAGTTTGATAACCATTGCATAGACATCCTGACTGATCCAATCCAGCACGTAGTGAGTATGGGAGAAATTATATTGGTTAAGGCACATGACTGGAGACAAACCACCTATTCAGTTCAGTTCAGTCACTCAGTTGTGTCCAACTCTTTGAGACCCCATGGAGTTTTACCACACCAGGCACACCAGGCTTCGCTGTCCATCACCAACTCCTGGAGCTTGCTCAAACTCATGTCCATAGAGTTGGTGATGCCATCCTACCATCTCATCCTCTGTTGTCCCCTTTTCCTCCCATCTTCAATCTTTCCCAGCATCAGGATCTTTTCCAAGTAGTCAGTTCTTCATATCAGGTGGTGAAGTATTGGAGTTTCAGCCTCTGCATCAGTCCTTCCAATGAATATTTAGAACTGATTTCCTTTAGGATGGACTGGTTGGATCTCCCTGCTGTCCAAGGGACTCTCAAGAATCTTTTTCAACACCACAGTTCAAAAGCATCAATTCTTTGGTGCTCAGCTTTCCTTATAGTCCAACTCTCACATCCATACATGACTACTGGAAAAACCATAGCTTTGACTAGATGGACCTTTGTCAGCAAAGTAATGTCTCTGCTTTTTAATATTCTATCTAGGTTGGTCATAGCTTTTCTTCCAAGGAGCAAGTGTCTTTTAATTTCATGGCTGCAGTCATCATCTGCAGTGATTTTGGAGCCCCCAAAAATAAAGTTTCTCACTGTTACCATTGTTTCCCCATCTATTTGCCATGAAGTGATGGGACTGGATGCCATGATCTTAGTTTTTTGAATGTTCAGTTTTAAGCTAGCTTTTTCACTCTTTTCTTTCACTTTCATCAGAGGCTCTTTAGTTCTTCTTCGCTTTCTGCCATAAGGGTGGTGTCATCTGCATATCTGAGGTTATTGATATCTGATTATTGATTATTTGATATTGATTATTAAGGTTACTGATCTTTCTCCTGAAATATCAAGAAGAAACAGTTAGAACCAGACATGGGACAACAGACTGGTTCCAAATTGGGAAAGGAGTATGTCA
Organism: Bos mutus; assembly: GCF_027580195.1. NCBI lineage: Eukaryota > Metazoa > Chordata > Mammalia > Artiodactyla > Bovidae > Bos > Bos mutus. The sequence goes on from NC_091623.1 coordinate 77,168,084, forward strand.
AGGCTATATATTGTCACCTTGTTTATTTAACTTATATGCAGAGTACATCATGTAAAATGCAGGGTTGGATGAAGCACAAGCTGGAATCAATATTTTCAGGAGAAATATCAATAACCTCAGATACATGGATGACACTATCCTTATGGCAGAAGGTGAAGAAGAACTAAAGAGCCTCTTGATGAAAACCAGCTATTACAACTAAGTAAAAACACTCCGGGTTATATTCCTCACAACAAAATATGTGGGTTATATTTTATAAATGGAATCTTGATTCCCAGTTAATACGTGCTCCTTCCTCTATTTGGAAGTGAAGATGCGGGAATTCTTAAGATTCTCCAGAACTTAGGATGTCATAATCCCATTGCAAAAGTCAAGTTTATCATTATGTGTGCATGCTTAGTCACTCAGTCATGTCTGACTCTTTGCGACCCTGTGGATTGCATCCCAGCAGGCTCCTCTGTCCATGGGGATTCTCCAGGCAAGAATACTGGAGTGCATTGCCATGCTCTCCTCCAAGGGATCTTCCCAACCCAGGGATCAAACTCAGGCCTCTCGCATGGCAGGCGGATTCTTTATCATCTGAGCCACCAGGGAAGGCCTTTATGAGTATAATCAAGTTGATATGTGAGACCCCTTGGTAAAATGTGGAAATGAAATCCCCTAAGTTTATAAACATTTCATAAACAGTTATGCAACACAGCTGAAATTACCAAATAGTAAACTCATAAGAAAAGCTGCAGTTGTATGGTGTTTCAGAATTTTGGCTGTCTAGCTTTCACGACAAAGTGCGAGTGTGCGTGTCTCTTTCAGTGAGGCTGACCTTCTTTGATAATACTTAAATTTAAGTATGAGATTTATTTTTACTTTTTCCTTCTCACCTTTTCTTTGTTCATTAATGTCTGTTCAGACTTTACATCTTGTTTTGGCTGCACCATTGCTTTAGGTGCTGGAATAAGCAGCCTGTGATTCTCAACTGAAAAAAAGCAAGTTTTACGTGCTTAGGCTGAGCCATGAATCTATCTTGGAAAATTTTAAATAGCCTAAAATCTTTACACTATGTTGTACAGAGCCTATGGTTTTGATTCCAAGATGATAATTTCTCACTTATCATGCCCAGCCTCATTAATTTGATGTGACAATCCATTTTTCTCTTAAAAGTACTGAATAACACATACTTATTTGTCCTTATTAAAAATGAATTACAGCAAATTTTGTTTGAAGAATTTGCTGGCACCCATGGAGATTTCCTGAAGATCAACAGAATCAGATTTAAAAACCACATTTCTGAGGACACTGAAACTTAACCATTCTTAAGTAGCACGCACAAGAGCAAAGAACAATGGAATTTTCTCAAGGACTCTTTAAGAATTAAAGGACAATTTTGTACTCTTATTTGGAATGTTTGATGCTAGTGGGAATAGGAATGTTTCTATTTCATCTGTGCTAAGGAATTTTCTCTTTTTAAAGTATTGAAAAAAAAGTCATAAAGCTATGACTGTCACATTTCCATCATTATTCTCAAAATGTTGGACAGAATCCCCAACTAACAAATGGGTTTTTATAACATCTTTGAAACCCTATTTTGCGAGTCCTTAAAAACCCATGTTTTCTCAACTTGGAGTTTCATATCACTTGCAGATTCCATTCATCAATCATTTAACAAACACATTTGCCCTCTCTTACTTTAGATATTTTTCTATTTTATCTTATTTCCCATGCCCATCCCTCCCTTCTATAAGCAGCCATTCTGATACATCTTGGAGAAGGAAATGACAACCCACTCCAGTATTTCTGCCTGGGAAATAACAGATAGAGTAGCTTGGCGTGCTGCAGTCCATGGGGTCGCAAAAGAGGTGGACATAACTTAGTGACTAAACAACAACAATCCATGCCTATCCCTCCTTTCTATAAGGAGCCATTCTGAGATGTTTAATGTATGCCTTTTTAATTGTATCCTGCAGAATATGCATTGCTGTTCTGCATATATGTGCTATTTTTTAAGTGGCCTTGTATTATACATCAAATTTTCTTTCACCTCACTACCACTCAGCACCATGTTTTCAGATATTCTTGGGCTTCCCTGGTGGCTCACATGATAAAAAAAAATCCGCCTGCAATGCAGGAGACCTGGGTGCCTGGGTTGGGAAGATCCCCTGGAGGAAGTCATGGCAACCCACTGCAGTATTCTTGCCTGGAGAATCCCCGTGGACAGAGGGGCCTGGCAGGCTACAGTCCGCAGGGTCACAGAGTCGGACTTGACTGAGCAATTAAGCAAACACAATGCCATATACAGAGTCAGTCTACTCTTCCCAATTCTTGTATATTAATGGTGGAGCCTTTTTTCTAGTTATAGTCTTTCTAGTATAAAGGGTCAAGCAAGAAAACTCATGGTTCCTGCTTCCACAGAGCCTGCATTTTACTTGGGAGAGTAGACTTCAAGGAAATAAACACACATGGTATGGTAAAGTGTTCATCATTCATTTTTTTCAACATGTATTTATCAAATGCCTTCATGTGATAAATATAATGTGAAGCCCTAAGAGAATGAGAGAGAAGAGACATTTGCTCTCATGAAGCTTACATTCCAGAGGATTAGCCAAGACTTGCAGATGGTGGTCAGGATTTAAGGTCAATGGCAAATGGTTAAATGGTTCTCTGCAACAGAATGATATGATGACATTTGTATCTTTATTCCAGGTGCAGTATTAGGAATAATAGATGAGAGGGAACCAAGATGGGATGCATGGTCCTCCCTGGTGGATCCGGTGGTAAAGAATCTGCCTTCAGTGCAAGAGACCTGGGCTTGATCCCTGGGTCAGGAAGATCCCCTAGAGGAGGAAATGGCAACCCACGCCAGTATTCTTGCCTGGAGAATTCCATGGACAGAGAAGCCTGGCTGGCTACAGTCCATGTAGTCGCAAAGAGTCGGACACGACTGAGTGATCAACACACACACACAAGATGGGGTTCAGAGAAACTAGTTAGGAGGCTGTTGCAGCGAAACAGTTTAGGAAACGACAGCGGCTTCAATGGGTGTGGTGGCAGTAGAACAGGAAAGAAGAGAGGGATGTGACATGTTGGAGCTAGAAGACAACATTTGCAAATTAATTAACTGAGAGCTGAGGAAGAATCGAGGAGGATCCTTGGTCTCTAGTCTGAAAAGTGAGATGAGGAAGACTGAGTGCAACTCGAGATTGGTGAGAAAAGCAAAGCCCTATCTGGGTCGTGCTTGTGTGGCATCTAAGTGGAGGCGTCAAGCAGCAGTTGAGTGTGTCAATCTGATTTCCAGAGCAGAGCTATGGACTGAAGATGCATACTCAGGAGTCATCACATATGAATGGTCTTTAAAATCATAGGAATAAAGACAGAAGCAAAAAAAACAGGAGGTGGGTATTATAAAGCCCAAATGAATCCCAACATTTAGAGACTGGATGGAGGAGGAAAAGGTCAGCAGGAAGTGATAACAGAGCGCTCAAGGGGTCTCCTGTGTTGGAGCCACTTAGATGCCTACATGTTTCCCCAACGAATGCCTTGAGCCCAAGTTGTTTTGGTGGAGAGCTGGGGAAGGATGCTATAGTTGTTGTTATTCAGTTGCTCAGTCATGTCTGACTCTTTCCAACCCCATGGATTGCAGCACATCGGGCTTCCCTGTTTATCATCTCCCAGAGTTGGCTCAAATTCATGTCCATTGAGTCAGTGATGCCATCCAACCACCTCATCCTCTGCTGCCCCCTTCTCCTCCTGCCCTCAATATTTCCTGCATCAGGGTCTTGTCCAATGAATCAGCTGTTCCCATTAGGTGGCTAAAGTGTTAGAGCTTCAGCTTCAGCTTCAGCATCAGTCCTTCCAGTGAATATTCAGGGTTGATTTCCTTTAGGATTGACTGGTTGGATCTTCCTGCTGTCTAAGGGACTCTCAAGAGTCAGAATTCTCCAGCACCACAGTTCGAAAGCATCAATTCTTCAGCACTGAGCCTTCTTTATGGTCCAACTCTCACATCCATACCTGACTACTGGAAAAACCATAGCTTTGACTATATGGACCTTTGTCAGCAAAGTGATGTCTCTGCTTTTTAATATGCTATCAAGGTTTGTCATAGCTTTTCTTCCAAGGAGCAAGCATTTTTTTAAATTTCATGGTTGCAGTCACTGTCCACAGTGATTCTGGAACCCAAGAAAATAAAATCTGCCACTGTGTCCATTTTTTCCCCATCTATTTGCCAGGAAGTGATGGTACTGGATGCCATGATCTTAGTTTTTTGAATGCTGAGTTTCAAACCAGCTTCTTCACTCTCCTCTGTCACCTTCATCAAAAGGTTCTTTAGCTCCTCTTTGCTTGGAGAGTGGTATATAAGGAGTAAGTGACAGTTAGGAAGCAGAGATGGTGCATGCAGACAAATCTTTCAAGAACGTGGGAATAAGGGGACAAAAGAAGGCAGAGGGATATCTGGGAGGGAATTCTGGGTTGACAAAAGGACTTATTTAGGTGGATAAGACTTGAGCATGATTAGAACATGTCACACAGATGCACAGGATAATTGAAAGCAGAAAGCTGCTGAAAGTCTGGAGTTGGAACCCATGCCCATGGGTAGAATCAGGCTGCTGGGGAGGGGAGCGGTAGCTCCTGTTGGATGGTACCTGTCGCACACCTTGCCCTGGGTGCTACTAATGGACAAAATGCGATAAGAGGAGAGGCCAGCTTGAGAGCTCTGCTTGAATGCGTTTCACAACAAGCAGAGGAAAAGGGGCCTCCCTGAAAAGCAATTTGCTCAAAGGTCACTGTCAGAGAAACTAGGCCTCAAAACGAGAAGATGTCTATAGAACCCGGCAGAGAATCTGATTTTACATTGTCGCAGGGCCAATCTGGGTAGGAAGGGGCTGTCTGGTAGAAGCCAGTGACCCTCTTCTGTCTGGGAGGAGACAATAACAGGCCTTGATAAGAACCCAGAGAAACCATGCAGCCATTCCTTGTGTCTGTCAAAAAGCTGAAAGCTCCCTTCTTTTTCCAGCTTAAAGAGACATACAGAGCAGAAGACAGACTGTCCAGGGTAAATAAAACTCAGGACCATCAGAACGAGCAGGCAGAATGATAAGCCCAGTGGATGGCGGTCTGAAAACACCTGAACCCCTTCCAGCATTCGCTGGGCGCAGACCAGGAGGAAGTTCCCTCTAAGGCCTTACCTATGAGTCTGAGAGGACCTGTGAGCACATTTTCACTTAGACCTTCGAAAAGACCACACATAAACTAAACAGGATTTAATAGCAGCTAAAGGACAGGTGCAAATATATCTAAATGTATTTCTTTCTTTAAATCGTAGGCTCAAGAGTACAACTGTTAATTTTCCTAGGCATAACATTCATAGCGTTCTGGCACCTTCTGCATTGACTTCTTATACACAGTAATAAATTTACTGAATCACATCCTGTTTTTCTGATCTTTATGCCATGGAGAGGTAGGTGGAACACAAAGCCATAAACAAGAGGCCGACACTGACCTGGGGCAGCAGTGTGGTGGGCAGGGTAGCCCAGAGGAGCTAAGCACTCCTGCAGGGCTGGGCTCTCAAACTCCAGCTCATAAAATAGCATTGCCGGAAGTAAACATAGGCGCAGTATACTGAGTTGTAAAGAGCGCTCACTTGGGAATCAGGTTTTCAGTGCTGGCCACCACTCCCACTGTGGTATAACACACTGCCAACAGAAAGTGGCCTGCCTCCTGCCCATAGTGACCTGGGCCAAGTTACTAAACTCCCTATCATCTCATCGGTAAAGAACCTGCAGTTACTCGGGAACTTTTAAGGTCTATCCCAGTTTTAAAAATCCCTTGACCTGATATATTAACCAGGGTTAGTTGGGTTTCAAGTGACAGAGGCAGACCTCAAGCAGACTTAAATAAAAGGGGAGAATTATTGGTTCACATAACTAACTGCAAAGCTACTGACAGCCCACTAAGCACCTTCTGAGAAATGGAAAGAAGGACTCCTGTGTGAGGATGTGGCTCGACAGGCCTTTGTGTGAGAACAACAACAAAGAGAACAACAGCAACAAAAAGATGGCCCTTCCTCTAGGTAGATGCCGACTGGCTCCCAGACCCACAAAATGGACTAAGGCCCCCTTCCTTGCTTTGGCTGGGAACCCTTTGCAATTCACAAGTTCTCTACAATGACGCCAAATCCAAAGAGAATCTGGTGTCAAGGCCAGCTCACCAAGGGACTCAAACACTGTCACCAGGACTGAGTCTCACTTATTCTTCCTGGCTCTGCTTGCCTTTGACTGAACCCATTCCTCTGCACGTACGCATGTGAGAGGAGATATATGTGGAAGCACACTGTCGTGTGCTGATTTCTGGATCTGAAGGTGGGGAGGTGCCATCAAACCACGTGGACTGAGAAAGCAGAGGAACTCGGGGTGCTGTTCCTAGAGAAAGGGCATGGATGCTGCTGAGCTGGGAAAAATAATCCTTGGACTTTTATGCAACTCAAGAATTTTTAATCAGCTCACCAAGTAGTCTTCAAAGAGTTGAGCAGCTCCTCAACTTATTACATCAGCAGAAAGCTTGAAATGATGCCAGCTGATGCCAACAATAGTGAGGTGAACCTGGTATATTTGTGCATCGCTGGGGCCATCATTAATTGGCACAAGGCTTTGGAAAGCTATTAAACAATTTTAATCAATAAGAATAAAAACTGCTTGTATCATCTGGCCCTTAGCAATGCCTTTGAAAACTTATCCAAGAGAACTAACTCAAATTTAAAAATGCACTGCATGAAAATGTTTACTCAACATTATCTATGTAAGTAAGTATGTAATCTATGTATCTATGTATGTAAGTCGGAAATGGCTTAGATGTCAACCACAGGGGAACAGATAAGTAAATTCCAACACAACATAATTCCAACTGAATGAAATATTGAGAAGCCATTAAAGTGACAATATGAAGCATATATAACAAGTTTGATAAGTGAAAGAAGGTATGTACTAAATTATAAGTTGTTTTAGACTTAACTGACATGTTAGCTGTAGTGTTCTACTATTTTAGAATAAGAAGATATTAACTGTCTTAGTCAGCTTGAGCTGCCATGACAAAATACCAGACTGAGTGGCCTAAAAAGAAATCACTTATTTGCTCACAGTTTGGAGGCCAGAAGTCCAAGATCAAGGTTCCTACAGGGTTTATAGGGTTTGGCTTCTGGTGATATCTCTTCTTCCGACTTGCAGAGGGCCACCTTCTCAGGCTGTTCTCAGATGGTGAAGACAGAGAGAGAGGAGGTAAGGGTGGGGACACCAGGTAGCTCTCTGGTGTCTCTTCTTGCATGCATGCTCAGTCCCTCAGTTGTGTCCAACTCTTTTGTGACCCCCATGGGCTATAGCCCACCAGGCTCATCTGTCTACAGGATTCTCCAAGCAAGATCACTGGAATGAGCTACAATTTCCTCCTCCAGGTAATATTCCTGACCCAGAGATCAAACCCACATCTCCTGCGGCTCCTGCATTGTCGGGTGAATTCTTTACCACTGAGCCACCTGTCTCTTCTTACAAGGACATTAATCCCATAAAAGTAGGCCCTGCCTTTATGGCTTCAATTTACCTTAATTATTTCCTAATTCCAAATACAGCCGCCCTGAGGGCTAGGGCTTCAGCATATAAATTTTGGGGACATGGACATTCAATTCATAATAATATCATCCCCTCCATCCCACACCTAAATGCTTCTTCCCCAATTATGTCTTCTATTATCAGTTCTCAGGTACAAGGACATTCTAGACTTTTTTCTTTAAAAAAAAAAAAATCTATAGACTTACAGGTTTTATAAAGAAAGAAAGAAAGTGAAGTCGCTCATTTGTGTCCGACTCTGTGCTACCCCATAGACGGCATGGGATTCTCCAGGCAAGAGTACTGGAGTGGGGTGCCATTTCCTTCTCCAGGGGATCTTCCTAACCCAGGGATCAAACCCAGGTCTCCCACATTGCAGGCAGACGCTTTACCCTCTGAGCCATTAATTCTAACCAGTTTTTAAATCCTGTGTGTAGACCTCTTCAACTTGTTTTTTATAAAATATGTCTGGGTGAATTCTCAGAGTGGTATACAAGTAGCTAGCTACTATATTATTTTTAACTGCTGCATGATATTCTAAAATATGATTACCTGATCCTATCAGCTATTTTAAATAACTGCCACCATATTGATAAACATTTAAGTCATTTCTAGGATATTTCCTGATTACAGTCTACCCTGCAATAAAAAACTTTTGTACCTGCCTCTCTGTGCACAAAGGTGAAAGAATATTTCTCTAGCAGAGAAAGCCAGAAGCTGAACTGCTGGATCATGGAATATACACATTATCAATTTTAATAGACACTGTCAAACAGTCCTCCAAGGCAGCTATCCTAATTTACATTCTCACTAGTAATTTATGAGGCTGCTTGAACATACTTGTCACCATGTGAGAGTATCAAACTTTAATATTCTCTGCCAAGCAGATGAGTACAAAGTCATCTTATTGTTTAAATCTGTACTTCCCCGATTAATGTGAAGTCGAGGATCCTCTGGGATATATATCGGCCAATTGCATTCCTTCCAAAGTTCTGCTTCTTATGTGTTTTGTCCATTTCTTCTTATCAAATTATTTATCACTTTCTTACTCTCAATTTGTCTGGCTCCTTTATATGTACTATATCCTTTTCTGTTAGTTAGACAGCAGATACTGTCTCCCAATTTGCCATTTGCCTTTTAATTTATATACTTTGAAAATGGTCAAAATTTCTGATTTTTTCGCTTAGAAGTCTTGCTCTCAGGGTCATAGAAGGCCTTTCTGTCCTAAGATCAGTCATGCTGTCTTACATGCTCATCCAGCTCTCTAACATTTGTGTATGTTTTGCTTTTAGCTCTCTAATCCATCTCGAATTTATTTTTGAAAGTGGTGTGAGGTAGGAACTAATGCTACTATTGTCTGAATGGACAGCCGGTTGTTCACGTGTAGAGACTTGACTCTTTTTGTTAGAAGCTCAAGCTCTAAAAAGAGAAAACACTTGTGCCTCGCTGTTTCTGGATGCAGCTCAAGAGGAAAATGTACTGGTGTGTAAGGACATTCCCAACACGGCCCAGAAGAACAAGACCACACCCTTGCAAGCACAGACCCCAGGGTGCATCCATTCCTCATGCAACTAACACAGGTTAAGTAGGTGATACTTCAGTAAGGCTAAACATTAAACCTGAATTGCTGCTGCTGCTAAGTCACTTCAGTCATGTCCGACTCTGTGCAACCCCTTAGACGGCAGCCCACCAGGCTCCCCCGTCCATGGGAGTTTCCAGGCAAGAGTACTGGAGTAGGTTGCCATTTCCTTCTCCGAAACCTGAATTGAGAGCCGACTAAAATATCAATGCCTCTCAAAAGGACACCAATGTTTCTATAAATCAAATTATCAATCCTTGCTTTATCTCTTTTACAATTAAGATTTTCCTTTAATTTGGTTTTGATTGACTGAGCACACATTTAAACAATTTTCTGAAATGGTGTTAGGGGCAGATTCACCAGAAGATGACACAAGTTACAATCAGGCTCTATCTCATCAAGTGAGCAGCAGCATTAAACACCACACACCTCAAGAATGTTTTGGACTTCCCTGTGTTTCTCGAAAGGGTTGACACAAGGAACCAGCTGTATATAACTCACACCCTTCCTTGGCCTGACTGCCCAGTGCAGCTGGTGGCTGCCACCAAAGGCCTGGCTCTGAATGCTGCCTCAGCCACATCGCAACTACCAGACACTGGCCATGTTTTCACTGGTCTCTTTGCTTCATCTGTTGAATGGGGATAATAACACTACTCAGATATTAGAATTATCATAAAGACAAAATGGGCTAGTACCCACAAAGCTCTTAGAAAAGTCTCCAGCAAGACCAGTGTTCTACAACAGAGGAAGACTTCAGACCTGCTGCTTTCATGATGCCCCACTCAATTTTCTCCTTTTTAAACTGTGTGTTGTCAGATTCACTTCTCTTTTCCATGATCAGGACTTCCTTGTTTACTTTCAAAAATAGTCTTTGTCCCAAATGTATTGTCGAGGCAAGTTGGGAAATGTCTTTGCTGCCAGCCTGAGGAGGAAAGCACCTTGATCCCCACACGCAGCTAGATCCCAGGGGATGTGTGATCCAGCCCCAGACCCTTCCATAGTCACCCCAGCTCCAGGTCCCAGCACCCCTGCTCCCTCATGACACTGCAAGTATCTTGCCATGTTTACTGTCCAGGACCTTTTCATGAGAGGCACTTTGCTAAGAGATTTCAGGTATCTATCCCAGATTTTAAAAAACTAAGGCTCAGGATCTCTGGGGTCACCTAGGTGTCCTGGGTCCCACCCCAGTGCTCTTTTACCACCCGGGCTTTCTCCCCCTCTCATAGAGGCCCTCATTTTATAGAATCCAGGCTTCAGTGTTAATTCAGAGGCTCCCCTGTCAACCCCACCCTGGGGGATGATCAATTTGGGGGGAACCTCTGTATGTTTGGGGCTCTACCCTAAAACCTAAGAATAGCCTTAAAGCACCCAGGGTCCTTTGGTATGCCATATTAGGGGAGAACCAGTGGTGGAAAGATTAGTCACAGAAGAGGCTGAGAACACAGGGGCACTACACATTCTGCAGAAGTTCTGGAATGAGACAAGGACAATAAAGGGAAATATGGATGGGAGGAGAGCAGGGGAGACCCAACCACTAAGACCCAAGAAAGAAATGCTGGGAGGAAGAGCCAATATTGGACAACAACGAAGAGTAATAGAGATGGCCAGCATGGTGGATACAGTTCCCCAGATCTAGAAGGCAGCCCCTCTGATGTTGGCAGAGGCAAGATGCTCCATATACCAAAAGATAAGGCGTCCCAAACCAGGCTCATAAGCACTGTGCAAATATTTAATTTTTAAAATAACAATATACAGGGAAGAGATCAAGTTTGCAGAGCTCATTTCCCCCACAAACACATCAAAAATCCATCCACCAGAGATACAGAAAACGAAGCTATAATTACCTAAGGGGGAAGAGTGTGCGTGTGTGCAAAGTCACTTCAGTAGTGTCCAGCTATTTGCAACCCAATGGACTGTAGCCGACCAGGCACCTCTATCCATGAGATTCTCCAGGCAAGAATACTGGAGTGGGTCATCCATGCCCTCCTCCAGGGGGTCTTCCTGACCCAGGGATGGAACCCACATCTTTTATGTCTCCTGCACTGGCAGGCAGGTTCTTTACTACCATCACCACTTGGGAAAGGGATAAATATGTAATTTCAATTAACAGATACACACTACTATATATAAAATAAACACCAAGGACTTACCATAGCACAGGGAACTATCAGATCAGATCAGATCAGTCGCTCAGTCATGTCTGACTCTTCCCAACCCCATGAATCGCAGCACGCCAGGCCTCCCTGTCCATCACCAACTCCTGGAGTTCACTCAGACTCACGTCCATCAAGTCAGTGATGCCATCCAGCCATCTCATCCTCCATCGTCCCCTTCCCCTCCTGCCCCCAATCCCTCCCAGCTTCAGAGTCTTTTCCAATGAGTAAACTCTTCGCATGAGGTGGCCAAACTACTGGAGTTTCAGCTTTAGCACCATTCCTTCCAAAGAAATCCCAGGGCTGATCTCCTTCAGAATGGACTGGTTGGATCTCCTTGCAGTCCAAGGGACTCTCAAGAGTCTTCTCCAACACCACAGTTCAAAAGCATCAATTCTTCAGTGCTCAGCCTTCTTCACAGTCCAACTCTCACATCCATACATGACCACAGGAAAAACCATAGCCTTAACTAGACGGACCTTTGTTGGCAAAGTAATGTCTCTGCTTTTGAATATGCTATCTAGGTTGGTCATAACTTTCCTTCCAAGGAGTAAGCGTCTTTTAATTTCATGGCTGCAGTCACTATATGCAGTGATTTTGGAGCCCAGAAGAATAAAGTCTGACACTGTTTCCACTGTTTCCCCATCTATTTCCCATGAAGTGATGGGACCAGATGCCATGATCTTCGTTTTCTGAAGGTTGAGCTTTAAGCCAACTTTTTCACTCTCCACTTTCACTTTCATCAAGAGGCTTTTGAGTTCCTCTTCACTTTCTGCCATAAGGGTGGTGTCATCTGCATATCTGAGGTTATTGATATTTCTCCTGGCAATCTTGATTCCAGCTTGTGTTTCTTCCAGTCCAGCGTTTCTCATGATGTACTCTGCATATAAGTTAAATAAACAGGGTGACAATATACAGCCTTGACGTACTCCTTTTCCTATTTGGAACCAGTCTGTTGTTCCCTGTCCAGTTCTAACTGTTGCTTCCTGACCTGCAAACAGATTTCTCAAGACGCAGGTCAGGTGGTCTGGTATTCCCATCTCTTTCAGAATTTTCCACAGTTTATTGTGATCCACACAGTCAAAGGCTTTGGCATAGTCAATAAAGCAGAAATAGATGTTTTTCTGGAACTCTCTTGCTTTTTCCATGATCCAGCGGATGTTGGCAATTTGATCTCTGCTTCCTTGTCCTTTTCTAAAACCAGCTTGAAAATCAGGAAGTTCATGGTTCACATATTGCTGAAGCCTGGCTTGGAGAATTTTGAGCATTACTTTACTAGCGTGTGAGATGAGTGCAATTGTGCAGTCGTTTGAGCATTCTTTGGCATTGCCTTTCCTTGGGATTGGAATGAAAACTGACCTTTTCCAGTCCTGTGGCCACTGCTGAGTTTTCCAAATTGGCTGGCATATTGAGTGCAGCACTTTCACAGCATCATCTTTCAGGATTTGGAATAGCTCAACTGGAATTCTATCACCTCCACTAGCTTTGTTCGTAGTGATGCTTTCTAAGGCCTACTTGACTTCACATTCCAGGATGTCTGGCTCTAGGTCAGTGATCACACCATTGTGAGTATCTGGGTGGTGAAGATCTGTTTTGTACAGTTCTTCTGTGTATTCTTGCCATCTCTTCTTAATAGCTTCTGCTTCTGTTAGGTCCATACCATTTCTGTCCTTGATCGAGCCCATCTTTGCATGAAAAGAAATAGAGGAAAACAACAGAATGGGAAAGACTAGAGATCTCTTCAAGAAAATCAGAGATACCAAAGGAACAGGGAACTATAGTCAATATCTTATAATAACCTACAATGGAAAAGAATCTTCAAAGAATAAATAATATGCATAATTGAATCACTTTGCTGTACACCTGAAATATTGTAAATCATCTATACTTCAATCAAAAAATACAAGCTAAAAAGATACATTTACCTGTAGAGCAATTCTCACTGAAAACAAACTAGAGACTGGAAAACTCTTTTGCCAACAAGGTTGTGAAGAAAAATCCACAGAGTCAAGGAGGAAAGGGAGAGAAGCTATTGATCACAGGAACCTTGCTCCTTGGAGTGGATACAGAAAAGGAGGGGATTACATAGACTCAGAGATCATCCCCAGGGAGTGAGGTGTTCAAACCACAGAGTGGGCACGCTAGCCCTAGATGCTGACCCTGGGAAGATGAGTCCCCTTAGCTGGTCTGAAAGGGGAGCTCACAGGAGGGCTGTAAGAGAACTTGTGATGAGTGCTCATATGCTTGCTTACTCCCAGGAACAAGGCTGAGGAAGCAGACTGACACTTTGTGGGCTCCAACTGGTTTCCTGAAACCATCCCAGCACCTGCCCTGTCCCCTCTAGCTCTAGATTACAGCCCCCCACCAGGGTGAAGCCTGCCATTTCCAGAAGGAGTGCAAACTCAGGGGAGACAGAGCTGGCTCAGATCTAGTTCTGCCTCTGAACATGCGAGGGCAGCCAGTACTGCTGTTCACGAAGGCAATGGATGAGGAAACATCTGGAATTTTGACTGGCACACCGAGATCAACCCATCGGGCTCCCTGGATCACATCTGGCACCTGCTCTGGGTCCTCAGGCTTCAGCACTGCTTCCCTCTGGGGCAAAAGGACCACTGCCTCGAGATGGGAGAACACACGCTCCGCAGGAACAGAATCAGCTCTGACCTGACCCTCAGGGCTGCTCTTCCAGCATCTTGGGCTCTCCCCGTACCCCTAACAGGGCACGGATAGCCACTGGGCCCAGGAGAAGACCTGGTTCATACCTGGGCCTGGCACTACCCCTTCACCTCCAGCCCCACTCCCACCAAGGCAGCAATTGCCAGCACACCCTGGGGAAAGACATGACTTGTGTTCAACTCAGACCCAGCTTTCCCACCACAGCCACGGGGCAGACAGAGACTTCATAAGAGCGTTCCCTCACAAGGACATCCCTTCAAGACAGGGATAAGTAACCGGTTCCTCTAATTTCATAGAGATAGAGAAAGTTAAACATAATAAGAAAACAGAGGATTTGCTATAAACAAAAGGAAAAAAACCCTAAAGACAATTAATGAAACAGATGAATAATTTACCAGATAAAGAGTTCAAAGCATTCATAATGAGAATGCTAACTGAACTTGAGAAAAGAATAGATGAATAGATGAAAAGTGTAGCAAAGAAATACGAAACAGCTGGAGCTGAAGAATATGATACCCGAAATGAAAAACACACCAGAAGAAACAACCAGCAGAATAGGGGACACAGAAGAACACGTGAGTGATTTGGAAGACAGAACAATGAAAACCACTCAAAGCAGTAAAAAGAAAGCAAATTTGTAAAAACGAAGATACTTAAAAGGACCTCTATGTCAACATCATACTAAAATTCACATATTAAGGGTGTCAAAAGGAGAAGAAAGAGAGTAAGAGGTTGAAAATGTATTTGATTAAATTATGGCTGAAAACTTCTCAACCCCAAAGACATCCAGGTACAGGAAGTACAGAGGGTCCCAAACAAGATGAACCCAAAGAAACCCACAACCAGACATACATGCAAGACCAGAAGCCATAAAATTCCTAGAAGAAAACATAGGACATCTTTTGACATAAATTGAAAATTTTCCAGGGGCTCTTTCTCTGAAGACTGACTCATTGCAAAAGACTCTGATGCTGAGAAATATTGAGGGCAGGAGGACAAGGGGGCGTCAGAGAATGAGATGGTTAGATGGCATCACTGACTCAATGGACATGAATTTGAGCAAATTCTAGGAGACAGTGAAGGACAGGGAAGCCTGGTGTGCTGCAGTCCAAGGGGTCACAAAGAGTCAGACACAACCAAGTGACTGAACAATAGCAACAATTGAAGAGAAAGGGGGAAAAAAGCAAAAATAAACAAATGGGACCCAATTAAGCTTTAAAGCTTTTGCACAGTGGTGAAAACCAGTGACACAATTAAAAGACAGCCTACTAAATGGGAGAAAATATTTGCTATTGACAGGACCGAAAAGGGATATCCAAATACAGAAACAGCTCATACAATTCAACTGAAAAAAAAAAAAGAAGATAGGCAGAAGACCTGAATAGCTAGTTTTTGGAAGAAGACATACTGATGGCAACAGGCAAATGAAAAATTATTCAGTGTCACTAATCATTAAAGAACGGCAAATCAAAACCAAAATGAAATATCAGCTCACACCTGTTAAAATGGCTATCTTCAAAAAGACCATAAATTATCAATGTTGGTGAGGATACAGAGAAGGAACCTTTGTACACTGTTGGTAGGCACCTAAATTGGTGCAACCACTATGGGAAATGGTATAAAGCCTCCTCAAAAATTGAAAATAGAACTACCATATGATTGAGCATTTCCACTCCTAGGTATAGATTCAAAGAAAACAAAAACACTAATTTGAAAAGATGCATGCACCCAATGTTCACAGCAGCATTATTTACAACAGCCAAGATATGGAAGCGACTTTAGTGTCCATCAGCAGATGAATACATAAAGAACCTGTGACATATATATGTAATGGAATATTAACAAGCCAGAAAAAAGAGTAAAAATTTGCCATTTGCAACCACATGGATCTGGTAGGAATTGTGCTCAGTGAAATAAGTCAGACACAGAAAGACAAATACTATATGTTATTATTTGTATGTTCCATATCAAAGATGAAGCAAATTAACCAATATAATACAACTAAAATGGACTTACAGAGAACAAACCAGTGTCTATCAGTGTAGAGAGGGAAGGGGGAGGGGCAAGATAGGGGTAGGGGATTAAAAGATACATATGACTACATATAAAATAAACTACAAGGACATATTGTACAGCACAGGGAATATAGCCAATATTTTATATTAACTTTAAATTGAGTACATGGTAAAAGAATATGGGATCACCATGTTGTACAGTTGAAACTAATATTGTAAATTAACTATAATTCAATAAAAGAAAATAATAAACAGTAGTTTTATATGTTATATGTATTTAATAAACTACATGTATCTTATATACATATACATATTAAGGCTATAGTTTTTCCAGTAGTCATGTATGGATGTGAGAGTTGGAATATGAAGAAAGCTGAGTGCCAGAGAATTGATGCTTTTGAACTGTGGTGTTGGAGAAGACTCTTGAGAGTCCCCCTGGACTGCAAGGAGCTCCAACCAGTCCATCCTAAAGGAGATTAGTCCTGGGTGTTCATTGGAGGAACTGATGTTGAAGCTGAAACTCCAAGACTTTGGCCACCTGATGCGAAGAGCTGACTCATTGGAAAAGACCCTGACGCTGGGAAAGATTGAAGGCAGGAGGAGAAGGGGACGACAGAGGATGAGATGGCTGGATGGCATCACCGACTCAATGGACTTGAGTTTGGGTAAACTCCGGGAGTTGGTGATGGACAGGGAGGCCTGGCGTGCTGCGGTTCGTGGGGTCCCAAAGAGCAGAACATGACTGAGCGACTGAACTGAACTGATTAATATAATATTTTAATGCACATGGTTATCCTTATGCATGTGGGATATGTATGTATGTGGACATTATTTGAAGACAAAACTATAAAAGATCACGTGAGAACTTCTCGAAACGTGAGACCAAAACCCAAGGGCTCTGCTGGGCACTCCTTTATATAAGCCTGCCTGGAAGACAGTAAGCATGAAATTTCCTAGAACTCAGCTAAACCTGGAAGGGAGGTTTTTAGGAATTAAATACTTGGGTTTCCCCAGAGTCCCTTTGTTAAAGCCCTAACCCTCAGTGGAGCTCTATTTGGAGAGGTAACTCGGGTTAAATGAGGTCATAAGATTGGGACCCTGACCCAATAAGATTAGTGTCTTTATAAGATGAGACTTGAGAGTTCACCGTCTCTGTTCTCTGCTCACACATCCCCAGGAAAGGCCATGCAGGGACACAGTGAGAGGGAAACATCGGCAAGCCGGGAAGACAGTTCTCACCAGAAACCAAACCAGCCGGAACCTTGATTTCCTATTTCTAGCCTCCAGAATCAGGAGAAAACATACTTTTATTGTGTAAGACATCTGGTCTGTGACATTTTATTATGGCCGCCCAAGCTAATACTAAGGCCCAAAGGGAGGCTGTGATGTGAGGCCAGCTGTCCTTTACCTCTTGGCCTTTGAAAGTGACCATCTGAAGTAACCAGCAAGTAGTAGCCAGAAACAGCCTCATCATCATACCAGGTATTTCTCATTCAGGACCTTCTAGCTCAGTATGCCCTACTTCTACTCTGACCACCAAACAGCAGCACTGTATTAAGAGCAAAAAACAAAAATGTACCAAGTGCTGCCTACTGTAACATTAGACAGAGAAACTGCTAAAGGGAACTATGTATTTTGGAGCATTTCTCCAAAGAGACCTACTCACTTTGCTTTAAAAGTTACCTAGTACAGTCCCTGCAACCAGTGGTTCTAACATGATGACAATACACCTGGTAAGGTGTGGCTGTTCATTCAGTTACTCAACAAATAGGGATTGCATTTCTAGGATGTGGCAGGCACTGTTATAAGTGCTGGGGATACACTGGTACATGAAAGTCTGTTCCTGCCCTACTGAAGCTTAGTCTGCGTGGCAGGAAATAGACACTAAGTGTTAGTCACTCAGTCGTGTCAGTCCCTTTTCGACCTTATGGACTGTAGCCCTCCAGGCTCCTCTGTCCACGGTGATTCTCCAGGCAAGAATACTGCAGTGGGTTGCCATGCCCTCCTCCAGGGGATCTTCCCAACCCAGAGATTGAACCCAGGAATCCTTCACTGCAGGCAGATTCTTTGCCATCTGTGCCACCAGGGAAGCCCAGGTGGACGCTAAACCAATAAGCAAGTAAATACATACATGGTCACAGGGCAATAATGGCCATGAGGAAAATGAAGTAGGGTAAGGGGTATCAGAGGAAGTATAATAGGTTGAGGATTTGTAACATTATATATGGTGGTCAGGGATGCCTGACATTGGAGCAAAGACTTGAAGAAGAAGTGACCACAAGGGATATATTAAGAAACAGTGTTTCTGGTGGAGAAACAAGCATAGGGCGAGATGTGGAGGGAGAGAGGAGGCTAAGAGGAGCTGAGGAGGACAGGTAGAGAGCAGACCACCAGGCATGGGTTTTGACTTTCACCCTGAGGAGATGGGAGAGAAACCACTGGATGCTTTGGAGCAGAGGAGTGGCCAGACTTTACTGAAAGCATTAACTTAATGGATCTTTCTGATGGCCATGTGGAGACTAGACTGTAGGGTACAGAGTATGGCACATTCAGGAGTGGGAAGACCAGTAAAGAGGAGACTCCAGATGGCAACGATGGTGGCATGGACCAGTGTGATAATGGCCGAAAGGAGAAGTTGTCAGACTCTGGATACATTCTGAAGGCAGAGCCAACAAGGTCTGCTGATGAACTGGGTGAAAAACATGGGAGAACGAGAGGAGTCCAGATGACTCTCAGCTGCGTGGCCTGAGCAGCTGGAAGGATGATGATGACCTAATGTGATCCACAG
The DNA here is from genome assembly GCF_027580195.1 of Bos mutus. Taxonomy (NCBI): domain Eukaryota; kingdom Metazoa; phylum Chordata; class Mammalia; order Artiodactyla; family Bovidae; genus Bos; species Bos mutus. The sequence goes on from NC_091623.1 coordinate 77,186,884, forward strand.
AGAGCAAGCTGATAACAAAGGCATCATGGAATCTGATTCACCGTCCTTCAATAACGCATCAGTAGAATCCTGGGAGCACAAGGATGACTCTCCCTCCATGTGAGTGGTCAATACTCCCTCAGCTCAGTGGCTCAGTCGTGTCTGACTCTTCGAGACCCCATGAATCGCAGCACGCCAGGCCTCCCTGTCCATCACCAACTCCTGGAGTTCACTCAGACTCACGTCCATCAAGTCAATGATGCCATCCAGCCATCTCATCCTCTGTCGTCCCCTTCTCCTCCTGCCCCCAATCCCTCCCAGCATCAGAGTCTTTTCCATTGAGTCAGCTCTTCACATCAGGTGGCCAAAGTACTGGAGTTTCAGCTTTAGCACCATTCCTTCCAAAGAACACCCAGGGCTGATCTCCTTCAGAATGGACTGGTTGGATCTCCTTGCAGTCCAAGGGACTCTCAAGAGTCTTCTCCAACACCACAGTTCAAAAGCATCAAGTCTTCGGTGCGCAGCTTTCTTCACCGTCCAACTCTCACATCCATACATGACCACAGGAAAAACCATAGCCTTGACTAGACGTACCTTTGTTGGCAAAGTAATGTCTCTGCTTTTGAATATGCTATCTAGGTTGGTCATAACTTTCCTTCCAAGGAGTAAGGGTCTTTTAATTTCATGGCTGCAATCACCATCTGCAGTGATTTTGGAGCCCCAAAAAATAAAGTCTGATACTGTTTCCACTGTTTATACAACATTATTTTTATATTATTGTTAATATTATGTAATATTATTATTACAGTTTACACAGTGTGTTTTATAAGAAAAATAGCTAAACAGCTTTCTCCTCTCCTTCTCCCAAAAAGGTGACCAGAAAATGTATTGACTAAAGAAAACTGAAAGTGAAACTCGCTCAGTCATGTCCAACTCTTTGTGACCCCATGGACAGTAGCATGCCAGGCTCCTCTGTCCACGGAATTCTCCAGGTCAGAATACTGGAGTGGGTAGCTGTTCCCTTCTCCAGGGGATCTTCCCGACCCAGGAATCAAACTAGGGTTTCCTGCATTGTAGGTGGATTCTTTACAACTGAGATAGACTAATTCAAGGCAAAAGGGATAACTGCCCAAGGCAAGGGACTCTGACAAAATGATGTTGACACCGGGTTGTAATAATACAAAAATCTATGCTTGCAATCTTGTTCGCAGGGTGGAGAAGGGTACAGAAATGAGGAGGAGGAGAGGAGAGTTAGGGCCTTTCAAAAGTTTGCTTAAACAAGAAAGAGGCTGTAAAGGGCCATTTGGTGAACGGAAATGACTCAATCGCTTTGAAGCATGGAGAGAAAGGGAGAGGAGCTAGGAGGAAATCGACATGTGTGTTTTTATAAGTCTTAATAATACAATTCATGACACAATATTTCTTAAGAAAACGGATGGGTAGGTTTTCAGTTCAAATGTTAAAATGGAGCATTCTAGTTTAAATTAATAAGCACCTGGTTATGAATAAAGGTATATTTAAGAGGTTTCACAAAGAACATGACATCAATTGTTCTGCTTGTCTTAAATTCTGAAGTACCAATTAAGCGCTAGTACCGTGTGACTGAGTCATCTGAAACTCTGGGGAAGTGCTGAACAGTATGCTATTTATTTTAAAAGGTAATATTTAAGCTCATTTCCACCAAAAACTTATCTCTGGAAACATTAGTAAATAGAGCTAGTTACATGTTGTCAGTGTTTTATAGGACTATTAACTAGAGACTTGCCCAGGTACAAAATCCAAAGTCAGCCTAAGACTTTAGGAAACCATGCGTATATTTTATAAGTACAGAGGAGTTTTCCGAGGATCATTTTGTATTCAAAGACATCATTTTTTTTATACCTCATTTAAAAATCTACGTTAGATCCGAGTATATCATTTTTTTAAAGTGCTTTCATTGTCCGCAATTATCCAGCCTAAGTTTGACATTTAAAACAGCTGTCTTCTGTTTTAAGATTTTGATGTTAAAACAAACAAAATACCCTTGGTTTTCTCCATCTCTCTAGTTATAAAATTTATCTTAAATACACATTCATCATAAACAGCCTGGAAAAAAATCTTTCAGTTGATATCAATTCAGTGTTTTCTCACATAATCTAAAAACTAGATTTGGAATGAATTTGAACCTATTAATAATTTGATATTAAGCTAAGCACAGGCCAGTGTAGAGCTTCCAGAGGCCTTCCACTACCTGGAAGCAAAGGCTTTGAAAACAATTCTCAAAAATAAGTTATTTTACTTTTCATCATTCTTTTGGCTAAACAGCAAATTTCAAAGTAGTGTTTCATCATCTGGTTTATCTGGTTATGAAAATTTTAAATTATACTTAGCAAACTGAATTTTTAAACAAACGCATATTTAAAGCAGATACTTTTTAAAATCTAAACAGTAGGAGGAGGGATAATTAAAAGAAGTTAGGTTAGAATAGAAAGACGAAAATAAGGTCAGACATAGCTTTGGCTCTGTGTTACATAACTAAACACTTCAATTAAATGTAAAGAGCTCTTGTGAGGGACAAAAACAGAGTTCTGGTTAGTTAACATTTATTGTTCATTCATGGCCTTATTTCTAATCTACCATTCTCTTCACTTCCCAAACAATGATTCGATATCAGGAGAGAATGGAGGTCAAGCGGCCCTCTGGGACAGTGGCACAATTGTTACACACGGAGAGGGTGCCACCCGTGAAGCTATTCACGATGGGCAGACAGTAAATCACTGTTAGCAGACTCCAGCCTGCTGGGACAGCAGTCCCCAGAGATGTTCTTACATCGTCCCCAGGGGATTCAAACTACAGTTTTATCTCATTCCACCGGTGGTCTTTTAGGGTTACCTTTCTATTCCTATTGCACCTCATTTTCAAGCATCTTGTTTTGTAACCGTGGTATTTACTCACCACTCACATCTGTAAACCCTTTTATCCTCATTCAAAAAACAAGTCAGACATCATACACTGAAAGTTCTATGATGGGGGGGGAAAGCCTAGATTTTGTTAATCTTGAAAACTGAAATCTCAAAATAATTTTCTTGTTTCCCGCCCCCCTTTTTAAGTGGTGCTTAAAAGTGGTCCCATCCAACCATCTATTTCTTTTCCAATTGAATCCCTGAAAAAGAACTCTCTGCTTTCACTAATTCACCCTGTCTTTTAGGTACCAGGCCCCTACTGTCTGCTAGGTGCTAGAGGTATACGAGAAATGAAAGATATGTAGTCCTATGACTCAAAGAGTTTGTGATCTGACAGGAAAGAGAAGCATTCAATAAGCTACTGGACCAAAAATTACCTCTAGCTGTGACAGATGGACTGATTGGGCAGGGTACTTTAAGGACTCATAGTGGAGGGGTTATGATGCCTTCTGGAGTATCAGGAAAGTCTGTTTCGAGCAGAAACATGTGGGCTGAAACTTGAAGGATGGGTAGGAGTTAGCCAGGTAGAGAGGGGAAGATGATAGTGTTGCAGAGTAGGTGTGTAGTTACAAAGCAGCTTGGAACTTTCCACACCAGTGATCCTGTGAGGGAAGAAGGGCATGGGAGCCTGGCAGAGAGATGAGAGCAGAGAGGTAGGCTAGAAGTGAGTCCTGTACAGGCTTGAAGGTCCTATTAAGGTTTGGGGACATTACAGTGTTTTAAGCCAGGGAGTGATGTGATCAGATACGCAACTTTCACAGATCGATTTAGCTACAATGTGGAGGACAAGAGTGAACAGGATATTATTTATGTTAATTTGGGGGAAAACCCCACCAAAAATATTTCTCTATATACTGGTTCTGGGTACATATGCTCTATATATAAGTATAGAAAAGGAACTATAAAGATGCACAGGAAACTCAAGACCATGAGTAATATGAAGAAGTGGAAAGACAGTGTTGATTCTATGGACACTAAGCTTTATACACCATGTTTCATTCCTTGCAATAAAGACAAGAAACAAATATGAAAGAATATGAACAGTTGCTAATTCTGGGATGGTAAAAACTGGAATGTTTTATTATTCCTCAAAATTTTCTGTATCTTTCAATGGCCTCAAATGTTTAAAAACAAAAAAAAAAGGAGGCAGGAGGAGAACAGGAGAGAGCAAAGCCTATTTCCCAAAGGAAGGAGTGGTCGTGTGCATGGCTGCTAAGACTTCAAATACAATAAAAACTTTAAAATGTCCACTGGATTTACTGTCATGGATGTCACTGAAGACATAAGCAAAAGCCCTGGCAATGGAGCGCTGGGAATAGAAGCCAGACAGGAACGACAAATAAGAGAGAAGACAATGGCAATGGTGATCATCAACAATCCTTCATCTTTGGAAGAGAGGAGAGAATACTGAAAAGCGCAGAAGACACAAGGAAGGCTTGTTTCTAAGATGAGAGAGACTAAAGCCTGTTTATATGTAGTTGGGGAGATGCAGAGGAGATGAAGACAGTGGGGCAGAATTTCTGAGACTGTGTAAATGATCTGAAAACAGGTGGAGAGTTTGGCCTCAGATTGGAGAAGGGAACTGCCTTCACCCTAAGAGGAGATAAGCAGGAAATGATAGGTACAGAAGCAAGAAGCACCCACGCGACGGACTCTTTTTCAGGGAAGTAGAAGACACTGAGGGTGAACTATCCAATTAGGGGGAAAAGTTACAGACTAACACAAAGAAAGGGAAGATGATGATGAAGCAGCTTCACGAAGCAAGTCAGGTTCACGACAGAGTGTACAGCCTGCTTAGATGTGTGCTTGAAATGTTTTTCTAGTAGGTTTCAGCTGCCAGAACCAAGAGCAGAGAAGGAAGGTATTTTTGTAATTTAGGACTGGTTTTCACTCAGATGGGCGTGACCAAAAGAAAGAGGAGTCAGGGAGTTGAAAGTGTTCGCCAGAGAGACAGTTATTATGAAGCTCTCCTGGACACAGAGGGGAATGAAAGAAGCAGGGACTGGATGGATGGAAAGAATGGCAGAAGGCTTCCTGCAATTAGGGTGAGTGTGAGGAGGTGCGTAGGCAGGTAAGCTGGAAGGAGAGTCCATTGTGATTAAAGAGAGGATGTCAGAATTAGTTATTTAGAACCTGGAGCCTCTTCTGATAATAATGAAGTCCTGGAGTGGGAGATAGAGGTGAGGAAGAACAAAGGACAGAGTAGATGAGGAAGGCAAAAAGCTGAGAATGCAGAGGCATGGTTAGGTGGATGCTCACACTGCCATGAATGGTGACAGGTGGTGGGACAGGTAAGAGGACAGTAAGCCTGGTGCTAAAATCTTGAGTAGGGTAAAACAAAGTCTGTGGATAATAGTACCAATGTATTCACAGGGCACAGCCTCCAAAGCTCTGAGAGTTTTGGGGAGAAGGAAGAATGGTCTGACAAGCACCAAAGACACTAATTTCCCTTCATGATACTAACTTCACTTTGTGATAACGGCCTATTTGTACAAACTGTACTCCTCATGTAACTTCCAGGAACACCCACATGGAGTTGAGCAATAAGTAAGCACCAGCAGACATTTCAGAGAAGGCAATGGCACCCTACTCCAGTATTCTTGCCTGGAAAATCCCATGGCCGGAGGAGCCTGGTAGGCTGCAGCCCATGGGGTCGCTAAGAGACAGACACGACTGAGTGACTTCACTTTCACTTTCATGCATTGGAGAAGGAAATGGCAACCCACTCCAGTGTTCTTGCCTGGAGAGTCCCACTGATGGTGGAGCCTGGCGGGCTGTCGTCTATAGGGTCACACAGAGTTGGACACGACTGAAGTGACTTAGCAGCAGCAGTAGCAGCAGCAGCAGACATTTCCTCCAAATTCACTACTCCATTCTGTGGTAAAGCTGCTGTAGTTTAGTCGCTAAGTTGTGTGCCTTTGTGACCCCCTCAGACTGTAGCCCGCCAGGCTCCTCTGTTCATGGGACTTGCCAGGCAAGAATACTAGAGAGGGCTGCCATTTCCTTCTCAGGGGAATCTTCCCAGACCCAGGGATGGGACCCACCACCTCCCACATTGACATGTGAGTTATTTACCACTCAGCCACCAGGGAGGCCAGTGGTATAGCAGAGATCAGATCAAATAACTAGATGTGATCTTTAAAAGAATCCTGAGTTCACATTTTCATTTCCTCTTCCTCCATCATACTTTTTCCAGGTGATATGGGGGAAAGCAGGTGTGGTCTTTTGAGCACTGAAGAGGAATTACGATGGACTAGCTCCCAGCACTGACACAAAGCAAGCCCCTTCTTTCCTCCGCCTCCGTCTGACCCCTGTAAAACGGTGGTGGGAGGTTTGAAGTGGAGGATGGCAAGGATGACAATGATGCTAGTTAATCTTTATAGATGCTAGTTAACCTTTATCTCTACACCCCTGCCGTTTACACTCTCCATCTTATTTAATTCACACAATCCCTGGGAAGAAAGTAATAGCGAATCCCCATTAACAAGTGAATCCACTGCTCCAGAAAAATTAGTGACTGCCCCCAAGGTCACCACCAGCTAGTAAGTTACCTAAAAACAGCTGGCCTCCAGAGACTAAGGCTGTTCTCACTCCAGGCCACTTAACTACCAAACAGTCCAGGGTTTCTTCTAGTCCTAACGCTTGGTGATTTTTTAACTCCCATTAACTTTCTTTCCCTGAAGGGACGGGGTAGACAGCAGACTTCAAAGGCTCTGGAAGGGCAGCGGTTTTACTTAAAAGTTAAGGCAGACTTCTGGGAGTCAGTCAGCGCAGCGCCGAAGGGGAAATGACGTCATGAGGTTTCTCAGGGCAGCTCCCCACAGGTGCTCCCCCGAGGGCTTCAGGCAGCGACACAATAGCTGGCTTTTCTGCCAGCTCCCAGGGAGCATCTCTCCCCTGGCAGGTGGAAATGTCATCTCACCTGGTCAGGACGACGGGTGCCTAACTGGATGGTGAGACTTCAGATCTAGTCCTTGCCAGGAAGATTCTGGGCGGTATTTCTCAGCCACGCAAAAAGTTAACTCAAATTCTTTTCTTCCTGTATTCTCTAATTTTAAATTACGTAAATTTAATCTCTTGCTTCTTGGCTCAGCGTTACTGCAAATTAAACATGCAAGTATTAATAATGAAAATAATTTCCCTTTAAAAACATATCTTGAAAGTCGATGTGGGGCATTTCCAATATATCCATAAAACAAACAAGACAGTTTAATTGTTTGTTTCTCCAAGGGAAGAAGCTAAACCAGGAATTAATTTGGTTCAGCCTGTGAAACAATTCGTTTGCTCTGCCTCATTCTGCCAATTAAAGAACTTTTCCCAGACACAATTAGCATGTAAACCAGGGGCAGAAAAGGAAGAAGGGGCCTCGGCGATCCGGCCCGGATGGAGACTGCCGGCGGAGAACCCCGGGCCAGACATGAGGGACCGCGCCGGGGACGCACAGACGAGCTCGGGATTGAACGTCGAAATCAAGGGCGTTAAATAGTCGCGGCAGAGGATTGAGCGGTCACGGCTAGCCGGGACCCTTCCCCCGGGTCCGGACCGGATTCGAAAGGGATGTCCGCGAGCCAGTCGCCACCCGGGCCGCAGAAGCGCGCAGACAAGACCACGGCCCCCTAGCCCCAGCCCCTCCTGAGCTGGCGCCTCGTGCGGCTGGGGCTGCGCGCGCACCTACGGCCGCAGCACCCCACCCCCCACCACCGCGGATCTCTGGCGGCTTTTGCCTGCGAAAGGTGGGGATAGCGGCCCCTGCTGGCATCTTTGGCGAACAGCAGGGAGACGGACCTTTTCCCCTCAAACCATTTTCCTCACCTTTTCTAAATGGTTTGTGGACAATATTTATACTGTTGTCACGAGTGCATTTATTTTATTCTTCATGAGCCTTCATTAGCATGCTTGTGCGTATTTTAGTTGCCCGTACGAAAGGCAAAAAAAATGGGGGAAGGGGGTCTTATTAGTGGCCCTAGCCCCAATTAGGCAGCAGCAGCCCCAATTAGGGAACAGGTACAGTTTCTAATGCATTTATTTAAGGGAACTCGGCCTAAGGGGGACTGAGACCCTGATCGTCCCAGTGCTTTCCTCGGCCGACCCCATAACTAGTAAATATTGATCCGAGAACTGCTTGGCCGCCAGCGCGAACCAAGTGAGAAGCCCCCTGGGTGCGGGGGCCAACGTGCTCCTTTGCGGTCTTTTCGGCCAGCAGGCAGGGAGCGCGCAACGGCCGGGCCAGGGGGACGTCGTGTGGCCTGCCCAGTGGGCACAAGCCTTGTAACTGTAGGACTTTTGGGCTACTGAACTTTCAAGCGGAGGAAGACTGTCTGCCACTCTCCTCCTGATGGTAACACAAAAGCGCCTTGGAAGAAGTTGTGATTTAGTTATTCCATGAAGCTGTTGGATACTCATTGGAATTGTGTGTTATTTCTGAAGTTTACAGAATTATTTCTAAGAACAGTGTACAGACGTTCTAAGTTTAAAAGCAGATCGTCGCCACCAGCATTTCTTGCACTATAGTTAATTTGCTTACTTAACATGCTTTATTACCGTGTGTTGTTTGTACGTTAACTAATAGCTGAGTTCATATCGTCGAAGTGTATTTTTAAGTGTACGGGTTTCCATCCAACTCATCTGGGTGCGCAGAGCGTCCGTCACTTCTGGAATTTACCTCTTGATATAGTAATCAGAAAGGCTCGCCGTTCACTTACCCTCATCCTTTAAAACTTTTCCATTTAAAAAAATCGATGAACAAATCCTTTCTTGTAACTTGCTCCTGCACTACGTCTATTTTTATTTATTTTTTTGATTTGGCAGGGCTCGGCAATGCTGTCCGAGATTTTTTCCCCCCAGCAAGAGCAAATGCGGGGGTGAGGGGAGGCACGGGCTGGGCTTCTGCGGGTGTCGCCCCCGCCGGGACCTCCACCGAACGCGCCGCGGGCGGGCAATAGTGGTGGAAGGAAGCGGCGCTGACCAGTCGGTCCAAGGCTCCACCTGCGGCCACTGCGCGTAGTTTCTCCCTCTCTCCGCCTCGCTCGCTCCGGTTCACACACAGAGACCGCAGCCCTCCTTTGGGTCGGAGAAGACGCCAGCCAAAGTAGGCGGGGTTGCAGGAGAGTCCGCTTTGCGCAATCCAGTCCGGGACTTGGCTCCGCCCTGGAGCGGCGGCCTCTCCAGTGACAGAGGAGTAGTGAGCGGCACGGGGTGAGGCTGCAGCCAACTCCGCTCCCCGCGCACTTACCCAGGCGCTCCGGCCGCAGCAGCAGCGCTTCTCCGCGGAGCCGACCGCCCGCGATGCCAGCTTAGGAGCGGCGGTAGCGTCCAGCACCGCCACACCCGCGGCGTAGCGCTCCCGGTTGTGAAGCGGGGCTAGAGCGCGCACCCCTGCCCCAGCCCCCACCCCGCCCCCCACCCTGAAATGACTTGTTAATCGGCGCAAACACCAGCGAAGGGACTCGCCGGAGTGGAATCCAAGTGAAATTTGGATTTGGAGAAGAGTTTCTTGAACATTTCCTCCTTTCTTGTTGGTTTTTTCTTTCTTTTTTCATCTCCCCTTCTCCGCCTGTCATTGGAAATGAATACGGCGCGTTTGCATCCCAGAAAGTAGTCGCTGCGACTGTACCCCCACAGAGACAAGCACCCATGTAGGAATGACAAAGGCTTGCGAAGGAAAGCGCAGCTCGCGGCCCGGAGAGATCCCCTCGATAATGGATTACTAAATGGGATACACGCTGTACCAGTCCGCTCCGAGCCCCGGCCGCCTGCCCGTCGATGCACCGAAAAGGTACGGCTGGGGCGCCCTGGTGCGCCCCACCTCCCGGGCGGTTCCGCTCCCTCCTGCGGGTCCCGGGGCCGCGGTCCGCACACCGTGTCGGCTTTGTGGTGCTTGCGTTTTATTTTGTCTTGTGTCTGTCTTCCGAGCGTTGCCCGGCCCTGGGGGAGCAGTCGCGAGCCCTGTCCGCCGCTCCTCTCCGCCCTGCGCCCCAGAGACCTCCGGGCTTCGCGTTATGAGCTTCCCCACTCGCGTCGCGCACACGCCAGGCGCCGCCCGGGACCCCAACCGCGCGGATAGCTGCCTGGCCCTGCGAGGTGTGTGCAGTATCCCTGGGGGGTCGTCCTCACTTTCGGGCCAGCGGGCAGCAGAGAGGCCAAGAAAGGGTGAGATTCTCGGAAGCGCCCGGTCCTGGTGCGAAGGCAGGGGAAGGGGTTCTACCCTCGAGGGCTAGAGGAGGTTCGGTCCAAGAGCGCTGTTTTCGCTCGACACTAGGTTTGGGTTCGAGGTGGGAGGAGGGGTTCCACAGACACGGAGAGATTGGGGGTGGGGGGCAAAGAGAGTCTTTTGTTGTCGGCGCGGGGTCTGGGCTGGGCTCAGTGGAGTGCGGGAAACTTGTAATGGCCCTGGCACCCGCGCACCCTGCCACTTGGTGACATCCCGGCTCCCGCGGCCGCTGGGCACCAGAGGTTCCGGGCTTTGTTTGCTCGAATGAGTGGCCTCCTCCTGGTGTGGCGCGGCTTCCCCGCCCTGGGTCCTATTCCCCGCCGCAGCTCCCTCCTGGGCGGCGAAGACAGCATCTGTAGCGTCTGCGTCCCTCTCGGGCACAGAACCCCGTGCCGGGGGCTGGCGCCCGCTGCTGTCTCTTCCAAATACTACGTGGTCCCTCTTCGGAAAGGAGGTGTCCCGGGAGCGGGAAGGGTGGGAAGACCTGGCTAGAAATGGCTCAGTACTTGCTAACCAGACGAGACCTCTGCAGGGGCCCGGGGTTCTCGATTGTCCGGACTACTTGCTGCGTGTAGAGCGCTGCCTCGCTGGCAGTGGGGCGCTCCGCTGCCAACCCAGCCCGACAGCGCCCACCCACTCTGCATGACCCCGCTGGGATGGGAAGTGTTTCTCCCCCGTCTCCCAGATGCTCTGCTTTTTTTCTCGGCTCCCCACCGTATTACACGGTGCATAGCAGGATCCCGTAGTCCGTTCCCTCCTTCCACGACCGGAACGGTACAGGGGGAGCCAGGGAGCAGTCTTAGACTTGTGGGTATCGGGAAAGGAAACAGGATTCCGCTGTCTTTCCCGCTCCCTCGCCGCCACCACCCTCCGCCCAGCGTCTCCTCCTCTTCTTCTCTTTTTTTTTTTTTTTCCCTGCACGGGGTCACTCGACCAGGCACTTCTGGAAAGTTTCTCTGAAGGCCAGGGAATGGGCGGGGGGAGGGCACGACCGATTTCGGGCTCAGCACGTGCACCCCGCGGGAAAACGAACCCCCAGGGAGGTGGACAGACTGCCCAGGATATGGCTAGGAGGCAGGAGCCAGGAGCCAACCCTTCGGAGAGTGGCACCCCGGCCGATGGTCAGCTTGGTTGGGGTCGCGGTGCGGCACTTGCTGGACTGGTCTCTCAAGCAGTCGAACAAGGGGAGGGCGTGGGGAGGGGCGAGAAGGGGAAGTTTCCCAGCAGGACTCGGAAGCTGGTCCGGCCACTGTGGACAGCGGCTGGCGCGAGGGTGCGTGTGGACACCGGCCGGGGATCGCTGGCTCCAAGCGCAGCATCTCCAGTGTCCTGCACCCAGCTCGCGGTTTTCCAGCCGGCGGGTGTTCAGGGAGGAGCAGAGCCGGGAGTCAGGTGTGCGTGGAGCCAGGGAGGCCCCGCTGTTTTCGCAGCCAAGGCAAACACTTCCAAGGGGCCTCCCCCTACCTGTTTTGCAAGGAGCAGCCCCTCCAGCCAGTCCGCGTCGGTCCTTGGGAGAAAGGCGGCTGCTTAGTGAATCTGGTGACCAGAGACGATCACGGTGGGATCGTGGGATCGCTCTCTGCTTGGGCTGGATGGAAATTAAGTAGCAGCTGAGTGTGATCCATGAAAGGTTGAAAACACAGGCGTGTGAACACACACACGTACAGACACAGACTCTCTAACATGTACGCCCAACTTTCTTTGCCTCCAATCTGAAAAGACGTTTAACCCAGTGGCAGTGTCCTGCCAGCAGGTCTCAGGAAAGCTATTTAATGACCCCCAGCGCTGACTCTTAAGTCTTTGTGGGTAGGAAGGTCGAGTGCCTTTGCCTTGCCTTTCTCTAATCCTGATAATTGTCTGGTCTTCTTTCAACATACCTCTTGGGCATTAAGTCCACAGACTGCCACTCTGATGACAGTGAGACGATTGTTGGTTCCAGATAATATGAATCTTTATTAAGATTTTTTTCCCCCCAAAGTAAAGATGCTGGTACATATTTCTGAATGGAACATCTGATTTTTCACACCCTTTCCAAATGACTACAGAGGTCAAGATTGCAAGTATTTTGTATGGTTCTTTAATACCCTTTTAGTCTGCATGGAGCAGTTTTTATAGTAAGCTTTGATTAAACTACTCCAGGCATCAGAGTTAATTATTAACCTAACCTTAAATATAGTGGCAACACTGTGTGTCTCCACCTATTAACCTAAACTATCTGTTAAAAAAAAATTGCACTATTTGAATTTGGCTTACCCATGCTTGTTTATATGGTAACTTTTATTTGACTGTTGAGTAACCACTACTCTCTGTTATTATTTTGGTTTTAGGACCTTCTTAAATGAGGTGCTTTGCAAGCCAATCTGAAAGCAGAAATGAATAACCATCAGATTTAAACCTTTTTTGTGTTAGGCATTCTAGTTCATTTTTCTTATTTACACTGTTTGATGGCAGTCTTCTCTAAGTGTTCTGTTTTGCAGTTATTACCCTTTAGAGATGGGCCACAGTCTCATAATGCATTTAATGTTCAACAGACACCTAAGATCGTTATCTCAGGGGCTACTTGCAGAGTATACTCATTGGATAAAACCATCTAAGTTTAAATAAGTTAAAATTTCATAAGAACCAGTATAGAAACTCAAGTAAATGTTGAATGAGTAAAGGAAAGAAACAGTCCCAAATGGGTCACGTGTCTCCACGTGAAGGCGACCTGGGCACATTTTTTTCCCTGCAGTGAAAAAGTAAAAAAAATCTGTGCCTTTAAGTAAGTGGTTATAATAAAGTGGCAGTAAGTGCAACTCTTTATTTACACACACAGACACACACACACAAACATACACCCCTCAAGTTCTTTCAAAGTCTAGTGACTGCTTTTCCCATCATTAAAAAAATATAGCATTTGCATTTCGAGGAGGTGGATAACATCGCCAGCCAAGTGTGTTGAATCAGAAGGATGGCAAGAATTAGGAAGACTGTTATCATCATTGAATACAAATAAGACACCCAAATTAAGAACTTGTATTAAATTTGGAATAAATCTTCCTGCTTTTAAAGGCAAATGGGTAGTTGCATTCCTTTAGGAAATGGAAGGAAAAATACTGTTTTGGACAAGGAGGTAAGTCAGATACTTAAGGTTGTGTACACAGTGCTTCAGCTCTCTTCTGAGCAGGACAAAAGAGTAATGATGGGAGAAAAAGTTTTTTTTAGAACTAGATTGCCAAGAGCTAATATATTCTCCCATCATATTTGTTTGCAGAAAGGAATCACAGAACAAGCCAAACTAATTGCAAATGCTTTAATTAGGCATCTGCCATTTGCAGCAGTAGAAAGTCTAGGAAAGTCTGCACAAATCCCTGCACTGCCTTCCGCCCTCCACACACACTTAAAGTTCATCGCCCTCCTCCCAGAGTGAGTGTTCCTGGGTGTTCACATCTCCAGGGGAAGCCTGGAAGCCTCCTGTTGGGACCTCCCAGTGTCCCCCACTCTCTTGGGGTGCCCTGGAGCCAAGTCGTCTCTGAGAGATTTCTATTCCAGAGTGAAGGCTTTTCTCCTCTGCCTTTAAATGTGCTGCAAGAGCAACTGAGCTATTTCTCTACTGGCAACCACACAGCTGCCTCTTGGGGATATGGGAAGGGAGGGAAGGGAGGGAGGCATTTAATCCCTTTGAAATGGGCAAGTAAGATGTCATACCACACAAACCTCAAGGGGGGAAGGGAGTTGAGCATACTTCTTAGCCTGGGACTATTACAGTATAGTTTATACACAAGGGTAGGGTATACACTCATTTGCAAGCAGATGAGTGCTTGTAAAACCTTTTTATTAGAATAATTGTAATTACACTAATGGAGAATGTCATATATAACTATCAATATTCTGATCTTTCCCAAATAACCCCTTCAGCACAGATCTTTCTCCTCCACATATGCCTTTCTTATCATCTTCTCCATTTTGGTAAATGGCAGTTCTAGCCTCTGAGTTGCTTAGGCCAAGAAACTCGAGAGTTATCCTCGACTGGCCTCTCTCTGATGTCATCACCTGTTCTCACTGCCATGTTGTTGGCCCCACCTGCAGAGAGCGTGCAGACTCCTTCCAGGTCTTCCACCTCAGTGGCCCTCACACTGGCCAAACCCCTGTCTCCATCTGCCTGCCGGGGGATCTACCGGGCTAGCCTCCCGGCTACTCTCCCACCTTTGGTCTATGTCCCCTACAGTCTTTTCTCAACACAGCAGCCAAAGTGATAAATATTTTTAAAAGCAAAATCTCATCAGCTTACGTGTTCTCAAATGCTTTCCCATCTTATTCCATCAAAGCCAGAGTCCTTCCTATGATCTTTGGGGACCCACATGATCTGCACTGGGGCCCCCACCTTTCTGACCTCCACTCTTCCTTGGGGTCACTTGAGCATACCCTCTCCCAATCTGGCCCTTTGCAGGGTCTTGCCCTTTCAAGGCTTGGGGCATGCCTTTGCCCAGAGAGCTGCAGAATTTGCTTCTCCTCTCCTCCTGCAGGTTCTCTGCTCACATGTCGCTATCTCAGTGAAGCCTTTCCTGATCATCTTTCTTTCTTCACCATTTTTCCCCCAACACTCCCTAACCCAGTGGACAGCCTCAGGGTTTTTTTCTTTTTTTTCCCCTTAGGACTTTTCACATCCTGACAGACTGTCGGTTGTCCCCATTTATTTTCTGTCTTCCGCTGGAACATAACGCCACAAGGGTAGACATTCTCATGTCTCATTGCTGTCTCCAGCACCAACACCTGTGCCTGTCACATCACAGGCCTTTCATAACAAGTACTTGTTGAATGAATGAAGAGGGAATCGTTTTGTGAACAGCCAATCTTTTTCACCTGCTCCTGTTTCTCTGTGTGTCCATCAAATGAGACGTCTCTCTGCCTTGATGAGTGTGTGTGTGTGTGTGTGTGTGTAGCACTGTCTCCCATGTACACAGGTGATGTGCCTCATATACCATCAGTGGATCATCCCTTTGTGATTGTTTTCCCAGTCTTGGTGATGGATTGGAGCCTGCCCGTTCCCACACTCGCGCCCATCAGTCCCCGTTCTGTAGTTCAGAGCGCACATCTGTGGGACACCTGGTTGAAGCTGGAGGGACTGTGAGTTAGGTAGAATCAACCTTCTAAAAAACAGAGCTAAGAAGACAGCCAGCACTTATGGGGCTTGAGCTTTTGACCCTGGACTCATTTGTTCTGCATTCTAACCGCTGGCCCCAGAACCTTCTTGCCTTTTAGGAGTTTGCTCAGAGTAGTTTTTAAAATTCAAGTTTCCATCAGGAGGAATAAGCATGCGCATTAACTAACTCACATTTCTGCCCGGTCCCAGTGCAGTGATGACTATTGTTGAAGATCCTGTGCTTGAAGTTAGATGACCTGAGTTCCGGGCTCATTACCACGGACAAGCCCCTTAACTCTTTTGAAGGTCAATATTTTAAATAAAAACTGTAAAGAGTAAAAATGCATGCTTTCTATCTAGTAGAAGTATAGGGAGAATAATACAAAATCATGAGTGTGATTGTATTTGGGAAAATATAAAATGCACTGTGGTTTGACAAGTTTGACAAGTTTGATGCTAACTCCCTTCTCATCTCCAGAGACCCCAGGCCTAGCAGAGACCCTGCTTCATTGTCGTTTATAGAACAAAAGAAAGATTATACCTTGTGGATATCATTTTAATGTTAACCACATGATGAAATTAAATAAGGTCCTCAGACTTACTGAAAATAATCTAGGTAGTGTATGGATGGCAAATTTATGAATCAGATGCCAACCGTTTCAACTAGTGATTGTTTTCAATGTGACCATTAAATTAGGCAAGGTCATAGGAGTATCACTCTGCCAGGCATTATTTTTTTTTTAAGTAAGGACATTTTTTTGCTCAGGTAAGTTTTAAATGGTTCACATCAGTGAAAGCATTGGGACCTCCCTGGTGGTTCCGTGGTTAAGATTCCTTGCTGCCAGTGTGGGGGGTGGGGTGGGGCATGGGTTCCATCCCTGGTCATGGAGCCGAGATGGCACAAGCTGTGAGGCACCACCAAAAGATAAACAAACAAAACTACAGACAAAATAAAATGAAAGCATTTATGTAGAACAGACACACCAGGGTAAAGTTTTGATCTCTGGTATATACTGCTATCTTCCCCATCAAATGCAGGGCAAATTCATTAGGTTTTGTGGTGTAAAGTCTCTAAAAATGTGGAGGGACTGTAGACAGCTTGCAAGGTGATGCAGAGGTCACAGTCTTAGGCAGACACAACACAGATTTGCATACCTCCCCCTTTTTTTTTGCCATTTACAAATAGCCGTGACTTTGAGGAAGTTACATCTCTTGTCTCAGTTTCCATTTGTCAGTGCTGGTGGTGGTATTGTTGTTGAGGAGAGGAAATACGACAACATCTGTAAGATTCATGGCACAATGCCTGACACTACACACACTCATTAAGTATGAGGTGTTATTTTTATTTGGGTGACAGTTGTCATGGAGAGTGCCCTGGTGGGGAGAGGACCAAAGGAAACGGCCTTTCACATCTGCAACATGAAGAGAGGATGCAAAGGAAATGACCTTTGGACTAGAAAGGAACATTCACACCATAAGCTGGCCACGATGTCAGGGGTTCTAAGCAGAGGAGTGTGTGAAAGGGTCACTTGCGTGAGAAGAAGAGCTGGGATCCTTTGCCTAACTTTGGAAGTGGAAACATCATACCCAAAACAGGGAAGAAGAAAACACTATACAAGTAAAACAATAGCAAACAGCTATTTATATCTGTTTATCTGTATATCAACCAAGTACCCAAAGGACAGTTGTTTTTAAAAAATGATAGCTTTCACTTACTACCACTGTAAAAGTAAAATACACACACAGCCTGTATCCACTAAGGAATATCAGAGCACCCACATTTAGAATCTGAGAGCTGCCCATAATGACCATTCAGGGATGAGCTAAGTTGACCCCAAGGACCACACACGTGTCACAGAGGAGAAGCTTGGCTGTCGGTCAACTCCTCCAAGAAGCTATGGCTGGGATCTGCATGAGTTTCTTCATGGTGGACATATACTTGCCAGATGACTCTTCCATGGCCAAACCTGACATAGTGACAGTTCGGGAGTGCCTGAATCTCCATGCCGAAGCAAACCACTACTTTCCCACAAGGTGGCACAGTGGTAAAGAATCCACCTGCCAATGCAGGAGACACAGATTTGATCCCTGGGTCGGGAAGATCCCTTGGAGAAGGAAATGGCAACCCACTCCAGTATTTTTGCCGGGGAAGTCCCATGGACAGAGGAGCCTGGCGGGCTACAGTCTACGGGGTCGCAAAGAGTCGGACTAACTTGGAGACTGAGCGCACCTTTCCCACCAAATGCAGAAAATAGTCAGCTGACCCCAGTGGAGGCAGGGATTACGCTACTGCTGATACGCTGATACACAACCTGAAATTTGATTCAAACGATAGCCATAGATGTCCTTATCAGTGAGAAGACTGACTCCTCAAGAGCATAGCAAAAGGGGCAATAAATTGTTATTATCACTCCAGTTCCCTGAAGGAGTAAGAATCCCTCCATGCTTAGAATTACAGTTATTTTCATCTAGGACAAAATTTTTCTCTTAAATTTTGTAAGCGGAAAGAGGATGTACAGAGAGCAGAATAAATCAGCAATCCACAGGCCCCAAAGACTGAAGGACCAGCTCCTGCGGAGCAGCCTGTGCGATGACTGGGGCTTTGAGAGTGTTGTTAGTATAGATGTTTCCACATTCAGCCTTCAGACCTGAGGCTTTCATTTAGTATGACTCAGCACTTTTGAGTGGTTTCCAACTAACCTATAATTGCCATCTGCAGAAACTTTAATTCAAAGAATCCAAGCCAATTTGAAAACCTTAGCCGATGAGTTTCTAAAATTGATGTTATTTATCCCTCTCTTACCCCTTCTGCCCTCACACGTGTTTAAGACCAAGCCTTTGTCCATGGTTTGATTTGAAGCATTTATAGAAGAGAACAGCATCTGGCATCAAAACACAATGAAAACACACCACTGGAAAATAAGCATTTGAGGGACTGGGAAATAAAGAATCTATTATGGTTTCATGTTATATGAGAGTTTTAAAGACAAGCTATCTGTGGATCCATTCTTTTTTCCTTTTTCTTATTCCTGAGTCTTTTTTTTTCAGGAGCATATTCAATCTTTTCATTAATATTGCAGCGATTCCAGTGCTCCCCCGACTCCTGCCCCCGAGACTCTTACTGCCCTTGAATGAGGAAACTAAGAGAATACTGATGGAGCTGGTGAATGAAAAAGTTCCTTTCCTGAACATGGAATGCTTTATGAAAAAAATTGCACTCCATAAAAGACACTCACAACAGTCCAGCGACTGTCTCTCCTTTTTACCCAAGAGCCACTTGACTTCATTCACGTATTTTGGTGTATGAATGCATTTGTTCTTAGGCCTCAGAAACCCAGGTGGAAAACCAGCCTATAAAGCCTTGCATTATTCTAAAAATGTGAGCTCTGAGTTACTTTAAGAACATTTTCTGTAGAATGAGCGCTAAACAGAAAACAAACTGTTTACAGCATTCTAAACTGGAGTCTACGTAGCAGGATGGCAGTTGGGTGGATTTTTATAAATACTCGTTAATGGTTTCCGAGATGGATTCTGTGCTAATTCTTCTCACATCATGAATGATGGCCCTAGCTAGACACTGTTGCTGAGATCTTCATCTATTAATCATGGAGGCTGCTTTCTTATTCGGTTGCCATAGTTTCAGGGCCTCAGATAGTGTTGGGGTGTCTTGGGAAAGGTTTGAGATAGACTAGGCTTGCGAGCCTCACAGTGATTTTGGCAGCCATGGTCTTCTGAAAGCACTGAAAACAACTTCTCGTATAATTCAGCATTGGATTAAAAGAGGCGACTTCTGAGAGTGTCTCTCTGGACCTTGTTATGTGCGCATCCAGCTGATATTTACTCCAGGATCTGTCTCTCACTCAGTCTTGCTGGTAAAGAATTACGGTCCAGGGGCTGGTGGCACTTTCATCCTTGGACAAGCCAAAGGGTGCAAACCCTTCGTTAGGCTGTTCCTACACATGGAGGTAAATGAGGCCAGTCCTGACTTCACTCACATTTCAGTCTCATAATTGGGTTTCGGCTCTGCAGATGGCTAAATAAATAAAGTGACCTCAGGAGTGTTGAATGTTGTGCTTTGGTATGGCCATGTGAGCATTCAGTGCTTTCCTTCAGGTTTCCCCTTAATTTTTTCAGGTTCGACATACATTACTGAAGGGCTAGGGACCATTTGACTGCGTTTTGCAACACTGGCCCAGAGGTCTACTGCTTTGCCAGTTCTTGAGTGTATGAGCGATTTTTTTTCTTCCTGTAATTATAATATCTTACTATGTCAGAGTGATAAGGAAAAGCTCTCCAGTTGTGGCCATAGTGTGTGAGTGACCCAGTCAAGAGAAGATATGGAGGAGTAAATTGCTACAAGAGGGAGATACACTCCACAATTTATGGGCTTCGTGTGCAGTGGAGAACACAGCTTTCCTTTGTTAGGTAAATCTGGCCTCACATGACAGATACGGGTACATGTCTTCACATTTTAGTTCCCATATTCCAAGTAGACTTTCAAGGATTCCTACCCATCTAAGCCCAGCCATTTCATTCCTTTGTAGATTAAAACATAAAACTGTCTCACACTTGAAGCACACAGCACTGGATTCAGGACATGCAACACAGCATATGAAAATTCAGGTGGGTTCAGAAGAAGCAAACCTTGCATTCATTATAAATGGGCTTAATCTAGAAAATTAGTCATTTTTTTAAAAAACTAG
This sequence comes from Bos mutus, assembly GCF_027580195.1. NCBI lineage: Eukaryota > Metazoa > Chordata > Mammalia > Artiodactyla > Bovidae > Bos > Bos mutus. The sequence goes on from NC_091623.1 coordinate 77,206,840, forward strand.
GAAATGACAGGGCAAGCTTCAAAGCAGCCGTTTTAAATTTCCACAGATCCGGCCTGCCAAAATTTTTACTTAAGATCAACAAGCATTTGTAATGCACGTGCCTATTAAATTGACCCCTCCCTTACTCAGCCACACTCAGTGATTGATTTTAGAGGCCAATAATTTGAAGTAAATGAAAAGGATAACATGGCCTTAATTGCTACTGGCTTCACCAGGCTTCTGGGCACCAGAATTCCTTGTGGAGAAACACTTTTAAGTGTCACAGCAGTTTTTGATCATGTGGTCTGGCTTACCCATAGGCCGCAATTATCCCCCAGCCCTTCCCCACCTCCCTCCAACATCTCTGGAGAAGCAAAGAAAACATGCATATGTAAATTCAGTCTTACGGACTATTGATTATTTGGTAGGGTCAGAAAATAGGTCCTGCTCCTTCTATGGTATTCTTACGAGATAGTTGTTGTTGTTGTTTTTAAAAAAGGCATAGAGTGGGAAGGACAAAGGGATTCATATTTCAGATCAGAAACTTTTTCTGCTCCAAGGAGAGTTTCTGGGAATTGACTTTGCTGTCCTCTCAACAATCCAAGATGTGATTACTCTTCAGTATCCGGTCAGACACAACATCGCACACCGGAGCCTGAAGAAAAGTCACAGGGCTTTTGTGAGGCTGTCAGTCAAATACAATGTAGACTTTAATTAACCTTAATTAATGATTTCTGATTACAGATTTTTTTTTTTTTTTTTTTTTTTGGTGCCTCCAAGGCATCAATACCTTGGAGGCTGCATTCTGTTGGAACATTTTCAGACAGCAGTGACTTGAACATGCTTCCATTATCTTGCCATGCAGACTACATGAGGTTCTTTATGAGAAACATGATTCTGTATCATTCGCAGAATGGTCATGTAAAGAATGAAATATCACTTGGGGGAAAGTTCAAACTGATAAGTGGTGCAAAGTGTTTTGAATCTTTAGAGGAACCATTTTTTATTTTAACTTAACAAATTTGTTGATATTTACTGGCACCTAGCTGGATTTGAGGCCATGCTTTACAAAAATAGAATGAGACTTTAAGTGGTGGTGCCCCAGGTCTTTCAAATGAAAGCCATTGTATGCTGGTGGTGCTGGATCAAGTGGTATTTCCTTTGTCTACTGAAAAGAATCCGCTTGCTACTGCAGGAGGCTTGGGTTTGATCCCTCGATTGGGAAGATCCCCTGGAGAAGGAAATGGCTACCCACTCCAGTATTCTTGCTTGGTGAATTCCATGGACAGAGGAGCCTGGTGGGCTCTAGTCCACCGAGTCACAAAGAGTCGGACACAACTTGGCAACTAAACAACAACAACAAAATACTCTTTCTTGAGTGCTAACCATAGTGATTGAAACACTTATAAGCACTGGAGAAACTGTCCTTACTTTTGGTTTATTTGGAGGGAATGATGCTGAAGCTGAAACTCCAGTACTTTGGCCACCTCATGCGAAGAGTTGACTCATTGGAAAAGACTCTGATGCTGGGAGGGATCAGGGGCAGGAGGAGAAGGGGACGACAGAGGATGAGACGGCTGGATGGCATCACCGACTCGATGGATGTGAGTCTGAGTGAACTCCGGGAGCTGGTGATGGACAGGGAGGCCTGGCGTGCTGCGATTCATGGGGTCGCAAAGAGTAGGACACAACTGAGCAACTGAACTGAGCTGAACTGAACTTTTCCTTGTGTCATGAGTTTTGGGACAGATGTCAAGTAACTGAACTATAATGTTAACACACTATTTACATTCAACTTTTAACCAGAGGGCCTAATGAAAGTTAGGTATAATATATTAATGCCAACTTATGAGTTAAGTTTCTGTGTGAATAATCACTTTGCAGCTTATCTGAAACTTTTAATAGCATATAACCTATCTGGTTGAGTGTAATTTGTGCTTATGAATTATAAATGCCTAGCTTTTACAATTAAGCTTACCAATCTAGAAGCATCTTTAATGAGAAATTACCTAAATTAAATTGACTGATACTATTTGCTGTACTGTGTTCTAGGGTAGTGATTACCTAAAATATAGGCAAGATGGTTGCCCCCCTGCATGCAATATGGTTTTACTTTTAACAGAAGTAAAGTCAACCCAGTGTCACGATCCCATGTTTGCCCAAACAAGAGAATATGCTACTGGTATCATCTAGAAAGCAGAGTAGTTTCCTATATAGCCAAGGGGAAGGCAACATCTTTTGGATACTTTTCTCTTTTAAAGGGATGTTTGGCTTACAGGGAAAAGTTTTCTATTAAAAAGGCAACTTTTATCTACAAGATGTTTCCGCTCATTTGTGATGAGGGGAAGTTCAACATGTTGAATATGCTGATTAATTAATTCTCCTGGGAGATCATGGAGGGTGGAGCTTTCGTTTTCATATTTTGCCCTGTCCAGAAACAAGACGTGTTAATACTACTCAAACACATCCGTTCCCAAGAATGAAAAGGACAACGTCACTGCCAGTACTGTTAGCAAACAGCCACTTCCAGTTCCCCAAGCAGATCCTACCACACGCCAGGTGTGCCAGAGGAGGCTTTGAAATGTTGTGAATAGCTTGACATTATCACGTTGTTATTGAGATGCAAAGTCTCCAGCACAACTTGCAAAGGTTTTCAACATAGGCAATGTCTATTCTTGCTTATTGTCAACGGAACCCAGTCTTCACTGGAGGGCTTATTCTAATAAAAGTAATCACAGTGCATCTGCAGTGTTTCATCGTTTCTCACTGCCTATGTTTCAAGAGCTCGACATACCTTCCTGGAATGGTATCTTGCAGGGAGAGGACAGACTGACTTTGCAACAGTGAGGTGCACACCCAGGACTGGTCTGCCCAGGAAGAATCTTGCTGCTCAGATTTAGAAGTCAGGCTTACCGATGGTGATCAGCATCAACAGTATTTAACAGTGTTATTACTATTAATAAAGACCTCATTATACAGTCCTTATATTTTTCTAAGTATGTTTACAAACATTGCCTCGTTTAATATCATTACAGCCTAGGTTAGGCAGGGCGGGTATTATTATGCCCAATTTAAAGATGAGATAACTGAGGTTCAGAGAGGTCAAATCATTGGCCTAACAGTATACGCCTCTGGGAAGGGAAGGGCTTGAGACAAGGTCTGAAGCCTTCTGAAACTGAGTTTATGCTCTATGACATTGTACAGCTGAATACTTTAAAAAGAATTGGGAAATAATTTAGTCTTCCAACAGAAGATGTTTTCACATTATGCCTACTATGCAGATTGACTCCTGCCACAGAAAAACCTTAGAAGTAGCTTTCCGAGGATTCCACCCAAGGGTTCAGGACCTATACTCCTGCTTCTTGATGCATGCAAATGCAGGTCTTTGTCTCCAGCAGCTCGTAGGACCTTGAGTGTGTCATCCAAAAAGACATCATTTGGAAAATGGAGGATGTTGTTATTTAGGATTCTAGCCCTGTTTGATAGTAGGAATAAAAACAAAGGTGGAAACTTTGACCCTGGTGCAGGGTACAACTGGAGGGACAGAGGACTCAACCAGATATTCCTGCAGGAATATCCTCCTGGGGCTTGCAGCCTGTACCTATGAAACAGAAACATGCTTTTAGTGAGGAATAAAGTAGACCGCATGGCTCAACATAAATGGATTTTCCCTCCAACCAAGGTCATTTGACTCCTCTGGTCCACACTGCTGGATGCAGTGAAAGCATCAGGTCCATTTAATTCAGAAGATATATATTTAGCACCTATTCTAGGCAAGTTCTAGATACTGCAGAGACAAAGTGATGACCTAGTTCAGAATCTATTGATCGATTGTGGCATAACCACTCAGGGCCTAGACAGCATATTAAAAAGCACAGACATCACTTTGCCAACAGAGGTCCATATAGTCAAAACTATGGTTTTCCCAATAGTCATGTACAGATGTGAGAGCTGGACCATAAAGATGTCTGAGGGCCGAAGAATTGATGCTTTTGAACTATGGAGTTGGAGTACTCTTGAGAGTCCCTTGGACAGCAAGATCAAACCAGTCAATCCTAAAGGAAATCAACCCTGAATATTCAATGGAAGGACTGATGCTGAAACTGAAGCTAATACTTTGGCCACCTGATGCAAAGAGCCAACTCACTGGAAAAGACTCTGATGCTAGGAAAGATTGAAGACAGAAGAAGGGGGTGACAGAGGATGAGATGGTTGGATGGCATCCCTGACTCAATGGACATGAATTTGAGCAAACTCCGGGAGATACTGAAGGACAGGGAAGCCTGGCATGTTGCAGTTCATGAGGTTGCAAAGAGTTGGACATGGACATAGCGACTGAACAACAGCACTCAAGGCCAGACATTGGGCCCACATACTATCCAGGAAGGTAGATGTGCAAAAAAAAATACTACAGTGTCTGAGGGCTGACTGTTCTCCATGTCCAAAGCAGTCTGGTAAGGATGCTGAGGACAGAAAGGAGTGCTCTGTCAAGTCTGGGAGGAAGCATTTGAGCTGCACCTAAGGAGTGGACAAGATTTGGGCACCTAGTTGGCAAGGGGCAGAGGAGCAGTGGGGCTAAGAGAGAGGCAGGAGCAAAGGCCAGAGGCAGAGAAATCCAAGATTTGGCCGCAGAGCAGCATGGGAAACTCCTGGTGACGGGGGATGTGGCCTGGAAGCCCCACAGACAGAAAGAAGGATGGAGAACAGCCCATGGAGGTCTCGGCCCTGCTTAAGAGGTAGGACTCCAAACTGCGGGCAATTAAAGCTTTTCAGCCAAATGTTGATGTCATCAGACACGTGTTTTGGAAATATAAATCTGCTCATGCTGTGAGTGGAAAAAAGGAAATGGATTCTGGGTGCATTGACAAAGTTTAGCCTTCAGGACTTAGGGGCCAGTTGGACGTGTGGGGTAAGGGGGTGAAGGAGTGAAAAAAATGGTTCCAAGATGTCACATCTGGGGAGCTGAGTGGATAGTGGTGACATTGGCTAAGACAGGCCAGGTTTACAGACAAAAATTGTTCATTTTTAACGGCTATCAAAAACCATATGTAAATGACACATAAGCCAAACACCAAAGCCTGGGACTTAAGTTCTATTGTGCTCATACCCAGCTCTGTAAAATGAGTGCTAAAGATTCTCAAATTAAGAGCACTTAAACTGTTGCATTTGGTCTGGCAGCTGGTACCACTTTCTCCAACATTAGGGAGGTTAATACCATGAGCCGAGGTGGATAATAATGAGAAAGACTGAAGCACCATCCAGCGCATCTATAAAGACTGGCTGCAAAGTGCAGGGCAAGCAAGAAGCTTGTGATTCACTCATGGAAGAATCAAGGCCTGCATCGAGCCACCTGTTTCCTATTTTTTCCATTCTGAACAGTATGCAAGTCTTTGAATTCTGAAATTCAATGTACATGTGTTCACCCCTTCCTTCCCTCCCTCCTCTCCACCCCGCTGTGGGCATATTTATATGAGTGTTTATCTCTTAAGTTGCCTTGTGCAACTGAAATGTTACAGGTGATGTAATTCACAAAACACAAATAACACCTAAATTGTGTTGGTTATTTAATGAGACAGTGTTAGCATACAGCTAGGCCTTTTCTGCTGCATGGTGCTAAAATTGAACACTGCTTACGTAGCAGAAGAAAAAAATGTGTTGAGTAATATTTTATTTAGGAAGAAACCAACCTTCAACTCATAGGTGAACGACACATTACAGATTTCATTTTATGGTTTCAACCTTTGGATAAGTACTGATACCATATAGTTGTCCACAAGAGTCCTCCAATGCCTTTAATGGTGGAAAATAACTAATGTTTATGCTATAAAAAGGAACCCTAAAAAGATGGATATTCTGTCTTTACCCTTCACATTGCATTTTTATTTCAGAGGTTTCTGAATAAAACTTGTAACAGAAGAGTTTTATTCTCTAATAAAGTTTTGTTATTTTAAAAAGAGGTTGAATAACGGAAGTGAAACAAAACAGGACTAGAAACATCGAGCATCTTCAGGAGGGTTTAACAAATTAGTGAGTTTCTAGAAGGGAGACAACATTTATGAAGTTATTTCCTTTGAAGTCTTCTTTTAAAGGCACATGCAGATTAAACATTAAGGAATGATTCGATGGTTTTTTGCTTTTCACTGGGATGCCATATTTGAGCTGTTGTCTATTGTGCGATGCCAAAAGACTGCCTGTGTAGGCTGCCTTGTTTCTAACTTGTAGGCTGCCCTCTAGTGTTACTTAATCTCAGCACACCCACTTTTGTTCAGATCCCAGGCAAGGTGAAAAAACATACAAATCTTAGCAGCTAGTTAGCAGCTAACCTAGCCCACCTAGACACTGTCTCCAAATACAGTGTTAAAAAGTTTGATGCCTGGTTTGAAACGTGGTAAACACATTTAAGTATGCCCATCCCCAAAGCTCTTGATAGCAAAGAGGACAAAGTTATGTGGAAAACACACACACTGATGACTGGGAACGGAAGTCCGACTCCCTTACAAAGTTAATCATCGGACAAGAAGTTTTAGGACTACATTATCCAATTAATTTCACTGATATTTTTCTTTTATGTCATGCAAAAGAGCAATATACGATAACTTAAGCTCTGTCAAATAAGTCAACAAGACCTTCTTTAACAAGTTTAACTAAAATTACAAATGTCAAGAAAGAATTTTCAACCACCCCTGGGTGGGAGATGTTTGACCAGAGCGACTCACCTCAGAGTTTCTGGCATAATTAGCCCTCAGGGAAAGGTTCTCTAACTTCAGTACACTATCCTATTACAGACCTTCAAAGAGTGCATTTCAGCACTTTATAGATTATCCTCTGAAGATATTAAGAAGAGAAGCACGCACTGCAGCCTAAACCATGGCATTAAGTCCTTTCTGACAGTAGCGCCAGCTCTGCTTTTTCTCGGATGAAGAGTAAGCATGCTCCAGAGTCGGCAGTAAGTGGAGAGTAAATTTCAGTCTCGGTGGCTATATTTTGCATGTGTAACCCTGGCATTCTCAGTGGGTTATGGAGGTAACCTTACAACGTTCTGGGTGCATCGAGCTGATAGAAGCAGAGTGATGGACACGAATTTGATAGAAATGCTGACTGATGACAATGATGATGATAATGTCCCTAAAGTTTGAGACTAAGATCAGGAAGAATAACTGAGATCCCATTACTGCTGGAAACACACAGAATGAAGCTGAGGGTTAAAAGTGAATTTAGGAGTCAACTTTTCTTCTAGATGGGTATCATGACGAAGGAGTTAAAAGTCTGAACCCTGGAGTTTCCTGTTCTGTTGGCTGTGAGAACTTGGGAAAGTCACTTCACCTCTCTGTGCCTTGTTTTCCTCATCTGTAAAATGGGAATACTAATAGTACCAACCTCATGAAGCAATTCTGATGACTAAATCAGACGATATGTACCAGAAGAATGTCTGGTATATAATAAGCACTCAGTAAGAATGATCTGGGTCTTCCCCAGTGGCTCAGTGGTAAAGAATCTGCCTGCAATGCAGGAACCACAGGAGATGTGGGTTGGATTCCTAGATTGGGAAGATCCCCTGGAGGTGGGCATGGTGACCCACTCCAGTATTCTTGCCTGGAGAATCACATGGATGGAGGAGCCTGGTGAGCTACTGTCCATAGGGTCGCAAAGAGTTGGACACATCTAAAACAACTTAGGACACACAAAAATTATCTATTATAATTTGACACCAAATTCTCCCAATGGAATTGGTGAGATTCAGTGCTTCATGTCACTGGGAGGGCATAGTTGACATTGTAAGTTAAAACTGAGAAGACAAGATGATGACAAGATGACAGCGTCCGGATGAGTCTTTCTCTCTGCTTCTGTTGCTATGTCTTTTTCTATGTACTTTTGTGTGTCGGGGCGTGATTTTAAATGGTTGACTGAATAATCCTTCATTTCTTCACTTCATTTAGGAAATATTTTAGTGCGTACCTACAATATGCATCCAGCTATATTATATATTAGTTCCTATGGGATGAGAAGTTAGGTGAATACGTTTTCCTCCCATCTTAATTGTTCTTCGTTGGGTCTGGTGTTCCGCAGGTGGCCTGTATTTATCAGGCTTATGCCACAAACCTTCCTGCACTCTGGGAACAGACTATGTAGGAACTCCAAGGCAGTAATACTGAGGGCTTTTCTCACTGAGGGAGTTTTCTGTGTTAGATTGTAGTCAGGGTTATGTTTGGAATCACAATATTCCAGAGAGGGCCCAGAGGTCTCTGTTTCTCTAACCTGACTCAAAAATCAATGTGTAAATACAAAAAGTTTATACTTTATACAACAAAACTTTAAGATATATATGGCATTAAGTACCTACTCCAGTAAACTGAAAATGTCAAATTGATCCACTGGCTTTAAGTGGCTGTTTTTCACAAAACCCAAAAAACTGAGCACTGAACCGCAGAGTAGATGGATTGAAAAGTGAATCCCCAGTCCAGCCCAGTCTTCACCCCCGCTTCCCTGAGGCGCACCGAGAAGACCGAAAGGAGGCTGGGTGGTTAAAGCATAGACACAAGGGCCATGCTGCTCATTAGCTCTCAAGCAGACGCCAAGTTACTTCTGGCTCTATCCATTCAAAGTACTTACTCCAGTGGGCAAAGCCTAATTCACAAATAAGGGAGATGCCGGTCAGCAGTTAGGTAATGTGTTGGCGGCAGGGTACTTCCTGAGACAGATAATGGAGATGTTGGCCCCTCCTCCCCTGTGGCAGAGTGGACTCTGTGTTTGGTATTCACCCAAACACAGGACCATCTGACAGCTGTTTGGTGTTTCCTGTGAAATGGACTTGGGCCCTGGCCAGATGCTAGTGGCCAGATGTTCACAACACAAACCTGTCACCAAATAAGCACTAATTGGTGCCCTCCTAATGATCCGAACAAATAAGGCAGGAATGGGCTGGATCTGCCGTGACCCTCTCGGGGCCCACGCCTACCTTTCCCGGCTTGTGGACGAGGCTTTGTTGGGAAACCCGGCTCTCTCCAGTCTCAGGGATTTGGAGTTCCTGGACCCTGTGATATAATACCTCCACAGGGATAGTCAGTGTCTGCTTTGTGTGTACGGAGGTCTGTACGTAGGTACTTAGAATTGAAACCTTTCTAGAAAGTGGGCAGATCGGGTTGTTTAGACTACATCACTCACCAAGGCAAGTCTTAAGGGTGGAGAATTTTCTCCACAAATTTGGTTTCTGTGCCGTAGTTTTTGATACTTTACAAAAATCATTACCTTCATGGGAATCCTCAAACAGAATGTGTGCGCTCATTTCACACCTCTGGTTTACCTGGTTAGCTGCAGCGTAATTTTGTTCAAATGTTTTGGATAAAATGGTTTTTAAAAAACTAAGTTAGTTGAAAGTGAGTATTTCAGGGTCAAACTGGTTTGACAATGCCTCATTCATAATTAGGTGGAGTTGTTCCTACTTGTACAGACTACAATTAACTGTCTTTGATTTCAACAGTTCAACTGTCTTTTAAGTGCTGGGGGCCCTTTTTGAATAGGAATTCTCCACTCTCTTCTCTCTATTTTGCAAGTTGGGAACAAACTAACTCCTGGCTTGTTAATAACAGAATGTTACCTATCTTGAGACTGACAAATAATTCTTTATATAAGGCAGGATGTGGTGGTGCAGTGAAGAATCCGCCTGCCAATGTAGGAGATATATTGGATCCCTGAGTCAGAAACATCCCCTGGAGAAGGAAATGGCAACCCACTCCAGTATTCTTGCCTGGGAAATCCCATGGACAGAAGGGCCTGGTGGGCTACAGTCCACGGGGTCACAAAGAGTTGGACATGACTGAGCACATCAAGAAGGAGGAGGCAGGATGTAGTTTTATAATAAGTGATTTAGAACATCTTTTTCTGATTTTACTGTTCATTGCTTGTTTTCCCTGGATTCAGATTGTATACTGATGAGTACTCAGAATAGAGACCCTCCCTAACTCTTGAAACTCGGTAGCCCACTCCCTAACATTAAAGCCTTCTTTCCCCCACCCTTTTCCAGAACTAAAGATCTAAGAAAGACTCATCCTTCACCCAGATCTTTCTAAAACATGCCCTATACTAACCCAACTAAAGAGGCTGGGCTATTCTGCTAGTCCTTTCTATAGCTGTTTATTATATAGAGAGAGAGAGAAAGAGAGAAACTTGGTTGAGTGTGGGAAAATATCTTATTATTGTATTCATCCTGGTTGAAATTCTCTAGTTTTTTTCCTCTAACATCTTATCCTCCGGATTGCTCTGGACCAAAACTATACTCCCTTCCTTTCCATTCTTTAGCATAGCTCCTGCTCCCTTGAATGAAAGGCAGCTCAACTAAAGCAGCTAGAATATGCCCAGCAACCGGTGCTGGGTCCTATTGAGCCCATTGTCTGCTCCCAGTACTGTGGAGCCAAATCTCATTTGATAGCACAGTGTGTTCTAGGAATTCCACTTCATCAGTACAACAGACCTTCTCTAATGCTCGCCTCTTTCCCCATTTGCCACTGTCACCGGCAGCGCCACACAGCCCCGAGGCTGACAATTATAATTCACTTCTCTCCAAGGCTCCGCTCACCCTCATTGGCAGGGACCACGAGGCATCAGCTGCCATATTAAGCAGACGCTAATGACACCGAGTGTGATCAGCTACAGCAGTCGACGTGATGGTGCGTTTAAGATTTAATCCCTTTGAGGGAATGAACTTGGAGTTCAGAGGTGGTCTCCCTATAGTGGTTACCCGGAGGTTCATAAGAAATCTGGCTAAAATTACAGTTGGATTTTCAAGTACTTAACGGTCAGTGAGGTGGCTGGCTGTGTGTGTTTAAATTGAACATATTTAAAAAAAAAAAGACTTCCCAATACAGTCACAAAAAATGAGCCTATACACAGTTGCATAATGTGTTATTTGAATGTACTGTATGCATTTATAATCTACAGTTTTCAAAGCAGTTTGCAAACTCATAATATTGTCCTCATTTTCCCAATGGAGATGCGTCCTTTGGTGCCTCACAAGGATTCTTGGGAAGAAGGGATGCTCTTGAGAGTCCACTCCCCCTGCATCCTCGTCTGCCAGGAAGAAGCTCTCCTCCTGGAGACAGGGTCTCCATCATTTCTTATTTATCCCTACATCCTATCCACATACAATTTTACCCTTTCAACTTTCTAGTGGATTTTGGCAAGGAATACACTGGATGAAAATGTTTTCATTTTTGTCACCTCTGGCAGCATATGGCACCACTTATGAAATAATTTTCTATTGGCTGCATAAAACTGCCCTTTTAATAACACTTCCTGGGAACTTTTCTGGTGGTGCAGTGGCTAAAACTCCACACTCCCAACCCAGGGAGCCCGGGTTCAATCCTTCACCAGGGAACTAGATCCCACATGCCTTAACAAAGATTGAAGAGCCCATGTGTCACACCTAAAACCTGGCATAGCCAAATAAATAAATAAAATATTTTTTAAAATAACACTTGCTGTAAGTAAGCGTGAGTATAAGCGATTATCTGCCACTGATAGAAAAGCCTTTGAGAGAGGATGGGAGTGGCCCCTGAATGATAGGCGCAAATGCCCCTCCCGTCAGTGCCGAGTGCTAAGTTGCTTCAGTCGTGTCCACCTCTTTGTGACCCTGTGGACTGTAGCCCTCCAGGCTCCCCTGTCCACAGGGGGTTTCTAGACAAGCATACTGGGGCAGGTTGCCATTTTCTTCGCTACAGGATCTTCCCGACCCAGGGATCGAACCCGGGTCTCTCATGTCTCCTGCATGGGCAGATGGGTTCTTTATCACTAGCTCCACCTGGGAAGCCTGGCCCCACCTAAAATGGAGACCAGCTCACCTGCTCACCTTCCCACCTTCCAACTCCTCAGGAGCTTACCTGACTTGCTCCAGGGCCCTAAGCAACTGAGCTGAGAGATGGGGAAGAGCACCATCCTAACAAGCCCGGCCTGGGAGAATTTCACTTCCTACCAAGTCAGTAACGGGCCCAGACAATGACCCAGTAATTAGTGCAAGGCTGTCAACGCTCTTTTATATCTGCCATCTCATTTGACTCTCACAATACTCTATGGCACCTGTCTTTGCCTTGGTTTGGAAAAAGAGAAGAAACCTCCTCTTGAATAAAAAGACAGTCTGTGTAAAGTTAGATGTGCTTATTGTTTGGTCCAACTCTTGTGCTTTGTAATCTTCAGCTTGGCAAAGTGAAACATGTTGAAAAGGATGGTTGGCTACAGAATCCTTTTTTAAACAGAAATGTGAACATCAGAGGAAACCTGGGGCCAGGACTACGGTTATTTGACAGGTTCCGGGAAATTTTCAAGAGTAGGAACAAAGACTGTGGCTCACCTCGAGGTGCTCTCCAGGTTAATCAGTAATTCTCTGACTGTTGTCAGTGACATGCAGTGTGTGGTGGTGGCCTGCCTACGTTTTCTTATCATCATTTTTTTTTCAGGTTCATGTAGATCACTGAGTCAGGCTCTACGGACAGAATCCCGTGACGGACTCTAAGGAGAGTCCTTCTGGCAAACATCAGGCAGGTATTTTTAAAGCCCTGTGTGAGCTGTCAGAAAGTTGATGGCTCCTGATACTTTGTCAGTTCAGACATTCTAATTCCTTAGAGGGATTACTGATGTTGTTGTAGCATGTCTGTATTTAATTGCAAAGAGGAAGCTGATAGAGCAAGCTTGCTCTGATTACATCCTCCAAGATAACCTATTCTATCTGAATCCAATAACCAGGTCAAAACTTAGGGCTGGGTGGGAGGGAAATGACTTTAGCAAAAAAAGCACGTGCCCGAGAGAACAGAGGCATCATGTCAGTCGTCACTGGCAGAGAGGCTGGAGCTTGGGTGCAGAGTCAAAGTTCATCACTCACTGGGCTGTGTGACCTCAGAAAAAAGTCAGCCTCCCTGTGCCTCAGTTCACTCCTCTGTATAATGGAATACTAATGGTGTCTGCTTCAGGGTTGCTGTGAGGATTAAATGAGTCAATATGTGTAAATTGCCTTAAGGGTCTATTATATAGTAAGCAGTAATAGTGAAAGTCACTCAGTCGTGTCCGACTCTTTGCAACTCCATGGACTATACAATCCATGGAACTCTCCAGGCCAGAATACTGGAGTGGGTAGCCTTTCCCTTCTGGGGGATCTTCCCAAGTAGATAAGTGGTTTTTTGGTTTTTGTTTTTGTTTTTGTTTTTTTTGCTATTTTTACATCACCACCACCCAAATCTTGTTTATATAAGCATACTGATGAGGCATAAGCTACAAAGAGTGTGTGTGTGTGTGTATTCTGTATCCCATTCACACGCTATAGAATGTGATATAGAATTGAATTGACACAAATGACAACATGAGCAAGTTTGCCCTTTGTGGCCTGGCCTGCCTCATCCGCTTCAGCACCGTCCCTACACCCAAGGTCCCTGTTCTGCCCCTCCCCACCCTACCTCCCTCCTTCAGATTCTTTCACCCACGTTCTCTTCAGTCATGGGCCGTCTCTCATCTAAGTGACATTGTATGAACTCCATAAAGCCACTCAACTTTGAGGTCCCCGAGAACAGAGATTATACCCTAATCATTTTCGCATTCAGTTACTTGTTGAATGAGCTAATTGATGCTGATATTTTAAATATTAAGCTAACCCGAGACCTCTTTTGATGATACTGGATAGCTGACCAAAGGTGAGAATTTTCGGCATGATGTTTTTGGGGAAACTAGGTTACAGAAGACCTACCTACCTAACCAGAATCGCCAGGGTGAAGGCCTAGGGAGCAACAGGAGTCAAGTGTCCCTCAGATGTTTGTGAGGATCTGCCATTTGGAGAGAAGGCAATGGCACCCCACTCCAGTACTCTTGCCTGGAAAATCTCATGGGCGGAGAAGCCTGGTAGGCTGCAGTCCATGGGGTCGCTAAGAGTCCGGCACGACTGAGCGACTTCACTTTCACTTTTCACTTTCATGCATTGGAGAAGGAAATGGCAACCCAGTCCAATATTCTTGCCTGGAGAATCCCAGGGACAGAGGAGCCTAATGGGCTGCCATCTATGGGGTCACACAGAGTCGGCCACGACTGAAGTGACGCAGCAGCAGCAGCAGCAGCAGCCCGTTTGCGGAGCCCTGATTTAGTGAACTGTTCTAAGAATAATGTTCCTTGTGGTGTAAGAAGATTAGAGTCAAACTTCCCTCCCAGGGTTTGCTGCAGATGTCATATATGTGTTTACACAGGGTGAAGTCCCTGGTAAACTTAAGGCACTCTTCTTACTGTTAGATTCTGAGTCCCTGGGAGCTGTGATGGTGCTCAGGCCACAGGGCCCAGAAATGTCTGCTAGGCACATGACATACCGGCCCTTCAAAGGCTGGTCATTGGAGAGAATCCTTTGCTTTTGCTATGATTCAGTAAACCCACTTGAAGCCAAGATTTCAAGCCCATGGAGCCGGACATGGGGTTCTCTGGATCATCGATATTGTTAACATTAGCACTTTTTATTAGAGTATCATTTCACAGAGCTGGTTTCAAATTCAAGAACTAAAAGGTAGAGTAATGGTGTCAGATAACCTCGGAGGGGATCATTCTCTTGGTAATCTCTCCTTTCTTAAAAATAATTCAGATACTGCTGACAGCATGAAATTTGTGACTAACCTTCAGTAGATACATTTGTTTTGCTTTTAAAACATGGTTAAAGTGGCTTAGACACAGTCATAGAAGGAAATATCGGGAAATTAATTACCTGAAATAACTGAGGGATATTTATAAGAACATCTCTATTTAAAACACCTTTAAAAATAAATAAACTATTAACCATGGACCCCTTTCTATATAAACCCTAAAGAGAGACAGTTCCTTATCATCTGTCTGTACAAAGCTAGGATCCATCACTGAGTTACACATGATCATAAGATGCCTGTTGAGAAGGCTTATGACCGTCCACAGCCATCCCACCCTGAATGCACCTGATCTTGTCTGGTATTGGAAGCAAAGCAGGGTTGGGCCTGGTTAGTACTTGGATGGGAGAAGACCCATGACCAAGGAAACCAGTGAACCAAGTGACCTTGAATGTTTGCCGTGACCAGTCCCAAAGGTCGTGGCATTGACCTTTGGCAAGAAGTATTTATGATAGTGGATGAATATTGGTTAAGAGTTCTGGTTATTGTGTGTATACTTTTATATGCTCTGATAATTTATAATTTACACACAGAATAAGTGACATGAGGGAAAACTCTCTTGCCCACTTCATATAAATGGTGCATCCCATTGGTCAGCAGAAGAGATTCTGTGAACAAGAACTGGATATCCATGCCTCATTGAAAGTGAAGTGAAGTGAAAGTCGTTCAGTCGTGTCCAACTCTTTGAGACCCCATGGACTATGCAGTCCATGGAATTCTCCAGGCCAGAATACTGGAGTGGGTAGCCTTTCCCTTCTCCAGCAGATCTTCCCAACCCAGGAATCGAACCAGGGTCTCCTGCATTGCAGGCAGATTCTTTATCAACTGAGCTATCAGGGAAACCCTGAGGGGTATAATTTATCACTTATTATAAATAAAAATCATTTTTATTTCCTGTCTCCAGTTTCTATCTCTTTACATTTTATTTCTCTGGTCAGTGTTGGCAGAGGTGACAAGAAAATTAACCTCTCTAACCCTCAATCAGAGGTTAAGCAAAATGGGTCACAGGGGGTTCCAGCTGGAGCCCTGCTGGGTCAGCTCCCCATCCTTATCCTCTCCTTCTGAATGTCACAAGGGTTTCACAGTAGTCTGGGCTCCTCCGGGAAATACACATAATCACCAAGATCCTTCTGCTTCTTATCTCTCTCTAGGCTTTAGCCTGAATCGTGTTCTAGTACCTGAGATACTAGATGTGGGATGGCGCAAAACAATGTATCCTATCGTTAAGGCTAACCTCTCAGACTCCAAGGGAAACTTTTATTTCTTGATATAGTCCTCAAATAGAGGCTTATAAAGTATCCTCTTACTAGGCCCTTATATTAAGGGAGTATAGCATGTGATACCCACCCCCCCTAATTTTCAGAGACATTTAAGAGATGATTTATCAGATCTATTTTCTAATTTGCTTATAATGACTTTTAATTGTATTTTTAGTTGATTCATCAAGAGCTTGAAAAGTGCTTATTTGGTCTTCCCATCAGTTAGTTCTGAGAGCCTTTAAATTCATGGTTTACAATACTGTATCTATAAGATAATGCTTTAGTTATTGTACATGTTTTTCTAGAAGAACTGCCAACAGAGAATGCCAGGCCTGCCCCATTATTGCCTTCATTTTCAAGACAGCATTCATGTAAGAACAGAGTTTTAAATTGTTTTGGATAGTGACAAAAACCCGTTTGGTTATGAACCATGGATCATAGAATGGAACTGTGCAGAGCAGTACTGTCTTAAGGTGAACTGAAGCTGTATAAGCAAAGAGAATAGAATTGCCTTTGTATATCTTCTGTTGACTTGGTAAAATCTGTGAGCAAGCCTGTTTGTTCCCTGGCCTCAGTTTTCCCATGGAAAGGGGAGTTTTTTGGAAATATATCTTAAAACCCTTTATTTGGCTGAAGAAGCTGTATTAATGAAAAATGTATTATTTAAGCATAGCAGTAGCTTTTGGGTAGTGTGTGTGTGTATGTGTGTGTGTGTGTGTGAATGTGTTCAGACGTGTCTGACTCTTTGTGACCCCATGGACTGTAGCCCACCAGGCTCCTCTGTCCATGGGATTCTCCAAGCAAGAATACTGGAATGGGTTGCCATTTCCTAGTCCAGGGGATCTTCTCAACCCAGGGATTGAACCCACGTCTCCTGTACCTCCTGCTTTGGCAGGCAGATTCTTTGCCACTGCACCATCTGTATATACCATTATGTCTCTAGATTAAATTGAACAAAATGTAAAACAGATAGTAGGAGGCCGGCTTTATGATTCTTGACCATCAAAAAAACCTAGAGATGTATTAGCAGCCCACAGCAACCCTCCAGAACCCATTTTTCAAAGCAGTCTGTGTTAGAATGACACACACAGTTTCTGCCCTGCATGGCAGGAGCTTGAAACTTTTCTCCACACACACCCCAAAGGAGTTTTCTGCTCCAATGTGACAATAAGTGTGATATTTACTGAAATACCCCAGGAGCCTTGAGAACCATTGTTGAGCTGACCTGGACATGGCAGCTCAGTAGGCACCATAGGGAGTGTGCCAATCCTCCTTGGAAGCAAGAACTAAGGTTCATAAATCAAATCTCAAGTATGGAAAAGAAAGTTGTCAAGGCGGTGAAGGCTTCATAACTGGCTCTCACTGTTCTGTAGTGCCCAGCTGTGCTGATGCCCACAGAGCTTTGGGACCAATTCAAGACCAGTCAGCCACCAGCTAGACAGTTAAGTCCAGGGCTGCCAGATATCCCTGCCTGCAGGTGTGAATGTAAGTGATAGGGTAGACGGTCTTACACAATAACTATGATAGCCATGGGGCCAGTGTCTTCCAGGACAAAAGGTATGTATGTCCAGGGATAAAGTTTAGCCTTTTTGGAGATGGCATTGATCTATAGCCCCTCAAAGTGCTTTTCATTTCTCCCAAAGAATAGTGTATGTATTGCAAGGTTCTGGGTGGAATACACCTTAATTAATAGCATTGAATTGTGTTCCCTCCTTGTTTGCAGAATGCTTTACATTCATGGTGTTGACTCAAGGGATCATTCGGCTTCTTTTACTAAATATCAGATGTATAGGTGTTTACATCACTGGATTTTCTTCTCTGGTTTAGATCCAAAGACATTATTAGTCAGTCTGAATGCTTGCTTCTTGGTACTACTGTTATGAATAAAAGCTTCTGTTACAGAGGCTTCATCAAGAGATAAAACAAAGGCCTTTTCTTAATCAGCATATGACTTAACAGAATACCAGTCAAACAGTTT
The DNA here is from genome assembly GCF_027580195.1 of Bos mutus. NCBI lineage: Eukaryota > Metazoa > Chordata > Mammalia > Artiodactyla > Bovidae > Bos > Bos mutus. The sequence continues at coordinate 77,224,707 of NC_091623.1, forward strand.
AATAATGAGAAAAAATTAATGCTTTTAAAACTTAGATTGGCTGGTGTTTGAGGAATTAATTCCTAAGTCTTAACTTCATGTTTGAATATTGAAAAAATAAACAAACATAAATGGAGCACCTTTAGAGGGTTTAGCACTTTGGATTCCTTAACTGTGGGTCCAATTGGGATGACCAAAAGGAAAAGGATCAAAGCAAATATTTCCAGAAAATTGAATGTGAGGTTTTTCAGCCATATCAGGGCTCGACCTCACTAGGATATTTGGTACACATGTCCATTTCTTTAATGCCAGTAGAATAAAAAGGATAGATTTTTTTTTAAAGCTAATAGTTTCTTTTTTTTCCAAAATCCTTTTCAATGTCTTTATAGAGTAGCAGGAAAAACTGATGCAGAGGCAGCAAACAGAATGACTTAATGGAAATCAGGCAACAAACCTAAGGGAAAAAGTAGGTTTGGAACTGAAAATAAATTGAACACATAACACCTCTCCATTCTGTTCCCTTTTCTTTTTGTTTTTCATGAGAATCTATATTTATGGAAAAGTCAGCTGATTGCTTATCAAGTTGAAGCTTGTGTTTGTTCAGACTAGCGATAATGAGCAATAAAAAGAGGTGGGCATGGCTAACACACAGGGAGATGGAATCAGGGAAAATGGGTCCACTCGGGATGTGAGTTTTGAAAGCTCTTTAATTCTCCCTTGTGCTGTGATGGTCACTGGAAGAGGTTAGGATAAGGATCTGTGTAATAGGATAAGGATCTTTGTAATTGGATGGGGGCTTCCCAGGCAGTCTGGATAGTCTTCCGGCTGCAGGCAAGAACTATCAGTCATCATCTACTTCCAGCCCTGTGATCCAGTTGACAGGTGACCTACAGCCTTGCTCCTGGAAGTGTGGCCAAGAGACCAGCAGAATTAGCATCACCTGCAAGCTTATCAGAACTGCAGGTGCTCAGCCCTCCCTATGCCACCCTCACCCCTGGCCAGACTGACTGGAGAGGAGTCTCCGCTGTGACAGTGGCACTCGATGATGTTTCAGAGCTACTGGCCTAAAGGATATGTGGACAAGAGATATGAGGACACAGTGAAATGTGGGGTGCAAAAATGGGGGTCTTAGAAAAGGGAGGAACAATTTTAGCTCGCCAGCTAACTACATTGTAGGGATGTGATGGTATTTATTGGTAATATATATCTTTCAGGATGTAAAGCAGAGTGTCTTGAGGAAGTTGTTAACTTGAACTTTGACGTACTTGTACCCATGGAGTCATGAGGGCCCAATATTTGTCTAATAGCCCCAAGGCCACGTGGGCAAATAGAAGTGAGGTCAAAGCACTGGATGATAAGAAGACTGATGCTAATCTCCATGATCTTTAGGATTATGGCTGTTATTAGGTTCCAGAGCTTTGACTCTAAGAAACAAGACTCCTCCCTTGGTTTCCAGCAGGTACTTATTACTGAAATGACTTATTATTTTATTAAAACTTCCTGCATCCAAAATGCTTTCCAGCCCTTTAAAGACAATCTTCGTCATCATAATAACCTCGCTGGGTAACTCAGCATTGTGTTCACTGATTCTAAGTCAAATGAGGATTTCTGCCATCACTTCCACAATTTTGCTGGACAGAGGAACCAGATGAGGCTGTGAAGATGTCAGGAGAAAGCGATGTGCCCCTCTTTAGAGCAGTCTGTCACCACATCCAAATAGCCTCTTCACGCCCACATGGAGAGACGAGGTCAGACCTTCTCTCTTGCCCTCCCACTCTGGGCCACCATTTTCTAGAGCAATCAAGTGATTAGGTGGTATATGAATACACCTCTTCCACAGTTTCTTGTAACAGTGGAGGGTGAGGCTGCAGATAAACGCTTGCCACTTCACCTTATATGTCAAAGTCTAAAAGCAATAAATATAGCACTAGAGAAATATTGACTAGAAATGACGATATCACAGTAATTGCAGATCTATTTTTTTGTCCTTGCAATATTTTGATGTAATTATCTCAGTCCTGTTTGGCAGGCAGAATCCATTCTGAGAGTCACAGGAGGTCTCTCCAGGGAGGTACACAAGGAAACTCCACATTGCATCCATGCCCTGGTACTGCCTGGCCCCAAGCTCAGCAAGGCGATTCCTCAGTGAGCTCACGAACAAACTCTGAAAAGAAAGGGCCACCCCTAGTGACAAAGGTTGGAAGAAATGCCTTCAACAGTAATAAACCAGAAGTGTAAACATGTTCCTGGAAGAAGGACTAAAGTCTATTCCCAGCTTTTCCGATAGACAAATCATTTCTTGGAAACACTAGGGACCAAAGAGAATTCTCTTTTCTTCCCCATCTCTACCAAGGTGCATTTACTCTGCATGATAAATTCAGCGGAGGATACTGACATCCTCAAAGACTGACCAAATGGATTTCAGGAGCTGCCCAAAATGTTAAAGAGTTTCATGACAAGAGAAGGAGAAGATAAATTCAGCAGAGGATACTGACATCATCAAAGACTGACCAAATGGATTTCAGGAGCTGCCCAAAACGTTAGAGTTTCATGACAAGAGAAGGAAAAGAGAGAATCTACTAAGTTTACTACAAATGGGAAAAGCATTAGTTGGGTACGGATCTGACCACACTGGAGACTCCACCAAGAGTGTGGGGGCTTAACCGCATTATCTACACACATCTGTTCGCTTTATTGTAGTGTCCCATTTCCTTTTTCTTCTTCCAGCCTAAACTCATGTCAGTAGTGGGGGCAGTATCTCTGCTGGCTAGTCTAGGTGTGACAGCCCTGGGAAGGCAGCAAACTAGTTGGATTATAAACCTTTGGAGAAGATCAAAAAGTTACCAGACGTTGTCCAGTCTTGACCACTCAGAATTAGGAAATGAAATTCTTAGTCTTATTTAAAAGGTTAGTAAGTCCAGAGGTTAAGGAGAAGCTTTGTTTTTAGATTAGTGGGTAATGTTATATATAGTATTCTGTAGTAGAGGTTCAAGAGTAATGAGAATTACTCTAGGAAGAAAGACGTATTGTCAGCAGAAGATAGGTCAAGAGAAAAACAAAAGGCTGAGACCCATCTCCAATTGCAAAGATGATCTCAGAAAAGGTGAAAGGGGTTCTGAATGGGAGAGAACCTCTCCTGACCTGGGTCAGCTGGTACTGGGGCTCCATGTGTGGGAGGGTACAGGGGAAGGGGGTCTTACCGAACCAAGGGAACTTGTACTGCTAAGTCACTTCAGTCGTGTCCGACTCTTAGCGACCCCATGGACTGCAGCCTACCAGGCTCCTCCATCCATGGGATTTTCCAGGCAAAAGTACTGGAGTGGGGTACCATTGCCTTCTCTGAGGGAACTTGTAAGGACTTTCTAAAAACATGAAGTAAAATTTAACTAGTTATGAAATACAAAGGCCAGACTTCTATGGCTTAAACGAATTCAGGTATAGTCATAACCGAAAAACCAATCACAACCCCTAATAGTTGAAAAATGAAATTGGCATCATCTTGAAAGGAAAAAGCTAGTATTTTCAGAGCTTAGGGGGAAAAAAACCTTTATCTTCATGATATGCTGCCTGGGCTTTTTGAGTATTCAAATAGACCGACCACAGAATCTCAGTGTTATAAGTGGAAAATGATCCTATCTCTAACAGGACAAAAAAAAGTCAGGAAAATGTTTCAAGTGGTGCTGAAGCCACAGGCTCTGGAGTAAAGGAAGCGGTTTCCAGCCTAAAGGAGTGAAGAGATGGAGAAGTGAATGAAGCAGAACCGAGCAGAAGAGGCTCTGATGCCCTCACTTCCTTGCTCCTGGAAGCGTCAGCCACAGACGCTTCCTGTTTCTCCAAGCATGACGCAGGAACCAACTACCCTCCCAGCAGCAGGGACAGAATTTCCAGAAAACATGGGGAAGAAATGGAGTGGGCAAATCCCCATGCATTTCCCAAGATACAACATGTGTTTTTACATGGGAGAAATTGGATAAGAAAGCATCTTGAAAAAGTTAAAAGTTTCTTCTGCCCTAGATATCCATTCATGTATAAGATGTTACCAAGTTCCTCTAACTATTAATTAGCATTTGAACTTACAGTGACAACAATGTGAGCGTGGTACTGACAGGAGGAACTTGTGTGGGTTTAGCATAGCATCACACACAGTAATTTATCCTTTATTTAGTTACATTAGTCCAGGGTTGCTACCTTTTAAGAGTTCCACTTTCAAATGTCCTGGAATACTAGTTATCACTTAAAATATATATATAATAATAATTTTGGTGACTCTACCTTCCCCCTCCCCCACACACAATAATCACAGTAGGGCTTCTGAAAACAAACACAAGTTTAGATCAAAGACCTGCAGGATGAATCTGAATTCTTATTTTGAATATGTAACACACACTAGACACAGTGATCATCGCTAATCAGCATTCTGCGTAGCCAGGCTGGCATGTGATTCAACTGTTTGTGTGTTTGCCCCCAACCTGGACCACCCATCGACACTGATCCACATGAATGCTATCAAGCAACTGCAGCTCGAGAAAGACATGATCCTGATCTGCCCCAGTTAGAATCAGGGTTGGCGGTGGGGGAGGTGGGCACAGCCACCTCTCCTGTAAGCCATTTTCATTGTCATCTTCCTATTAATGTGCTTATGAATTTTATTGTCTTGGGATGGATCGAGAGCCTTCAGTGTTGTTAAAGGAAACTATTATTCACACAAGACTTTTTCCTGTCTGCTTTCTGTTGTGCAGAAATATACTGTCGTCTAAATGCCAAAAGATACTGATCTGAAGAATTTGTTGGCTGGTATGGGTGCCAGTCAGATGAGAATAAACTGCCAGGGAAGACACAAGTACAAATGTTAACTTGGGCCAAGTTTGTTTTTCTCTCTCTCTCTCACTCTTGACATTAGGTATGTGACACACAACGTCAGTCTCTGAAACAGGAGGGATGTCTGATCACAAGCAAACAGGGACTCTTGGGACAAAACTCTAGTGTCCCCTCATGCCCCACCCCCTTATCTTGCCATATCCTGGTTCTGACAGTGACAGATTAGCATGATCTGTGCCAAAGATGGGGGAATTCATTTCTTTTGCTTCAGGGAACAACAAGGGGCCAGCCTCTTCTAGTAGAGGTGAAACAGAGCCATAGCCAGACAGTAGGGGATCTTCGTGAACACCTGCAGCAGGAGTTCATCCAGGGATGGAGGGCACAGGCAGGGCACAGGGCAGGAAATGGCCTCTGTGCTGCAGTGAGTGGTGATGACGCAGTCCAGTTTGGCCTGCACTTACTATAATAATTGTTCACTCACCTACTTTACAAGTGGTGTTTGAACTGATGGTGAATCAAAAGAATGATAATGGATACTTTTCCCAATCAAAATATAATAGATGTATGTATGTGTATATATATGTGTGTGTGTGGCAACCCACTCCAGTATTCTTGCCTGGAGAATCCCATGGACAGAGGAGCCTGGTGGGCTACAGTCCATGGGGTTGCAAAGAGTCAGGCATGACTGAGCGATTAACACACACACACAAAGCAATTAAACATCCTGCTTATATGGCCTACCTGTATTTATTCCCATATGCCAACTCATATACTTCTGTGGGTTTTTAAAAAATATCTTTCCTAATATTTTTTTCTAAATATACCAAAATTTCCAAGAAGGTAAAAATATGACTACTGTTAATAATAGCAACAATCATTAACAACCAATATATATTTTAATCCATGCTATTTGTTCACGTAATCTGTATAGCACCCTTAAAGGTACTTGTGACTATGATCCCCATTTTTCAGTTGAATGAGTTGAGATTCTAAAGAGTAAAAGGATGTTTCCCTAGGTCACACAACAGGAAATCAGCAGTGCTAGGTGTCCAAGCCCAGACTGGACTGATGGCAAAACCCACTGACTCAAACACTGTCTTACATGTGAGGCTTGTGGAAGTTTCTCTGTGAAGTATCACTGTCTTTGGGCAAGTCATTTAACCTCTCCAGAAGCCTGTTCTTCAGGAAGAAGGCTTCTTCCCTGCAGCAGAGGTACTGGATTAGATGTTTTCTGTGGTTTTAGCTTCTATTTATTGTTGTTCAGTTGCTCAGTCATGTCCAATTCTTTGTGACCCCATGAACTGCAGCACACCAGGCTTCCCTGTCCTTCACCACCTCCTGGAGTTTGCTCAAACTCATGTCCATTGAGTCAGTGATGCCATCCACCCATCTCATTCTCTGTTGTCCCCGTCTCCTCTTTCCCTCAGTCTTTCCCAGCATCAGGGTCTTTTCCAATGGGTTGGCTCTTCACATCAGATGGCCAAAGTATTAGAGCTTCAGCTTCAGGATCAGTCCCTCCAATGAACATTCAGGACTGATTTCCTTTAGGATTGACCAGTTTGATCTCCTTGCTGTCCAAGGGACTCTCAAGAGTCTTCTTCAGCACCACAGTTCAAAAGCATCAATTCCTTGGCACTCAGCCTTCTTTATGGTCCAACTCTCACATCCGTACATGACTACTATAGATTCCATTATGGTACATAACTTCTATTACCATCTTACATATGAAATGCACTTATTATGAACACAAGCTGTAGTTTCCTATCAGTTGGTCTCTGAGTGAGCGTGTGTGTGTATGTCATGGTTGCCAAAAGATTTTCATCAAAAGCAAAGGAGTCAACATCCCTACCTTCTAACTGCTGCTCAAGCTGCTTCTGGCTAGGTAGGTATTCCGAATACTGGGCTGCTCTTATTATGGACTCGAGTTTTTTAGGAACGCCTATTCTTTTTCACACAGGCTAATACACTGTCTTGCCTCTCTAATAGCCCATGAGTCTTGAACTTGGAGCCAGAAAAGTACTGCCTTTGTAAAGCACAAAAGAACACCAGTTTGGGTGTTGTGTTTTTTGTTTTTTGTTTTTTTAATCACACAAGGCCTGAATAGAAAGCTCTTGAGCCATTCAGAGGCTGCTTGCATTGTATGGCTGCTCCTTGACTGCTGAGAACAGGGCCCCGCTGACAGTGCGCTACCTGAAGGAGACGCCGCTCAGGAGTTGCAGGACCTGGGATTTCTGCCAGTGTCCTCGGAACACAGAGGGCCTTTTTCTTGGTCCAACCCCGATAAGCATTTTGCAGTTTGTTTCTGGTCATGGCCTGCCAGCCAGCATTTGTTGCACAATTTTGTTGTCACCCTGTCTTCCCAATGTGCTGACACTTGGGGACTTTTTCTTTTCCTGTTTCGGTCCCACCTCCGTGAAATGTACAGCGAGACTTTGATTGGTCATAGTCCATGCCCAGTTAGCAATGCATCACTGTGTGAGCTGAGTTCCCAGGACTCGGCCTCCCTAGGACAATGTCTCTTTCTTCCCCCAAGCTGATGGCAAATATCTGGACGGCCTCATCTATTTAAAACCAGCCAAGCAGGCATTCTATTGCAGAGAGAGGATTCTTTTGTTTGTAAGTAAACAATGGGCCTGATCTTCCTTACTAAAATTAAATTCCAATCACTCTTAAAATAATACCAAAAAACAAATCTGATTGCAATAGTGGGGTGGAGGAAGAGGAAGGCAAATTTACTGGTGCTGGTTGCTGTTCCCCCATGCTGCCTACAGTGAGTTTTCTAAGTGATGATTCTGGAGAATTCTTTAATGCAGAGGAAATGACTGTGTTCCCTGCAGGTAGACAGGGCTGAGTGAACTCAAAGCCAGACAGGCATCTTTATTTGAAATCATTTCCTTTGGGATATACAGGATTGAGTTAATTGAGTTATTTAGTGTCAGCATTTCATTTTTAAATAGTATTTTTTAGTGCCCAAAATGATTACCGTATCTTCTTATTTTTGAATGATGCAGAAGTCCCCTGCTGTCAGTAGTCTCTGTATAGGAAAATCCAGACTGGAGAACAATCAAGGGAGTGGGTGTAACCTGTTTCACAAAATCATTATAGGAGGAGTCTTCAGCAGTTCTGCTCCCATTGCTACAACATGACTTTTTTAAAAGCTGAACATTCGTTGAAAGGTGCTACATACGTATTTCCAAATTCTGCTTCAGCTCAGCATCAGCCCCACACTTCAGGGTGTATGGGCCCCCTGAACCTAGTAGGATATCAATATGTACAGTGATGCTTTTGACTCCAGCTGAGCCCCAGCTGACAGGCTGCTCTCGTTAGCTCCCTTGGGTTGACGGCAGCCTTTATTCCTGGTTTACATTCCCATCTAATACTCGAAACATCTTCGATCCAATTACCTGTGTTTCTGATTGGATACAAAGTCAGGATAACCGAGATATTACCTGGATCACAGTTTCACCTTGTTCAGAATCCAGTGATCACGTGCCTACCACAGATCTCCTGCTGCTCACTCCTATGTGCTCACAACAGCATCCTACTGCCACGGGCTTTTGCTCATCACTGCAGTTTCTATTCATCTCCACCCAGATCCTTCCTGTCCTCTCCCTCTAACCATCGCAGAGCCAACTTTGCATTTGTGCAGACTTGCAGTTCTGCACCCCCCAGCTACCCAGCTTCCCTGTTTCCTGACAAGGTCAAGACCTGATTACTTGTTCTGACTTTAGCCTCCCTGCCCCTCCCACCCCCGACCCCCTGTGCTCACAGCCATCCTGCCACCAAGTTGCCCTTCTTCCTTCTTCAGGCCACCCTAGTCCCTGCTCTTGACACAATGTCTGTGCTTTTCTTTGGACTCTCATCTCCTTATAACAGTACATGTGTTTGTATGATGCTGAGTGCTTTTACCCTCCTGGCTGTGTGGCCTGATTTGTTGTTGTTTAGTCGCTAAGTCATGTCCAACTCTTTGTGACCCACGGACTGTAGCCCGTCACACTCCTCTGTTCATGGGATTTCCCAGGCAAGAACACTGGAGTAGGTTGCCATTTCCTTCTCCAGAGCATCTTCCCGAACCCAAGTATCAAACCTGGGTCTCCTGCATTGGCAGGTGGATCCTTTACTGTTGAATCACCATGGAAGCCCTGTGGCCTGATTTACCTACAGGTAAATATGAGTAAGGCAATTCCAAGGCTAGAAAGCTGAAGAGGTGAATTTCTTCAGTTGCTCTTCATGGAGTTATATCTCCGGTTAGGTTTCAGTAATCTTCTAAACAGACCCTTTCTTATAAGAGTAGAAAGTCTATCTGCTCATTCAGTAACTACATGCCCAGCACAAGCTCAGCACTGGGTATGAGTGGTAAATGAAAAGACCATGATCTGCGGATTTAGGAGCTCACAGCCTAGTGGCCACAAAAGATGAACCCAACCAGTGAGCAAGTGAGTTCACTGCCCATGACTGCCTGTGGTCAGCAGTGTGAAGGCAAAGAAGGGGGTTCCATGAAAAAGATCAAGGTGATAAGGAGGGGTGTCGGGAACCCACATAGACGGTTTGGTCACAGAAGTCTTGAAGGAGGTAGCACTGGAACAAAGACCTGGAGGAGAAGGAGCAAGCCAGAGGAGATAGAGGGATGAGCTCTCCAGGTTGACAGAACCACAGGTAAAAACAGTGCCATGCAAGAAGGAACTTTAGGATATGTACAGACCCTTGAAGCTGGCTTGACTGGAATGTGTTGAAGGAGGGAGCAGGGCTCCCAGGAGCTGAGTGTACAGGTCTGTGGGTTCAGGAAGTCTGTATTTTGTTCCAAGTGCAATGGAAGCAGTGAAGAGGGTGATGAGAAACCTGACTCATACTCCATACCCCATCAGCAGAAAGAGGGTGACTACAGAGGTGGACAGGAGGGAGGAAATTCTAGCTGTGTAGAAGAATCAACAAGGCTGGCAGAGACAGAGCCACTGGATTCCAGAGTTAGTCTCTGATGGCCTTTGCGAGGGCCGCTTTGGCGTAGTTCCAGGTCGGGGGGACACATACCTCTGTGAGTGATGGAGGTTGGGATGTTTACAGGTGGGTCAGAGCTGTACTCACCCTGGTGAGGGGTCTGGCAACAAAGGTTAAGGCCTTTAAGGGAAGGGCAGAGGGAGAGAAAGGTTTGTTTGGAGTAGGGAGACAGGAGTGCCTATGGCCATGTCAGTAGGTTGGAAGAAGCAAAACTTCCAGAGAAAGGGCAAAGAGATGGCAGCCTCCTTGGGGAGGGTGGAGAGAATGAATCCGGAACAGGGGCAGGCGAGTATTGAAGCAAGTGGAGACTGGAAAGAGGGAAGCCTGGGGGGGTGTGAGAAAGGGAAGAGAGAGTCCAATGGCCACCTGGCCTTGGTTTCATGCCCCCAGTAGCAAGTGGGAGGATTGAAGCTGAAGCTCTAATCTTTGGCCACCTGATGTGAAGAGCCAACTCATTGGAAAAGACCCTGATGCTGGAAAAGATTGAAGGCAGGAGAAGAAGGGGGTAACAGAGGATGAGATGGCTTGACGGCATCACCAACTCAGTGGACATGAATTTGAGCAAACTCCAGGAGATGGTGAAGGACAGGGAAGCCTGGTGTGCTGCAGTTCATGGGATCATAGTCAGACACAACTTAGCGACTGAACAACAACAAAACAAAGGAAGTAGGGCCTCCACCTAGACAGGGGAAGAGGTAGGAAGGGTCTGGAATCTTAACTGCCTCGCCAATCCAGAGAGGGGCAGCTTTCGAGCAAGAGAAAGGACTGGAGAGCATGGAGCAGCATTGCTAAATTTGTTTTGCAGCCGCTGCAAACAGCTATGTACAATTTTTCTCAGCAGTATTGCTTCACTCCAGAGAAAAGCAGCTGATGTACTTTGAAAAGATTTTCAATAACAAGGGCTTTCTAAATAACTTTCAGCTTAACCAGGAAATCATTCAACCAGCACTGCCCCCCCCTCCCTCAAGTATTCCAGTTAGTCAAAGTTTCACTGAGACATGTCAGCAGTGAAAAATGCAGAAGGCATCTAAGTAGGAACTGACTGAAAAGGCGTAAGAAATCACAGAGCAACAATGGCCAGTCTCTTTAAAGGCTAGCCGTTTCAAACCTGCCATCTCCAACGCATAAGGGTACCATAGGTTCAAAAGGGGAAAAAGAAAAGAAAGAAATCCACAGCTCAGAGTAGAAAGACTGTCCATTTGGAGTATTTCAAGACACATGTGTTTATTTTGTAGACCTGGCATTCTTCAATAATAACTTCAAAATTAACCACTAGCTCTGCACAGTCTGCATGAACAGCCAGAGGGATTCAGATGGCCAAAAGGTTACTAAGTAGGTGTGACACAGGATTTATCTAAAAACGTTCCTGTAAAAATGTGTACTGTGCAGGCCGGAGCCCAGTTAAGGTGTGCTGGTGAGCTGTTGGCAGAGGGCATGGAGAAACCCGATCCTGCACTTTGTAAATTATAAACTGTTTACACTTGTCATCTCTGTCTGGGACACTTTAACAATTGGCTTATGTGTGACAGAGCGTGCAGAGCCAGCGGCATCAGAGTAACCGCATCCAGGGGCATTCTGAGTGACGTCTGCTGGAGCTTGGGGGAAGATCACAAGGCGCCGTGATGTGACAGGGGTGACGACCTTTACTGCCAGGCTGTGGGTGCCTTCAGGAAAGTAATGCTGTAAATGTTTCCAGGGGCAAAGCAGGGCCTTTCCACAGGCTGCCTGGGCCAGGCATGCAGGTGTACCATTCTGAGGAACCCGAGTGTCTCCCACACTAGCCTCCAGGTCCCACAATTCTCCAAGCTGGAAAGGTCAGCTGGAAAAGGCAGGATTTATAATATCAAACTATAGTCATTTGAGGACTTCTCTGGTGGTCCAGTGGTTAAAAATCTGCCTTGCAATGCAAAGGACATGAGTTCTATCCCTGGTTGGGGAACTAAGATCCCTCCTGTGGGCAGTTAAGCCCATGCACCGCAGGTAGAGAGTCCGTGAGCTGCAACGAAAGCTCCCACATAACACAAAAATCCGACACAGCCTAATTAATTATTTTTTTGAGAAAAGGAGACACAGAGGTGGACTGGCCAGCGGGATCTCAACAGCCTGGGGACCAGGGACCTAGAGACACCTCCTGGTGCCCAGGGGGAAAAAAGTCATCGAGTCATGTCTATTTGACCCACAAAATTGTAGGAAGAATTGTTTTTTAAAAATTTTGTCCCCTAGTTTTCTCCATTCTGCTGCTGCTGCTGCTAAGTCGCGTCAGTCGTGTCCAACCCTGTGCGACCCCATAGATGGCAGCCCATTAGGCTCCTCTGTCCCTGGGATTCTCCAGGCAAGAATACTGGACTGGGTTGCCATTTCCTTCTCCAATGCTTGAAAGTGAAAAGTGAAAGTGAAGTCCCTCAGTCGTGCTCGACTCTTAGCGACCCCATGGACTGCAGCCCACCAGGCTTCTCCGTCCATGGGATTTTCCAGGCAAGAGTGCTGGAGGGGGTTGCCATTGCCTTCTCCGTTCTCCACTCTAGACCCTCCCATTTCTGACCCCCAGTCTCCAGTACAGTGCTCTGCACCTAAACTAATAGGCACTTATTAAATGTTTAACAAATTTAAGATTCAGGAAATGACTATGATCAGAGGGCAGTATATGTAGTAGTTAAGAGGAAGCTTTGGAGTCAGCTTGCCCAGGGTTCAAATCCAGTGTGTGACCCTGGGAAGTCTCCTGGCCTGTAAAATGGGGATAATAATAGCATGTGTCTGGAGATGTTGTGAGGATTAAATGAGTCATTACACACAAAGAGTGCTGAGCCTGGTGCATGGTAAACACAATAAAATGTTATTATTTTGCAAAACAAAATTCTTCTTGGGCAGAGGGAACCCTTCTGAAATATACCACCTATAATAAAGGTAAACATGTATTTTTGGTCACTGATTAAGAAAGATTGTACAACTTCTGCATTTTCATTATCCTGTTCCTAAAGGTAAAATTCTCCGATTAACTTGAGATTTTTACTCTTCAGAAGACCAAAGGGTTTTAAATAAAGTTATATACAATTTTATCTTTTAAAAAAGTCAATATGAGCCTTTTTAAAAAATAAGTTAAGCTTCTAAAATAATTTTTCCTCTTAAAAAAAAAAAACTTACCAGATTCTCTTTGGAAACAGATTCACATCTAGATTGCCAAATTTCACTCTTAATACGGTATGGAACAGCTGAGTTGTAATTTTTTAACCTCCCAGAACACACACACTTGTGATGGGAACATGGGAAAGGACATTTATCTTTTCAGCTGCATGAAAATGAAACCCACAATACTTGAGTGAACTAAACGAAAAGTATATATTAAAAATTAAGACCATGTGTAACAGGGAGTGTCTATATAACTACAACATTGAAATTCGTACAGTTAGGCTATTATAATGTCCTTTACCAGTTGCTGGAAGCAGTCGTGCCTTTTATATTAGAATGAAAGCAATGAAAATTTTCATTCTAAGGTATTCAGGATTTACATTTAGCTGAAATGGATGTGCAGCCATATTGAATCAGAAGCACCTTGTAATTAGGAAAACAAAAGCACTGAAAGAAAAGGGGGAAATGCGGATTTTAAATGCTCACTTAATCCCTAGTTTTAGGCCATACAACAGCTCTCTCATGGATGTCTCTCCAGATACCAAAATAACAGGTTGAAATATAAAGTTGTCCATGAATCACTATTCACACTAACTAGGTTCTTTGTTCACACTCGCCAGATTATTTTTTAGTTTTGTTGATGTTTTGTTTTAATGGCTGCAGTTAATAACCACCCTTAGAGACTGTCTATGTGCCCACCTAGTACGTGGCAGAGCTCGGATTATTATGATGAAGGCAGTTTTACAATCAGAATCCATTAGTTAATTTAACACAGAGCAAAAACTCATTTGTCTCCTTCAGTGCAGTTCATACTGAGAGTGACACAGGGTCAGGCCTTATCTGGTGGAGGGGGACAGCGAAATTAAAGTCCATGGGTCCCGGCCCTTCACAGCGGTGGGATGGGTGATTATCAGGATGGATATAATTGTACTGCCGCAGCAGTCCCCCACAATACACTGGCTATCCGCCCAGCACAAAGGTTTAGATCCTTAATTTGTTGCCAGCCAGAACATCTATGAAGGAGCTATGTATTTTCGTGCACCATCAGTCACAACTATGCTGCTGTTTGCATTTTGGGAGCTTGGCAGCTGTCAAGCTCCTGCCTAGTTTTTGGCCAGAAAGATAGTACGCAGGGCTGTGGAAAGGCTTTTAGTGGCAGAAGTGCACCTCTGCCCGGGTCCTATCTCAGGCTCATTAGCTGAGTGGATATTTGAGCCTTGTTTCAAAGGTGTACTTCGATACACAGTCATCTGTTTCATTAAGTTAATTTACCTGAGCAGGCTTTCTTGATAATCAGCTCAATGATAATACAGCCTCTGCGGTATCCGCTCAATTCTAAAGACAAACGATGAGATGAGGTGAGAGGACTGATGTGCAGGGTACTGGGGTCTGCATACATGCACTTGCCTTTCATGGGACATTTCCAGAAATTCACATCGTGTCCCTAAGCAAGCAAGAACCGTGGCAGGAAGTTTACCACGGCTTGGTATTCGCTTTTGGTTTCAAAGGATGAAGTTGGAAAATGAGAACGAGAGCATGTGCTATGTTAATCGCTTAAGAATAGTATCCAATTGTTAAGAAAGGAAATGAAGAAAGGAAAGGGAAGCAGTAAAAAAAAGGGGGGGGGGCTATGCTTTTGTTGATTAGGTGTTTAACCTCCAGTGATCCTGGAGAGAGTAAATTGCTTTAAGCTAAATTCACTTAAATGATATGGCCTAAAGGAAATGATATCTCCAACTTATGTCCTGTAAGAAGCTGTTAATTAAAAATCCACATTTCCCTCCCCCTCCCTTTGTTGGTTCTCTAAGTTGTTCATTTTTAATAAGCTTTTGCTTTGTGGTATTTAGACTTGAGTGTTATTATATTAATGACACTTGAGTTGGATTTCAGCCTGTCAGACAGATTAGTTGAGAGCTGTTTGGATGTTAAAATTTAATCTTATCTAAGGTTTTGTGGTCTCAGGGTTGACTTTTAACTGAAAGTGCTCACCAACTTTCACACCATGCAGTTAACAGACCATCTAAGACTAATCATTAGACTTCATTAGAACCACAACTGGTTGACAAGGACAGATGAAACAGTCCATGTTCCCTACCCCTTTCTCCTAGCACGGAGCGAGAATATTGGCTCTCAGGAGAAAGATGGAGAAGAATTCCTTCTCCAACCTCATTTATACTTTCATCTTTCCCTGACCTGCTGATTATAAAAGATCACTTTCTGACAGTGCTTTGGTGAGAAACATTTTTCCCTCCATATAGAAAAAAATAAATTAAAAAACCTTATATTTCCATGCATTGGATCATTCTAAACAGTTTATTTTTATTGAGCAAGTCCCAAATCCATTTGTTTAACCTGGCAATAATCATCTTTTGGCCACATTCAATCTTCTTTAGCCAACATATTGGAAGATCCAACTCCACCCATTTCTAGGGCAGAAATGGTCAACTGCTTTGTTCTGATGACAAAATGTTGAAAGCCAAGTATGACTGTGAAGAATTAACCTCTGTTTGAATGATATTTTTCTGGTAGGAGCTTGAAGCAACAATTTAAACTTCATTGTCAGGAGTAGATAAAATAAATATCATCGTTTCACACCCAGGGGAATCTGGGCCAGCTACCTCTTTCCCAGTTCTTATTTCATTGTCCATGTAATTGAATAAAATATATACTCTAATGTAATATTAAGATCACAGATTTAATAATACAGGACTTGGGGAATGCAAAATTTACTTTTCTCAAGATAACAATTTCTTTCACGTGCTGGGCATTACATGCACTTAAGCTGTGCTTTCAGCAGTGTAACTAGGTCAGGGATTTCGTATACTATGGAGGTGTTCCTGTCATTATGTGAATACCAGTGTCTTACATTTCATGTGTATTTCAAGAGCCTGTATTTGCAAATAGAAAGGCCAAGCCTGTGTTAGTCTGCTGCTGTGTGTTACCAGGGCATGCATACATAATAGGGTTTCTGAGGCCAGTTTGCATGACAGTCTTTTAAAAAGGAGGTTGGGTTCAGTCTATAGTAACTGCTTCATAGCTCCAATCCATTATGAACGGAAATAAGCAGGTAAATCTAAGCCTTTCTGGAAAAACTCAAATGTGTGGCATTTGTATTTGGACTTTACCTTGCAGTTTGTGTTATTGACATATGTCTCCCCCATAAATTGGAAATCCTCTGGGGACAGATATTGTGTATTTGATTATTCATTCATTGATGCATTTATCTATCCACCAAACCTTTGTTATTTTGTTAGCCCTTGCCTGCTGGGTTCACTGTCCCGTGGTGTGGGCAGATCAGTAAACAAATAATGTCAGTTTGACTGTTATGATAGAACTCCTTCAAGTGGAAGAAAGAAGAGAGACATTAGTGATTAACTGTCAGTGGGGATCAGGAAAGACCTCACAGAGGAGGTGATGTTTGAAGAGTGTCTTAGGGAAGGGAGGAATTCCCAAGGCAGAAAAAAGAATGGGATGGAGAAGTAGGCTGGGTTAGGGGGATGGCAATGAAGAAAATATTGGGCGGGGGGGGGCGGAAATCCCCCTTCCCTCATAGATCAGTTGGTAAAGAATCTGCCTGCAATGCAGGAGACCCCGGTTCAATTCCTGGGTTGGAAAGATCCGCTACAGAGGGGAAAGGCTACCCACTCCAGTATTCTAGCCTGGAGAATTCCATGGACTATATAGTCCATGGGGTCTCAAAGATCAGACATGACTGAGTGACTTTCATCAGTAGAGGGGAGAGCAGTGCAAGACAGATACAAAGGATGGATAGATGAGGAGAAAAGAAGGCAAAGAAAAACCAATAATGGCCAATTCAATTAACTGAATTGTGAGAGATTCTCATCCTATTGTTAGGAGCCGTTCAGTAAAACCCTGGTGTATATTCTTAATCCTGGGCACAGGTAGGAAAGCTAAGGTACTAGGGCAGGACCCCTCACCAAGGAATACTAGGCGAGAAGATTCCAGAAAGAAATCTTAAAAAAAAAAAAATTTTTTTTCTTAATCATTTTGACCTTGCTGTGCATGTCAGGATCTTAGCTCCCTGGTCAGGGACCAACCCTGCACTTACTGCAGTGCAAGCACATAGTCTTACCACTGGACTGCCAGGGAAGTCCCCTTCAGAAAGGTTCTTAGGGCTGCTTCCTTCTCAAGTTCTTATACATCAGCCAGCCCTCATCAGTATACTAGCCACAGTACCTTGCTCATCAATATAGACAATAAATACTCAATGTATTGTCTGTCGTAAAAGGGTTTTCTCCTTTGTGGTGTTTGTAAAGTAGCTGGAAAGAGGGTTGTGAGCCTAGGAGATAATGACTAACACCAAGGACCATAGGCTCCTCCTCCTTTTCATGTCATGGCCCCATGCATCCAAAAAAGTACAGCACCCCCTCCCCTGAAGAAGTCATTAAACCACCACGACAGTCTGGTTAAGCACCACACTGCATTTGCCTTCTTCTCAGAATGGCAGCGATGCATAAGTGAATCCAAATGTGGGTGACTCCAAGGCAAGACACAGAAGGTTATACGCGGTTGGGAAGTTTGGGGAAAAGAGGCAAAATAGAAACTACAGTGAGGAAGTATTTTTAGGAAACGTGTGATATATAAGTACAGTATACAAAATTCAAAATGCTGAAACATGAAGATAGAGTTTCCATATGCCAACCACAAGCACAAAGGGGAATGGAGAAGAAAATGGAGGCATATATTAAACACCCCTTCAGGGGCCAAGGGCTTTTAGTCCTAAAAATAACCAGATGAAGAGAAAGTATTACTATCCACTTTACAGGAAGCTTACAGATATTAAATAGCCCACCCAAGTCCACAGAGCCATGAATAGAAGGAATCAGCTGGAAGCCCACTATAATTACCTGAAAGTGGAGGAATCCTTAGTGCCTAGGACATGCCTGGCACACAGTAGGTGCTCAGCAAATCTTTTCTGAAACAGCCCAGACTTCTAAGCCTTTGTTTATGGCCTGGGCAAGGTTGAGTCAGTCACAGAGACAAACTTATACATTCTCCTGGGATAAAGAGCTGCCTTGAAAGACAAGGGGGCAGACATTCAATAGAAATAAATAACAAAGTAACAGCAGTAAAAACTAACAAGATTAGGACAATGAGGAGTTAAAGAGAGAGTACTGTCTAGAATGTTACCCAAAATATTTTTTTCTTATACTAGTATAAAAATGTTGTCATTGCAACAATAGCCAAGACAAAGCATAGAACATCTGACCCCTAAAGAATAGCTTCTAAAAATTAAGTATGTGTGTGTGTGTGTATGTGTGTGTGTCTTTATATGAGTACAAGTAGTCATACACACATTCTATTGAGGTTAGAAACCTGTGAAAATAAGTAGATACACTGAAAGCTGTCTTTAACCTTAGCTGTAGCATTTGCTAGTAGAAACTCTGTAATAACTGTTGTGTTTTTGGTGGTGGCCATGATTTCTGTTCAAAGTTCTGACAGCTGCCCTCTTGATATTTATGTGTTTCTTGTTAGGGAGCCCAAGATGCACAACTGTGAGCTTGTAATGAGGGAAAGAAGACAATACAAATAACATGAAAAGGGGAGATGAATTGGTTATCGCCAGAGAGACAAATCACATATTCTATGCTGCTTTAATTGGAAAACAGTTCTTTTCAGGGGGTTACTTTCTCTTCAGCTGAGATAATTAAGTCTGGGCTGACACTGGTGACCAGCTCCTGATGATATATAGTCACTTACTAACAATGCAGCAATCAGTAATCAAAATTTATATTTCGCAGGTTACCAGGGCACTGTCGAAAAGAAAAGCCGTCCTGATAAGGCTGCGAGATAGGCTTCTAATCCAGTGTTCACGTGGCCTCTACTCCGTAGCATCTGGGTGGGTTAATTAGATCTGCTTTATTTCAACTCTTGTCATAGAAAAGAACGTACCTATTGTCTGTGTTTACATTAGAAATATTTTGCAAGGCCCGTGCTAGAAAAGAAGTTTCTGCAGGGCTCCCTGTAATTTTGAATGGATTAAATTATATTTTGCTAGTGGTTTGGCATGAGGGTGGGTGGGCACGAAATACACTTGGATATTTGAAAAGCCACTCCATGTGGCTGGCACAAATACAAGTTCTCTGAATCATGATTAATTATCCCTGGCTGAAGCTGAAGGCATTGCAATGAAAGGGATTCAGATTGTAATTTGGAAGCCATTTGTGTTTATATCAGCAGTTCCCAAACTTGTCTGCTCACTTGAGTCACCTGGGGATCTACCAAAATTTCCGAAGTCCAGGTCACACCCCCAGGTCAACTCAGTCACAATCTCTGGGTGTAAGACACAGGCATCCTTAATGTTTAAAGCTTTCCAGGTGACTCCAGTGTACAGGCAAGTGTGGAAAGCACTGTTTTATGCCCACAGTGTGGTCTATTTTCACATTTAGCTGTGGATAGGGCTTCCCAGGTGGCTCAGTGGTAAAGAATCCGCCTGCCAATGCAGGAGACACAGGAGAAGCGGGTTTGATTACTGGGTTGGAAATAGCCCCTGGAGGAGGAAATGCCAACCCACTCCGGTATTCTTGCCTGGGGAATTCCATGGGCAGAGGAGCCTGATGGACTACAGTCCACCGGGTTGCAAAGAGTTAGACAAGACCGAGCATGCATGCACAGGGCAGCAGGTACTGGTGGAGTGTGGAAAAGAGAACATTCGTGTTCCAATAGGCAGCCCTTGCCTCCAAGGTTCAAGTTGGAGTTGAAATTCAAATCAGAAACTACTGTCTCCCACTGAGAGACATAGAGCCCCAAGAAGAGCAGTATGTGACCCACCTGGCAGGAGAAGCAACTCAGTGATTGAAATGGACTCTCAGGAGAATGGAAACCAAGGAAGGAAGCAATCAGCCTTGGCCCCCATCTCAGCCCCGAGCTCAGTGTTTGCTGAGTAAACAAGCGAGAAGAGGAGCAAGGAGGAGGCTGTCCCTCGTAGCTGCCCTCCTGCAGAGGGATGCTGCGGGAGGGTGAAGGACACTTTTCACCCAACATGTCCCGTGGGTACAGTGGGTACCTTGCCACTCATCCCCCATCGCTCTTCTCATGAAGTTTCATTCTTTCTCTAGTCAGTGACCCCTCTTCTCTCGGAGAAGGCATTCTGGGAGAGTCTCTGGTGATCGTTCACAGAAGAGAACATTCATTCCACTTGTAAAAAACTGGGCATCCTCTGGAGATGCTTTGGAAGCAGCCTTTGCCATGGGATGTGAATGCCAAGAAAGGGCAATCATGCCAGAGAACATGCGGCCAGGAGCTGCCCAGAAGGGAACAAGCAAAACATCAGCTCCCATACACAGCCCTGTAATCTTGCTTACAGAAAGTAAAATTTTAAATATGAAGGGCATTTGCTTTGAGTTCATCTGATGCTTGGTATTCCACTTCATCACGCCCTGCCTTTCTGACTTGGTTACATTTTTATTTGAAAGTTAATAAATTAGGCAGCCATTCATATGGCGCACAGGGGGTGGTTGTGGTGTTATGTAAACGACCAGCCACCGTATATATTCATCTGTGTCACAGATGGAGTTACAACCGCCGACCCTACAGAGCCTGTAAATGTACCTCACCCTCCTCCTGTATTCTAGAACATTACCACTGGCTGAACATGCTGTGAGGGGACGGGATCCTGGGGAAAACTGTGGGAATTGGCAGGTAGCAGCAGGCCTGTGTTCCAGGTTTGCCTTTGGAGACACAGATTTAAAAAAATAACTAGTTCTGTTCCAAAAATGAAACACATACATAAGGGAAAAAATTGGGAAAAAAAACATAAAAGGACACAGCATAAAAAGTGAGTTTTTCCCCACATCTGACCCCCAGTCCTTCCCACTCTCAGAGACAGCCACTGTGGTTGCATATGTAACCAAGCTGAAATATTCACCACAGTTTTAAAAAATTAGTCAGTCTGACTTGTGTGTCAGTTTTCACTTAAAATTTTGCCCCTTTTACAAATGCTACAGAACGCAATGCGCTGATATATAAAAATAGTCAAAGCCACTTGGGATCAATATCAGCAAATATTTAACAAGTGCTTTCAGTGTACAAAACATTGCCTAAGCAAGCCATTTCAAATGAGGATTTCACACATATATATTTCCTAGTGTTCTGGTGTATAATCAACTAATCTAGTTTAATGTCTTGGTACTAAACCCTTTTCTCAGAAACCAAGATCAACCCTTCCTTGCCCCCCACCTCTACCCTCTCGTTCATCTTCTCATCCTTTCACAGGCTCTTTGATTGGAGATCTGTTTTAAGGCCAGAAATCTGAGTGGGTGGTTCATTCATGGCCAGAGTACTATCTCTCATACCTTCTCCAGATGGACTGGCTCAAGGATCTAATAGTCCCCAAAGAAATAAAACTTTTCCAAGTTGAAGAAGAGGAGCTGCAGAGTTTTGTGCTCAAAGACACATACGTGTTGGAGGATGGGAGATGGTCCATGACAGAGCTGATGTCCCCATCCACCTCTCGTCTGCAGAGGGGGAAACACCCCCCAACTCTGTATCCCACGGGAGCATTCTGGGCTGACTGAAAATGGGAGACCCTCAGCCCCCTCTGACTCCAGCCAGCAACATCTGTATGTCTTCTCTCCAGCTGGCTGGCCCAGCTGCTGTGTTGTCAGGAGAAAGTTATGAGTCACTGGTAAGGGATTTGAGACAAGAGCAGAGTTAAATCATCTCTTGGGGTCTGTGTGTCATTGGCAATTGAGCCTTAGTAACAAGCCAGTGGATGACATGCATCCCTAGGAAGGCCACACACCAGAGCTTAACTGTATCCCACACTTCAGGACTTTCCGTGAGCCTTACAGAGATGGAAGAGGCTGGGCAGTATGCACACGGAATATTCCCAGCCCAAAAGGCTTCTGGTCATTAGGTTGTGACCATCTCTCTCCTTGCATATACTTTTTGGCTACTAACCCGCAGCCTCTACAAGCTGCTCAAACTGGGATCCTGAATGAATGAAGCCTGGTCAAAGCCCAACAGCATCCTCTTTGGTCCTCTGATTGCTGGCACGTTATTTCATCTTAAGAGCTTAAGTCAACAGGAGGATTGTGCTGGGCCACCTGTGGTTTTCTGCTGTAAGCAGTGCTTCCTCAGTATGTGGGAGGAAGGACTTATCAGAGGATCCAAGAATCATCAACAATCAGCCTCTCTACTGGGACCTTCAATGTCTAGTCTAGCCCCACATCCGATGTCTGACTCCATGCACAATATTCCTTCCGTCCCAGCATTCCTCCAGCCTTCTGGTCCCTTAGGGGAGCCAGTCCATGTTTGTGTTACTAGGACTACGAGAAAGTTCCTCCTTATTTTCAGCAGAAATTATCTCCTCATAATTTCTGTCCACTGATCTTAGTTCTATCCTCATAACTGTCTTCTAGGTTTTCCTTCAGATATCTCAAAATACCTCTCCTTGCCCCTTGCATCTCCTCTTTTCTTTGTTTTTAACACTGATCTGTCAGAAACTGTTCTGACACTCTTCCTTGGATTAACATTTATTCATTATTCAATGAATAATTGTTGGGAATTCACTGTTCCTGGATGTGGAGATACCGTGATTAACAAAAATCAAATTTGCCCATACAAAGCTCACATTCTCATGGAGGGAAGGGACAGACAGAAACAAATAAGAATATAAATGTAGGAACATCAATGAGGGACAAATCCATTACAGAGATTTAGAACAAAGAGATAGAAGAAAGGCACTGGCCTGTTTTCAGGGTCAGGGAAAGCCTGTTGAAGGATATGGCATTTCAACTGAGTTCTGAAGGACAGAAGTGAACCAGCTATGTAAAGACTGGGATAGGGGAAGATTATTCTAGGAGCTGCTGCTGCTGCTGCTGCTAAGTCGCTTCAGTCATGCCTGACTCTGTGCGACCCCATAGACAGCAGCCCACGAGGCTCTCCGTCCCTGGGATTCTCCAGGCAAGAACACTGGAGATTCTAGGAGCCGGGAGCAGCAAATCTAGAAGCAGGAGTGAGAGAGCTGTGCATTTGAGGAAATCCAAACTGAGAGGTTAGAGTAAAGTGGGCCATGGTGGGATGGAACAAGACTGGGTCTGGGAGATGGGTGACGCCATTTGCACCCAGGATAGAGGGTTTCAGCTCTGTTGTAAATGCAATAAGGAACTACTAGAGTTTTAGGCAGAGGAGGACATGATCTGATCCATGTTTTTAAAAGACTGTCTGTTGCTGTATGGAGAGTGAAAAGGTGGAGAACCAAGTGGAAGCAGGGAGTTTAATTAGGAAGCTACTGCAATAGTCCAGGCAGGAGCTGACGGTGGGTTAGATGATCATAGGTTGTACACAGAGAAGAGGAAGATTCGACAGGTGTTTTGGTTGTAGAATCAACGTCATTGTTGTTGAGTCACCAAGTCATGTCTGACTCTTTTGAGACCCCAGCCTGCCAGGCTCCTCTGTCCATGGGACTTCCCAGGCAAGAATACTGGAGTGAGTTGCTATTTCCTTCTCCAGGGGGTCTTCCCAACCCAGGGATTGAACCCTCGTCTCCTGCTTTGGCAGGTAGGTTCTTTACCACCGAGCCACCGGGGAACCTGGATGTTACCTCTCAGTGCTGTGAACTCTCATCATTTCCTTTTACATGCTTTCTACTTTGCTACAGCTGCTCGTGTACTATCTTCTGTAGTAGTCATGGGGCTCCTCAAGGGCAGAACCCGCAACTGACCTATGACGGGGGTCTCCCCTGCCACCCCTGCACAGGGCCTTGGTTGCTCATATCAGACTCCTGAGGGAATGAAGGGATGAGTGAGTCAAGGTGGAACCAACAAAGGCAGTTTCTTATTTTACCTTCAGTGCCTACACACTTGTATGATATTTTCCTCATGCCTCGTGTTCTTACTGGTAACCCCCAAAACATTAAAGAAATAATCCATGATGTACAAAAGCTATGCTCCTTTGAAGTAAAATGATTTGCAAAACATAGGAAAATGACGAATCACGACCCTCAACCTTCAAGTACACCTTCTGTGTGAGTAGAGGGGGAGGCATCCGAATGCCCCTCACTTCCAGATGAGGCAGCAGTGCCCGGGGGGCAGGGATCATCTTGCCCTCCTGCTCTGGAGCACCTTGCTCCCTCCTCACTGAAGATTCGGGAGGAGATTCAGCCTTTCCTGTCTCAGAGCTGCTGGAAAGGACCGATTATTAAATCGATTAACACAAGGAGCACACTGCCTGTTCTCGCCTAACACTTCGGAATGACTTTTCTGTGTTTGCTCTTCGGAGAGATGACAATTGTGTTAACTGAGCAGGAAGACTATTGCTATTAGGGTAGGAAATCATTCTGCTTTAGACTTCACTTTAGTTATTCAAAGTGAACCAGTGGACTCTCCCTTTCAAGAAGTTCATGCGTTATGCCCTCTCCTTGTGTTTCATGGCTGTGTTTTTTTCCATCTCACTCTCAGACCTTAGAATCCTCACCAGGGAAAGCCTGGGTGACCCAGAGGCACCTCTGTGCTTTCCAGTAACCAGGCAATGAGGAGCTTTCAGAACCATCAGTGTATTTCCTTCGCCTCCTCCACTTCCTCCCCTGAAAGGTGAGCCTGCACGTGCAGGGTTCCTGGGTGACCAGCTGCCCCGGCACTCCTGCTGGGCTCAGCCCAGGTCACATATTTGCTTTCTCTCTGATTTATCACATCCCTTTCGTCTAACCCTCAGCACTTTAATTTGGTTTCTGCCTGTCACCCTCAAGCTTATTGAATAATTTCACTTTTCCTCCTGATTCTGGTCTCTCTCACAGAGATGGTAATTATACCGATTTGTCTGCTGGGCTATTAATTACGGGAATTGTGGCTTATTTATTTATTTTTAGACTCAGAGGCTAATTGCTGATGGCCATGTGCTGTTTTCCGCCCCCAGATAATTTGGACTGCAGTGATTAACCTGGTGTCCAGGTTACCTGCTATTAACCATCTGCCTCCATTTTATCCCAGAGTTAGAACTGATTACCATTGCGCCCAATGCCTAGCATCCCTTCCATGAGGAAGAAAGGAGAGAACAGTGTGTAGAGGAGCCCCTCAGACAGGAGGGCAGGAGAGTATGACTTCCTCCTCTGCCGCCCTGCCCATTGCCCAAGATAAGAGTTGTCCTCCCAAAATATTTTTGAAATTTAGCATCTTCATTGTATTCATTAATCCTGCAACCTAGTAGTATTCTCCATGAAAAGAGAATCGCAGGTAACGCAGGTTCAATCCCCTGGGTTGGGAAGACCCCCTGGAGGAGGGCATGGCAACCCACTCCAGTATTCTTGCCTGGAGAATCCCGTGGACAGAGGAGCCCGGCAGGCTACAGTCCATTGGGTTGCAAAAGAGTCGGACATGACTGAGTGACTTAGCATGCATGCACATTTAACAAAGCAGAGGGCAGGCCCTGCGAGCCCACAGTTCCCACTGATTACAGGGACTGGAGAAAGCCATTACCACCGTAATTCCATGGGGAAGAGAAAAATTACAGGCTGAAGACAATCCTTTGGAGAAACCACCACCAAATGCACAAAAAAAGCCTTTGAGGTCTTTCCATTTGGGCTTCCCTCATAGCTCAGTTGGTAAAGAATCCGCCTGCAATGCAGGAGACCCCGGTTCAATTCCTGGGTTAGGAAGATCTGCTGGAAAAGGGGTAGGCTACCTACTCCAGTATTCTTGGGCTTCCCTGGTGGCTCAGCTGGTAAAGAATCTGCCTGCAATGAGGGAGACCTGGGTTCGATTGCTGGGTTGGGAAGATCCCCTGGAGAAGGGAAAGGCTACTCACTCCAGTATTCTGGCCTGGAGAATTCCATAAACTATATAGTCCATGGGATCCCAAAGAGTCTGACACGACTCAGTGTTTAACTCAGAGAGGAAGGAGTACGGCACTGCCTGAGGTTGGCTGTTCAATGGGAGGAACGTCCTCGCCAGGTGAGCCTGTCACCTTCTGCTACTGCTGGATGTCACCACTCGCTCACCAGAGCCTTGGAGCCCATCTCTACCAAGATCAGCCCTGCTCTGTGAGCATCACTTATCTGCGCAAGCCTGCTCAGTCCCTGTTATGGCTGGGAGCCTGGAAGCCTGTCATGATGAGCACAGAACAGAGGAAATTGAGACTAGATGACTCCGTCAGCAGTTCCTAATCTCGGAATTATTCTTGCAAGCAAAGTATAACAAGATATACAGTTTTTTCAAAAAATGAAATCAGATTGCATTTTTTAAATTCTGTGAGAATCTCACAATACATCTAGGGATAATCAGAGTGCTCCATGAGTGGGTACATGCGTGCTCAGTTGCTCAATCATGTCTGACCCTTTGTGACCCCCATGGACTGTAGCCCGCCAGGCTTCTCTGTTCATGGGATTCTCCAGGCAAGAATACTGGACTGGGTTGCCATTTCCCTCTCTAGGGGATCTTCCTGACCCAGGGATCGAATCCTCATCTTCTGCATTGGCAGGCAGATTCTGCTCTAAAAGATCACCTTCCCCCCGCCCCCCGCCTTTTTTTTTCCTATTTTTAAATCTCTTCAAGACAGAGGAATATAATTCTATAGTCTCTTTATCAAAACCTTTGAAACAGATATGCGTCAGAAAATTTAAAATTTTTAAGATTTCAGAAAGGTAACTTGGGACATATCTCCCAGTGCAGGCCTTATCTAGTAATCAGCTTATTAGTGTTTTTGCAGTGAAATGTATAAATATTCATCCTAAGAGAGATAGAGTGTCATGCCACTGGAGGTCAAGTTTTGTCACCAAATGAATAGAAAAAAAACAACTCTTGATTTGGGGCGGGGGCATTGTTATTGTTTTGTAATTACAAATAAAGGATTATATACCTGTATTTCAAACACTGATTTGCTTGTCTTTCTATAAACTAAGGGAGAAAGGAGGCATTTTTAAAACCAGCTCCCACCACCAAAATACTTCAACTGGATGCTGACCGCCTTCATCTCAGTGGACGGGATTTCAGATGGTTCTGTACACTGACCTTTAGGTCACCTATATAAGGAATCGAGTCACTAAGTGGTAGAAGCATTCAGACAAACTCATGATTTCCTGGAACTGACTCTCAGTGGCCTTAAGGAAGCCTATTTTCAGGATGTTTAGAAACAGTTCTTCATTTTGAAGGTAGGATTTCACATTAAAAACAAATGAACACTTAAGGGAGTGGGTAAGTAGTAAATAGTACTCTTTCGACCCCAATCCAAACTGATCCTGCCCTAAGTAAATCAAGCTGGACTAATGAGTCACTTTCATATGTGTAAAGAACATGAACAAAGCCAGTAAAGATATTTATTTCAGAAAAGTGCAGCGATATCTACCAGATACCATAATAAC
This sequence comes from Bos mutus, assembly GCF_027580195.1. Lineage (NCBI taxonomy): Eukaryota > Metazoa > Chordata > Mammalia > Artiodactyla > Bovidae > Bos > Bos mutus. Next base: position 77,251,942 of record NC_091623.1, read on the forward strand.
CTGAAATAGGCTTAAATGTATGGCTTTGCAATTTCCCTCTAGTTTAATGGGACATAAAGTGGACTATTTTTCTCCTTTTCATAAATGAAATGAATGTCCTAAAGAATATAAGAGAATTATGGAAATTCAAGAGACAATGCTTTCATCTCATTTCTGTTCTGGATGTGTCTGCACACAGAGAGACAAATAGTCCGCTGTGTATGGAGATTTCTACTGCTGATAAGTACTGGTCAGCAATATCATGCTGTGTGATGAACAGATCCTGAAATTATAGCAGGTCTAAAATCAGAAGCTTGTAGTCAGATATAAACTCTACTTTGGGTTTCCAGGGTACTGGGAGAGCATCAGAGTTCACTGAAAGAGACAAGAAATACCATGAAAGATGGCACGCAGTAAACACCAGAAAATCTATTTCAAAAGCTTAGTTTAAGGAAATGATTTTTACTCCGTGATCTTAAACTCCTTACCAAAAACAGCAGTAAAAATGTATAGGATTCTGTCAGTTTCAGTCTTTTGTGCTTGGTGATACTGTTATTTGGGACTGTTATTCAGAGCTCAAAAGGAGAAACTTGCAAGTTGTTCTTAATTCTCTCTCATGTCTACGGTGGACTTTCACTCCAAAATCGGGAATGACCACAATCCCTCAGCCACCTGAGCCTCAGAGGTATGGCTGGGAGATTCTGCTTTCTGTAAATTATACTGAGACCAAACACAGGAGTGATTACAAGGGAGAATCATCCTGACAAAGGGCAGCCATTGCTCCGTTTTGATTTAAATCAGCTCAGGGTTTTGACAAAGGTTCATGGAAAACTCCAGTCAGTAATATCCTTCATTTGTTCCCTTTAAAATTACTCTGCAAATATCTTTCTAAGGGCTGGCCAAAATTGCCTTCAATTTAGGCATGTTAGTTTTGCCCTCTTTCATTTTTAATGAAATCACAAATGTGTAGAAAACCAGGGAGAGTAATATGACAATAACTCACATACACAGCACCTTGAAAGAATAAACACCAATATTCTCAGCTCTTCCCTCAGAGTTGCCCCCGACACCACTTTTTCTTCTTCTGTCATATTCTTAGAAGGAAAAAATAATCAGATACCAGAGCTACATTCTGAGCTACGTTCTTTAAACTGAACTTTGGGTGAAGTTAAAAAAAAAAATCCATTCATTACTTCAGACAAATATTTGAAATTCCTTAAGCAGAGAGTGAAATGGCCCCATTTGAAAGCATCTGAAAGTCTGATCAGCATGGGTTCACCCATTTCAATGCCCTGATCTCCAGACCCGGCCCTTCGACCGGAAATGTCCTCTGACCGGCTTCTCCTCTAACCCCCACCATCCACGGTGAACAGTCGTGCAACCTGCCAAGGCTTTCTCCAAACAGAGGTCTCGCTGAGCATCCCGCCCACGTTCCTCTGCAACACCTGCACCCTCCAGATAGTATTCTCCCCAACAGAATTTTAATTTCTTTTGTAAAAATGATTGTCTAGGAGTTCTATTTTTGGACAATGATCTAGAACTGTCGGGCCCACCTACTAGGACAGCAAGGTCCTGAGGAGGCGAAGAGATCTAGTTTTTTCCATCTCTGGCTGAGACACAGCATCCAGCACAGAGCCTGGCTCCTGGCAGAAAGCAGGGAACCAGTAAGAGGGAGAGCGAGTGATGGAAGTAATGAACATCAGGCAGAAAGCCAAGGAGAAATGAATGAGCCTTGGCTTCCTTTCCGAAAGCCATGTAACACAGGGACAGAGCTCGGGGCTGGCGTCCGGAGTCCTCAATGGCTGCTCAGCATTGCCAGTTCTCAGCTGCACGACATTTGCCAAAATGATCTCACTTCTCAGGGCCTCAGTTTCCTCAACAGCAAAACAAAGCAGGTATCTGTTCCTATCTCTGGAGCAGATGTTTGAGGGCAGCAATATTACAAAAAATCGAGAAGCACAGAGATGGCAGGGAGCTAGGGTGTGATGTGGGTAAACATGGTTGGGATGGTGGCAGCTTTCTGAGATCAAGGGAGCCTGCCACAGTCTTTTCTGCATAGATTGCCAAGATCATGCCTGTAACTGCGGAGCCCTAACGAGTCACGAGACTGTATCTTAAACAGCCAAGAAACGTGCATTAAATACACCGCCTCAAGCATTGATGGGGTGGGGAGAGCCTTGGTAGAAAGGAAGAAAATGATCATAACAAAGACTTCATCACCTGAAAGACCAGACTTTCCTTCTCTCCTCCAAAGTATCATAGGTTTACAACCAACCTTTATTTTTTAAAAAAATTTTTTTCCTAAAAGGACTTCTGAATTCACAGCTGTTTTCCTGCTCCTTTGTGACAGTGGTTTCAGATCTAAAATAGGACACCTATTAAACACAGTCGATATTTATTACCGTACTCCACTGAATGCCATCATCCTTCTCCAAAATGTGTTGAAGTTCGGTCTGTGCTACTTCCCTTTCCCCTGACATGGGAGCTTTTATGTCTCTGTTAATGGCTGAGAAGAGGAGGAGAAAAAGATCAGATGCTTTACTTGAAGGCTAGAGCTGTTTTTCTCATGGGCATAAAACTTGTATCCTCACGCAACATCGCCCAGCAGGTGGCCAACATGACCTGTGAAGACTGCGTACAGTAGACATTTCAACCAGACCAGCAGGTCCCAGTTGTCCCTACCTCCATGTGGGAGGGGTTCTTCTGTGGCCATCCCTATCATGCTGCAGCCCGTGGAACAGGGAGGCCCAGGCCAGGGAAGGACACCTGCCATTTAAACACTTTGATTCTTGAACTGTCCCCTTGATACAGGAATAACCTTCAATCTCCAGCATTCAGCAAACTGGATTTTCTGTACTGACATCCGCTCCCCACCTTTTCTCTGAGCAGAGGTTCCCTACTTGGACTTAAAGAGTGTCCAAATCTATTTATCCTCTCAGCTCCTGAAACAGGCAGCTTTGTTTTCACCCTTCATCACAGACAATGTTCTCCATGATGTATTTATTTTAAAACATCACTCTTGAGGGAGCTGCCAGCAAGCAAGTGGTTCTACTTAACAAAGAGGTGTCACGAGCTCATCTATACCTCCTAAAACTGTGGTCGAGAAGCATTTGAATCTTTCTACTACCTTCAGCCTGCAATCACCAGGCCATAAAGCAGAATGAGCCTTTGCGTGCCTACACGTTTGCAAGTGCCTGTGTACTCCTTTTAGAGATTTTTTTTTATTATTACTGAAGCCATTAGGGACTTTCAGCCACTCTGTCCACCTAAGCACAGATGTATCAACCTATATCCAACTGTGATCATTAGGTGCAGTTTCCATTTATGCCAGCCTCTCTCTCTTTCCAACCTTCTGTCTGTTCCCCTTTCTTTGACATGCTAGGAAGGACATCCACTTTGGCATCACATAGCCCTGGCTCAACCCCGGTGGTGCTAATGGTAAAGAATTCACCTGCCAATGCAGAAGATGCAAGAGACACAGGTTTGATCCCTGGGTGGGGAAGATCCCCTGGAGGAGGAAATGGCACTCCACTTCAGTATTCTTGCCTGAAAAGTCCCACAGACAGAGGAGCCTGGCAGGCTATAGTCCATGGGGTAACAAAGAGTCAGACATGACTGAGCGACTATGCATGAGCCCTGTCTTGGTTTCCTGGCTTTCCCCTTTTACTGATGGGCTGTAAATATTGACTGGACACGTTACTTATCCTTTTGAGCCTCAGTTTCCTTGTCTGCACAATGGAGAGCATATGGCCTGTCTCTCTGGATTGCTGTGATATTTAATTAAAATAACAAACATGTGTGTCACACATAGAAGGTGCTCAATAAACTTTCACTTCCACCCCACCCTTCACCAGTGTCCACACCAATGTTTTCCTTTGCATTTGTGAGAGTGCTATGATTCACATTTTTAAAATCACACAATGTGAGCTGTGCCATGTGAGACAGACTCTCCCTCCAGAGAAGAAGCTTAGGGGCCGGAAGGAGGAGGGGAGGGATGGAGGGAAGGAAAAGGAGGAGAGAACTGCTTCTCCTACTGAAGACATAGAGCTCCAGCCGTTAATCTGGGAATTCAAAGAATCCCAAGAAAACCTGTTAAAAGGCAATTTTTAGTATCTCAACTGAAGAATGAGCAGATGTTTGTGGAGGGCTACCATTTTCTATGTGCGTTATCTCACAATCTTGAGAAGCGATTTTAGCCACTTTCGTGATGAGAAATCCAAAGCTCAGAGATCTTCAGCATCTCTCCAGAGGTCCCAACCCATGAATGGAGCAAAGGCATTCAAGTCCTGTGTTCCTGCCCTCTGCTCCCACTGCCTCCCTAGGATTATTAACCATCATTTCATTTCAAGCAAAAGCTTTTACGCCAGATTCACTTCAGATTTTTTCAAGATAGTCATGTTGTAAAGACAAAGATGAAGAGGTCAGAAAGCTGGGCAATAAAAATGAAAATGTCATCCTTAGAGTAAAACCTGACTAAACTCCAAATGTGACTCAATTGTAACAACAGCGATCTCCTCAACCAGGTCAGAACTAGCTATGGGCCTTGAACTTTGTCCTGATGTTAACCGTAGGCAGCGTCATGGTTCTTTTGCCCCAGCTTGAGGAACTTTCCACAGTTGGTATGTTGTCTATTGCAGTCCTCAAGGAGCAAAGTTGAAGAGAGCCTGTTCCATTCCTCCCGTTTGCCACATACAGAACCAGTGACACAATATGGCCCCTAGAGTTTCCAAACCATATGCAATTTAGGGGCAACCAGGAAAGGATACTGGCTTCCCTGGTAACAGTTGGTAAAGAATCCGCCTGCAATACAGGAGACCCCAGTGCAATTCCTGGGTCAGGAAGATCCCCTGGAGAAGGGAAAGGCTACCCACTCCAGTATTCTGGCCTGGAGAATTCCAGGGACTGTATAGTCCATGGGGTCATGAAGAGTCAGACACGACTGAGTGACTTTCACTTTCAGGAAAGAATACAGAAAAAACCCAGCCCTATTCTCTTTGGAAAGAGCATCCTCTAGGTGCATGGAGTTTGTTCTGTTCCCACCTCTGTGGTCATCTCAGAGGGGGGCTAACACAATCACCGCAGAGCCCAGCTGCCTCTCCTGCTGTCTGGAGCCCCAGTGCCCACCCTGCCTAGACTCCGACTCCCGTCCCAGCCCCACACCTCCACAAGGTGTCCGTGGCCTCGTAGCATCCAGTTCAGGGTCACTGCATGCACTGTCCTCCCAAATCACCATCACGTACTGGCAGAATCACCTAGAATTGTAATTGCTCTAGTCTCAGAGCTCAGAGCAGTTTTCATAGGCCATTATATTTTATATCCCTTCACTGTACAGGTGAGGAAAGTAGGAGTCAGCGTGGCTATGAGATTTACCCAGCATCACACCTTCCATCTATTAATGATGGAGTGAACTAATGATTACCTTTTAAACTTCCTATGACATTAGTAGAAAATGTGCTTTTAAAAAGAAACGTTAGCAAATGCTTTTCCTCACAGAAAAAAAAAAAAGGGCTACTACCATCATTTCCTTTTTATTTCTAGGCTATACTTAAGAGTTATCACAAGAGCATTTTGCATTTGCAAGTTTCCAGATAAATTATTTTCTCATATTACCACTTACTATTAAAATGTTCACTGGTTACCAACATTCCGGAAGAATGGTTGTAACAAATCAGATGCAAGCTGTATCCATATAGCCAAGTCCAGGTACAATGATGCTACAGCTGAACACATAGATAGTATGTGGAACAGCCCACTTGGGTCTTTAAAAACAGCAATGCCCATTGACTTGCATGTATCAACAATAACTGGGGTTTCTATTTACCCCCCACCCTCATCATACAGAAGTCATTGTGTCAGTAAAAGCATGAAGTGAAGGGGATGTCACAAGAACCAGAAATGGTTATGAAGTCAAAGAATGAGGTCACAAGTGGTCACATCTTGCTTCTTATTAATCAGGTTAATTTCACAAGTGCCACATGACTGAGAAGCCGTGATAAGCCCACCCAGCCAGGAAACTGCTCACTTTGCCCAATGCTAGTTCCAATCCTCTACCCACTACTCCCCAGATCCTGCCCCAGAAAATTCTACTTGGGCTCACAAACTTGTAGGATTTGGACAAACTGACTCACAGAGAAGAAAAACACTAAATTAGTTGCCAACATTTAGGGGGAAAAAAAAAATAGGAGATTTAACATACAACTTTAGCTTTCTGGCTTCTTAAGGAAAAGAAGAACTCAGAGAGCTGGCTTTGCCGGCCAACACTGCAGCAGGCCAGCACTCCAGAGCCGTGTGGCTGCTGTCCACAGGAGAGGGGCCAGCCCTCCCCCAGGGGAAACGTTCCCACCATTGTCTTTGGGATGTCTTTTTTACCCATTAACTTCGTCTGCCTATTCTTAGGGTTTTCTAGTGAATTTTGCGGGTTAGAAAAGTGTCGGAATATCATGTTTTAGGGATGGTATATTTTACAGGGGTCATTTCTCTTCGGGCTAAGAATAATGGAAGACTGAGACAATGTCATTTTGATATTTGGCAAAACTAATACAATTATGTAAAGTTTAAAAATAAAATAATTAGAAAAAAAAAAAAAAGAGGAAAAAAAAAAAAAAAGAAAATTCAAGCGTAATAAGCTTATTTTTGAAGTAAATGTGTTTGTTTAGAATCCTCATATTGATACTCTTCCCAGGATCTAATATTCTGGGTAGCTGATCAAGTCTAAATCATTTTCAGCCTATACAAGCACAGTCACAGAGAGGGAAATTAACAAGAGTCTACAGATGCCTATAAATATCCTATATGTTGTTGTTTAGTTGCTCAGTTGTGTCCGACTCTTTGCAACTCCATGGACTGTAGCCCACCAGGCTCCTCTCTCCCTGGAATTTCCCAGGAAGGAATACTGGAGTGGGTTGCCATTTCCTTCTCCAGGGGATCTTCCTGACTCAGGGATCAAACCCGTGTCTCCTGCTTGGCAGGCAGATTCTCTACCACTGTGCCACCTGGGAAGCCCCATCCTATACTTTACAGAGTTTCCCGATCACTTAAACAACCCCATAGCAGCAACTCAGCTAGCTCAAGATGTTGCAAAGCAGTGGAGAGTTCTTATTTGTTTTTATTCTCCTGGGCTAGTACAAGTCTGTATGCTATAGTCTTAGCAGAGAGACTCAGCCCATGTTCAACAGGATAGAAAATGACAATGTTATTGAATTGGGATTTCTCCACAAAGTCATTGTTTCAACAGGAAAATATATTGTCTACTTATTTACAAGGGTTAGAGCCCAAAGTTCTGTATAAAGGGAATGATACATCAAAACCTCAGCTGAAGAAAATTATGAAGCATTCATGTGGACTAGCCAAGATTAACTGGGACTGCCAGAACACTTTCACCCATATGATGTACATGTTAAAAACCTGATGATATGATGAGAGGAAGACACATAAAACAGATATTTTTCCTGGTATAGAGCCCTCCTGTAAACCTGGAGATGTTTAAATAACCCATCTCAACCATGATCGGGGCAAGGTTTAAGGATTGGGGAAAAAAAGCCATTGGATTGCATAAGAGATTTCCTCTTCATGCATTGCTCTTCCTGCCAGCATCTGGGTTTGAGAGTGTTGCATCAATCCATGGAATCGTTAAGATGGAAAAAATTAAAACTGGGAGACAGATTAAAATAGTGGGACTTTGTCTCATTAGCTGGAGGACATCTGTACAAAGATGGATGTAATTGTGGGAGGATACAGACTCCTTTGTCATGTCAAGAAAAGTTAATCTTTAAAAGGATACAGATATTCTCAAAGATTTCTAAAGGAATGAGAACCGGTTGTTGAGTCTCCATTATTCTTCCGCAGTGTGCTGCAAACTCTCAGAGGTGAAGGCTTCTGTACAATACTATGATATTGCTCTTGAGCCCTTGGTAAAGGTTGCCACTTCCTCTTACCCGAATACTTTCTGATTGGGGTCTGCTTTATGTTTTACTTACTCCTGTGATTGATTTCTCCTCCTTAATGTTACACTGAACAGAAGCCCTGACAAGCCAAATCAGGGCATCTCAGAGCTTCTCTTTGGGTTTAGATTCTCCAGAATAGGAAGAACTGGCAAATGAATGAATGGCTAGAGCAGTGCTTTTCACCTGTCTGTAAATACACATTTGCATCTCTGGGTAATGGACTGCCCTGTGAACAAGTAATTATTTAAAGTTTAATTTTAACCTACACATCAGAAATGGAGATATGGAATGGCTTAGGCTTTTCTCTCAACCTCTCTCCCTCTTTGATTTTCAAGGTAAGGCAAATTAATTAATGTGCACTTTTCGATTGAACAAATGATTAAGACCCAGCTGTGTCTGTGAAATTATCAGTTGTGATGCAACACTTGGGGCTTGTTATGCTTTTTTTGGCATGAAGAACAGACACACAGGTATCTAATATTCAGTGTGTTCCAAAAAGTGTCAGTTAGCAGTTTGTTTGCCAAATTAACTTTCAAAGACATGTAAGTTGCTAAGTTTGACTTTATTACACCCAAATCTTAAATGATTGATGGAATCATTCACTACTGTGAAATAACTTTGTTCAAAAAAGACAATCTTTGGCAGGCTACTTCAAAGACTTTACAAAGATAAAAAGATATCCCCATTTTACATTAATTTCCCTGATAGATCAACAGTTATTTGAAATATGCCTGGGAATTATGCAATAGGTTCTATCTTACGACTTTCCTTTCACTGTATCCGGCAGCCCCACGTGGGAGTGTTTCTACTTCTAATGATTTAGGAGATTTTTTTCCTACACATAAAGAGCATCTTTAAGAAAATGCAGATGGGTAGAACAGTGTATCTGGCATTTTTATTCACTACCATTTCACCACATGGCAGCATCTGACACTAAAATATACAAAGATAGGGTTTTTTCAGAGTCAACAATACTATTCAGGATGTGGTTTCAGATGCTGCCTGTAACATTCTCCACAGAGACTGAAAGGATCCATTTCTTTCTTTTTAAACATAGATTGTGTGACTTTATTTATGTCTAAGGTCACTATAGAATTACTGTAGAATTACATAACCAGGAGTGAAAATCTCAACTAAGGGGTCAAGGGGGTAATGGAAATCATTGAACTGGGCCAGTACAGGTGTTGGGGGTCAGGTGGGGTGGTGGTGTTTGTGGCTGAGAGCATAATGCTTGAAGGAAACTGTCATTTAGGTCAGTATGTCGGATATTCTGATTTTTCTAAAGAAAGGTAGGAACCTTCTAATTTTTCAATATTGGGGAACTATTTCAAAATTCTGAAAGATCCTGGGGTGGCCACACAGAACATGTCTGGGGATGGCATGTCGCTCTAAACCTGCTGAGAAGAAAAAAATATATACATTTACATTAAAAGGGGGGAAAAAGCATTCTCAATTATCCACATTTTTCAGAATGTCATTTCGTGATTGTGAAATAGTCACACATAATGGCCTCACGATGGCTCAGGGCAAAAGAACCAAGACTCTGAGTCACTGGTTTGGGAGAAATTTTGCAAAAGGGCTCCTATGCATGAGGGAGGAGGGTGCAGTGAGTGATAAGACACAGGTTCCTTCTGCAAAATACCATCACGAGTGTATCCACCATGAGAAAGATAGAACACAGAGGCCCCTTTCTCTAAAATTTATCTTCAAGGCCATTTGATTTTATGGAGTGGAATAAAACTGACTTGCAAAAAAAAAAGAAAAGAATAAAAATCCCTTCTTTGCTCTTTGGCAGGGTGAAGTAGAGAAGTAAAGTCTCCCCGCTGAACTACTATGAGGTCAGAAGCCTTGCTGCTATATTTCACACTGCTACACTGTGCTGGGGCTGCTTTCCCAGAAGATTCTGAGCCAATCAGTATTTCGCATGGCAACTGTAAGTATCCACCTCTCTCTCACTCTGTCCGTGGGCACTTGTGCCTGTGTCAACCGGCAAAAGACACACATTAAACATTTCATAGAAGAGGAGACTTGTTAGTCACTTAAACTTGTGTGGATGGCATGCATGTGTGCGTGCTAAGTTGCTTCAGTCGTGTCCAACTCTTTGCGACCCCATGGACTGTAGCCCTCCAGGCTCCTCTGTCCATGAGATTCTCCAGGCAACAGTACTGGAGTGGGTTGCCATGCCCTCCTCCAGGGGATCTTCCCCACCCAGGGAGTGCCACCTGGGACGGTGGATAATTCAAGTCTAGTCAAACTGGTGGGATGACTGTTCTATGACTCCAATAAACGAGGTTGCGGGGACATACTTGTGTGAGGATTTGAAACAGCCCTCAGTACCTCCAATGAAGTCTGAGTTACTACAAGGAGGCTGTGATCACACCTAGAAACCAGCTGCGGGAGAACATCACGGTCTTCTGGGTGTTGCCAGGACTGCACATTTTCATGGGGTAACGAATACAGAGGCATTGTTACAACAGAAAAGAAGACTGGGACAAAAATTAACTTTTGTTTAGACTCAGAAGTATATCATTGCAAGACTTAAAGTGCTTCTGAATTCCCAGTGGACCTGGTTTAACTGTTCATAACTTTCTTTTGATCTCTGCTTCAATATCAAGGGTAGAAAGCACCATGATGAAAAGGTCAGTTGACTCCTCAAAAGAGGACAATTCTACCTACGTGTGGAAATAGACAATTAACTACTTTTTTTCCTTTTCTCCAAAAGATAAAATATTTTATCACAGTAAAGGGGAAAGCATTTTACCCAAATATCTATCTTCACAGTAGTTATCCTCAAACACTGAATGGGTGTTTAAAAAGGTATTTGACAGTAATATTATGATACTAACGCCGTCCACCCAGCTTTCTGCCGGACGGTCTAGGTTGTAAAAAGAAGTAATTTTACATGAAGGTGAGGTGGCAAGGCTTTACACCTCTAATTAAGAACAAAAGTTACGGTATGACTAAGGACCAGACTGTGTAGTTTGAAATCATCATTCTTGAAGTGGTGTGTGTGCATGCCAAGTCGCCTTAGTCGTATCCAACTCTTTTGTGACCCCATGGACTGTAGCCCACCAGGCTCCTCTGTCCATGGGGATTCTCCAGGCAAGAACACTGGAGTGGCTTGCCATTTCCTTCCTCCACCTAACTCAAGGTACTAAACCTTAATAAGCATTTATCTCCATTTGAGGTAAGTATTCTATCTTTGGTGCCCCTGTGCAGAAGAGACTCCAGGAGAAAAAATGAATAAATAAATAAGAAAGAGACCCCAAATATGTTGCTGAAAACCATACTTCAGTGGACACTCAAATCTTTGACAGGACAGAGACAGGAATTAATTGTTTTAGCAACTTCCTTGGTGAATGGGTAGATAAAATTTCAGAGCAGTGGAAGGGAAAGTACAAGATAATCCCATACCAAGCATGGTTGTGAGTAAGTCTCTAAGAGTGAGTCAGACTCAGAGGCTACAGGGGTTTAAGGTGTGTGGGTCAGAGCATTAATCTATGAATGGATTTTGAGTCATTATTTATATTCCTCTCACCCCCCAAAACAACTGCCTTTTAAATGTGACTCATCTTTTTCCCCCCTTGGTTTCTCTGAAGGACTGCCAGTGCTCTGGAGATCATAGGTTTAAAGGCAGAGAGATTTTTGAGATGTAGGTATTTCCAAAGGTCAGGTATTATTACAAATTGCCTATTCTCCACTGAGGAGAACTGCAGAAAAGGAGAAATACACTCACTGACTCTGCAGGTCAGGGAAAATTCCAGATCACCCGACTGGCTACACTCAGTTTGACCCTGTCCTGTCAAAGTCCCCATTTCTGTGAGATTAGCCAATTGCTTAACTTGAGAGTGAACTTCCCACAGTTCCTAGAATGCCAGCCGACCTAGCGGAGCTGCCTTCAATAGTAGATTATTCCAGCTGGACGCCTGTGGAGACTGTATTTTCCTTCTGGCTCCTGGACGAGGGCTCTTGCCTCCAGACCACATTGCCTTTGTGGTGATTGATGGGAAGGCTGCTTTGAAATAGTTTTGTCCGGAGACAAGATCTTTGGCAGACTGCCCCTCAGGCTTAGCACTCTAAAGAAGATGAAAAGAAAACTGGGCAAGAAAAGAGCACCTTCATGTAAAGGGTTCACTGGCAAGTTTAACCCCCCAGAAAGAGGGACAAGTCAGAAAGACTGACACTCGGAAATCTAAGCCCAGGCTTATTAGCATCAGGAAATGAAACTGTAACTCAATTATCCTTAAAGAGCACTTTTCTATCACAACATTTCCTAAAATAACAGACCTGCGTGGAAATGGAAAATGGTGGCATGGTTGGACTTCAATATGGTTTTGTTCTGCGGCCACCCCCTTCCGCCCGCCCCGGCCCTGTCAATTCTTGGCTTGAGTTCCTCTTCCCTCTCTTGCCCCATGTCCTCTTTTCACAGATACAAAACAGTATCCGGTGTTTGTGGGCCACAAGCCAGGACGGAACACCACGCAGAGGCACAGGCTGGACATCCAAATGATCGTGATCATGAACAGAACCCTCTACATTGCTGCCAGGTGAGCCCCCTTTCCCCCGTGTTTGCCTTTGGAGCATCCAACGGGCCTAATACCTAAATGTCCACACTCTGCCTCATAGTAAAGATCCTGACATTCCCAAAGAGAGTGTTACTTCATTTAAAGGCTACTTTCATTTGTCAAGCAACCATTCTTTCAAGACTTTCTGTGTCCTTTTAACTTCATGAAGTGGATTTGGATAGAAATAATTGCATATTTTGGAGTTTAAACTCAATCCACGGTTTATCTTGAACATTGTGTATATACATATATATGTATATACACACATACAGTATACACAGATATTTACTCAAGCATAGCATAAAGTGTTCTCTCCTTGATACTTGCTAAATTAAGTTGAATGTGTCAACATGTATCAAATTAAGTTGAATGTATCTGTGGGTGGGTGTATGTTAAACCTGTATTTTTGCAGATAATATATAGTATATATTATTACTTTAGCAGAATGGCAGCAGCCACCCAGTAGAAGTTTTTGATAGGGATCTAGTTCAGAAAATACTCATCCACTGAGGAAATGTTATTCAAACAGACCATGTCTTAAGGATGAATGGCCTGGTAAGACTACTACCCAGACAGGGATCATATGGATTTAGGTTTTGTTTCAACTCTACTCTTAACTTACCTGGACCACAACTTCTCTGGCTGTCCAGTGTCCTCTGTTAAATAAGAGACTAGAGTAGAGACTAGAGTAGAATTTCTTAAGGGTGTCCCCTGGGATTCTAAAAATACATGATCCCCCATTGGGGACAGGGGTTGTGGCTTATTCAAAATATTTCTAAATAAACAGCAACAAGGAGCACTATCTTGTGGGGGTCCACTGTGTTATAACCTGGGTCTAGACTGATCGTTTTACACTGGGAAGGAGAAATAGAGATTATGTTTGTAGTACCTGTCTGGCTGTGAACACAAGTAAAGTAAATAATAACAGTGCTGGTTCCTTCAAAGCACTTAGATGTTCTGAAAATACAAGCTATACAATGTAAAGTTAAAAAAAAAAAACACTGGCTAGATTAAAATATCCTATGAGTACCCTACATTTTGGTCACAGGGAACAATGCCAAAGCACTTTCTAAAAATTCTACTTCACAAACACTGAGTACATACTTATTGTATGTGCTATATAAATTGAAAATATAGTTGTAAGTTCTTTATAAATGTTAATTCATTCAATCCTGGGGCAAAAAAAAAAAAAAACAAAACCCTTTGAGTTAGAGCTGTTTTCATCCCCATGTATACCAGGAAGAAACCAAAGTGCACAAAGGTGGAATGACTGGGTCAGAACGACACGGGCAGGATTTGAACTGGAATAGTCTTTCTCTAGAGTCTAGGCCACTACTGTCTGTGCTCTGCAGCCTACTGAGCCATGGAAGGCCTACTTGTCCTGGTAATAACCTTCTAATAGCTTTTCCCCAAGAACAGTAGCCACTGTGGGTATTCATTAAAAACATTCCAATGAGTCCCCAGTAGCCACCTCTCTGGGAGAGTATTCAGTTCAGTTCAGTTCAGTCACTCAGTCATGTCTGACTCTTTGCGACCCCATGAATTGCAGCACACCAGGCCTCCCTGTCCATCACCAACTCCCGGAATTCACCCAAACTCATGTCCATTGAGTTGGTGATGCCATCCAGCCATCTCATCCTCTGTCATCCCCTTCTCCTCCTGCCCCCAATTCCTCCCAACATCTTTTCCAATGAGTCAACTCTTCGCATGCAGTGGCCAAAGTATTGGAGTTTCAGCTTCAGCATCAGTCCTTCCAATGAACACCAGGACTGATCTCCTTTAGGATGGACTGCTTGGATCTCCTTGCAGTCCAAGGGACTCTCAAGAGTCTTCTCCAACACCACAGTTCAAAAGCATCAATTTTTCGGCACTCAGCTTTCTTCACAGTCCAACTCTCACATCCATACATGACCACTGGAAAGTATTAGCTCCCTCTTAAATACCATTTTCAGTTTCCTAAATGTAACAGGGATGGAAGATTACATTTGTACCCAGTTAGCTAAAGGCTGTTCAAAACAAATGATTAAACATTATATCTGTGAGAAATAGGCTGACTCAAGAATCTTCTATGAATTTTTCACTTTGCAAGCCAGTCTTTAGGGGAAAAGAAACATAACCAACGACCTGATGACTTTAACTTGGCTGTGAAACAGTCCAAGGGGCACCAGAGTTAGGAACAAGGTGCTGTGCAGACTTTAAAGTGACCAATATTAACACTTTGTTAAAACCAAGACTGTTTCATCCTAACTCCTGACCCCAAGAAAAGAAGAAAGGAAAGAAGGAAACAAAGGAGAAACACATTCACTTTTGTAACACTATAAGACAGACTCATCTTTGGTTAAAGGTCAAATCTTGACCTTGGTTAAAAGTCAAATCTGTAACAGCTAGTATTGACATGTTGGTTTTCACTTTGTGCAGTCACTTCCCTGGAGTACGCACCCCTGGAAAAATTCCTAAATGATTTCTGTGGTTTGCATATTTAGGGTCTCTCCTCTCTCTTAAATTTCACATTTCCCAACAGAGCCCCAAGAGATCCACGTTCCCAGGCAGCCACTAACATGATTTAAAGTGAAATCCTTCCCCAGACTCAAGTCATGCCAACATAGTTCAGTGGTGCTCACTGGAGAGGGGAAGAGGAAGTCCTAGGATTGAGTCAGTTTGTGTTCAAGTAACTGAGTTCAGTAAGAGCAGCGTACAAACCCGGGATGCACACACGGTGCTGGGGAAAACCCCCTGACCCTTGATATGTGGTTTAGCATAATGCATCGTTCTGTGTGTTGGGCACTGTGATCTCTTGGAGACTGAAAAATATTGCCACTGTCCAAAGGAGATTTCATTCATAGAATTTTTATTTTTAAAAGGCTCCCCAGTTCTTCTAGACAATGGGTGTCAGCTATCAGAAGCCATGTCCCCAGCCAGAACCCAGGGACTGAGTGAAGCTTGATGAGCAACGCCCCTTTTCAGTTCTGCTTTATTATTATCCATTTTGTAAATTCTTTTTTTGTTGTTTAATCTCTGAACTGCTAATTAACATAAACAGGCCATGCCAAAGGGGTGGGGGGGGTGGCAATCAAGAGCTTTCTGAGGAATTGCCAGTGCATATTAATCAGATGTTAATTTACAGTTCATATGTTCAGCTCCTACTTAAAGTTTTAAGGAGAGGCAGGGCCAGAAAAAATCTAGAGTCATCTCAAAGCTGATACCAAAGTAATAGGCAATTCCACTCCAATAATGAACCTGACCCACAGCACCGCCAATAAAGTCAAACAAGCAATAAAGGAATGCCATAAAACTGCCTCGGAGTTAAAGGGCAGAGCAGTTCTGGCACCCTACTGGAGTCTGAAGAACTTTCCAATTCAGCAATTTACAAAACAGGCTCCTCTCTCTCTCCCTCACCACTCTTACACACACATACACACTCACACACACTCACAAGGGCAAGGGAATTTTATAGGCCAACTGCCTTACCCCCTCCTTTTACTTTCATAGGAGAAAGCCTGTTTTTATTTCTGTTTTTCGCTGTTGTTCTTTCCCTAAAAGTAGTAGCAAACAGATTTCCAAAGAACTGGGGGGAAAAATGGAAGTGAATCCTGACAGCAGGATTCACTTTTTTCTTTCTCTTTTCTTTCTTCTTTCTTTCTTCCCTTCTCCCCTTTCCCTTTCTTTTAAGTAATGAGGGGCCCTGAATGTCTGCATGGGAGCCTTGAGGTCTTGCTTTAAAGCTGTGGGTAATTTTCCAGCCCCAGGACTTCCTGCATTTTAGAAAAAGTCAATGTTATTTCAAGGGAAAACGAGCTGTTTTGCTTTCCCTCACTAGCCCCCCATCTCCTCAGTTGAATGTAGCGCTTTTCTTTTCTTTCTTCTGAATTCCAGACAAAAACGCCCTTGTACTCAGCTCACACAGAAGGGGATGTTTAAATATAGCCCCACACCTGAGCTGCTCATTCTGTTTCTCCCCTTCCAAGGGGAGATTGGCAGCAAATCATAAAGACAACCAAGTTCTCAGCAAAACAGGAAGGTGAACAGAAAGAAGCAAGAAATGTAAACTTTAGCTCAAGTACATCTTAACCTTAATTGACCATCACTGTGTGAAAAAGAGTGGCTTCTGGAAATAATTTTACCTTTATCGTCTTGCGTCTTGTCAATCAAATCATCAAAGGTAAAGCTGAAAATATGTTTTCGAAAAAATGATGGAGATAGACGTTAGCTTTTTGTTAGCTCTCTTGATGAACAACTGTAGCATGTTGAATACCAAGTGAAAGGCCATGCGAACCCATCTGTGTGCTAGTTTGGAAGCCTATTTAACTTTCAGACATCTCCCACCTAAACTACGTACGTACATACAGATGTTATTGTTACGGGATGCGAGAGACTACTGGAAAGTTTTCATAAAAGGTGGCAAGATGCCATGATTTCTCTGAAGGTGCTGAATGTGTTCCTGAAGCATCTCTTAGAAGCTGAACCCTCCCCTTCTTCTTGCCCTCGGATCTTGTTTTTAATAACATGGATGTGGATTTATCTGCCTTGAATGAGACATGGACTCATTCAGGAGAAAATGCATTGGCTTGACTCTTGCGTCTAACATTCTCTTAATTCTTTGTTTATAGGGACCATATTTATACTGTTGATATAGACACCTCACACACAGAAGAAATTTATTGTAGCAAAGTAAGTAGTTTTAAAACATTCTTTCAGAAATGAAGATCTTAGGATGGGTCTTGGAGAGAATATGTATTGTAAATGCATTGATTGAGATGACATGGCTTAGAATAATTGGGAACATTTTATGAAATTCTAATTTGGGGATGAGTTACGGCTTAATATGAAATGGTTATGTACTTCATATTTTATTCATCAATTACATGCACATAAACACATTGGAATTTTAGGTAATTCCTAAATTCTTTGGATAAAATATTGGATGTTTGTCCAGGAAAAGATCAGTTTCCATACGTAAACTTTTGTCCCACAAGTGTTTCACTGTTATGTTTCCATATCTTGCAATATTACGTTTGACTCAACTGTTGTGGTTCAGGAATTTGATCATTATCCATTTCAGGCAGATATAAAATATAACCTATGCTTTCTTATAACTCCACATGGAGGTATTTTAAGTTAATAAAGTCTGCCCCAGAGGTAGATGATCCCTTCAACACATGAATTTATGTGAAGGAGTATAACCTGAATTAAATCTTTGTCCACCTAAAGTGAATGTCCCCTTTATGTTTAAGAAAATGACTTCCATATTTTAAGGAAAAGGCCTGCTTTATGGAAACTGATTTATCAAGTGAAAGGAAAGGGCAAGGACATGTATTTTATCAAAATGAGCATAATTTAGCAAGTTAATGTGGATATTTTATGTGAAATTTCCACACTGTTGTTTATTCTTCTTTCCTTTCTCCTTCATCTTTTTCTCAAAGAGAAGATCGTTTTGTAGTCTAATGAATAGA
This sequence comes from Bos mutus, assembly GCF_027580195.1. Lineage (NCBI taxonomy): Eukaryota > Metazoa > Chordata > Mammalia > Artiodactyla > Bovidae > Bos > Bos mutus. The sequence continues at coordinate 77,269,879 of NC_091623.1, forward strand.
TAGGGGTTCAAAATTAAATGAACATTTCCATTTCTAATCTTTTGTTGTTATGGTGAATTAATCATGGAGAAAGGGTGTGGAAAGCTTTCAATAAATATATGTTTAGCTTCTAGTCTCCCCCAGGGAACTCTTACTTCTAAAATCAAATGCAACAACCTCTGGGCTCTAATTGATTTCTTTCTTGATCCCTGCAGAAACTGACATGGAAATCTAGACAGGCTGATGTAGACACATGCAGAATGAAGGGAAAACATAAGGTAGGCAATTTTCATTTCTTCTGCAGCTGCCACTTTGGGTTAAGTTCTTGACTGTTATCTCCAGCCGCAGACCGTGATGTGGAATGGCTCACGCTAGTCCCTTTTCCCCCAGTAATTGCTTCTTCCATCAACTTATTGAAGGCTTTAATTTGCAAAAAACAGTTTGCTTTTAATGTGATGAAACAGTATGACAGCTGCTAGGGCTGCATCATGAACTATTTAGGGGGCACCAGGGACTTTGGACCCCAAACTGGCTTGTGCTGAGTCTTCTGAGCACACTTGTTGGGAGCCTGCCTCGTGGTCCACAGCCCTCAGAAAGTCTGCAGCAAAGTCCAGAAAGGCTGCCGCAGACCCAAGGGGTCTGCGCCTCCGGCCACAGAGCAGCATAAAACACACTCCAGCGGGGGACCTCGTGCATCAAGGGACTCTGGAGCCTCTGGCATTAAAATTAATGTGACGGGATGCTTCTATGTCCTGGCTTGCCTTCCTTTGGTGGCACAAACACACACCTCCTGTTCTTATTTACTGTTGAAAAGCAGTTGTTACTATCAGCATCATCTTGGGGGTAAAAACACCGGGACTTTTCCCGGGAGAACACCCCGGCCACCTGCATTTTCACCTTGCTCTCAGCACATCATGGCCCACGGTTGAATGGGTTTCTACCCTGAACTGGACACCCACAAGTTTGAACTGTTTTTCAGGATGAGTGTCACAACTTTATTAAAGTTCTGCTGAAGAAAAATGATGATACTTTGTTCGTCTGTGGAACTAATGCCTTCAACCCTTCCTGCAGAAACTATAAGGTAAATGTTGTTCTGTCTGTTGGAACCACACAGCCTGGAGGTATTTCATAATTTACTGCGATTGTGCCCGCAGTCACCTAAGAGGGTTAATTCAACACCACCTGGGTTCCTCTTGCTTGTTCCGCTTAATGTAGTGCTCCACATGACTGATCCTGAGCAGGCTTCTAAGCTTCCTGTTTGTTCAGGATTGACTGACGTGGCTTTAAAGAGCCGACCCGGCAAAGTACGTTTCTGTTAAGACCCTATTCTCTATTGTTCAGAATGTCAGCCTGTGTACCCCACAGACCATGTGGATTTCCTCTCTCTCCCTTTCTCCTCTTCCCTCCCACCCCACCATCTCCTCTCTGAGCACAAAAGCACACTTATACTGTGAACGATTTCTATTTTAAAAGGGATCTCAAAAGCATGCCATTGGAAACTGTAGACATTCCTCTAGGTAAGATTTTCAAGAACACAGGAATTTAATTCCATTCAGAACTCAGCTGACTTGACCATGGTCTGACTTATCTTGGCCTTCATGCAAAGGGGAAAAAGATTAACCCTTGCAGCATTAATAAATCAAGTTAGTTCATCTGCTAATGGTGTTGCTGCAGAAGTGGAGGTAAAAATGACCTGAGGTCTTGACCCCACATCTTTACCTTTGCTTGTCCCTCTTCCTGCAGTAGTCTCTTGTTCAGCAAAGACGTGCTGAGTTCCTCCCATGACTAGGAATTGACACTGTAAAGATAGATATGAGGCATCCATTCTTAGTGAAGCCAGACAGGGAGAAGAAAACTTCAATCCATGGGTTTGCTGCCATGGTGGCATAATACAGAGCATGATGGAAGCATCGCAGGAAAGTGCTTACTTCAGCCCGAGACGAGGAGTCAGGGAAAGCTTCCAGAAGGAGGTGGACAACCCCTCTCTTTGAGTGCTCCCTCCTTTTGTCAGGACACATGGAACATGAACACCCCAGCCCAAGAGAAACCCGAGCATCTGTGATTGCCCAGAACCTGACATAGTGTCTCCAAACGGTGTTCAGTTCATTTTTTGTTGGGTAAACAGTGAATGAGATAATGCCTAACCTCAGTCTTAAAGAAGTAACCCAATGAAGGGAGCGGGGCATTCCAGGTATGGGAACAGCATGAACAAAGGTATGGAGTAAGAAACCATCTACTGAGCTTGAGAAACTTCATTTGGTGCCAAAGTGTTGGGCCGTGAAGTGACAAGTGACAATCAACAAGAGTCTGCAGAGGCAGGTGGCCCCAGGGATGAAGGGAAGAGAAGAGATTCAGGAAATACTGAAGTGACCAAAACCAGGAGGATTTATGTTGTTGTTGTGCGGTAGAAACCAACACAGCACTGTAAGGCAATTATCCTCCTATTTAAAAAAAAACAAAAGGAGGATTTACTAATTAATAAGAAGCACAGGATAAAGAGAGAGAGGAGTTAAGAACTACTGTGAGACCATCTCCTGGTTGGGTGGCTGGGGCGGCCATCAATGTGGACAGGGAGGACAGAAGAGCGGTGGGGTGGTGAAATCGTGGGGGGTTCCATTTTGCATATGCTGAGTGTGCCTGGCACCACGGATGGCAATGCCTACCGGACATGAATAGAGATCTCTAACAAAAAGATGGACGGCTCAGCCTTGATTTAGGGAGAGACACGGGGATGTCTAGATTTGGGTTCACCAGCATAAAGTAAAACCTTAGGGATGAGAAAAGAAATGATGGGCTGCTGTCAGGACCAGAGGGCTCACCAGCCTGGGTTGGACAGTTTTAAAAGACTTTGCCTTAGCAAGAGAGAGGGAGAATCTATTTTACCCTCATGCTCATCTTCCACGTATGTCTGGAAATGGGCACCAGCAAGGCCAGCATTAGAGTGAGGCAAGGGAGGCACTCCGATCAGGTGCAACATGCGAGGGCGCACCAAAAACAATTCCGTAATGGGGCTTCCCGGGCGTCAGTGGTGAGCAATCTGCCTTGCAACGCAAGAGACATGGGCTGCATCCCTGGTGCAGGAAGATCCCACACGCTATGGAGCAACCATGTACCACAACTACTGAGGCCGTGAGCCGCAACAAGAGAGGCCACTGCAGGGAGACGTGCACACTGCAACTAGAGACTGCCCCCTCCCCCTGGCTCTTAGTAAATAGAGAAAGCCCACTTGCAGCAGCTAGGACCCACCAGAGCCAATAAATAAGTAAATGATTTTTTTTTAATTTAGTAATCAAGATACATGATATTTTCAATGTGGTATTTTTATAAGTCTAAACTAATGCCAAAAATGTCAAAGTGTTAGTCACTCAGTTGTGTCTGACTCTTTGCAACTTCATGGACTGTAGCCCACCAGGCTCCTCTGTCCATGGAATTCTCCAGGCAAGAATACTGGAGTAGGCAGCCATTCCCTTGTCCAGCAGATCTTCCCAACCCAGGGATCGAACCTGGGTCTCCTGCTTTGCAAGCAGATTCTTTACCATCTGAGCCACCAGGGAAGCAGAGGATGAGATGGTTGGATGGCATCACTGACTCAATAAACATGAGTTTGGGCAAACTCCAGGAGATGGTGAAAGACAGGGAAGCCTAGTATTCTGCAGTCCATGGGGTCACAAAGTTGGACATGACTTAATGACTGAACAACAACAATGCAAAAAAATACTATCACTAGATATTAAAATTTCACATAATGACAGGAGCTAATTCAGGTGGTAAGAGGCAGCCCATCAAGTCAAACATTCAGCCAGTAACAGTATACTGGAGCTCTGACTTTAATTCTGCCACTTAATATTCCATCCCTGTGTGTCATTGTTTAGGACTCATTAAGATGAATGCTTTGAACAAATCCAAACGAATTCCCTAGCTGGAGACCTATCTCCTATGACAAATTACAGGTTTCCTTGGCACTGTGTTACCCAGCCTGCAAGGGATCCAGCTCCTTCTTCCCGCACGTGTTCCATTCCCCAGGGTGCTCCACCTCTAAGAGGTGCCTTCACCTCCCCCTTGTTCTAGCCACACCTGCTGAGACATGTTCCAGGAGCCCAGGGCCTCTCAGGAACAGACAGGATATACCTAGCACAGAGAATGGCAGTGAGAACTCTTGGCATTGCTCAGAAAAGTGTTTTTAGAATCTCTGGGCAGACTGGGACTTTCCCGAGGACATGGGACATAATGTATTTGGGTTCAGAGAAAATGGACAGTCTGTCTCATAAGTGCTTTTTAATCACTAGATCAGGACCAAAGGGTCAAAGCAAAAACAATAGCCAGTCTTCCACTGAAAGACCCAAATCACAGAGTTCAGAAGCATCAAGTGAAACTTTGAAGCAGGAAGGTGACAAAATTTTGGTCTCTGCTTCTGCATCATGCCCTGACTTCCACAAGTTTTATAACAGAAGTAAGCTGAATATATTAGAGAGATTAGAGCCCCAAATAAGATTATCCAGGGAAGAATTCTGAAGACTGTCCATTATAAATCTACAACTACACTCCATACCTTTTCCCTCCTGTTTTCTAAACCTCTTGAACTTCTGCACAAGTCAGGCTGGTTCTTAGTATAATTATCTCTACCCCACGGTGATTTAATTTCCCAGGGGCTGTTGTTAAGTCTGAGATTTGATGACTGCTACAAGGATTAGTTCTTACTTCAGGGAAAGAGGATTTCACCATGGCATTGTCTTGTGTCTGGACCTTTCCAAGTTCACAAACCAATACATTAATTCCTCATTGCTTCCCGCCTGTGACTAGCTATAGCTGTGGCCGCTTTTTTAGAAGTAGGTACATTTAAAAAAATATATCCCCCTCATATATTATTGTTTCCCCAGGGGCAGGATTACAGCCTGCAACTGCTTGGGATAACGGCATTTCTGTTGCAAACGAAATATATATATATATATATATATATATATATATATATACACACACATATACACACACACACACACACACACACACACACATATATATATATGTATAGCGGGTATCGCTCTGAATACTTGTCACAGACTGCAAAGTCTGTCACAGTTCAATAAGAAGCTCTTGTTGGGATAAAATATTAGGAAAAGACTTTCATAAAAATGTGCCGGGGAAGAGTATATTTGCTTTAAAGGGTGTCTAACTTGAACATCTTTCTCCTAAAAATGTATTTTTAACACAACTGCTTCATGTGATTCTCAGCCACAGTTTAAACAAGCATTATGGCTTTGATGGGGGAGATCCCAAAGTGGTTGCACATAGAAAAGGCCTGTCCTATCCTTGAAAAGTTTCTGTGGGTTGAGGGCAAAGAGCACAAATGATTGGACTATACTAGCGACTGCTCAGTAAGGATCTCACGCTTTCCTCCTGGGCAGCAACTCCAGGCACCTTGATTTAAGGCACTTTGATTTTAGTGCTAAAGAGCACTTTACAGATCCCTCCTCAGTGCTGTCTTGGGTTTGTCTTCTTTCTGTTTTCATATATGGAGTCAAACCATGCCACTGCCAGATGATAAACAAAATACCCTAAAACCATAAAGAAGACTGAAATACAGAGGAGTCAGAACATTAGTACTGTGGAAGATATCACTGTTTGGTCTCTGTGATGCTGAGATTTAAATGCTAGGAAGTTCTCATGGTGTCAGAAAGGGAGGGTGGGAGGAACCCCTGAATTATTGGTCTAGATGGGCCAAGCACTGACAGTTGGCTGATCAACAGAGGTTCATTACCTGCTCACATCACAGTCAAGTGTGGGTCAGTCAGAGAGTTTCTATTCTGAGAGGTTATTCAGAAAGCCAGCTCCATCCTGCTTATATGTCTGCCATCTCCTGCAATCTCTTAGGATCTTGGAATTCTCCACTGGGGATCCAGTGAAGAAGATGGAAAGAGAAGGGAAGAATGTGGACAGAGAGCAAGAGTGGAGAATCTGGGGAGGTTTTCAGGGGCAAGACCTAGAGGCAGGGCAGAGCCTAATACTCACAACCCACTGGCCAGAGCTCAGTCATGTGATCGCACCTGACTGCAAGGGAGGATGGGAAATGTAGTTTAGTGTGATATGGAGGAAAGGGAAATTAATTTGTTGAACAGCTAGTAAGGCTTTACCTCACCTGCAAATACCTATAAGCCAGGTAGGTAACTTGTAAGAGTGAAGCAAGCAGAATGTCAATACAATCTATGGGTAAAGGGGTCTTGATGCTAGAGACTATATGCCGATCTGAAGAAAATGGCAGGGGTGGCCATTATTCAACTGTACCTTCCTGCCACTTGGCTAAGAAGGGCCTGAATTGACTTACCCACATGTTCAAAAGACGAAAGAAATCCAAGTTTTCATAAGCAATCTGCCTTTTTAAAAGAGAATTAGTTTTCCTTTTTCTTTTTCTGAACATACTCAGATGACCAAACAGGCAGGCTAGTAATAACCTCTAGCATACAGGAACAAGCCTGGGCTGGGCACAAGGAGATGGGAGTCAAGTGGCAACCACACTGCTCATATCCGGGGCCCATGGGAGCCTCTCAGCTTCTGGGCCTCTCTTTCTCATCTCCACAATCTGAGGGTCAGACATGTTTCTGAAGTAGGTGCAAAGGCCACCTGAGCTCTGCTTGCACCTGTGTTTTTGTTCATGCTTGCTGATGCCATACTATTTAGCAGGTAACCTGAGAAAGAATTCCAGAGTCTTCTCCTAGAACTTAACCCACAAAGGCAAGACTCCTCTGGCAAAACAAAACCAAAACTGAGGTCATTCTCTGTAGAGTTCATGACTTAGCAGATAATTCTAGGGGACAGGGGAATATGTTTTCCTGGTGAATACCTCAGAAATCCCTTTTCCAAGGAGAAAGATGCTTATTTCTCTAGCATTCCAGGAAGATATGGGAATCTCTTTATTGTCATGGTTCTGAGTCAAGCAGACATGACTGATTCTTCTGACTCTCCTAGCTACAGAATCTTGGTCAAGTGACTTAATCTCTCTCAACATCAGCTTCCCCATCTGAAACTAAAAGACTTAACCTTAGAGAGTATTTGAGTATTATTTGCACCAGGCATAAAAATTGCTCAAAAAAGTAAGTGCTTTGTAAATATTAGTTGCTGTTATTACTGTCAGTTGTTGTTTCTAATTTAGTCCTATTATTTCATTTAGATGGATACTTTGGAGCCTGTGGGTGATGAATTTAGCGGAATGGCCAGATGCCCTTACGATGCCAAACATGCCAATATCGCACTGTTTGCAGGTAAATGACCTGATTTCCTGATTTCTCCTCATTGCATTTGTTTTCATGGGCTCAGCCTGTGGCTCTGGAGGATTTGCAGAGTCACAGTTGTACTTTGATTTTCTGGTGACTACTGTAAATAAGAAAGCCTTTTCCATTTGAAATCATATGGAAATTGTACTTTTGTTTTTTTGTTGCTGTTCAGTCACTCAGTTGTCTCCAACTCTTTGCGAACCCGTGGACTGCAACATACCAGGCTTCCCTGTCCTTTACTATCTCCTGGAGTTTGCTCAAACTCGTGTCCATTGAGTCAGGGATGCCATCCAACCATCTCGTCCTCTGTCGTCCCCTTCTCCTCGGGCCTTCAATCTTTCCCAGCATCAGGGTCATTTCCAATGAGTTGGCTCTTCACATCAAGTGGCCAAAGTATTGGAGCTTCAGCTTGAGCATCTGTTCTTCCAGTGAATATTCAGGGTAGATTCCTTTAGGATTGACTGGTTTGATCTCCTTGCTTTTTCTTTTTTCTCTCCTCACTTCTTAAGACAAGTCTTTGCCATGCTTACCCATGCTTCTCTGCCTTTAGAAAGAGTAACAACTTTGCACTGAACATGCGACATACTGGTTAGGGCGTGTCTGGGCTGAAGTAATAGAAAATCCCACCTCAAACCCCCAGTGTGAACTGAGTATTTAAGGTGGGGTAGACTTTGGGGTTGCTTTGATTCAACAACTCATTCATCTCATCCAGGACGCAGGTCCTTTTCATTTCTCTGCTCAGTTTTCTTTCTTTCTCTGAGGGAGACTGGCTGTTCTCACAGTCATAGGATGCTGTTGGGTCTTAATTAGGGCTACATATCCTTTTGTCTGGGCTTCTCAGGTGGTGCTAGTGGTAAAGAACTCACATGCCAATGCAGGACACTTAAGAGACATGGGTTTGATCCCTGGGTTTTGAAGATTCCCCTGGAAGAGGGCATGGCAACTGACTCCAGTATTCTAGCCTGGAGAATCCCCTGGACAGAGGAGCCTGGCAGGCTACAGTCCATAAGGTTGCATAGAGTTGGACGTGACTGAAGCAACTTAGCACATAAAGGCATCCCCTTGTCTACATATAGAAGGGAGAAGGAAAGAGGCGAAAGGAAGCTTCTATAAGCTCTTTCGGTTACCAGCGCATCTTCTCAAATATCATGACCTCATGAGCTTACATGCCTGTCTCTAATAAAACTGTAGTGGCCAAAGGGATGATACTGATGATCAGAGGCTGACCAACACTCCCCATTGCTACTCCTTCCTTCCACTGCAAAGGATATAGAATGAAAGCAAATAAGCCATGACTTTCAGATGGGGATTTTTGTGTATGTATGTGGGTGTTTTATTGATAATTAGAAATTTATTTAGGAATTCATTGCCAGCTGTGCTCGTTGAGGTGGGTGTAGGGAGAAGTATTGGTATAGGAGCTCCTCCAAAGGTAGAGCATTCCTAGCAAGCAGCCTTGTAGGAAACACAAAGTCATGTAAACCTATTTGTAAGCATGTGTAGGGGCAAGGCCACTAAGAGTGCTTGAGGATTATATTCCTAAGTGCCTAACTTCTACTGCAGCACTTTTCTGACACTTGGAACCTGCATTAGTAATAGAGTAATGGAGGTTGTGGACTGCAGTGGAGAATGTAAATTTAATAAGGAAAAAGAGGCACCCCAAGGTAGAAAGAGGAGAATGAGCAGAGTGTTTTCCGAGGCCACCAACCTTCCAAGAGCAAGCCCCATGAAACCATCCTGTGGCTGCCACTCCTCCTCCCCGGAAGGTGTATCTGAATCCATGTTCACTGAAATGCTTGAAAGCTCTTAAAACTTCCACCATTATAAACAGAAGATACTTGTTGCCCTGAATAGTTGTCATATTACCTAGAGTGACAAAATAGTAGTCTATTTTACAAGTAAAAGTTCTGGCAAGATATCCAGTTTAAAATGTAAAACAAAGAGTATGGAGGAGTGTTCAATAGCAGTAACCACATACCCACACACACACATACCCCCCACTGTCCTCTCCTCCTCAGGTATATCCATATGACCCGGAGCTATGATTCTATAAGAAAAATTGTGATTTTTGCAGACGCATGTGTATCAGTAGAAAGGTTTGCCATCTGCAGCCAAAATCTAATCCAGAAGGTCAACACGTACAGATATATGACTGCCAATAATGTAGATATGAAGACAGCTCTACCTGAAACTGAGCAAATACCAGTTAAGACCAAAGAAAGTGAAAGTGAAAGAAAGTGAAGTCGCTCAGTCGTGTCCGACTCTTTGCGATCCCATGGACTGTAGTCTACCAGGCTTCTCTGTCCATGGGATTTTTCCAGGCAAGAGTACTGGAGTGGGTTGTCACTGCCTTCTCCAGGGGATCTTCCTGACCCAGGGATCAAACCCAGGTCTCCTGCATTGCAGGCAGACGCTTTACCCTCTGAACCACCAGGGACCAAAAGTAGACCTCAAAGACTTTGCTTAGGTATGTTTATTTAAAACAGAACCATATGCTTATCCCACAAGCGTTAGAGCTTAAAGAGAACTGTGATGTATATAAGCCACTTCTCAAGATGCTCTGGAAACCACAATTAATGAAGACAGGTAACCCATTAAAGCTGAGCCAAGGAAGCTATTTATATTTATATTGAATATAATTATTGTTTCCATTTCACCTACACAGATTTTACTATTCCAGAACAGCCCCTTTGATTATCTGTGTAAAGAATGCTTGCTAATCCAGGAAAAGAACCACAAATTTTAAGGATTTCATCTTCAATCATCTTGTCTGTCTTTTGCCTTGGATGTATCCTCAAGCAGAAGTCCCAAAGAGCATGAATTCTTAAAGAAAAGTCCAGTTTGAACTCATCATCATCCCTTCCCCCTCTTTATTTTGGCTTCTTGTATATCAGAATGTTCTCAGTTTGAGACTTTGGAAATACTGAAACAAGTATCTCTTAAATGGAAAGCTAGATCAGTAGGAGTTAGTGGCTCTCCTGATTGAGGTAAAGAGGAGCAGAGACTCAAAAAGGATACACATACCAATCTTTTTTTTTCTTTTTTTTAATCGGAGTATGATTACATGTAGCAATTTTAGTCAGCTCTTTTTTGCTTACAAATCCTCTTTCTTCAACTTCCCTCATTTGCTTAGGCTGCGGACTTTCTTCTGCTTGCACTTAAATTTTTCTGGTGATACAATCAGCCTCTCTCTTTCCCAGGGCTCCTACCTAATCCAGTTTACCACGGTATGGTGGTGGCTGCAGTGTCCAAGGGGCCTTGGCCTTGAGATTTCAGTCAAGGTCCATCTAATGGAGTGAAGCAAACAATATTTTTCATATACCCTGTTCCCTGAGCTGCTGCTGCTTAGAAATTGCCATGCAATTTAAAAATGAAAAATGTTTCATCTCTCGTGATCCCAATTTAAAATGGTTAGGAATGTGGGCCAAGTATTTTCCTAGCAACTCTTGGATTTGTCTCAGTTGTCCTATCTTATTTGCCTGATACAGGAAAGCCAGGTAGGAGATGTCTCTATTATTCCCCCGTGCCCACCATCTTGCTCCAACCCTATTCTCCTCTCCTCTTTCTCTTCAAAGATGGAAAACTATACTCTGCTACAGTGACAGACTTCCTTGCCATTGATGCAGTCATCTACCGGAGTCTTGGAGACAGCCCAACCCTACGGACCGTCAAGCATGATTCAAAGTGGTTAAAAGGTGAACAAACAATTAAAAAAAGAAAGGAGGTGTGGTGGGGGAGATGTATATCTTGAAGGAGATTTAGCGTCTGAATGGTCCAGATTGTAGTTTCATTTTAGTAATGGCTTCTCACGGACATGAAGGTGGAAATTGCATCTCTTGCCCCGAGTTGATTTATTACCTCCCCTTTTCACTTCCCGTGAGTTTCTGGAGTATTATCAAAACTACCAACACCACTATAATAGAATACATTACATTCATCTTTCCTGCCTCAAGCTCTCATTTCAAAGTCCCACATAAAACCAACTAAACAAAACACTTCATTCATAGAAGGGAACGGGGAATTAGAGGTGGTGGGGAACAGGAAAAAAGCTGTTCACAACCCGAATGAGTCAAGGTTGACAAGGCAATGTGTACAAAATCTATTCTGTAGTATGAGCCTTGTATTGTAGAAAATAAAATTACAGATATATGCAAAACTCATTTATTCTTCATTGTTCATTGCAACTGCTTCTGGAAGATTAAATCTGTAGGCTTAAATGCTTTTGGAAATCATTAAGCACTTGCATGTGTAAAGTCACTAGAAACAGTTAGTGTTAACCAAATGTCTAATGGCCCTACGATTTTATTTCATAACATGTCTTTGGTTGCAACTGATTGCAGTTCTTTTAACTCTGTGTGACACACCCCCAATTAAAGTGCCCATTTGTCCACAGAACCGTATTTTGTCCAAGCGGTAGATTATGGAGACTACATCTACTTCTTCTTTAGGGAAATAGCGGTGGAGTACAACAGCATGGGAAAGGTAAGAGGGGAGGATGTCTTAATATGGGGCCAATGTGGTTATGAATGGCTTTGAAATAAAACCATAAATCTAAGGACAAGGTCATCGTTTTGAGAAGACCCAGCAAAGACTGGTGGAAGTGAAACATTTTGCTTCCTTGAACCCCTATATGCTTTTTCTGATTAGTAACAGAATACAGGGAAACCTCTTAAATACATTGAAAACATAATAAACAGATGAGTTTCAAGTATCTTAAGAAAGATGTGGTTTCCAGGTCTACTCATCAAGTTTTTTTGTTTTGATTTGTTTTAAGCTGAGCTGCTCTACAGAGAGAAAGTAACTATTCAATACCTATAAGCAACCCCAGGGTCTCGACTGTATTCATTGCAAAAAAGCAATAGAAGACTTAGGGGATGTCTATTTCGATTATTTTTTACCAGAGAGTGGATCAAGACCACTGAGTTGGAGGGCACAAATTCAATACCAGGGTGGCTTGCACAGTTAGAGGAATTCAGAGCATGAGAGGCAGAGCCCAGAGGCAGCCAGGGAGGATGGCAGAGATGGCGCATACAAAGTACGCTTTTGTTTGAGGAAATAAAAAGCTAAGCAGTCTGTATGGAAATGAGTGTATGTGCCTGGGAGCTGATCCCCTGAAGGATTTATAGTTCTGTATTAAATGCCACAGCCTTATCTTTCAAAACATGCTGTTCCAATGCTGAGTTTTTCCTTTTTTTTTTTTTTTTTTTTCCACTGATTTTAGAAACACAGGATTAAATTAAGCATCTTGTTGTTCTGTTTCTATTTTTCTAAGAAAGGTAAATTCTACCAAGATCTCCATGAAAAGTAAGTGCATTTTGTCTTCTCCGTGTTTTCCCCCTGCAGGTAGTTTTCCCAAGGGTGGCTCAGGTTTGTAAGAATGACATGGGAGGGTCTCAGAGAGTGCTGGAGAAGCAGTGGACTTCTTTCCTGAAGGCTCGCCTCAATTGCTCCGTTCCCGGGGACTCCCATTTTTATTTCAACATCCTGCAGGCAGTTACCGATGTGATTCGTATTCATGGCCGTGATGTTGTCCTGGCAACCTTCTCCACACCTTATAACAGGTAACCATGTCCTGGCGGTGCAGACTTCATCGGTCCTTCCCGGCTTCCTTTTCCCAAGGGGTTCTTGTCTAATACACAAGATTTGCAACTGATGGAAACACTGCCATTCACTATAACTGTAACGCTCAGTTTTCATCCACAAATGGTCAGTATAAGTGCTGTTAGAGAATTTTGGAGAAAGTAATGAGATAAATTATTCCAATATCTTTTCAGATGTCTGGGATAGAAACACTATTCATGTGTTATTTCTCAATCCCTCTACTTATCTTGAAAAGTGAATACCGTTGCCTTCTTTTTACACTTGAGGAAACCGAGTTCAATTCTACTCTCTGGTCCAGGTAGTCCACAGATAGAAGCAGCAGCTTTGGCATTCAAGAATGTTCCTCTTTTCTAGGTCACCTAACCTTTTATTTGACTTTTAATATTTCTATGATTAGATCAGTAATTTTTGAAAAATACTGGATATGTATTAAAATGCTACAGGGTGAAATTTAGGAAGTAGATGAGTCCATCTTGCATCCCACCTGGTTATCATCCTGTTTGAGGAACCAGAATCCCAACCACAGCACTACTGTCTGATTCTGGAGGGGTTTATTGAGGATTTAGGCTTCATCAATAAACCTCAATAAAAGGAGTTAGTGGTTCATTACTAAAGAATCCACCTGCAATGCAAGTGATGCAGGTTTGATCCCTGGGCCTGGAAGATCCTTTGGAGAAAGAAATGGCAACCCACTCCAGTATTCTTGCCTGGGAAATCCCATGGACAGAGGACCCTAGTGGCCTACAGTCCATGGGGTCACAAGAGATGGACATGACTGAGCGACACCACCACCACCTCCATTGAGGATTTACAAATCATCAAACATTGTACTGAGAAATACTGAGTCTCAGCCCATTCATTCCTATTTTTGTATTTATTTAAGCTAAGACACTGAGCTATTAAATGACACACTAAAAACTGTCCCTGGAGCAGTGGACACATGTGGAGACTAACGCATAGAGGAAGAGGGACGCTGTGTTCCCTGGTACTCGGCTCTCCCAGCCCTAGCACTGTCCTGTGGAAATGATCTTCACTCTGGCCGTGGCCAAGAAATTGAAGTACATGTACTAGACTATGTACAATTCTGCCTGTTCTCTCTGATCTTCTGCTCAATCTTCTGATCTTCAAGACAATACACTGTCTTGTTTTGGATTATACTTTTTACAAAGACTTTGAAGAACCTGGTGAATGGCTAGATGATAGGAACATACATGATGAGACTGGAGGACAGCAGCTAGGAAAAAATGCCCAAGAACTGGGTAAAGTCCACAACAGAGCAAGCTGAAAGAGGAAATAACGTTCCTCAATTATACAGAGGGCGAGAATCAAGCATCCCCCATTGAAGACATAAGAAAACATAAACCTGTATTGCAGCAAGTATTTAGTTAGGTTTAAGTAAGTTGTGACCATTTTTAGACTTGAGAATTTTTAGACTTGAGAATAGAAAAGATGTAAAAATTCAGGCCTTAACTGCTTGTACTTTGGAACCCATGTATCTAGGAGTGTTGAAAAAGAAGACTGTTCTGGAAGATAGGAATGTAAGTGCCAGTGGAATTTCAGAGCACATTTCTAATTTTTTTTTAATGTTTTTTGAGAAAATGAGTTACATTGTGATTATAACAAAGTAGGAGATTCCTAAATATTACACATACTCCATTTAAAGAATTTTCTTTAAAGGTCCCTAGGAGACATTCAATAAGTGCATGCTAATGCAGTCTCAGAAACCATATTTGGTCAGTAAGATCAGAAAATGGCAAAAGTATGCAGACCAGTCTTCATCTATAAATGATAGTCCCTCTCTGATTACTCCCTCTGGTTTCATCCCTTTCCACCCCATTCTCCACACATTCCCACTCCATCATGTCAGGTTGTCTCAAATCCTTTAGGGGCTCCTCTTGCCCTGAAGATAAAGCCCAGCTCCCTTGTTGGCATGGCATGGAAGCCCATCATGGTCAGCTCCTCCTCCAGTGCAGAGGGTTGACTGAACCACTCACACCCTGCTGTCTTGCCCAGCCTGCTCCCCCAACCTGTCTGCTTGCCCACTGAGCCCCTGGGCATGCTCCAAGGCTCAGTTCCAATCACATTCCCTGGAACTCTGCATGTGCCTTTCATATATACTGCCTTTACCAGATGGTCTTGGAAAAGTTGCTGTTGTTATTATTATTATCACTGCTGTTGTTCCTTGCTGCCACACTGAATTATGAATCAGCTGAGAGCACGATTTGTTATTTACTGAGCATTCACTGCTTGAGATTGGGGATTCCATAAATATATGTTGAATGAACAGAAGATGGGAATAAAGGGAGGGGATAAAGTAGGGAAGAAAAAAGAAAGGATTTTACACATGATTCTAACATTAGGAAGATTATAAACCCTAGGGTATCTTTAGCAATTATGAAGTGCCTCATAAAATACTTCCAAATTTATCCTATTTTTCTTAATATTTAAAGTAAATGTGTACACCTCTTTTAGGAGAGCAAGATGTGAAAAGAGTCTTACAAAATTAAATAATGTTAGGGGCGCTAAAGTTTCAAAACAAATGGAGATCACTGTCTTATTATAGACTTAATATTGTGAATAATACACACACACACACACACACACACGCTACATACTTTAAAATTCATCCTGCCACTCTGTTTTAAATAAGCTTTCTAATCCTCCCCCATTTCTCACTTTCTTAGTAATACTTCAATAATTATTTTGTGAAATTAAAGGTGGCATAAAATTCTCCTAATCATACATGGAGTGTTTTCCATAGCTTTTCGACATGTGCAAAATCCAGGCCAAATCATTCTCTCTGCCCTGTATGAAGCTGATGCTGCCAAGCGCCTGTGTCTTGCCCTGGGTGCTTCTGTGTGCAGTGACCCACTATCTCAAAGCCTGATTCAAACTGTTGGCCAGCCAGTGCCTGAAATTTATTTGATCAAAATCAAGGAACAACCATAGAAACAAACACAGGTTCAAGCAGTGTACCTAGATGAATGAATAATTCATGTCTTCTCACCATTGATGAAAAACAACCCCAAAGTCCTTCCAGGAGTGCCAGGCAAGAATGTAATTATAGGTAGAGATTACTGATGTTATTATTTAGCACTTAATTGAGCATTTTATTTGCAAAGCATTGGTGCTTTAGAGATTTAAACTGTTTAGTCTTATGCAAATAAACAGGAAGTAAAATTGGCAGTGTCCAGTGATTAACATAAAATATGTTTGGGTTCCTCACACATACATTCTCACTACTGACGTCCTTGACTTGAGGAGCCAAATTCAGAGAAGGAATATGTGGACAGCAGGGACACTTTTACTTCAAACTTTTACCAATATCAGAGATGCAGAATGTTGTCCAAACATTTTATCTTTGGTTTAAAGACTGGTAATTAATTTCAGGGAATTCATGAAACTTGAAAATTACCAGGTCAACCATTCCTCCTTTATAAACAAAAGCAGTGCCAGACACAAGACCAAAAAAGGGTTTTTTCCTATGATTTTGCTTTAACTAGCCCTTTCTTTAAGACCAGTGAGGCAAATCTGATTTACTGGAACAGTCTCCTTATGCACTAGGGTCCCTTACATTTATACTGTTCAGAGTATGAACACTAAATTTCAACTGCCAGCACTAGGGAAGTTTCTTTGGTGTATGTTTTCCAAACTGCATGCGGAACTGTTGCATAAGTAACACTTTGTATGAAATGTCCCATCGCAGCATCCCTGGATCTGCAGTGTGTGCCTATGACATGCATGACATCGCCAATGTCTTTACTGGGAGATTCAAAGAACAGAAGTCTCCAGATTCCACATGGACACCAGTTCCTGATGAACGCGTGCCTAAGCCCAGGTACGTGCCCATGTTTATCAGGCTCTTTTAAATTTCCAGAAGTGGTGCAGTTAGCTCCCATGATGAGTATCTTGGGCTTCCCAGGTGGCACTAGTGGTAAAGAACTCTCCTGCCAATGCAGGAGACATAAGAGACATGGGTTCGATCCCTGGGTCGGGAAGATCCCCTGGAGGAGGGCATGGCAACTCACTCCAGTATTCTTGTCTGGAGAATCCCATAGACAAAGGAGCCCAGAGGACTGCAGTCCACAGGGCCACAAAGAGTCAGACACAACTGAAGCAACTTAGCACACACGCAATGAGCATCTTATCAACTGCACACCAGGGCCTTCCATGCGGGCAGATACAAATGCCAACACAAAAGAAAGGCCTATGAGGCCATTTACTTTCATTCCTTTAGCCAAAACGCCAAATTACCCAAGTTGTATTCAAAACAGTGACTCTCTAGTCTTTCACTTAGACTATATATCTGTGGATTATCCACTGTAATCCTTGGATGACAGGAGCCATCTGCCCCAGCAGCCCCAGTGGTCTATAGCTGAGGAAACTGAGGCCCAGAGAGGTACAGAGTGTGTTGTGCAAGCTCACCGATCTGGGGAGATGACTTCCACCACTCCTCCCTGCTTCCCTTCAGTTTCACGGAGACCCATGTCTTTCAGCCTTAATAAAATGTAAAATATAAACAGTGTTCGCTGGATTCTGTGACTAGACTGAATCACAGCTAATCCTGAGCTAAGGGCAGGTAGGGATCAGCAGGTGCAGTGGGCCATTATTAGGATGTCTCTGGTCTGAGGGTTCTAGTCTGTTTGGGGTCTGGATATACCATGGGTTCCCTCGTCCTCAAAACATGCCCCAAAAGTGCCTTTATGGGGAACCTATTGTCCAGAGACAATCTAGAGACTTTTGGTCCTGTGTAATTTCCATCAAATCTACACACTAAACCAGTCCAATACTTTGTCCACCTGATATGAACAGCCAACTCATTGGAAAAGACCATGATGCTGGGAAATATTGAGAGCAGGATAAGGGGGCAACAGAGGATGGGATAGTTGGATGGCATCACTGACTCAACAGATGTGAGTTTGAGCAAACTCCAGGAGATGGTGAAGGACAGAGAAGCCTAGCATGCTTGCAGTCTGTGGGGTCGCAAAGAGTCGGACACAACTGAGTGACTGAACAAAAAACCAGTTCATTCATTTCTCTAACTGGGACAGGATGAAACCCTCTCCCAGCCCTGTGCCTGCCCTCTTTATGTTTCACACGCGGCATACCTCCCTTTGTTGCTCAGTCACTCAGTCGTGTCTGACTCCTACAGCATTTGAAACCTACATTATGAATATACAGAAACAAACCTGTGTGTTAGCTTCCTCCACTTAATCTGTGGAAGGAAACCCAATGTCTTTTAAACTTTTTTGGTTTCCAACTCTTTCCTCCAACATCCAATTCCATCCCCCCAAAAGTATCTAACCCAATTCACTGAATTGAACGACCTTAGATAATATGAATCACTGTACCCAGGGCAGAAACCCCTATGATCCATCCTTTTTCATCCCCTGAACCATCTGGCATGTGCCTTCTCTGTTACTAAAGGAGAACAGGCTAATTGTAAAAAACATACTCTGGCAACCTCAGGCGAATTCTCAAAGGCTCTAAGTCAGATGGATTCTCTAAAGGAGTGCTGACTACCTTCCAGGCAAGCAGGACGCATACTTTAAGTGACTTTCCACTGGTCATCATTCCGCATGCTGGCCTGTCTCTCTTACAGACAGCAGGATGCTTTCCCTGGCTGGCTGGGTTAGTGCCATGAAAGCATGTGCCCAGGGCTAGATCCTGCCAGTGCTGTCAGGGTCCACTTTTCCCTCCTGCACCAGAGGGGCAGCCAGGAGTCTGGACAAGACTGGCGCTAATGTCTCCCTGATCTGACTTTGCTGAGATGTCCCTTGACTCCTGAAACCATGTCATTTCTTCTAGAAACCAATCTTCAGTGTCATTGTTCAGCGTGTTTTAAAATGACTTTTCAGACAAGAATTTCAGTGTAATTGGCTTTTCATGCCTACCCAAATCAAATGAAAGCAATAAAAAACAAAAGGTTCCCTGACCTCCTGGTAATGAGAATGGGTTATACTGAGTCTAGCAGGTAGGTTCAGTGGTAAAGAATCCACCTGCCAAGCAGGAGATGCAGGAGGGTTATACTGAGTCTAGCAGGTAGGTTCAGTGGTAAAGAATCCACCTGCCAAGCAGGAGATGCAGGAGGGTTATACTGAGTCTAGCAGGTAGGTTCAATGGTAAAGAATCCACCTGCCAAGCAGGAGATGCAGGAGGGTTATACTGAGTCTAGCAGGTAGGTTCAGTGGTAAAGAATCCACCTGCCAAGCAGGAGATGCAGGAGGGTTATACTGAGTCTAGCAGGTAGGTTCAGTGGTAAAGAATCCACCTGCCAAGCAGGAGATGCAGGAGGGTTATACTGAGTCTAGCAGGTAGGTTCAGTGGTAAAGAATCCACCTGCCAAGCAGGAGATGCAGGAGGGTTATACTGAGTCTAGCAGGTAGGTTCAGTGGTAAAGAATCCACCTGCCAAGCAGGAGATGCAGGAGGGTTATACTGAGTCTAGCAGGTAGGTTCAGTGGTAAAGAATCCACCTGCCAAGCAGGAGATGCAGGAGGGTTATACTGAGTCTAGCAGGTAGGTTCAGTGGTAAAGAATCCACCTGCCAAGCAGGAGATGCAGGAGGGTTATACTGAGTCTAGCAGGTAGGTTCAGTGGTAAAGAATCCACCTGCCAAGCAGGAGATGCAGGAGGGTTATACTGAGTCTAGCAGGTAGGTTCAGTGGTAAAGAATCCACCTGCCAAGCAGGAGATGCAGGAGGGTTATACTGAGTCTAGCAGGTAGGTTCAGTGGTAAAGAATCCACCTGCCAAGCAGGAGATGCAGGAGGGTTATACTGAGTCTAGCAGGTAGGTTCAATGGTAAAGAATCCACCTGCCAAGCAGGAGATGCAGGTTCAGTCCCTGGGTTGGGAAGATCCCCTGGAGGAGGAAATGGCAACCCATTCCAGTATTCTTGTCTGAGAAATCCCATGGACAGAGGAGCCTAGTGGCCTACAATCCGTGGGGTCGCAAAAGAGACGGACACGGCTTAGCAACTAAACCACCACAAAGCAGGTTACATAAGGCCAGCAACTTTCTGAACACCTTTGTTTTCTACATTTGTGAAAAAGTCAGCCCAGTTGTCTCCTTCTGTGGAACAAATGCCTCCAGAACTCCTAGCAGGGTTTTAAGACAGGCAGAGCAGTCCCAGGGACGTGCAAACGTCTCACTTGTTTCGAAACTCTCACTTGTTTCGAGTTCCATCACTGTGGGGTTTGTTTGTGTTTCTGGCGGAGAAACCCGGCTCCTCTCAGCCAAGGCTGAACCGTCCTGGCTCGGGCTTCTCTATGGAGCGCGGAGGCGGCCCCGAGGCAATCTAAGCATATTTTTTGGTGGCATTATGCATTGTTCAGCTTCCTATTCTCAGCCTCCAATCTATTCTCCCTCATGCGAGTTGCATAGAGAAGCAGTTCATTCAAAGAATTTGCCATAAAGCGTGATAGAAGCTCACTCCCTTTGTTTCTTTGTAGGCCAGGCTGCTGCGCCGGCTCCACCTCCTTAGAAAAATACACCACCTCCAATGAATTTCCTGATGACACCTTGAATTTCATCAAAACGCACCCGCTCATGGATGAGGCCGTGCCGTCCATCATCAACAGGCCATGGTTCCTAAGGACGATGGTCAGGTGGGTGTCAGGCAAACCGCATCCTTACTGGATTTCCCCTGTTCCCACCCACGATCATTGGACCTGTCATTGGTGGATCATGATTTGAAGTGCCACGAAGCCCTTCTGTCATCCTGGCCCGGGTTCAGTTCTGAAGTCCTGGGCAGTTGGGTGGATGCCACCAAACCCCCATAACCACATTCCCAGTGAAAACACAGTTCAGAGAGTTTCAGGCTAACTGGACCCAGACCAACAATTAGAGGAAGCAAAGATGTCTCCTTTACCTTAGCTGGTTAATTCCACGTGTGTTCAAGTAGAGGAGCGTGAAGACAATCAGTCAATGTATGTACACACCTGTTTGTTTGCTGTGGTTGCAAAACATACTGCAGATTCCATCTGAGCACTGTCTCTGAATTGTTAGCTGTCACAGCAGGCCTCCTTGACAGCTCAAACAGTAAAGAATCTGTCTACAGTGCAGGAGAACTGGGTTCAATCCCTGGGTCAGGAAGACCCACTGGAGAAGGGCATGGCAACCCACTCCAGTATTCTTGCCTGGAGAATCCCATGGACAAAGGAGCCTGGCAGGCTACAGTCCATGGGGTCGCAAAGAGTCAGACACCACTGAAGCAACTTGGCACGCACAAAATACTATAATGGTTCTTGCCCATAAGATGGAAACCATGGTACATAACTTGCAGAAGAGTCCATGTTTTCCCGTTCCTGCCACACTGCTTAAAGAGAAAAGGGTTTCCATGGACTGTTGAACTGCTCTGGGATTTTAGAGAAGATGCCATGTAAGACTTACCTAAGAGGCTGATAAGGACTAACGCTCTTTACCTTTGGCTTTAAATGAATTTTGTTTGGCTTATATACCCTTTTATTTATTAACAGTGCCATTCGCACTCTACCCCTTCCCCTATCCTTCAGAATTCTCAGCCCCTCTGTACACAATCCAAAATCTTCCCAACCTGACGTTTTGTTGACAAGTCTTGGCACCTCAGAGGAAGAGTGTGGAAAAATGGTAGCCAGAGCTTTTCTTTTCAGTATTCAGTGAAGCGTTAGTGGTTAGTGCGAAATATTCAATGAGTTCACTTATTTCTTCTCCTCTTCATAGGAGACATCAGTCTCTCCTCGTTGCTCATGGAAGGGATAATTGCTGAGTGGTTTCAGATGGTATGGCTACGTATTTATTATGTAACTTGGCCTCTGCACATACATACCTCTTTCCTCCCCTTGGAGCCATACTAATGCTCTACATATGGAAATAAAGGAGCAGAACAGCTTGAGAGCATTATTTATATGCATGTATTTTTCTTGAGGTTCTTACTAGAAAGCTCGATCGCAATTGTTTGAAGTGGAAAAGGGGGACACGTTAATGAAAGACCAACAAAGATGTAAAAACTGTGATCCTGTCATTTTAGATACCGCCTGACCAAAATCGCGGTGGACACCGCTGCTGGCCCGTATCAGAACCACACTGTGGTTTTCCTGGGATCGGAGAAGGGAATCATCTTGAAGTTCTTGGCCAGGACAGGAAACAGTGGTTTCCTAAATGACAGCCTTTTCCTGGAGGAGATGAGCGTTTACAATCCTGAAAAGTGCGTGGAATGTTTGGTTCTTTTCCTAGTACTTATTTGTCACGTTATTATCTTTTCCATTCAGAGAAAGCATGGTAGACTTTGATTTTATGCATTTTAGGTGACTTTTAGCATTATTTGTAAAAATCCTTTCATACATTAAAAGCATTATTTCCTCCTTGCTGCTAATGTGTGCGTTTATATAGGTAAACACATATATTGTGTATTTATGTGTATGTATGTGGGTGCACACATAAGGATCCATTGCTTCTTCAGTTAGATCAGATGAAGAGACCTAATCTCATAGGCTGGGGGCGGGGAGGTGGCGGGGAGGTGGCAGGTGGTGGCAGGAAGAAAAGAACTAACCCAAGAGAGACTATGAATGCCTTAGACTATCCTGCCTTAAAAATGTAGGTGCAGCTATGACGGAGTAGAAGACAAGAGGATCATGGGCATGCAGCTGGACAAAGCCAGCAGCTCCCTGTATGTTGCATTCTCCACTTGTGTGATCAAGGTTCCCCTTGGCCGGTGTGAGCGGCATGGCAAGTGTAAAAAGTACGTATTTGCCTCATTGATCATCGGATGTTCACGGTGCTTAGGGAAGAGTCCTAGGTAAGCTCACAGTCATTCTCTTCCTGCAGAACCTGTATTGCTTCCAGAGACCCCTACTGTGGGTGGGTAAAGGAAGCAGGTGCGTGTGCCCATCTGTCGCCCAGCAGCAGGTAAGGAGCCCGAGGCGTGGGAGAGTTTAAAGTGGCCTAAACGCAGGCTTGATTGTGCTCACACACAGCACTGCCGCTCGGCCTTCTGTGCACATACCTCATCATTGTGCCTGCCGGCCGATCTCCTTCCTTTCCCCATTTCATAGAATACCCCAACATCATACGTGGCAGACTTCCAATTGATTAATCATCTATCCTCAGACTGAGTAAAAACAGAGAAAAACAACACAGTGGACTTTAAGTATTCCCTGAGGAGAGGGACAAGAGGGTATATGCCTTGATCATCACAGTACAAGAACGGCAGAGAAAGGGAGCAAGAGGGTACCGATTAGGTTAGTGATGTGGCCTGTCCCAGCCATAGCAAAACTGGCTCCTGTAATTGACCATCCAGGGCTGAGAAGAAACTGCAGGGCATTTGTTAATAAGCAATGCATTTGTGCTGCAAGCATGTGTACACATCCAATAAACCTTTCTCCCGCACCACAGAACAGCTGACCCTATTCCTCATTAGGGAGTCAATCAATTCTTGGCATTTCTCCAGCAGATCAGCTAGATCAAGCCAGTCTACCACGCATGTGATTTTGGTGCTGAGAATTGTTACCCTGACTTCCAGTGCTTGGATGGTGTCAGTTCAAAGGCTTTATGCTTTTACTTCTGTGGATTTGAAATCCAAAATAACATTTGGAGAAATATTCAGTGCATGTCCTCGACAGGTTATGGCATTTGAAGGAAAAAGCCAGATGCCAGCACAGTTCTTTCGTAGTCATTTCTTCACTTCCCCCAATCCACCAGGCAAAAGGAATTATCCTCCCAACACAATGGGAGAGCCCCCTCTCCCATTTGAGAATACCAAGTTAAACAGATAGAAGGACAGCTGATTGACCACCACCTGCATAATTTGAGGGAAAGTATTCCCATAACAGAGCTGATGAAAACTGTAAAGTCTGACCTGGAAATCTGGCTAATGCAAAGGGTTGACTCACCATGCAGTATTAGATCAGCTTTGCAAGTAGCAATATTGACAGACTACAGGGTGAGAGCTTTATAGCTTTTCACGGGGTCCTTGAAGTGAAGGAGGAAGGATCACAGAAGTGCACAGTGAGGGAAGCTGAGAAATGGCCTATCTCCTTTCTTTAGTCAAGGTGTAACAAAGGTAATAAGACTGAATTTTAAGAATCATTTTTAAGTCAGCATGAGAACTCAACTGTTCAAAACATGTGCAACTCTCCTTGGAACGTGGCCTCAGGACCGGGTGAATCCTGGCTTTCATTACAGCTAGAAATCTTTATCCTTTGAGGCTGAATTTGATTTTTGACACAGCATAAAAACACTAGAAATGAACACGGCAGATTATTAGATCAAGGTGTGACTGTCAAAGTAGTTTTCCGAGATGGCTCATAAATAAACTCTGAAGGCAGTTGCAAAATCAGAGTTTTGAGTATGTTGCAGAAAGAAGAGCAGAGTTCCCCCCAAAAAAACAAGACTCCTTTGGACTATTCCAGTGTGTTTATTTAAAAATCAAATTAGATACTATTAAGATCAGTTCTTTTGGGGTATAGAGTTTATGCAGCCCAAAGGTGACCTGCTGCTGCTGCTAAGTCCCTTCAGTCGTGTCTGACTCTGTGTGACCCGTAGACGGCAGCCCACCAGGCTTCCCTGTCCCTGGGATTCTCCAGGCAAGAACACTGGAGTGGGTTGCCATTTCCTTCTCCCATGCATGAAAGTAAAAAGTGAAAGTGAAGTCGCTCAGTCATGTCCGACTCTTAGCGACTCCATGGACTGCAGCCTACCAGGCTCCTCCGTCTATGGATTTTCCAGGCAAGAGTATTGGACTGGGGTGCCATTGCCTTCTCCAAAAGTGACCTAGTGGACTTGAAAGAAGAGTGAACCTGTAGAGGAGCATGACAGCAATACTCCTGAAGACTGGATGTGGGGCCAGGTGTGAACAAAATACCCACATAGTCTCAGCAAAACACACCACCGTGTTCTGTGTCCTTTCAGAGGCCCACTTATAGCCACCAACCGCTGTGAACACTTTGCTATACAAAGTTATTTCTAAACAAAGAAATAGATAAAGGTCTAGGAAGGCAAGAGTTGGGGTGAAAGAGAAAGGGAGAGAGGAAAATGCTTCTGGATGTTGGTTAACATTTAAACTTTTCAGATGTTTCAAAAATGCTCAGGGCATTAGCAGCAAAGAGTGATATAGGTAATCCACAAACTTGTTTACCCCCTGAATAAAACCTGAATTGACTGCCCAAACCATGGCTTCTCCTTGGAGATTCACAAAGGACTCATTTCTATAAACTTCGGAGATAAATTTTCAAGCTGTTTTATCTACTTCTTTTTATACCTGGCACTCAGTTTTTCAAACCGTGTTAGTTGCTTTAGTGAAATTTAAGATGCATGCTGGAATAAAGACTCATATCATTGAATCTGTTTCTATCTTCTCCTTCCTTCCTTTTGAAGACTGACTTTTGAACAGGACATAGAGCGTGGCAATACCGATGGCCTGGGGGATTGTCACAGTAAGTGGAGTTTTTTTATCCATGCTTGTTTTGGGATATTTAGTCGATAAAAGATGCTTTTATAGAATGGCCTAGAAACATGACCCCACATGTGAAATTGAGTGCAGCTGCCTCTAAAACATGCAAAAATAACATAAATCACCTTCTAAATATCAGAGAAAATAGTGTCTTTTGAAGCCAGAGTTGTCAGTGCTGTTGCTGAAAATGCTGGCACCTAGCTCGTTATCATAAATGCGAAACAAATTCACTCTTGAGGATGAACCTGTAGCAGCACAGTCAGCTGTATCAGCATTTCCACTTAAAAACCAGTTTTACCAAGACAACACTGTAAAGCAATTTTCCTCCAATTAAAGAACAAAAACTATTAAAAAAAAAGCCAAAACACCACTAGTCTTGTTGTCTTTAAAAATACAATATTGGCATAATCTTTAGACAAATGATTAAAAAGGTTGATCACTGAACTCTGTTTTTTTAGTTGAATGGGACTATTTTCTTGAACATATCGATGAACAAAAGTAATTATTTTTTAATTAGACTTACATTTATTACCATTTGCAATAAAAACAAATATTCAGAAAGAACACACTAAGTACAAAGTGATTCAAAATACCCTTTTTATAAGAACTGACCTACTATGCTAAATCTCAGGGTGCATTTCAAAAGTTATTCAGTTCAGTCGCTCAGTCAGGTTCAACTCTTTGTGACCCCATGAACTGCAGCACACCAGGCCTCCCTGTCCATCACCAACTCCCAGAGTTTACCCAAACTCATATCCATTGAGTCAGTGATGCCATCCAACCATCTCATCTTGTCATCCCCTTCTCCTCCCGCCTTCAATCTTTCCCAGCATCAGGGTCTTTTCAAATGAGTCAGCTCTTCGCATCAGGTGGCCAGAGTATTGGAGTTTCAGCTTCAACATCAGTCCTTCCAGTGAACACTCAGGACTGATCTCCTTTAGGATGGACTGGTTGGATGTTAATATTTTAGTTAGAACTTTATATAAAGGATCCTAGTCAAAACTCTGCCCAGCTGTTCAGTGATCTGATTAATATCCATATTCTCTTGAAAATGCTTTATTAACACTAATTTAGAGAATAATGCCATACCCTTGAAAAATGTTTAGTTTGCCATGTTTCAAAACGTTGTATGTGATGAATTTTCAAGAAGCTTGTATTCAGAATGGCACCAGAAATAGCTCCTAGGGGAATGAAACTGTATTACTTCTGATACTTGATTCGATAATGAAAATCATGGATATAACTCTCCATCTTTGAGCCATGAGTCCTGAAATGACAGACTCTAAGGTGCCATTTAATACCTTTTCTGGAGAAGAGACATAATTAAATAAAGAGGGCTACAGACAGCCTCATTTCCAAATTCTTGGTCATATATATTTTTGGTTTGCAAATATATATTGGCAAAAGCTCCTTCCTTTGTCTTTTTCTTACTACGTCCTCACACACAACATCTGAATTAAGAAGTAGACATAGGAGACAGTGGCATCACCGAAAGATCTGTTAGGTGTGTACAGCGAAACAATGTGATGTTTGACTGGTGGACCTTAGTCAAGTTGGCGCTTTCCAGTGCCATTTTTAGGGAAGCAGGCTTTGGTCTGTATGTGTATCTATGTGAGTGAACTTAATTAGCTGACGTCAGTGAATATTTTCTTCATATTTTTATGAGTTGATGATAAAGGCATCTGTAGAAAAAACAGGGGTATCGATATGGATTGAATAGGTGCACACATGAAATGTGGGGACGTGTTACGGGCTCTCTGAGGCGTCAACGTTCACAGGTTCACACCGCACCCGGGTCCCAGGGCGGGGCTCAGGGCAGGCCTTCAGGTCCGAGGCCGGAGATTCACCCTTCGGTCTCGTGTTCCCCATAACCTGACACGCATTCCCATTGAGGCATATAGGGTGCCTGCTCCAGGCAGGGTAGTGACTTTTCCAGTGCTGTCTCTCGTCCTGGGCGCTCACTGGAGCACGACTACTTCTGTTAGTTGTTACCTAGTCACATAGGCATTCACAGGACTTAGACATCTGGTGCACGGTGACTCTCGCACAGAAGTTTCAGGGGAAATGAGGAAACCATAAAGAGCCAGTATCAGAGGCTGAGGAGCAGGCTGAGTGACCCAGTGACATGACCCAGATACACAGCACATATATGCATGCGTGCATGCACACAAACAGGATGGTGTCTCTATGTGTGATTTTCATTTTTGTTCATTTCCTAACTTAAACCCCTGCTGAGGTCAGAACATTGTGATATCGGACAGTTCCTCACAGGACAGTTGGGAGGATGAAATGAGAGAGACTGTAAAGAACAATTGCTTCATAAGTGTGGTCCAGAAGTGACTCATCTTATCCATGTACAAGTCCCTCCTGATGGAGCAGGGCTTATGTATAATCGCAGTTACCCTTCTCTGCACTCACGCTTGCTTTTTCTCTGCCTCTTGGCAACAAAGGCATGACTTTGAGGAAGCCCACTTGGTAAAGAGACACAGGGATATGAAACTGAACCAAATATGAAGCATCTTCCGTAACCAGCAGAAACTAAAAAGCACTTTCTTAGTCTAGGCCTTGTGTGTTAGCGCAGCTCTGTATCAGCTCATTCCCACTGGTTACAAAAGTCACATTGAGCAGAGTGTTAAACGTTAAGTAACTCACTCCTCCCTTTTGTCTTTCAGATTCCTTCGTGGCACTGAATGGTAAGGAAGATGTTACTGATAATTTAATAGCAATGGAAATCTATTTGTGAAATCCTATTTCACTAACCCTCTTGAGTATTTCCGAATCTTATGTTTCTTTTTCAATTAACTTTTAAATTCTCATTATTTTTTATAGACATTTCAACTCCTCTACCAGATCATGAAATGTCTTACAACACAGTATATGGTCAGTTTATGGTTTTGCTTTGTTTTCTTATTCTTCGAGCCACTCATCCTGTGGTAGTTTCGAGTTTTCATTCCTAAACATCATGGACCAGATCCTTTGCTACTTCAGGGCCCCAATTCACTAAAATTATTCATAGCTTTCATGATGCTTCAAAAATTTCTCTACATATATGAGACAACTGACGTGTGAGAATGAGTCTTACATTTTTAATCCACGTAACATGAAATATGCCAACCTTAGGGAATTTGGTGAATGCATTTAATGAGTTCTTGAGGGAGAAGAAATTGCTTTTGGACATAAGTACATCCAAGATAAAAGAACAGTGCTTATAAGTAATAGGCCACAGCTCCTTACCTGATAGATGGTACCATTCCTCAAAATGCTGACTTTCAGAACAACATCCTCTGCAGGAAAACCCATACAGAATGCAGATACCAAGTTCTTAACAGGCAAAACTTTACAATATAGCCATCAAAATTTAATCATACATGGAGTATGAATTTGTAGACCTATCATCAGTGATTATTTCTTTAAATGTATATAAGGAAGAGTTACGCAGTCGAAATGATGTGCAAACAGGATCTATCCCATTGTTCCTCCTCTGAAATACAGACAGTACACTAAATAAAGCCCGTAAGTCCATAAACAGATATTCTGAGCTCTTTATAAGGAAAGTTAATATGTAGTTGAAATGTTCCAGTTCTTTTTCTCAAAGCTTCCCCAAATGTTTATTAAGGTAAACTATTCATGTGGGTTTTTTTTTAAAGATAATGAACAGCACATATGTAATGGCAAATTTAAGCTTCTGTATTATAATGGGGACTACAAATTTCATTGATATGCAGACATTTTATCAGTTTTATGTTTTGAAATACATAACAGTAACAGCTCCAGGTCAGTCTTTCAATGTCAAGGTAGGTAACAGAGGAAGAGAACAAAAGAAAGGAAAGAAAAAAGAGGGAGGAAAAGAAAGCAAGGTAGATTTAGGATTCAGAAAAACAGCTCCTAATGGCTACAAATGTGTTTAACAGCTCTGTGGAAACTGTCACTCCTGTGTCTAACTAGCATCAATAAAACGCCTCTTTGAAAGTCGTAAAGTTTATCTTATAAATGGCGGCTGTACAGATACAGAAAACAACACCCAGTCTCTCCTGTCATGAAGTGAGGCAGTGTGGAGTCAGTGAGCCCACTGAATTCATCGACCTTTAACCTTCTCTCATCTCCGATTCAAGCCAGAATACTGAACCCCAGCAACTGGGAGAAACATTCCTCAGGAGGCGAGTGTCATGTAGCTCAGTGTGCCCTTCAGAAAGAGAACCCAGTTAGCATCTGCTCTTTTCAATATCATACTTTGCAATCATTTCCTGTAATTGAATAATATTTATCAGATATTGAGAAATTCAGGTCTTAAATCTACTTGAACCAGCAGCCTCCCCAGCATTCATCAGTCGGACTAAGGCCAACTTTAACTCCCAGGTAGTTTCTCATATAGATAGAATAATTAAAGCATGGGATGCTCTTGATGAATAAAAAGTACTCTTCGATTTATGGACCCCTCTTCCTGCCTTTACAAAAGGAAAGGAACTTATTAATTCCTCCACATTAACACTTTAAAGGACAATCCCCATTCGCTCCATCAGTGGTTTCTGTGATGACACTAAGAAGAGTTGGAATTTTCCTTTCAGCTAATAATTCTGTTCATTTCAGGCCCAGTCTCTCCGGTGTAAAGTGGTTAGATGATTAACTGACCATCAAAATGAGGGCTGGTTCAGTCAGTACTTACAAAAGCACAGGAGACTTTCTTTACACCAACTACTGCAAAAGATGCTTATTTTGGAGCTAATAAACCTAGAAGAGATTTAATTCATTCATTTGCAGATAGCTGCTTAGGGCCTACTATGTGCCAGGCACAGGACTAGCTACTCTTTTTGTACCATCAAAAAAAAAAACAACAAATAGCTGTTTTCATGAGCCCAGATATAAACAAGGAAGCCAGCCCCAAAGTCCAAGGTGCACCCACTGTGTCTAGCCATGTCCTTTACATGTCCCATAACACTGAAGCTCCGTGGCTGAGTACAGACTCATAGAGTGACCCACAGAACAAGAACTGCCTAACTCTGAAAAAAAGAATCATTCAATAACCCATGCAAACTCTGCATGGTAGAAGCTCTCTGCAATACCAAGTACATATACAAGAACCCCTTTTTAGTGAATTGGACCCTGATTGTCTTCCTTCTCTCATCCTCTCTTGTATTGATTTAGTGCCTCCTCTGTGTCTAATTGGCTACCATCACTGTTAATAGGTTAGAGTAGTTTGAAGGGTCTCTAACCTCTGGAATTATTAATACAAAGACTTGTAGATATAGAGAAACAATATGATGCACACTGGAGTTAACTTTTAAAATCTATTTCTTTGTACATTGTAAGAATAATACATAATTAGCTCCACTGATTAAAATTATGACTTTTCGTATTGGATTAACAAGACCAAATTATAGGTTCCAAATTGTTGACCTGTAATACCATATCCACAAATGATTGCCTATTTTTGTTGCATGATTTTGGTTACAGAGTCTCTTAGGGAATGCACAAAAACAATATAGCCCATAGAACCAGACTCTAAGAAGAAACATAAGTGACACCTATTTAACAGCTGGAGAGGTCGTAATAACAAGGTCATAATAATACACTTCTTTGACTTCAAGTGAAGGACGGCTGCTTACGGGTGCTTTCACATGGTAGTTCTAAAATTCCTGAGAATCAGGCACTGCTTTCTCAGACTACGGCTTCCACCAGTGACACACACTGTCTGTCCTCGAGCACACGTTTCAGAGATTACAAGCCTCACGCTGCTCTGTTTTTTTCTTCCATTTGAGTATACACGGTGCATGGTTTCTCTAGATTTACATGGAGAAAACGGAGATGTGGTGGGTATTAAACTAACATTTCAGCAATAGGCAGAAGCTGATTTCTCACATTTGCGTGCAACATTTTCCTACCTAACTACCATCTGGTCCACACTAATTTCCTCTCATAGCCATAGCTTTCCATTACCAATGACTTTTCCATGTATTTGCAGCATATGGTCCAGGAACTCTTTTCTATAGAGAATATGTCCCTTAGGCATATATTTCCCCTAGATTACCGTATTAAGAAATGTTCTCCCTAAACCATACTTATGGCATTACCATAAAATTGCCCCTTGAACACAGTTAAATTGAAAGTGCTCAAAATGCATATCAATTCAGGTAAAAGAAGTTCTTGCTACTTGGAGGAAAGGCTTCAGTTTTCCTCCCCTCTCTTTCTGACTCACTACTAAGCTATTTCTCACTGTTTGGGTGCTGAAGTCTCTCTTAGGTTGACAGCATGTTTCATGAGAGCATGGTTAATTCAACAGCAGAAAATAGAGGCTATATTTTAGACCTCAATATAAGCATAAAGGAAGTAAAAGAAAGTCTGTATTTCCAATTCCAGGTTATTAATTTTCCAACTCATGTTCTCTTATCAGTATTGGGAGATGAAATGTGAAACCCAGAAATGTAAAAAACAAAAAATCTAGATGCAAGCATTCTTGAGTTTTAAATGAACATGTTTTTAGCAGTTGGATATGAACTAGACTCTTTGTAGCAAAGCAGATATTTGAAGCTGTGTAGAAGCCAAACAAGCCCTACACAGAAAGAGGCCTCTTAAATGTTACCAAAGCTTTGTGGTAACATTTTAAATGTAGAGCTCCCAGGGAAATCCTATAGCTTAGATACCCACTTGGCTTGCTTGCTTTTCCCTGCTTTATTCACACACACACATTATATATATAACCATGTATGTATATGGTTACATGGTCTGTAATTTACAGTATTAAAGTCTCCTGAAACTCCAACTTGCGATAATAATTGTGAAAAAGAAGAATGCAGTGCATTCACTAGAATCTTTCTTTCTGGTGGCTGGCATTTTATTTATCACATGTGTGGTGATCACAGCCTGAGGATGGAGTCACTTGTGAAATCTGTCCTACTTTCTACCAAAGCCATCAACTACACATTCACAGTAGTTCCCTGATGTCTTTTTAAAAATTGTTCAAGAGGTTGCTTCTACAGGTAAGATGGTTTAATAAGCCAAAGACTCCACTTGAAAATCATAGAGAGGTTATTTTTTATTTCCACCAGAGAGAACGGGTAGTGGGGCTTCTTTAAATCATTGTGACAGTTTAGATCAAAGCGCCAGATGCGATCTGCATTTAACCTTGTGGGATGATGGAAAGGAAGGCTTAGAAATGTATTCACAGGAAATGTCCAATTTCTGCCATAACTCCCAACCTGGCCATCCTTCTTCTGGCATTATCCTGCAGTAGGCAACTCTGGATCTCAGAAAGCTCTCCCTTTCTAGTCTGAATCGTATCAGTCATGGTGGCCTCAAAACCCACCTCTCACCGGTATGAGTCAGGAGACCAAGAAACTTAACTTGGTTTGAGTAAGACACAAAAGGCAAAGCCATAACAAGCAGAACAGTTAAGCCCTGTATTCCAGGCAGGAGGGCTGGAGCAGCTCCCTTTAGAAAGCAGAATGCCTGTGAGGCTACACTGCAAGCAAATACTAGACACACACACATGGGAAAGGCTCGGGGCAGCTGAGTTGTCTGTGACAGGGCACACACTCAGCCACTACCATACACTGGCCCCATCATCATGAATGTTACCCCCAGAGTGGACACATTCTGCCTTAGTGCTGCTATGGGAATACCAAGGGACTCTGATATTTCCTGAGCACCTACGATGTGTCAGACACTGCTAGGTACTTTCAGCATGATGCCACTGTAGCCTCCAAACACTGGAGGCCTCTGTTTTGTGCACAAGGAAAATGAAGGCCCAGGGAGGTTAAGTGATTCCCTCAGCTCACCCAGCCAGCAGCAGAGACAAGACCCTCTAACTGCAAGTTCAAGGGCTCTCCTGCCGAATCCTACCACCAGCCTTATTATGTCTAGGGCAATCCCCTTTGAGTCTTTTACCGCCAGTTCAGGTGTCCCACCTCCTGGCCTCTGAGCAAAGAAAAAGCAGGCGTCTCCGGTGATGTCTTCCCTAACTGTATTTGTGATGAAAACAGGGCACTCCAGTTCCCTCCTGCCCAGCACCACCACGTCCGATTCGGCGGCTCAAGAGGGGTATGAGTCTAGGGGAGGAATGATGGACTGGAAGGAGTCACCCGACAGCACAGACTCTTTGGGGGCAGTGTCTTCCCATAATCACCAAGACAAGAAGGGTAAGGCCTTGGAAGCACCTCTTCCTCTGCGGGGAGAGGGAGGGCGGAGTGGGGAGGACCGTGTAGCTGCTTCCAGCTGAACCGCAGCAGCGTTTAAGGAACGGACCTCCAACACACGCTGACGGAAAGCGTCTCAGAAAAGACTGCAACCCAATCCTCCGTGCTAGACTTGATCCGAAATGATTCCCCAACCAAGGAGACACCACACAAAACAAATAACACATCCTCTCAGCTTCCTCCACCCAAGAGAGGCATGGCTTGGCCCAAAGTGGACGCTGGCTCCTAAAGTCCCCTTCTACTCCTCTTAGCTCACCCAGTGATTTTTGGATCCTCTTTTTCCCCCCATAATAAGATGGAATGCAATGCGGGCTTTGGCAAGTACATGTTATTACAGTCAAAGCCCGTTTAATCATGAATGGAGAAGTAGCCGCCCGTTTAATCATGAATGGAGAAGTAGCCGAGTGAAGTCTTTTCTGGCTGGTCCCATCCCTCACCCTTACAGGGGGCCGAATCTCAACAGAGCCGAGGTTCTGAGACGCACTTGATTGCCCTTAGAGGACAACAGCTAAAACAAAAAATATGTTATTTAATCAAGCAGAATTGCTATGCGTTTAAAATGGAAAGGAAGCCACGCTAAGTGAAAGGGACTCTACTGTGAACTGTCCTAAATTCTCCCCGGCTTTCTTTGCTAGAGACTAGAGACAGGAAATGTCATCTCTTTTCTCGCCATTTGCTGCTTCTGGTAACACATCCTACTTTAGTTGCAGCTGCAACCAAAGAGGCCTTTACTTGTCCAAAAAACAGTCCTGTAAATCAGAGACTGAAAAGCTCAGTTATGTTGCGAGCTGTTTCTCCCCATTCAGCATTGTTTACTTCTATATGTTTTCAAGAGTTTCATCCAAGCGGGGGTTTGAGTGTCGAGGGCAGACCAGCTCTGGTGACCTTTGGAAGACAGTCTCAGTGTCCTCCCCCACAGGTTTCTGTATACATACTTCCATCTCTGCTTTTAGAGAATGTTTGCTTAGGAGACTCACGCTAAATTTTCATCCTTTTCTTTTTTTTTCTGGAGGCTCCTCTCCTGAGAATGCCGTACACTCAGCCGCTACATGCCAAGCCCACATAGGACGATGCAACCCTTTTAACTTGTGAACTTACTCCCTTAGTCGATTTTATTATTCTCCTGTAACTTCTTACTGCTAATATGTCCTGCCCCAATATTTTTTTTTTTAAAGAAGCTGGTGTCTCGGCAGCCACTTAAGTTGGTGGGATCCCTGCTCTTCACCACCTCAAGACAGCACCAGATCCGTTTGTGACAGGGCAGAACTACCACCGCAGGCTATACCAGCCCTAACATGTGCCATTATTTGTTTTGTGTGGCTCTCGACCACAGATGTGTTAGTCTTGGCCGACTACTCAAGAAGAGACAACACAGTAAAAATCACATTGTGTTTGCCCACTGCGACTTTCTGAAAAACCAAACAGCCTTTCCAGTAAAGCACTAAATATGTCAACCAAATATCTAGCAGTTGGTTATAGTCATTTCCTCCTCACTTCCCCGAGACGGATGGCGAGAATTTTCTCCAGTCGTTAACTCTCCCAGGGGATGGAGGTTATCAAAGAGTCCAATTAACACTTTGACAGATCATTTGAAAATTCGGCATTGTTCATTCTCTTGGGTCTTCTTATGAATATTGACAAAGCTGGAAGCAGTCTACAGATTGTCAAACAATGGTGGCAGAGGTGATTGCATGGGTGTTTAACATGATCACTGTTCTCGTGCTATTAGCTCTTTGCCTTGCCCTGTCAAACTGGAGCTTCATTTTTTGACAACTGATTATGTATTTGATGGGGCAACGACAACGAGTTGTTATGCCGAAATTTAAAAAATAAAAATGTGATGTAGCTTAATGTTCCTTTTGCCATGATTTTTTATGATTTTGATTTCCATTTTGCTCTGAAGTGTTTTTTTTTTTTTTTCTGTTGAATGTTCATGATTTATTTCCAACTTTAATGTTCATGATTTATTTCCAACTTTTCTTTGGTTTCGCCAAGCGCTGTGTGGTATGACTTGGTGATGGCGTGACTCTGTTGGAAAAGTCTTGTTTCTTTTCTGACTCATGATGACGTCCTTTAACTTGACCCAATCTGTGATCCCCTTGCTTCTTTTCATTCCCTGATGTGGGCGCCTTAATGATGTCACATCCGTGCGTGTAGCATCTCCTGGGATGCGAGAGTTTCGTGGGTTTTCTGCAGGCCTCTGGTGGGTCCTCTTTTCACTGGGCCGATTGTCTCATGGGAATGTGACATTTGTGTGCCCTGGCTTTAGGAGCTAAATATACTCTGGAATTGTTTCTAAAATACCACACATTTCCCCGCTAAGCAGAAAATGGTATCTGCTGACCAGTTAGCTGAAGAGGAATCAAGTGTCTGGTGCCCTTTTTACTTTGGCTGCTGTGGGGGGAAAAAGCCAGTGAGCAGATGAGCCCAGAGCTCTGCTCTGCAGAAATGCTGAGCACTACTGGGCTGGTCCCCTCCTGGTCTCACCTCATCTTCCAAACAGTTCTGCATTTCCAGAGTATGTTTGCTTGCCTTTTTCTTTCTTTTCCTCGCTGTGTCTTTCGTCTTGATTTAATTCTGTGCGTCCCCCACATTCTGTCAAAGCCCCGTTCCTCACCTTGCAATCTAACCCTCTTCTGCTACCATTGTTCTCAGCCTCCCCTTTTCAAAATATTAATAATAGATGCCAGCCCTCTGCCCCTCTGCGGACCGTTCCAAGGCTCTTTCCTTCTACACTGGGGGGTAGCATTCCAACACTTTGTGTATACACAGTCATGCTAACAAAGTGTGAGAAGAGACCCGCAAAGCACACAGAAGCATTATCACAGAAAATGAAGTAATTTTCTCTCTCAGTAACTGGCCTTGCCCTTCATTACCCTGCTGGCCTTGTCTAATGTCACTTGTCCTTGTTGCTTTTCTTTAAAATTGCCTGATATCTTTCAAGCCCTAGATTCATTAGGAAAAAACACAGCCAGCTGCCCTGTTTTATCTCTGGCTCCCTAGATGTCTGGAGCCTCTACTAGCCAGCCCTTTAATCACCAAGCTGATAAATTAGAAGCAGCCCTGGCTACTTCTTTCTTGGTTTTGCCACATTTAAAAATATATATTATTTACTCATCCTATAACTATTGAGGTGGTAATGGGTAGTTACAAAGAGGCTCTAACTACCTATGAATAAGAAAGAAAATCCAGTTTATTTTTAGATTTGGCTTGTCTCCCCTCACCACCCCACCCCCCCTTCCCACAGCAAAAGAAATGAGAGCTTTCTTTTCTAGGTTAAGCAATAGTGAGAAGTAATAGCCACTCTTGTGCCTCGTTTCTGACCCAAAGTAACAGTCCTCTAAAACCTTATTTCCAAGAAGACTGCAAGATAGGTGAGGGAGTAGCCATGGACAGCTCTGCCAAGAGAGCTGTAGAGCATAAATGTCCAGTGGACACATGGACCACTGCCCCAAGGACACAGGAATAAACCAGATTAGAAGGAAATCTCCTTCAGAGTTTATTTTCTAGAGTTCTCATGAGCTCTCAGCAAGCTGATGAAATAGTCGATATGTAGAAAAATGTTCCCATTGGATTGGAAGTGCCAGAGCTGTAGTATGCATATATATTTTGGGAAATCTTTGAAACAAGTTATTATCACATTATTATATTTAGTCAAGAAGATGTGCTCAATTCAGACCAGGAAAAGATGTAGAAACAGAATTTAAATTAGAGATCAAATGAATAATTTAAACTAAAATGTACAGCAAATGCTGAATATATTTTAATCAATGTACAAGCTGTTTTGTAAGCAATTTTTAGTCTGGGAAATAATATTCCAGTAAGATTCAGAAGGTCTATAAAGGATGCTGAGTATACTGTCCACACTTTCTAACAATCCTGAATGGAACTGCATAAATCATAGAGTTTATCAACAATCCTCTTTATAGCCAATTCTTTATTCCTCAAGTACATCATCGCCTCCAAGGAGGACAGGTCACATCTTACAAGAGATGATTTAAATGACTCAGAGACATCATGGCCTTCAATACCCAATCATATGGTGGAAAGTTAACACCCGTGTCATTTCTCCTTCCATCTTCTTAGTTATGTCAACACAAAAGTCTGTTTGGTGCTTTAACAACTCCAGAAACTCACTACTATTCTTTTGAGAAGAAAGAACAGGCTTTAGATGGCTTTGCCATGCAGCTGAAGCTAGCTGGAACTCACTCTGTTTTACTTTCAGTTAATTTGATTTGGGGGCTTCCCAGGGGGCTCAGTGGTAAAGAATCCACCTGCCAAGGCAGGAGACACAGGAGACTCAAGTTCAATCTTAGGTCAGGGAGATCCCCTGGAGTGGGAGCTGGCAACCCACTCCAGTATTCTTGCCTGGAGAATCCCATGGATGGAAGAGCCTGGTGAGCTATAGTCCATGGGGTCAAAAAGAGTCAGACACAACTTAGCGACTGAGCATGCAATTTTATTTCTGTGGTTACCTTCTAGTTATGAAAAGTGACACTTTTTTAATGATATAAACTTTCCACCTGAAACAAATTTTAAAGGCAATGTAAATAAAATACTAAGTAAATGCTGATGTAGGAAGTAGAGGGATACAGGAATACTAAAAGTAAATAACACTGTATGTGAGACTCCTTGATTTGCAGCACTATTAGCTGATGACTAAACTGTGGGTCGGAGAAGGCAATGGCAAGCCACTCCAGTACTGTTGCCTAGAAAATCCCGGGGATGGGGTCGCACAGAGTCGGACATGACCGAATCGACTTAGCAGCAGCAGCAGCAAACTGTGGGTAACTCTGGCCTGGAGCAATTAACAGAGTACAGCGAGGATGAAATTACCACCAAAACTGTGCTTCTGGCATTTGGAAGAACAAGATTGAATGAGGGTGCTACCTTCTACTGGCTGGGCCCTGACCACTTCAATTATACAGTCTAGCGCTCTTCTGATTTCTCTTCCAACTACAGAGCTTTGTGATTAGAGATGAGAAGTTTGGTCAAGTAGGAATCGAGAGCACGATGGATTTCGACTAAAAAGAAATTAGTCATCCTAGGCTTGTTAAGCATCTGGCGAGATGCTTTCCAGACCAGCAGTGAGCATCCAAGTATAGACAACAGCTCGTTACTTCCCTAATGCGGCCCAGGGACAGTTTACCTCTAGCACTTACACTTTTCCAAGATCTGTAAGGACTCTTGTGCTACAGTGCATCCCGTTGGCCTGGCAATAACCTTTACTTGACCTTTTCTTTGCCTTTTCTCTCTTTCAAACTTTACCTACTGTGAGTCCCAAACCCTAGAGTCAGAGTTTCCTCATGAACAGACTAAGAAACCCCATTTTCAGAGAGCATGTTTGGTAACAGAGTCTAGCCCAATTGCTTCTGCATTTAACAATCTGTAATGCTTAAAATGCCAACAAAGGTCCATATAGTCAAAGCTATGGTTTTCAGGTAATCATGTAATGTACACATGTGAGAGTTGGATCATAAAGAAGGCTAAGTGCCAAGAAGACCCTTGAGAGTCCCTTGGACAGCAAGGAAATCAAACCGTTCAGTCCTAAAGGAAATCAACACAGAATATTCATTGGAAGGCCTGATGCTAAAGCTGAGGCTCCAATACTTTGGCCACCTGATGTAAAGAGCCAACTCACTGGAAAAGATCCTGATGCTGGGAAAGACTGAAGGCAAAAGGAGAAGGGGGCAGCAGAGGATGAGACGGTTAGATAGAATCTCCAACTCAATGGACAAGAATCTGAGGAAACTCCAGGACACAGTGGACGACAGAGGAGTCCATGGGGTGGCAAAGAGTCAGACATGACTTAGTGACTGAACAACAATGCTTAAAATCTAATGGATGAAGGTTTTAAAACATCTTATTTCTCCCAGTGAGGAAAGAGATCTCTTGGCTCCTAGCAAGTCATATGCAGGTGATCATATATACACAGAAAATTATTGCTGATGAAGGTAATAAAGGCAGAAAAATAAGCATCTTTTCCTGACTCGTAAACTTGGACTGCATTTTTTTCTGCCATTTCTTCAGTAACATTAACATAACAAAAATGTTTTCTGAGGAGTCGTCAAGCAAAATTTATTACTGGCTCCATTGCACAGTATTGGATGCCAATAAGGAGTTAGAGGCTAAACTAGAGACAGACAGAGTTCCTGTCCAAGAAATATCAAACCGCCAGACAGATGAAGCACACACAGACACAAAAATGCACCAAAAAGTCTTTACGACCACTATTATCCTTGTTCACAAGGCAAAATGGTGCACAGCAGATTTAGAAAAAAGTATTAGACAACTGAAGACAACTTGGCTGAACACATCAAGGACACAGGACTTGGAAACACTTTCCCAGCCCCTTTTCTTTAGTCGTCCCCCTCAGTACCAGTATTATAGCAGTCATACACCACTTGCCAGGGAGGATGAGGGAAAGGAGGTGTCTTTGGTACAGAGCTCATATTTAAAATTTTTGTGGAAATGCTGGCAAAGTTGGGCTCTTTTTGAACACTCTGAGCTTTATTTAAAAAAAAAAAAAAGCTCGACAGTAATTTTCATAGTTTTTATTAATAAAACCTATAGTACCACAGCCATTTTTAAATGTGATAGAACAGGACAGTCTTGGAAGCAAAAGGGGTTAAGAGGGGTTCTGTTTGACGGGGAGGGAGCTGCCAGTGGGGAGACAAAGGGCTGCAACTTCCTCTTAACAATCAACAGCTAACCTAGCCAGGTGGGAGCATGCCTGGTGAGGGTCAAGGAGATGGGGGACTGGTGGCTGTTTTCCCCACAATGCTTTTGAGTAAGACTTCACTTATTTCTGGTTTTGAGAGGGAGAGGAAAGGCATCCTTCAAAATTCATAAGAAATTTGGCATCTACGTCGTTGCTGATAAAGAAAAATACAGTTCATGAAATGCAGTCCATTCGTATAGTTTTAAATTTGTAAACTGTGCTATACCTGCCCCTTAAAGATTTATTATCATTGTTATTATGCTCTGTTAAACTATTTTAATCTCCAAAAGTTTAGAGTGAGTCTGAAGAACAGTCATGGGTAACCAATAGATGTACATCAGCTGAGCATGGAAGAGTAGGGTTGCTACATTAAGTACAGAGTACCCAGTTAAATGTGAATTTGACAAACCATGAATAATTTCTTAGTATAAGTGTGCCCCACCTGTTTCATGGGACATGCTTACACTAAAACATTATTACTTACCTGAAGTTGAAATTTAACCAAGAGTTCTGCATATTGATTTGCGACCTTGGCAATTCTATTGAAGAGGCTGCTGATAATTTATTCAGTAAGTATATAAGATTTAATCTCTAGTCTACATCTGCCCTTTAACTCTTAGGAAATTTATAGTAACCTACATAAGAGCAATTAAAGTTAACAACTTCATTCTGGGAAAAAATATTTTCATTATATCTAATTCCAAAAGTTGTATATGTGTTTGGATATTAGGGTAATTGAAAAAGTTATCACTAAAAGTAAGCTTTCAAGGGTCACTTTTAAGTGAAGAAGACTCAGAAATCAAATTGTTCCTAAACAAAGGCAAGATTAAAACCACTGTTTCTAATTTTAATTTAACCTCAGGTTTTTTATCAACTGTTATGTAACCATTGGGTTTTTTTTTTCCTATAATTATTTGGATGCCTTTTTTTTTTCATTTCTCATTTACATGACTTTGAAGGAGATGAACTAGAATCCAGAAAGCACTAGAAAATAATAGTAAATTTCACAGTTAATTTAACAGAAAATGTAATAATGGTGACACTAACCCTAGTCGCAAAGAAAGGCATGCATTTCAGTCCCTCAGTCGTGAGCTGCTTTTTGCAGCCCTCTGTCCATAGGATTCTCCAGGCAAGAATACTAGAGTGGGTTGCCATTTCCTCCTTCAGGGGATTTTTCCAACCCAGGGACTGAACCCAAGTCCCTTGCAGGTCTTGTGCTGGCAGGCAGATTCTTTACCTCTGAGCCACCTGGGAGGCCCCAGAGATGTAGTAAGTTAACTACACTTTAGTAACATTAACCCTAGCTTGGTTGTAAAGAACCTGCCTGCAATGCAGGAGACCCAAGTTCAATTCCTGGATCGGGAAAATCTCCTGGAGAAGGAAATGGCTATCCACTCCAGTACTGTTGCCTGGAGAATCCATGGACAGAGGAGCCTGGCGGGCTACAGTCCATGGAGCCACAAGAGTCAGCGACTCTTAGCGACTAAACCACAAACCCTAGTATCAAAGAAAGGGAAAACAGCAACTTTCCTTCATTTCTTTCTTCATGCATTCAAAACATTCAGCAAACATGTGTGCTATATGGGAGCCTTCTGCTGAGTGCTATAGTACAGGCTGATCTGATTCATGGAGGCTATACACAAGGAGCCTGCAGGTTAGCAGGGGGTACCCACAGGTGGCCTCTTGGCTAGCAGTGGGGCATGGCAAAGGCTGAGAGTTCAGAGAAGCACATAAAGGGTCAGAAAGGGAACTGAGATTGAAATGCTAGTCTGCAACCTTAAAAGTCATGCTCAGGGGTTTTGGCTTTACCTGTAGGCAGTGGGTGGGAGGGAGGGAAATACAGAGATCAAAGAGACTGACAGATGATAGATAAATAATAAATTGATTATTCAGTCCTATAGATTGTTAATTACACATACACAATATGTTTGGAAAATAGAATTTTGCATCAGTTTTGAATCTATAGTGTTTTTCTGTATATCACTGGCATTTTCTACAGCTGTTTCATGCCAAACTAAGACCTCTGTGCTGGTAAAGCTGAGCCCCAGACTCCACCTTCTGTGTCAGTGGGTAGAACATTGGGGTGCAGGGCACACGCCAGACTTCATCCAGAACAGATTTTGAAATGGCGGGGAGGGCAGGGGGAGACTGAGAAAGAAATGATAATATAATTCAGGGTGCCACCATTTGGGGCTTCCCAGGTGGCACTAGTGGTAAAGAACCCACCTGCCAATGCTAACTTTTACTAAATTAATATTTCTTTGTCACCTGCCAGAAAAGGAATCTATTGGTAGTCTCTGACATTTCTTTGAGGCACCAAGGAAAATGATCTATTGTGAGCCAGCCAGGCACTGGGCTCTCTACTGGACGACCTGGAAGGTTCCCTGCGAGCATGGGTGTTTGGGGGTGGGGCAGCAGGATACCCACGTGGTCAGCTGTAATTGTTCTTTCAGCCGCACAGGCAGAGATGTAGATTTGACCTAATTAATTTTGTATCCTCTTGACAACTTGCTAAATTTATCTGGGGTCTTGATGAGATTATTGTGGAAAGGGTAGAAGGAAAAGAAGTTAAATGTCAGCCACGTAGAAAGCTGTTTCGTCTCCCTGCCTGCCTGAAAGTGCACACCAATATTTGAATTTTCTTTTCTAGAAATACCAATTGAACCTTTTATCTTCACTTAACATCATTTTCTCAAAAAAAAAAAAAAAGGACTCAAATTATGATTAGAGAGACTTTTTTATTTTAAAATCAGCAACTTAAATCTTGGGGTGTTAAAAAAATCAGTTCACCTCTAAAAGTGCTACTTACTTTAATCTGTAGCTACTTTTTTAAGCCACATCACCCTTGACATGAATTCATTTGCCTCACCCTTTTCTTTCAATCTTTTTCCCCCTTTCTCTCCTATCTTTTGCACAAAAACACACACAAGTGACAAAGTTTTCTGACAGCTTAATGGAACTTTCAAGGACTACAGGGACTAGGTTAGGCATGATCGTATTAACTGAACATCTGGTGTAGTTAAAAATGTGCTCTTTAATTGGCTCAACTGCACTGTGCTCAGCTAAAATTTGTTTTGTCCTCACAATCAAATTGGGAAGAGTCAGTGTGTATTTTGGAGCACGTATATTAATGGGAAAATAATACTAGCTTTGTCTCAGAACTCTTTCTGATAGCCTTGTTTCTTGGAGTTTAAAAAAAAAATGCTTGTTATATACAGGTTTGACTTTGCAAACCTCACTGCTCCACAGACAAAGTAGTCTAGCAAGGGCAAAATGGTGGAAACAGGGAA
The DNA here is from genome assembly GCF_027580195.1 of Bos mutus. Taxonomy (NCBI): domain Eukaryota; kingdom Metazoa; phylum Chordata; class Mammalia; order Artiodactyla; family Bovidae; genus Bos; species Bos mutus. Next base: position 77,313,349 of record NC_091623.1, read on the forward strand.
ATTTCTTGAGGATAGCCTCTCTTTTCTTGACATTATACATGAGAATGGCCTCAAAAGCTGCAAGAGTTGCTCAGAATACATAATTCATGCCATTGCTATAGAAGGAAAGAGGATGGAAGCGCTGTATCCACTCGGTGGTTGCAGGGAGACACAGGCTATGCAAGTCATAATAGGTAAAGTCCTGCCAAGCGTGTGACTGTGCTGCAGGCCTGAGCAGACCCACAAGAACCCCATCAGACACCAGTCTCCCAGCACTTCAGTCACAGAAAGACTCTAGAGTCAACCACTGAAACACAGCTGGGTAAATTCACATATATTGCGTACAGAGAACACGGGCTCTTCATAGGTGTCAGAAAGCTAATTACGGGTGGTATGAAGGTTTGTCATCCTTAATTAGTATTTCTTAAGCTCTTATAAGTCTATAGTTGGGTGTTATCTTTGTAAAGAGATTCCTTTTTAATGTGACAATAGGAATTTCCCACTGCAATTATTTTTAAAATTTGTGTTTTTAAAAAAGATGCACTCTTTTTCAAATATGTATCTGCAATTAGATTTCTTCACTGAAGGCAGGCGCAGCCATTAGGAACTGTATAGAGATAATGAAAGTTCAGTACAATCACCACAGACAGCGCTCATTAGGAGAGAAAATGATGTCAAGAAATTTACAGGGCAGCACACTGCGTTACGCCTAACCTTTTGGACATATTAGAGCCTGTCATTTCCAGCCCTACAGCCTTTTGTTATTCATAAATAATAGATAACACTGGACACAATCATCTGACATTTGTTAAGGTAATAAATATACCCTAAGTGCTGACGGGTCTTGCACTCCGTGATTTAAAAGCACACAGCAGAAATTTAATGTAACTTAAAATGTCTTATATAATTCTATGGGTTTGCAGATTCAGTTCACCTCAGCAGATGTGTAACCACCGAGCTCTGCTGAGTACACGTTGTAAAGCAGGACCTTCATTTGAGGAACAGAACATGAGCTCAGGTCCCCTACTTCTATCCAGAAAAGAAAGGAAAAGAATCTTCCTGGGTTTTTTATTCTCTTGTCTGATCGTGGCGAGGTAAGGGGAAAGATCCCCTGAACCAGATGTCCCTTGATGGCTGTGCATTGTTTGAGGAGATGTCAAGGTGACATGGGATTCAAGCTTTAAGGGAGGATGCTCTACGCAACTATTTGGTAGTGAGCTCCTACCAAGCTTCTCTTTCCTCTGTCCCCGAGACCCAGTCCTGACTGGGCTCTCTAGGACCATCCACTAACTGAAGGCCCCTGGGACAGAGATGGGGAGCATGAGAAATTCCTGCGACTTTATAGTGGGGCAAATAAAGAGACAGTGGGCATTTTGCCAGCAGCTTCTGGCTCCAGCAGAAGGGTTGATTCTGTTACAGAAGTAGTGGTACAGCATTTTAGGCCATACGTCAAGCTTTTGTCAGGTACCAAGGGGAAGTGTTAGGGATGTATTGTTCTCGCCAATAAAATCACATCAATTTTGTATCCTTTGTCAGAATATGGCAACTGCAAGAAAATGTCATACACAAGACCCACTAAAGATTCATACTTTCGTGAACATCAAGGAAGATTGCATTATTATTTTTTTTATTTTACAAATAATTTAGCAAGTCTGGCTACACATTGCCTCAGTGCTGTCTGGGGTTGGATTTCAAAGTGAAACACTTTGATGTTGTTCTCTGGAATATTATTCCTATCATTTAGGGCAGTGCCTCTCAAGCTTTAGCGAATGTATGAATCATCTGGAGGCCTTGTTAAAACACAGATTTCTGAACCCAATCTCCAGAGATTCTGATTCAAAAGTTCTAGTAGGACCCAAGGATTTGTATTTCCAACAGGTTACTAATACGGAGTCACCCTAATTTAGGACACTTTTCAAATTGTATGGGCTATCTTATTTAAGGTCTCTCTCCAAGATTCTGTTATATTTTTAAATCCTTATTTCTCCATTCTTGGTTAACACACTTGAACCCAAAGTGTTGCATCAAAACAGTTTATCTGGGACCACACAGAAAGCAGGTAACTTGTCAGTTGGAAACACTCACCTTACATTATTAATTGAGCATTAAATGTGTCCTGCACAGTGCTAAATGCTTTACATGAATTCGTTTATTCAATCTATTTAATCCATCCACAACACCCATCTCAGAGTCAATACTACTGGGGCTTAGAGAGATTGAGTGACTTGCCCAGGAACACAACTAGTTAGTTATAGATTCAAGACTGATACCCAGGTCTTTATGATCTCAAGATTTACATTCTTAACCAATAATACCCAAAATCATCTATAACCCAGATTCCATGAACTATATTCCCAGTAAGTTTAAGTTTTAAGAGTATTCAAACAAACCTGTCTCCTTAACAGTAAGTTTAAGAGTATTTAAACAAACCTGTTTCCTCAAATTTGTTTTATCTTTGCATTGCAGAGAAAAAAAATCAGAGTGCTGCAAAAAATTCCAAAGAATGACCCAAATTCCACAATTTTATAAGACGATCTACTTCCTTATTTTGTAGCCTTGATGTCTCTTAAGAGAGCAAAGAAAGATGGAACCGGGAAGCTGGAAAACAGAAATGCTTTGTCTGGTTTCCAAAACTTTAGATGTTGGGTTTCTAGTCTTCCAAGAAAGAAAACCTCAAATAGAAGGAAAGTAAACCATGCAAATTCTGCTTAAAACTTGGCCCATCTGAAATAGTCATTACCTTTACAAAGACAGTGAGAGTCTCAGCACATGGAACCACAGGTCAACATTCCAAAGCATGGCTTTTAAAAATGATCTGATCATGACCCCCATTCTAGACCTCATCTCCGCTCTGGGTGCAGTCCTCCCAGGGGCAGGGCCGAGTCTAAAATAGTGGGGCCGAGGAGGAGGAGCCAACCAAGCACTCCCACTGGCACGGAGGGGAAAATGAAGCTTTATGCTCATCCTCCCTTTTCCTCCTGCGATGGCATCGCCACAACAAATAATGCATCAGTTTCAGAGGTGATAGGACTGGAAGTGGATTCATCCGCAGACGACCACAGGCAGCATCATTTCAATATGGGAGTTTTAAAATAGCCTCTGAACGGAGGATATTAAACAGCCAGGAAGCTGTCTCTACTGTGGCGTGGTCAGTCATTAACTTGATACCTCTGGAAGACAGACCATGGCCTCTTCCAGTACCTAATCTTTGGCCTGCCAGGGGGGAAAAAACGATTTGAAAATAAAATAAAAAGGGAAAGTTTGAGTTGTAAACTCTGAGCCCATTTCCATGGCTGCTGGTGGTTCCGTTTATTCCTAAGCCATCTGGTTCGCATTATGCCGTGTAAGACTAGGAGAAGGCTGCTTCCTGCCGAGATAACCACAGAGAGCTCCCCCTGCACTTTCCGTGTGGTCATCTCCATGGGCCGGGGTGTGGCTCTGAGAATAAATTATCTGCAGTTAGGTTTTTCCCCTATTTGTTTTTTTCTCTCTTTGCAGGGATTACAGCGGGTCCTCTGTGGTTAGCGGCCGCGATGCTTGGCCCGTGACTCGTTCATTCATTCATGCTGCCTTGCAGGACTCTGAGGCTGGCGTTTTGGTGCACTTAAGATTTTCAAACAAGAAAAATTGGGTTGTTGGATTCCATTCACCCAAGTTGTTATGAGGATTTCAAGGAAATTACAGGCTTGTCTTACTATAAAGCAGAAGCAAGAGTCTATTTTTAGGGGATCCCACTCCGGAGCTTTTCTTGGTATTTTGCCATCTTTCTTAGCTCTCAGGCCCAACACGAGCCCCGCTCTGGCTCAGTGGTGGAAGAAATGTCCATCCTCCTTTTTGCCTCTGCATATTTCTCTAAAGGACACAGAGAGGCTTTGTTGTCTTTGTGGTCAGCGGGTCCGCTTCACACAGATGCCTATTAATCACTTCACTGTGGAGACAGACACATCCATCATATCGCAGCAGCTCCGAAACAGGCAGTCCAGTGAACAGGGGTGAGAGGGGAAAGTGTGCACTTAACCATTTCAAGGTTCTGATAGTAGAAGGTCTCATGTACTTAGCAAGGTAACTGGAGTGGGGATGGGTAAGGCTTTTCCTTTGGTACTTAGTTTAACAGGTGCGAAAGTAAATTTATTTCTCTTTGTTTGGCTTCATTTCTTTGATAGGACAGGTAACATCTCCCAGCCATGTCTGTATGGTGCAGGGGATAAGTATAGTTGAAGACAGAGTCTTATTTTAATAACAGTGATAATAAATTCAAGTAGGCTGGCTGTGCTTTTGATGCAAAGGTACTGACTCTTGGAAGCCTGTAGTTTCTCAATAATGGATTCAGTGTGGAACAGAATAAGCTGAAAGTCAGTTTTCTTAGGCAAGAAGACCCTTGAAATCACAGGTAAATTAATCGGTAATTTTCCTTCCAAATGGACATGTCTTCTAAACATCTTTTTTAGACTTTCAAGGCTTTTCACAGCCTGTTTCCAAATGGGGTTCAGCTCTCACTCCTATCTTCCCCTCCAAGTACTCATTCAGGCATGCACTCATTTACTATTTATTTAACAGCTATTTACTGAGCACCTGTATGCCTGGGGGTGCAGCGGAGCAGAAAATCTCTCCTTCCTGGATCTGTCTGGAGCAATTTAGGTGTAAAAAACAGAGCATCATAAGTGATGACTTTAGGGGAGAGAGGTGCAGAGGTCCAGGAACCCTTAACAGAAGGAAGAGCTAAACTGGCTTGAGGGAATTGGAGACAGTTTCTTCAGGTCAGCTGAGACCTGGAGGAGGTCAGAAGGCTGGGAGGTGAGCAGGGGTTTTCTGGGCAGAGGGAGCAGCCTGTGTGAAAGCCCAGAAGCAATGAGAATGCAGCAGAGAGGTGGTGCCTAGAGCTAAGAGGCTAGAAGGCACCTGGACCACTGGCCATCACTGAACACAGCCTGCTCTTTCCTCCCTTCCATGCCTGGGTTCTTGTTGCTCTCTCCACTTGGGTTGACATCCCATGCACTTGAAGTCTTAGCTCAAACGCCAGCTCCTATATAAAGCCTTTGCCCATCCGTATTAGGTAGAAGCAATCATCTCATGATGCTTCTGGGCTTTGGATGTAGTTCATATGCACACACCTATCTTCTCCCGTACTGGATCACAGACTTTGTGCCTCCTTCATCTTTGTCCCCCCAAAGCCCACCAAGGGACTTTCATCCATGCTCAGTAATTGCTTGCTGAAGGCAGCCACAAGGTGCATTTGGTCAAAACCTTGTTAGTCCAGGAGAGGACAGTCAAGGCGCCAACAACATCACAATCCAGCCCTGAGTTAGGAGAGTATCTTTTCTGAGGCATGTTGTTCCCAAGCCTGGCGCTGGGCATCCTGTGCAGACTAGAGGCAATGGTAGAGAATCTTCGAGCTACCAAAAACCATTATTTAAATAAGGAACTTGATGTTTGACATTTCAAAGTGCATGGACATCGTCATCATAGGAAAAATCAGAACTGTGTTGGGTTTCCTCTTATTTTGCCATTTATAACTGCTCTTATTGTGAATTACATATTGTAGGGCCTGGAGGGTGGGGTTGTTCATAATCTTTTCAGCCTCTAAAGAGCTTCACACTGCCCCTCTGAGACCTCCTTCCAGCAGCCTCTGAAAACTCTCTCAGCTCAGAAAAAAAAAAGAGTGGAGATTCTATTCTTTCTCAGTTCTGCCAATTTAAGGCATGATTTCAGAGAAATCTTTGGGCCATTGTGTGTCTAGCTTCCTGCAATAGGAAGGTGGAAAGAATAACCATTTAGCACCTCATGACTAGTGAGAAATAGCTGGTGGTTAATGAATCAATGCAAAGGGTTTCTCAGATACTCTTTTCATTACTAATGCCCCATTTTCAACTGGCGAGAGCAGAAGGCCCAGGGGTCGGTAGAGGAAGGTATTCCAACAGCCCAGGGTGGAAAAGGCATCACCCTACAAAGGCCCTTCTACTTGCCTAGGGTTTCCGCGCCACTCCTGAAGCAATGATGTTCCTCCAACCCTAACCCTGAGCCCTTTGCAAAGACGCATTGGTTTTGTATTAGCTGATTTCGCTGGAGCACTCAGTTGTTACAAATAACCCATTTACCTTTATCCTCTCTTTTGGAATTATCCCAGAACAAATATCTTTTTACTTTAAAAATAGTTTATCCTATTATTATTTTGAATACATATCGAGCACCTTTATAGATTTCTTTCATCTAATGGTTGTTAGTATGATTATATTCTGTTATATGGGGATATTCTGTGATTTCAGAAGCAAATCACTTCAAAGATGACCCACCAAGTTTAGAAGTTTATTTAAAATCTGTCTCTAAATGTGTTGCAAACCCATTTATTTAATAATTACTCAGTAAGTGCTCGACCAAGAGCCCTGGGGATGGTGAGGATTATAAACACATATAAAATATGTGCCCTACCCTCAAGGAGCTGATTATAGGATTATTACCCCACTAGGAATCTAACTCGGAGAAGGCAATGGCACCCCACTCCAGTACTCTTGCCTGGAAAATCCCATGGACGGAGGAGCCTGGTGGGCTACAGTCCATGGGGTCGCTAAGAGTCGGACATGACTGAACAACTTCACTTTAACTTTACACTTTCATGCATTGGAGAAGGAAATGGCAACCCACTCCAGTGTTCTTGCCTGGAGAATCCCAGGGACGGGGGAGCCTGGTGGGCTGCCGTCTATGGGGTCGCACAGAGTCAGACACGACTGAAGCGACTTAGCAGCAGCAGCAGCAGCAGGAGTCTAACTAGTAATATGCATGAGTCCTAAGTCATTTCAGTAATGTCAGACTCTTTGCAACCCCATGGACTATAGCCCACCAGGCTCTTCTGTCCAAGGGATTCTCTAGGCAAGAATACTGGAGTGATTGCCAAGCCCTCCTCCAGGGGATCTTCTCAACCCAGGGATCAAACCTGCGTCTCTTTACATCTCCTGCACTGGCAGGAAGGTTCTTTACCACTAGTGCCACCTGGGAAGCCCAACTATTAATATAATCACTGTGTTTTGCTCAACATTTCCCACTGTTGTTGTTTCACTTATTTCAAAATTCAGGGCCTACAGGCAATCCTGAAACAGAGGTACATGTTCCCTGATGTTGCCTCAACATATCAACCTTTTGGCAACATTTGCAAAGCCCAAGGATTGGAGCTGGGAAGAACACGTCTGCCCCTCCTCTGGGAGACCCATAGCAAATAGAATCTAATGGCAAAGCTGTGACTGTCACTCTTAAGCCCTCCGTGAGCTACTAACCCCCCATCTCTCTTTGGTGGCTTCCTCTGATCTTTAGATGTGTCCAGCAAACTGCTGTACTTAAGCTCTTTCTTAATCATTATTTCAACTGATTCTTATAACTACGCAGTAAGGCATTAAAATTAAGGGTGTTTACCCCACATTACAGATGGAAAAAACTGAGTCCCAGAGACATTGTCACTTGCTTAATGGTCACCCAGCAGTAAGTGGGAGCAAGATCTCTAGTGTTACACTACCCTCAGCCTGACTGACAGGTCTGGTGTGTTCAAGTCTTCACAATGACCATCTGTACAAAGCTGATTTAATCATTTCCACAGATGCTGCTTTGCCCTTTTCTTATGATATAATCAGAAAGCTTTAAGTTTGGAAGGCATCTTCCAAAAATAACTTTTCACGTCTTATCTTCTTGACTTTGCTTTCAAGTTAATCTCTGATCTGTTTCTAACTTTGGACATGGGGTTTCTGATTTTGCACAAGCAGAGGAGGGAAGCCACCTGTTTCAAGGTAGCTATCTCAAAGCCCAAGAAATGCAGAAAGGTTTTTAAAGACACTATTTACATAACAAAATGAGCCAAAGAAAGCTGTCTGAGACTATTTTTCTCAAAGGTCAGACCCTGCTTGATTTGTTAAACAACCAAAAACCTGAACTCAAATGTCATGCACTAAAAGAGTCTTTCCCAGTGAAAGAGCAAATGGGGTCCAAGAGACTCGGATAGTTAAGCACCTTCAGACAAGAAAGACTATTTGGGAGCTAAAAGCAAAGTTAAGAAGAAGCAATGTATATACTTTAAAATTTTGCAGTTTTCCCAATTAAACAATAAATGAAACAAATGGATTGCTCTAGCCTTCTTCTATGATCCTCTTAAACTTAGATGGTAATTTAAATTGTAAATTGACAGTCAATTGTAGATCACTACCTATCACAAATATGAATTTATTGGGGAGCCCCCATAAATACAGTTGCCAGAAGGGGCCCAAGAAATGCCCACTGCTATGAAACAATCTACCTAATATCTGTATTGGGGGGGCCTAGCCTGTGTTACACCCCACTGACATCACCAAGTCAATAAGTGAAATTAAGCCCATTTTATTCACAGGTGTACATTTCTGTGCCATCATATGTAGGTGGTTAAAAATGATGTTTAGTAGAACACTATGCAAAACCAAAGTTGAAAGAAAATTGGTTGCTATAACAAGGAAATGCAAATTTAAGGAAGAAATTCTCATTAGCGCAGTTACTTGGTATTACAACATATTTGGATGCAAGACACCCCACTGTTTGGGGAGCTCCACAGCCTAAAAAGGTGTGAGTTTTAGCTGAATTTCCTGCTGGTTTTTTGCCTCTCAGTTTCTACCCTTTAAAAGTTCATGAAGATAAATCGTGAAATATTTGACAAGTGTCACATTTGGAAATTAGTCAGTGTCTGATTGTATTTTCCCTGGGTGAGTTTCCCCCCTTACCCTTCAACACCAAGGGCATTTGTTTAATCACAGAATCTTTGTTTCTCAAGAGATATTTGGTGTTTCTATAATATTTATTCCCCACCTGCAGTTGCAATCCTTTGTCACAGGACAGTCATTTCCACAGCAACCAACTGTGATGTCACAATTGAGGGGATGAGGACAGTACACAAAGAGAAAGAGAATGCTTTCTTCTCCAGGCTAAGTTTTCTGAGTTTTAAAACCATTGCTTCACCAATCAAAATATTGTAACAGAAAAACCCCATGACAAAGCTGCATTTCCTCAGGGTCTCGGGTGTCACACACAAAGCATTTCAACAGAAGTGTAAGGGTTGTGTGTTGTGGGTTTGGGAAAGGGTAGAGATTTTTATTTCATTTTATTCTCATTCTGTACTACTGATATCTGCCAGTAAAATACATTAAACATATTCCAGAAAGAGTTGATTTAGTTGATGAAAAATGTGTCTCCTGAGACCAGAGAAGGTACATTTTCTGTCTTACTATCATTTCCATAATAGGAACAATGTTTACATTTCCTCAGCCCATGTTAGAGCCTCTAATGTATTCATGTTCTTTCACTCTCCAGAGGCAGGAATTGAGGTATTTGAGATTTTATTTTTTCAGCTACTGCATCAAGCACTTAAGATCTGACAATTGTGATGTGTATTCTCACTTGGCATTAAAAAATAAAAGCTTCAGTGTTTGCATTTGATTAGAGTCTCTCAGCTTGGTGGCTGATTAAGCAGGAACAGGGAAAGCCACTTTCTTCAGAAACACAGCATCTTGGTTAATGTAGTGTAAGATTATTGACAGGCAGAGTCACATAATTTTTATTAAATTGAAGAGATTAGCTCTGCTGAAGAATCTCACCGTGACAGCAAACTCTAGCTGTAATAATGAGACCTGACACTTCTCAAACCCACTACAGGACCCCAAATGGTCTCTACTTTGAAATATTCTTTCAGCTCAAGTAGAGGAAGAGCTTCATTCAAATATTCAGCTTATTTACCTAAAATTGAGTTTTTTTACATGGGTTCTTTGTTTTGGGAGAAGTGATGCAAAATCAGCATAAACATTTGTAATCTATGGGCTTTAGCTACTCTCTTTCATTATAAATGATACCCACTGTCTTTCTCCCTGTTGCTTGAAATGCTAACCTAGCTGTTCTCCAGACAGAGGCCATGGGGCCCACCAGGAAGTAAGTCATCAGCAAACTCCCTGGAAGCCTGGAGCAGTGTGCCATTTGTTCATTTAACATGCATAAAAGTATTGCCTATTTCCCCAGACTCAGAATACCTCACTGGCACTTTTATGATGGGGAAGATTGAAAAAAAGATGAAAAGGGAAAAAGGATTAGATTTTGGAAAGGAAAAAACCGCCATATTCCACGGACTGAACCAACTTAGAGCCCATACTTGAAAAGAGGGGAATGCACCTTTCCAAAACACAAAGAAGACAATAAGGGAAGTCTGTTTACATCCTGGGGGGTGGGGCGGGGAGGATTAATGAGTTAATGTTTGGCAAGAGGGAGCCTCAAAGACAAGTTCTGCAGAGGTGCCATTGTCACTTATTACTGTTATTAATTAACAGGGTGAATGCCAAACAAAATTAAGCCTCGGGGTCTGCTCTCATTTCTTCACACCATATGCGATGTCTTTTGCAGGAGTGATTCGGGAGAGCTATCTCAAAGGCCACGACCAGCTCGTTCCTGTCACCCTCCTGGCCATCGCGGTCATTCTGGCTTTTGTCATGGGGGCCGTGTTCTCGGGCATCATCGTCTACTGCGTCTGCGATCACCGGCGCAAAGACGTGTCCTCCGTGCAGCGCAAGGAGAAGGAGCTCACCCACTCGCGCCGCGGCTCCATGAGCAGCGTCACCAAGCTCAGTGGCCTCTTCGGGGACACCCAGTCCAAAGACCCCAAGCCAGAGGCCATCCTCACGCCACTCATGCACAACGGCAAGCTCGCCACTCCCAGCAACACCGCCAAGATGCTCATCAAGGCCGATCAGCACCACCTGGACCTGGCCGCCCTGCCCACCCCGGAGTCCACGCCAACGCTGCAGCAGAAACGCAAGCCCAGCCGTGGCAGCCGCGAGTGGGAACGGAATCAGAACCTCATCAACGCCTGCACCAAGGACATGCCCCCCATGGGCTCCCCAGTGATCCCCACTGACCTGCCCCTGCGGGCCTCCCCCAGCCACATCCCCAGCGTGGTCGTGCTGCCCACCACGCGGCAGGGCTACCAGCACGAGTACGTGGACCAGCCCAAAATGAGCGAGGTGGCACAGATGGCTCTGGAGGACCAGGCGGCCACCCTGGAGTATAAGACCATCAAGGAACATCTCAGCAGCAAGAGTCCCAACCATGGGGTGAACCTGGTGGAGAACCTGGACAGCCTGCCCCCCAAAGTCCCCCAGCGGGAGGCCTCCCTGGGCCCTCCCGGAGCCTCCCTGTCGCAGAACGGCCTGAGCAAGCGGCTGGAGATGCGCCCCTCCTCGTCCTACGGGCTGGACTATAAGAGGAGCTACCCCACGAACTCGCTCACCAGAAGCCATCAGGCCGCCACCCTCAAAAGAAACAATACTAACTCCTCCAATTCCTCCCACCTCTCCAGGAACCAGAGCTTTGGCCGGGGAGACAACCCGCCCCCTGCCCCACAGAGGGTGGACTCCATCCAGGCGCACAGCTCGCCGCAGCCCTCAGGCCAGGCCGTGACTGTGTCGAGGCAGCCCAGCCTCAACAGCGCCTACAACTCACTGACCCGGGCAGGGCTGAAGCGCACGCCCTCGCTAAAGCCGGACGTGCCCCCCAAACCCTCCTTTGCCCCTCTTTCCACATCCATGAAGCCCAACGACGCGTGTACATAATCCCCGGGGTGGGGAGGGGGCAGGTGTCGAACCAGCAGGAAAAGGCGAGGCGCCCGCCCGCTCAGCTCGGCAAGGTTCTCCATGGCTGAGTACCCACCCGACCAAGACGGCCGCGGCGGCGCCCGGGACTCTGAGTCCCTCCCTGGGACGCAGTGGGGGCGAAGGGACTGTCGACAATTGGGCCGTGCGGTTCGGTGAAGGTTCACGACGAAGGACTCACCTCCATTTTTCTTCCTTCACTCTTCCCCCACGCCCTGCAACAGGCTGGACTCACGAAAGACTTCAATCAGCATCACAAACATGAGCCAAAAGCACACATACCCACCCCTCCACCCACGCCTACCGTGTGCGTCTGCACGCCCTCGCGCGTGCGTGCGCGCGCGCGCACACACACACACACACACACACACACACACGTGGATAGCAACGGCAACATCGTGTCCATGACTGCACGGGGCGCTGCCCAACTGGGCTAGCGCTCCCACCTGCAAAACACATTTTTTAAAAATGAGAATTAAAAAGACAAAAAAAAAGAATTCATTGATAATTCTAACTCAGACTTTAACAATGGCAGAAGTTTACTATGCGCAGATACTGTGAAATGCCCACCAGTTACAGCTTTCTGTTATAACAGATGAATGCCATGCTGGGCAACTATGTCATAGATTTCTGCTCCTCTCTTTTAATGAAATAACGTGACCGTTAACGCAAGTAACTCTTTATTTATTGTTCACATTTTTTTTTTTCCTTAAGGAAAGGACTCTTCCACATACCATCCTCTGAACAGCTCTTCAGAAAGCCCCCTTGATAGTTAAAACTATTTAACGTGAAATCCATTAACTGGAATAATTGAGTTTCTTTATTTTTACAATAAATTCACTGAGTAAATAAGTCGGAGCTGGAATTCTGAGCTTTGTGTTTGGACTGTCTGATCTCTAGCTAAAGAAAAAACACTTAAGAGGGGAATATTTATTTAAATCTACCAGCTTAATTTTCTGGTCAGGTCCCTGGCCTATAACATGCAAAAGAATAATTTGTTTAAAAGTCCTTCCAGATCCTAACTTAAAGCAACCAGGAGAGGAACTTTGAGAATGGCACTTCATGTCCCATTGCTGCCAACATAGCTTTGTCAGGGGTTCCTACTTTCTGTGAAGGCACCAGCTTGTGAAACACCATCTCATTTTACCTTGCATGTGAGACAGCAAACAAAATCTACCACTGGTGTGAACTAATTAATATGCTGGCTGCTACCTTGCATAAATTAATGGTTTGATCACACAGGTTTTTCGTGGGGTTACATCTGTGAATAGCCTGTTTTCCACATGTAAATTTGTGCCTTACACCCTGAGTTGTGTACACTTGTAAACTGTCATTATGATAATCTTTTCCCTCTTTTGAAATAAATGCAGATATTTATTTGATCCTCCCTCCTCCCACCCCCACTGCAGTCCTCTGGAAGATTAGCATCCAGCTGAGGGAAGGAGGATGCAGTAGTGATGGTTATAGGGGAGCCGGGTGGTACCACAGCCCGATTCACACTTCCATCTAGTGGTGCCAACCCCAACCACCCTTTGGCCATTCTGCCAAGCATGGATCCCAGTGTTGTGGGTGGCAAATCCTCTTTCTTCCTCCAGAGCTCCCTGCTTCCCTTGTATTCTCAGATCATTTCAACATGATGATGTCCTCATTAGCCAGCAGAAAAGGGACTAATGTCCCAGTCCTCATTTCTGCTGTGTCCACTGCCAGGAGAACACGCTGTGTAAGGTTGGGCAGGCACCTGGGGGAAGTCTCCAAGCCATGTGCTAGGCACACACGTGCAATGCACACAAAGAAATAACATGGAAATAGATGCAGGCAGGCTGGTCCCTGCTGTGATTAATGAGTAACTCCAAGTACAAGGCCAACCACAATGGATGCTGCAAAAACGTTGACTGGGGCAAAAGGTTTTTAGTTTTTTTTATTTCACTATCCTTTTGTGGCTGTTGTTTGTAGGGGGAGGGGGTGGGGTGTGTGTTTTTCCCCTTGGTTTTCATTAGCTCAAGCACACACAAGGGACTTTTGTTTACTTACTCTATTGCAAAGAACTGTCAACATATTGTAAACTGTGAGCATTGTTGTTGGTTGTTATTGTTTTTTTAAACCGCTAAACAGTACACCTAGTGGCCTCTTTGTCTCGTTTTCATTTCCAGTTCAATCTCTGGGTTTAGTTTTGTCTTAAAAAGGAAACTTCTGAAAAAGACGATCGGGGATAACTTTGAATTGGCTAGTGAAGAGTGGTACCTCCATAATCAGAGTGAGACCCGGGTGTGCAGCCAGAACTCATGCACGACCTTCTTATTGCAGACACCCCTTCAGTTTTGCTCTCCTTGGGGACAGGTTTTTGTTGTGTTGTTATGCTTTTGTTTTGTTAATGGAATCCATATTCACATCCTGTGAACTCTGTGCCCTGAAACCATGAAACTTCGCTGCAAAGAGAGATAGTGTCTCTTTCCGTCTATTTTCTTTAGAAATGGGGAACTTAGGAAGATGATGGGTATAATCACCCTGCTGCCTTCTTCCCCAAGCTTCACTCCCACCGGAAATGAGGTGCAGCACCCACCTACTCTCTCTGGTCCCCATGTGCGGGCATCAATGCCTCAGCTGTGTTACAGAGACCCGTGTCTGCCTCCACCCCTCCCTGCCTCCCACAACCCATCACTCATGGTGTTAACCCTAAGATGCCCACAGGTATTGAGGTGGTCTTCTGCACTGAAGTATTTTTCCCGTTTTCTTTTGTCCCCCACAGCGTGTGGGGGGAGGGTCCCTAAACCTGAGTGTGCCTTTGCTCTCCACCCTTGCTAGACACTGGTAGATGCAACCAACTCAGATTTATATTTGTTGTAAAGTTGTACAAATATTGTGATGTCACCAATTTTCCTTCCATCTCCACATCCCCTAACATCTGATTCATGACTTAATGTATGTTGTAAAAAAGTAAAAAAAAGAAGAGAAAAAAAGGGAAAAAAGACAAAAAGGCAAGGAAAAGGCTCTTTATTACTTAAAAGTAATAAAACAAGACTGTTCTGCATTCTCTTTTGTGTCCTGAATGCTTTTGTTTATCTCGTAATTTCCTCCGTTCTCACCCCTCCCCTTTTGGGCTCGGATGCGTCTCTTTCCATCTCTATTTGGCTTCCGAAGCATAAATCACAATGTAGTTAGGCCCATTTGTTTGCAGTACCCACACCCTGCTCCCCAAATTATTGATGTGTTTTCTCTGCCTGCACCCAGCCCGGAGCAGGATTGGAGCAGAAGCCACCAGTAATTAAAAGGCAGAGCACACGTTGACTCCCTCGATTCATTTTATGCATTTTCTTTTTATGGGCTTGTTCATCATCAAACATTTATGGTAGGCTTGATAGTTTAAGAGATCAAGGCTAGGATTTTAGTATGTAAGGTCCACTAAAAATAGATCTTTGCACAGATGTGACTTCAGCCTTTTTACATATTAATAAGGTAGAGGGTGCCAGATTTTGCTCCTTGTTAGCATCTCTCTTATAAGCCAGAAGACACGGTTGGAGGTATATTGCAGTACAGCACTTGGTTTTTATTTTGCAGGGTAGCATTTTGAAATGCCTAGATCACGTTTTTTCCCCCTTGTGGAGTATTTTTAAAACAGTTATTTAAATAAGTCTTCAGCTGTAGTATTTTACTGTTGACCTTCTGAAATTATTTTTTTCAAGTGTTTTGGGTCAGTTTGAGTGTGAAAAGCTGTGGTTGGACCTCAGTTTACACCCCTCAGTGGTCTGGTCACCTTTTGCTAAGTTATTTCCAATTGTTTTACTTGAATCCCACCCACAGGGCCAAGTGCTATCAGGCGCAAAGTTGACTAGAATATAGTCTCTGCCTCCTCATTTATAAGGAGGGGTGGACATGGCCTCTAAGACTGGGAGATGGGAACAAAGTGCTGAGGGCAAGGCCCAGAGATCTGGGGCTCTGCATATGAGCTGGTCCTTATAGAATCAGTTCTCTGGACGTCTGACCCAGACGGAAGGGCTAACTTGTACAAAGGTGCCAAGGCCGCTGTGACTGCAACACAGAAAGTTTAGTGAACCTTGAGCGGGATCTGTGAAAGAGCCTGGCCAGAGCAGGGCTGGGAAAAGGGGTCAGACCAGGAGAGGCCTGTGTACCAGGGGCAGGATTCTAGCTGATGGGCAGTGGAGCGCATTAGAAGTCTGTGAAGCTGCACGCACATGTGTTTGTGTTTAGAAAGCTACCTGGCAGTAATGTGCAAAATGGACTGGTTCAGGAAGAGGCTGCTGACTGTCGGGCGGTGTGCCAAGCGGCATGCCAAGTTGGTAGGAGCAATGCATGAAAACCCCACATCCAGTTTTGGATTCTTTTGGAAACAGGACTGACTCAGCTCTGTGACCATTCTTTCCTTGGCTGGTCAGAAGAGCTTCCTTCTCCTTCTGTGACTGACAGGTTTGTCCTGTCCAGTTATACCCAAATGTCAAATGCAGAGAATGACCAACAGCTTGTCTGACCCTTCTGTTTTAAAAAATGAGGAAGCTGTAGCCCACTGAGTAAAAGGATTTGCCCATGATCTAAAGCTGGTGGTAGAACACTCTACCAAGCACAAATTTATTGCCTTTTACTATTCAGTTCAGTTCAGCCACTCAGTCATGTCCAACTATTTGCAACCCCATGAACTGCAGCACGCCAGGCTTCCCTGTCCATTACGAACTCCCGGAGCTTACTCAAACTCATGTCCATCGAGTTGGTGATGTCACCCAACCATCTCATCCTCTGTCATCCCCTTCTCCCACCTTCAATCTTTCCCAGCATCATGGTCTTTTCCAATGAGTCAGTTCTTCGCATCAGGTGGTCAAAGTATTGGAGTTTCAGCTTCAGCATCAGTCCTTCCAATGAATATTCAGGACTGATTTCCTTTAGGATGGACTGGTTGGATCTCCTTGCAGTCCACGGGACTCTCTAGAGTCTTCTCCAACACCACAGTTCAAAAGGATCAATTTTTCAGTGCTCAGCTTTCTTTATGGTCCAACTCTCACATCTATACATGACTACTGGAAAAACCTTAGCTTTGACTAGAGAGACCTTTGTTGGCAATGTCTCTGCTTTTTAGTATGCTGTCTAGGTTGGTCATAGTCTTTTAATTTCATGGCTTAGTCACCATCCACAGTGATTTTGGAACCTAAGAAAATAAAATCTGCCACCGTTTCCCTTTTTTCCCCTTCTATTTGCCATGAAGTGATGGGACCAGATGCCATGATATTAGTTTTCTGAATGTTGAATTTTAAGCCAGTTTTTTCACTCTCCTCTTTCACCTTCATCATTAGAGTAATACTAGCTTAAAAGACATGACACCTACTACTCCCAAACTGCATCTCCAAATTACTCAGCCATCCTTCTGGAAGTCATTTGGACATACCTCACTCTTCCCCAGCTGAGCATCCCAAATTCCTTCATCCAGGTTGAGGCAAAGGGAAAGGCTGAGGTTCAGACCACACTGACAAGTAGGTAGACAGGTCCTGCCTACCGTGCAACCTGAAACTTGAGATGGTGACTTTCACTGAAGTTGGCTTTGTTCTGGTGGTGAAGAGGTGACCAAGGCTGACCAGATGCAGCCTATATTTTAGCTGCATTTTAGGCCCTGGGGATGTCCCTGCTCAGACCTGAGATGTGCATCAGGTAACCCAGCTTTTTAATTATGTTTCCTTGCTTGCCTGTTATAGGGTTGGTGGCTTCTGCCAAAAGTTTTTAGACAGCCAGCTCCCAGGAGTGGCTGTCCCAATACAGGCCAAGTATTTCATGGGGCCAGGCTAGGTATTTCATGGGGCCAGAGTTGGTGTCTTAGACCTGCCTGCTTCCCTTAAGTACAATGTCAAGCAAGCACAAACTTGTCTCATTGTTCAGTCTTGTAAGTTGGCAGAAGACATACAAGACTCACAGAATTCCAGGGCCTAGGTTTGACTGCCAGAACAAAAGCTCTTTCCAGAAAAGTCATTCAGTAAGTGAAATAGAAGTTGTCAGAAGGGCACCTACAGTTTCAGGACCCTGGGATATTTTGCATGAGGGAAAGGGGTGAGGGAGATTTCAAAGAACCCTTTAGTAACAAAATAGCACAATCAAGAGCTTAATCCTTGTCCAGGCTGAACACTGTGACAGCTGGGTGTTTGGACTCAGTAACCCTTAGAAACCTGCATCTCACGCCCATCTTAAACCCAGGTGGTGACGTGTCTCTTGTACAGAATTGGGAAGGAAGGCTCACAATTATTGATCGGGCCTGCCAGACAGATGGGGATCTTCAATATTCCATTTAGACTATTGTGTATCCTCAGCTCTAACCCCTAGGGGATGCCTGGAGGTGGGGGTGGTTAACCTCAACAGAGGGTTAGGGCTGAACTGATGCACATTAGATATGACTGGGCAGAAAAACGTGCAGATGTCCCTCTGGCAAATGGAAATGAAATCTGAGCCAATCCAGAGAGGCAGCTGAGTGGTGGGGAGTTCCCCAACCCCCTCGGTAAACACATCCCTGCACACATGTGCACACAGCTGCTGTGACAAGGCTTTTCCCCCCTTGGTCTAAAACCAAACCTGGCACAGGGGTCAGAACCAGTGCCCACTGGACGTGGACCCTTTGGGAAGGCTTCCTCCCCTTTCCTGATAAAACATGCGTTCCATCTCAGTACTTTGTGGTCAAAAGTGAACAGTCATAAGGGGCTTCCAGGTGGCTCAGCAGTAAAAGAATCCACATGCAGTGCAGGAGACGCGGGTTCAATCCCTGGTCTGGGAACAGGAAATGGCAACCCACTCCAGTACTCTTGCCTGGAGAATCCCGTGGACACAGGAGCCTGGCGGACTGCAAGCCATGGGGTCACCAAGAGTCAGACATGACTGAGTGACTGAGCATGCGCACACACTGTCATAAACCATAGTCACAGGAGTGGGAGCCAAGACCTTTGTAGAGGGGCCTGGACACGGGTCACTGGCAGCCCACAGGCACTGGCCATTTTTTTATTCTTCCTAATCTGCTTCAAATAGGAGATTCTCTCTTGAGAATCACTAACATCAAGTGATTGGTCCCACATTATTGGTCCCACTGACAGAGCTGCAATAATGGTTCAAATAAGGGGATGTTAATGAAGGCGAAAGTAGGACACCATGAAATTGAAGGCATTTTTCTCATTGATGATTTTCAGTTTAAAAAAACAAAAAAAAAAAAAAAAACAGATGAAGGTGACATTGGACACAACACCAGTGCCAGGCAACCAACACGAAAAGAAACTCTGGCAGGATTCCCAGGGGTCTCCTAGGATGAGAAAGATGATGAAAACTCTGTCTGAGAACCAAACGCTCTCTTTTATCCTGTTCATCATGACACCTGCCCTGACCACGTTACAGGGTGATGAGAAAGTGGGTGATCTCAACAAACTTCTTTCTTAGATATGGACACTGAACATTTTGCAGGCCTGATCCGTGTCAGCGCAGAAGCACAAATTTCAAAAATAAGGCTAATGCTTGCTTCATAAACGATGAAATGTGGAATGGCACCAACCCAAAAGTAGCAGGTCTTCTGATTGCTGATGAAAATGACAATTTACACTGGGGGCATTTTATAGTCTGCAGACATAATCTTATCCATTATATCATTAGATCCTCATAGCAGCCTGGTGGGGTGGGAAGCCACATATATGATTATCTTCATTTTACAGAAATTGGACTTTGGAGACAAGGGATGTTACTTGAGCAGTGATTGACATTAAAAAATATGCAGTCATGTTTCTAAAACCTGTGTGTTGACATCATCCCTTCAGCTCTCTCAGGGACACCTCAGGTTACACAATTATTCTGCTTCACCAAAGGGGAAAAGCCTCCCACAGCATTTCCCAGGAGAGATGGTTACAACAATAAAAGTCCCCAAAATAAAGGCGAGGTGCACACGTTCTATTTTGAGGGCATTGTGCTCTAATATTTTTCCATCATTAAAGAACACATCTCTTCCTTCCTGCGTCTGCAAAGTCCTGATGCCAGCCAGGTTATAAGGAACTATCCACAAAGCAAGAAAAGAAAGAGCTGAAGCCAAATTCCCTGACCTTCCTTCTGGAGACGTACCCTGCCACTTCAGGGGCGGTGACGCGGGCTGCCTCAGTGGAAAAAAAGGATGAAAGGCCCGGCTGTTATAGCTTCTTCTTCCTATCCGAACCCCAAGAGCACAAGAGAAATATAAGAAGCTTAAGAGAACGCAGGATTAATTCGGAACACAGAAGAAGAAACGTCCCCTATGTTGAAGGGTAAAGATTCTGCTTACCCTTCCTTTCATAGAAGAATGAGGAGAAGTAAGAATAGAGGAAGAGGTAAGTAAGAAATAGCCAAGCTGGGGGACTGCCCTGGTGGGACAGTGGTTAAGAATCTGTGCTCCCAATGCAGGGGGCCTGGGTTCAATTTCTAGTCAGGGAACCAGATCCCACATGTCACAACTAAAAAAATGATACTGCATGCTGCAATTAGGGCTTCTCAGGTGGCGCTAGTGGTAAAGAACCCACCTGCCAATTCAGGAGACATAAGAGACGTGAAAGATGCAAATTTGACCCCTAGGTCAGGAAGATCCCCTGGAAGAGGGCATGGCAACCCAGTCCAGTATTCCTGCCTGGAGAATCCCATGGACAGAGGAGCCTGGCGGGCTGTGGTCCATAAGGTAGCACAGAGTCCGATATGACTGAAGCGACTTAGCATGCACGCATGACGCAATTAAGACCCAGACTAAACAAAAAAATAAATAAATGGTTTTCTTTAAAAAAAGAAATATCCCTGTTGACTTCTCACGTAAGCCCCTTTGGCCACTTTGGCAGTATGGATATCAGCTAAACAATTTGACTCCATCTCTGATGTCAGTGGTGGGATGATTCAGTTGAGCACCTAGACAATTCTCCCAATAGGAGACAGAAGATAGAGATGGCCTCCACCCAGGTACCCATCTTCCTCTGTCACATCACTGCCCATGGCCACCTGGAGTTCATAGGGTACGTGGTGCACAGGGTCAGGCCCATCTCGTCCGGAACGGGTGGCTGGCCTCCCTCCTGCCCTGGGGGCAGCGTGACCCAGCCAGTCACCATGCAAGGCTGTTCTCCAGCACTCTGAAGAAGCCGGCATCTTCACTCACCTCCTGACTCATAACCTCAGACAGATTCCACTTGGAGGGAGAGGAAAATCACCCTTCTTTACCCCACTGTTCTCTTTCTGCTTGGTTGATGGCTTGCTATTTATTTGTTTACCAGTTAAAACCCTGTTCCCAGCCCACAAGCCTTTTCTCAGTACACAACTATGCTTTCAATAAAGACGAAGGCTTGGCTGGCACCGCCTTTGGTAGCTCTGGTACAAAATATATACATAATTCCAACTGCTGCGGGGTGCTGTTTACTTAATTATGTACTCAAAAAACAGAATGACCTTTGAAGCAATTAACTTTCCCTGATCTAAAGGGTCTGAATCAATAACTGGTTGACTTTGTCAAGGAAGTTTTCTATTCCAAAGTGTGTATTCCAGGACAATACGGGCTGCAGTTGTTGTGAAGACATGCCTCCTCCATTCCTGGGGAAAGAGTACATTTCTTTTGTGAAATAAAGTTGTCCATAGAAGTCTGACTAGGTGCGGGCTGATTCAAATTCTTATTGGTGTTTAATTTTAAGAACCAAAGATGTGTCCCTCTCTGCTTCCAGGGAGAAGGCCTGTGATCACATTTCTGTCTTGGGGAGAAAAGATAACGTGTTAGACTTACATGAATGAATAGAAACAGGTAAATACTCATATTTCCTTCTGACTTTGTAATTTAAACAGTGTAAGTCAGTAGGGAAGGGCTGTAATTGGAGCCAGAGTAAAGTGAGGCGAAAATTACTAGGTGTTAGAACATCTGCCTCTCATTTTAATTAGGTGACTGTAATAGCAAGATCAAAAACTTTTCCTTGTCACTCAATCTGTTGAGCTTTCTAATTGAGAAACCAAAGGGCTTGTTTTGTCCTCAGGAAAGAGTGACCCAAAAAGATCCTCTCTAATTACCTGGCCAGAGCAGCTGAAGAGCCTGGGCCCAGGGACAGAGCAGGGCTCAGTAGGGGTGGTGTCAGGAGGATGAGATGCCCCACAAAGGCCAGCCCCTGGGGGCTTTTAGGGACAGTCAGCCCTCATTTGGTGACTTAGAGTTCTCACTTCTCACAAGGCAAAGCAGCTGAGAAGAAAGCGCCTCGCACTGTAAGTCTGTGGGCCTACTCTGAGCCAGCCTCCCCAGTTGTGGGGTGGTCATTCAAACTCTTGGCATCTTCCCTTTCCCATCTTCGAAGTGGACAATGATGGTGCCCCTGTCTACTTTGCAGGAGCGTGTTAAAGTCACCCAAGGTGAATGTTTACTGGTACTTACAAAACGCGAAATCCTACTGCATTCTTCTTCCCCAACTTGGCATCCAAAATGAGATCCTAGTCCTTTAAATCTTCTGATTAAATAAATGACTTTGAGTCCCCATCCTGCTGATAATGGAAACGTCTCTTTTTTCTCTCTCCCCTAAACACTACTTATCTGAAAACAAAAGCAGCCAGCCGGACCTGGTTAAACAAAAGCCCTGCCTGGCCCAAGAGAGCCCAGGCTCTTTCTTACTGATGCAGCCATCTCAGCCACATGACGCCTGCTCAGAGGCCAGGGGCTCCCCAGCCTGCAATGCTGTTCTCCTCCTCCGTTCCTAGATGGCTGGCTGGGGAGAACTGGTAGTCCTATCACTGAATCCTGCCTTTGCTGCTCCCAAGACTCTTCCTCTCTGCTTGGCCCCAGTGCAGTCTCTGGGCTAGACAGCCTGGCCTCCAGAATAGGCTCCAGAATGCACTGCAAGGAACACAGCTGCAAGTTCACTCACAGCCTTGGGTGTTGAGGCAATGTTCATGGCATCCTATGATGCCTGGTGGCCCTGGACCACCTGTCCGCTATGGTGACTTGTTGTTGTTCAGTTGCTCAGTCGTATCCAACTCTTTGCGACCCCACGGACTGCAGCATGCCAGGCTTCCCTGTCCATCACCAACTCCTGGAGCTTGCTCAAACTCAGGTCTGTCAAGTCAGTGATGCCATCCAACCATCTCATCCTCTGTCGTCCCCTTCTCCTCCTGTCTTCAATCTTTCCCAGCATCAGGGTCTTTTCCAATGAGTCTTGTACTTTCTTCCAACACCCTCATAGCCTCATTCCCTGAGCACACCTCCAGTGCTGCCCTGTCCAGGTCTAAAGCATTTCCAATCTCAGCTCCAGTTGGCCTGGATGGAAGAACTGCTCACTCAGTCCCCAGCCCATCCCTGTGCCACATCCCAAGGGTTTGTGACATTTTTTTCAAGGGAAAAACTGCTTTGTTACCCCTGTAAAGCATTATACCAGAAATATCAGTGAGAGTCATTATCATGTATCTCGTGGTGCTGAAAGATATAGTTCGACATCCTTCTGTTGGAGAAGATGAAATCATAAGTGGTGGCTCAATAATACACTGCTTGTCCGTGTCTAGAGCTGAGGGCAGGAAGCAGGCGTCCCAATTCCTAATTCACTGCCTGACACCATACGCTGTGAAGTACGGATTTAACTTCTGAAAAAAAGTAACAGCTGAACTTGGAGGCTGAAAAAAAAGACAGAAGTTCATTTCACTCTCATATAAAAGCCCCCAAACACACGATCCAGCAGCTCTGCAATTTTCAACATGCTCTGTCTTTCTTTGGATCTGAGAAGCTCTTCTAATTGTGCCGTTTTCTCAGTCAACAGGAAGAGCACAGGAGAGTAGAAGGCACGCTGGAGCATTCCCAGCCATTTTTAAGAGCTCATCCCAATAGTTGCAAGGAACTCTTCAGCACATCCCAGGGACAGGAATGTAACTGCAGAGCAACACAAGTGATGGCAACTAGGAAATGTAGACTTCAGAGGCTTGTGCTCAGCGAAAACTCAGAAGTGTGCTGGGACCTTAAAAAAGAAGAAGGGACTTCCCTGGTGGTCTAGTGGCTAAGACTCTGTGCTCCCAATTCAACAGGCCCGGGTTCAATCCCTAGTCAGGGAACTAGATCCCACATGCCACAACTAAGACCAGGGGGAAATGAGATGTAATCAACCATGAATTGCTACATCAGCACTTGGTTTAGGTACCATGCATCCACCAAGCCTTCTCTGAGTTCTCACGCAAAAGTGGGCTTTCCTTCTCTTGTCCCCCAAGGCAGCCTGTACATACAAGCTTCTCATTTGTACCACAAACCCATTGGAAAGATTTACTTCTCCATTAGACGGTTAACACACCAAAGGGCAGGAACTGAATCTTTTTCACCTTTGTAAGTCCACAGTTGACAATTGAGCCTGATAAATTGGGGGTACACAAGAAATTATTTGCTAAACTAAGTTATCATCAGAGATAAGACAGTAAGAGTTGAGTCTCCACACACATCCACGCAGGAACAAAGTTACTGCTAGCAGTTGCCACGGTTGTCATAACAGCAGTAGCACTGATTACACACTCACCAGGTACCAGATCCTGGGTTATGTGTTTTCCCAACTTTAGCTCACTGAATCCTCACAAGAACCCTGCCTTTGTCAGTGCCATATGACAGATAAGCTAAGTGAAGCACAAACAAATTAAAGAACCTCCGTACTCACTGAGCTGGCGATAGGTCGATGACCCCCATAGCCAGTGCTTTTAATTATCTTATGTCTTATTAGGTGAGGTGGGCTAGGAGATTCTTTTCTAACATGATTAAAGAGTGCTTATCAGACACCAGGGCTTCCTGGGTAGCTCGGTTAGTAAAAATAATCCACCTGCAATGCAGGAGAACCCAGTTTGATTCCTGGGAAGGGACAGGCTACCCACTCCAGTATTCTTGGGCTTCTCTGGTGGCTCAGATGGTAAAGAATCCACCTGCAATGCAGAAGACCTGGGTTCGATCCCTGGGTCACAAAGATCCCCTAGAGGAGGACACAGCAACTCACTCCAGTATTCTTGCCTGGAGAATCCCATGGACAGAGAAGCCTGGCGGGCTACAGTCAGTGGGGTCGCAAAGAATCGGACATGACTGAGCGACTTACACACACACATCAGACACCAAGAGACAGCCAACTCTGCAGGAAGCTAAGTGATTAATGACACAAGGGATGGGAGTCAGACTAATCCCTCAGCAACACTCTTCCAACAGTACAGACAACACTGAGCAGCCCATCCCGCAGCTACACCATATGCTCACGCCCACGCCAGTGCTGCGGGGACACTGGTCCTATTTTCCAAAGGGCTTTTGCGTGTGAGATGAAGTTAGCAACTGCAATTTCACATGTCCAAAACAAACAAATCTTCTAATAGCCTAAACCCAGGAGCCTCATGAGAGCCCCACCCCAGTACCCACTCAAATACTTACATTGTCTGCAAAATCACAGTAAGAACTAGTCACGCAGTGATAGCGGAATAGAAATCAGAGATTACCCCAGATGGCAGAGTGGGCATGAGGGGACAGTGAGCCGGTGATGACCCTGAGACACACAAGCACGTCAGCCGTGGACACCAAGCACATGCATGCTGAATACTGGGGAGAAGGAGGCGGGAGAGGGAGGGAGGGAAAGATGATGGGAGAGGAAGAAAGGATGGCATGAAGAAAGGAGGCAGGTTCGCTTCTCTTTTTTGATGTTCTATGTAAGTAGTGAGAAGAATCTCCTAAAACCATCGTAGAGTTTGTTTTTTTTTTTAAAGCAACTAGAGTCTGGGGGTGGGGGGCGGGCGGAGGGGTTGGGAGACATGATTTGGAGGGGAAAAGACAACGAGATTTGATTCCACAGACACTTCAGAAATAATGGCATAATCTTATCCGTTTTCAGCAAATACAATCTGAAGCATTCAAGCCTTTGATAAAGGTGTATCACCTTCATTGGTGCAGCAAACTGCAGATTAAGCTTTTTTTTTTTTTAAATGCTGTTCAAATTGCTGGTAGAGCAACCTTTTATGAGATATGATGGTTCAAACAATTTTGCAAAGAGCAGAAGACAAAGAATACGTTTTACACTGAACTGGTTTCCTAGGAAACACTGAAAAAAATGTAATAGGATATCTTTTAGAGGTAGTTCAAGGACCAGGGCTCTTCTTTACTTTTTTTTTTTTTTTTTTTTTTTTTTTTGAGCCGTGTTTAATATCTGCCTCTTCCTCTCTCTGCAGTGGGGGCTAGGAGGGTAGAACAAGCTCTCTCATACCCAGAAGCCCAAGAGTCCTCTCATTAACTGAGTGCCCGCTCTACACAAAGGAAAAATATTTGAGCCAAGTTGAGCCTTCATTACTCTCTGCAGCAATGTGAAGAAATTAAAGGGATAGAACTTGAATCTTTTGCTCTACCATTAAAAAAAGAAAATCTCCAAATCCCAACTAAGAAATTAAGCAGAGGGGAAAGCCAACCCACTCTTTTTCAAATCACATCTAAATTAATCTGTTTCAAGGTCTTCAAATACCATTTATTTTAGGTTCATTTTTACTCTGGCTCTTCATCCGTCTCTCTGATGTGCCAGCATAGGCAAGCTGACAGAGTGAGCCTGAATTAGCAGGCTCACACATTTCCCAAGTTCAGACACAAGATCAACCAGGGTCTTGAGGAGGCAAAGAAGCTCTGGGTGAAGAGTTGGGAGAATCCACAGGTCAGGAGCCTTTCAAGGGGCATGGGGTGGTTTGCAATGACACCTTCGCTGGCCCTCATTTCCATCAGTCATCACTCATGTCAAGCGGAAGTCAAAATAGGAAAAGTGAAGGAACATCTGGGCTGTGTGGGAAGGAGTTACATTTGATTTTAAAATAAATAAGGTATCAAAGCTTCAAGTTTCACTTATTCAAAAACTGGAGGCAAAAATGTTGGCTTAAAGAAGTTTCGGATCTTTTTGTGGGTGGGCAAAGGGGAGAAGGGGATGCAGCCTCATAAGAACTTCCTCACTTAGGGGTGCCCTCACCCCAGTGCCTCCTTCAAAGACCTGCAGAGAGCCCAGAGAAGGCAGTGGGGCAGGGGGATGGTGGGTGCTGGTGGAGCCCCTTCCAGCATCAGCGGGCCACCTACACCCCAACTTTCTTCACATCCCCTGAGTCGGGGTAAGGGTGACACTCTGGGAGGAAACCTCTTCAAGCTGAAAACAACACGACTGTTTCCCTTTCAGGATCTTTGAGGAGAACTAGTGCGAGAGTCTTGAGGATCATCCACACACAGAGTAACTGCCTTTGCAAACAGGATAGTGTGACGGCTTCCCCAGGGAAAGGGAAGGACCCAGAATCTGAGGCCTTTTCACTAAGATAAGAAACTGTAGGATGCTCAACAAAAGCAAGCCGACATGCACAATGCTTATCCTTAAGATTTCATGGGACTCAACTCATGCTAAAAGACATGGCAGGCCCCAGAGGGGACCCTACAACCCCACTCTATAATTTTTAAATGCAGATTGAATTGGTTTATAGTAAATATAAAGAACCACATTGCTCACTCACTTCAGTCATATCCGACTCTCTGTGATCCTACTGACTCTAGCCCACCAGGCTCCTCCATCCATGGGATTCTCCAGGCAAGAATACTGGAGTAGGTTGCCATTTCCTTCTCCAGGGGCTCCTCCTGACCCAAGAACCTCATTTGAAGGTGGGAAATTTGATTTTAATAGAGCTTATGGGGATACATGGGCAGGGGACAAAGCAGCCCTCCCATCTGCCTTCATACATGGAAGAGGCAGGTGCAAGTGAATGGAGGCCACACACGGTAGCCTTGGGTAGTGTAGACATTTAGACGTCCTGCTTGTTTGCTTCTTTTTTTTTTTTCTGATAATAGCATCCTACTTTCCTTTGGAGAGCTAATGCCCCCTTTGTAATGGTCTTGATGGGACCATACGTTAAGGTTGTTTGTCCTCCTCTAAACAAGAGGATGGCCAACTCATTGGAAAAGACCCTGATGGGAAAGACTGTAGGGCAGAAGGAGAAGAGGGCATCAGAGGATGAGATGGTTGGATGGCATCACTGACGCAATGAACATGAACTTGGGCAAACTCCGGGAAATGGTGAGGGACGGGGAGGCCTGGTGTGCTGTGGTCCATGGGGTCGCAAAGAGTCGGACGACTAGGCAACTGAACACCAACAGCAACCAGGAGGTAGACAGGTGACCCAAGCTAGACCAAAGCCTTCTTCCCAGAATCTCAAGGAGAAGGACGTTCTCCGTAGTCGGCACTGATGCCTGAACAAAAGGAACATCACCAGATGCACCCTTGAAAGTCCATCACTGTGATGTACCTCCACAGCTGCCAGCGGCTTCAGATGTCGACAGTAAAATACTCCTGTGCTATAAAGTCTAGGATAAGTGCAGTTTGAAGGGGAGAGCATGTGCTGGTACACGTGGTGAAACAGGAAGAAGAAGCCACTATATGAGCCCTCCATCTACAGCAAGTGGGCCTACGGGCTGCGTCAGTCAGCTGTATCATCCTGGAAGGCCTCTTGGAAGGCATGTTGAATAAGGGCAGTGTCTAGTCAGCTTTGCTGAATCGTGGGGCTGGGACACTGAGCCTTCTGGACAAAGCATACAACTTGGGGACCAAACTAACATGACATGTAGCCGTCATTGTTGTTTAGCCACTAGGTTGTGCCCAACTCTTTGTGACCCCATGGACTGTCATCCACCAGGTTCCTCTGTCTGTGGGATTTTCCAGGCAAGAATCCTGCCCATACTGGGCTGTGCTTAGTGCTCAGTAGTGTCTGACTTTTTGAGGCCTCATGGACTGTAGCCGGCCAGGCTTCTCTGTCCGTGGGTTGCCATTTCCTTCCCAGGGGATCTTCCCAAGCCAGGATCAAATTCATGTCTCCTGCATTGGCAGGCAGATTCTTTACCACTGTGCCACCTGGGAAGCCCCAAATGACATAGAGTCAATTAAGTAAAGCAGGAGTTTGTTAATAGGATAGGAGGGTATCACAAATCCCAGGTGCAAGCGTTCATTGGTCCACATGAAGGCCCAGTCCCCAAAACTAGAAAGTCAAGAAGCAGGGTGCTCTCTGTGTCTCAGGGGCCCCTCAGTCTCTGGTGCCCCGTCTTAGTTTATTGGCAGAGATTGCCCTGCCAATCTCTGACTCTCTTCACACAGATCTAAAGCGGGCACTCCACAAAGGCACATGAGCCCCCAACGCACATGACTTCTGGATTCAAACACTTGGCAAGATTGACCACACTCTCTGAGTCTCAGCCTTGGGACTC
Organism: Bos mutus; assembly: GCF_027580195.1. Taxonomy (NCBI): domain Eukaryota; kingdom Metazoa; phylum Chordata; class Mammalia; order Artiodactyla; family Bovidae; genus Bos; species Bos mutus. The sequence continues at coordinate 77,342,155 of NC_091623.1, forward strand.
ATGGCTGAAGCCCACAGCTGGGGAGGCCCGTGTCAGTGGAGGCCCAGCAGCCATCCTCTCCGGCCAGATCAGAGCCTTGCTGCATTCCCTGGAGCCTCTGTGCTGATTTGGGAGTTAGCTGCCCACTGAAGAATGTCTTGGGTACCATCTAAGGATAGAAGGAAGGAGCATAGTCTGATTTTGCAGTTCGATGATCATTATTTTTAAGTTTGGGGAAAATTACTCAGCCTTTCTGAGCCCAAATTTCCTCATTTTTAAAAAGTAAGTTTTTAGGAAAGAATTAAATCAGATAATTTAAGAAAATGCTGGCACACAACAATTTCCAATAAACAGCATCCATCTATCCCCCCTTGCCTTGCTGCACGGGGGGATCAGAGGACAGGGGCCTTTGTCCTATGATTTTTGCATGGCCCTGAGGTTTCAGACACGGGTAGGGACTGCTGGATTTTCCTTAGCCTTTTTGAGGGTCTGTTTTGACTGTAAATACAAGTTCGTTGGGCTTGCTCTAACATCCCGACTCTGCGTGTGAAGGCTGAGTGGCAATGCTGTAAGCAGTCTCTGGGCCCTGGTTGTGTTTGAACAAACATGACATCCCATGTGGTTAATGGGACTCCACAGGTGCTCGGTATGTTTTTACTCTTTAAATGTTAAAAACGGAAATAGAGTTTTCCAGGGATATCAGAGCCCCAGATATCAGATGAAGAGGGAGATTCTCAACAAGTGCCTGGTATTCAGAGATGGGGGCCAGTAGGGGAGGGATGGGACATTGAATAATAAAGTCTCTCCTCTTGGCTAGGCCTCACTCTGCTTTAGTGTTAGGTTGACAAGCATTGAGGCCTAATTCTAATGACCACATGGAAACAGAGGCCTTTCCCCAAAACATCTGTCAGAAAATCTGAAACTGATTCATTAGTGAGCAAACACTGATTACACATCACTCTCTGGCTGCTATTCTAGTGGCTGGAAAAGTGGGCAAGATCTGGTGATGTGGGGCCCAAGGAGAGACCAGAGGAGGGGCCCCCACCCGGATTGTGGGGCTGGAGGGGGCTTCGAGAGGGCTTCCTGGAGGAGGTGGCCCCCAAGCTGGGTCTTGAAGATGAGTAGGAATGAGCTGAGTGAGTGGGGCTGACAGTTGGATCTCACAGTGGTGGCATAGAGGGGTTGTTCCATGAGAAAGAGACAGCATGTCTTAACAAAGGCCCAGCAGAATAAAGCTCATGGAGAAATCCGCAAGCACACAAGTCTTCAAATCTAAGACAGACACATTTCTTCAGATGCTTAGGTCTCTGAAGTCAGCACGCATTACACAGTCAATGTCTACACACAATACTGTTTTTCCCTTGGCAGCCTCTTCCTCTTGTATACACACATACACACACACACACATGCACACACCCACACATACATTGTAACCGGTGTTAACAATCTGACATGCGCTCTCACATACTATCTCTTTGGCAGGATTCTTTTCAAATATGGAATCTATCTATATTTCCACTATCCATATACTGCGGCTGCTGCTAAGTCGCTTCAGTCGTGTCCGACTCTGTGCGACCCCATAGACGGCAGCCCACCAGCCTCCCCCGTTCCTGGTATTCTCCAGGCAAGAACACTGGAGTGGGTTGCCATTTCCTCCTCCAATGCATGAAGGTGAAAAGTGAAAGTGAAGTCGCTCAGTCGTGTCCGACTCTGAGCGACCCCATGGACTGCAGCCTACCAGGCTCCTCCATCCATGGAATTTTCCAGGCAAGAGTAGTGGAGTGGGGTGCCATTGCCTTCTCCATCTATATACTGCTAATCGCAGTAATTACATTCACTAGATCTCCAAGTGAATAGTGATATTGGACTTCACAATATTTTAAACTTGGTAGATCGCAATATGTATTTACTTGTTCCCATGTCAACAAGGCTAAAATACATAAACTGGAAGCTCTATCATTAAAAATTGACATTATTTTGATTTATTAGATTCCCAGAAATTGGGTTACTATTTTAAAAGTGAAAGTTGCTCAATTGAGTCTGACTCTTTGTGACCATGGGTAGCCTTTCCCTTCTCCAGGGGATCTTCCCAACCCAGGGATCAAACCCAGATCTCCCACACTGCAGGCGGATTCTTTACCAGCTGAGCCACCAGGGAAGTCCAAGAATACTGGAGTGGGTAGCCTACCCCTTCTCCAGTGGATCTTCCCAATCCAGGGATCGAACCCAGGTCTCCCATACTGCAGGCAGATTCTTTCCCAGCTGAGCTACCAGGGAAGCCTATATTAAAAGTTGTGCGTATTTTGGTATTAATGATTATTTCTAAAAATTACTCAGAAATGAGCCTCTAATTCACAATAACACTAATGTCTTACCTTGGGGTGCTATAACAAAATACTGTAATTTAGGTGGCTTATAAATAACAGATCAGGTGCCAGAATGATCAGGTTCTGATGAGGAGCCTCTTCCGGTGCTGACCTCCAGCTCCGTGTTATAGGCGCACCTGGCAGAGAGCAGAGAGAGGGCACAGCTCGCTGGTGACCCTGACAAGAACATGAATCCTGGATGAGAAGACTCATCTGGAGCCCTTCTAACCCTAATTATTTCCCAAAGGCCCCATATTCTAAAACTACCACATCACGGGGCATAAGGTTTTGACATAGGAACTTTCAGTTCAGTTCAGGAACTTTGGGGGGACACAAATGTTCAGCTCATAACAACCAATCACAAAGGTAGTTCTCCTTCTCCCCACACCGTAACCACCCTTGTAAGGTCTCTGTCTTTTTAAGTTGGGTCGATCTTGTGGGCAAAAAGGTTCATTGCTTTTAGTGTCCCTGAATACTGGTAAAATTTTAAGTGTACACCCTGCGTGCATGCTAAATTGCTTCAGTCATGTCTGACTCTATGAGAGCCTATGGACTGTAGCCTGCCAGGCTCCTCTGTCCATGGGATTCTCCAGGCAAGAATACTGGAGTGGGTTGCCATGCTACACCCTCCTCCAGGGGATCTTTCCAACCCAAGGGTCGAACCCATGTCTCTTAGGTTTCCTGCACTGGCAGGTGGATTCTCTACCACTAGTGCCACCTGAGAAGTACCAGGTATAACCTATAGTAAAGAATAAATCCTTTATATCAGGGCTTCTCAACTTCAACGGTATTAACACTGGGTTGGAGAACTCTGTGTTATGTGAGGCTGTCCTGTGCATTGGGATATCGGTAGCTCCCTGCCCTCTGTTACACACTGTAGCACTTGTCCCTTAGTTGCGGCTACCAAAAAAAAACAATAATGCCTCCACACATTGCCAAACATACCTTGGGGTCATATCACCTCTCTTGACAACTGCCACTCCATGTCACTGATAGTGGTTCTGCTTCTGTGATTGAACCCAGAGTGTGGTCATCATATTTATCATACACTGTCTTCTGGATCTCTTTCCTTGTTCTCTTCTATTCATCAATCTTTGTATTCGTGTCAGTACTATGCCTGCATTAGTTATGGTAGTTTTAAAGCAGGTAAAGCAAAACCATCACACCGTTCTCTTGTCAACCTTTCCTCAGCATTTACCACGTATTTATTCACCTACATATGATGTAGCCATCTCTGACCGGGAACAACATCCCATTGAAACCATTCTGTATAGAATGGGTTTTTAAACCAGAGTTCCTGACCCCCTTGAAGTTGTATGTAAAATTACGTGTGTACATGTGTGTCTTTGTGTGTTTCCAGAGATGCTATGGACAGAGGAGCCTGGTGGGCTGTGCAGTCCATGGGGTCGCTAAGAGTTGGACACGACTGAGAGACTTCACTTTCACTTTTCACTTTCATGCACTGGAGAAGGAAATGGCAACCCACTCTAGTGTTCTTGTCTGGAGAATCCCAGGGACGGGGAAGCCAGGTGGGCTGCCGTCTATGGGGTTGCACAGAGTCGGACACGATTGAAGTGACTTAGCAGCAGAGATGCTATGAAAGGTGGTCACTCTGAAGCGTAATATTTTTCTAATCACCCTACCTTTTCAGAATCTCCTACAAACCACATGGCAGGCAAGTCAGGGAGATCCATCCACAGTAAAGATGGATGCAGGAGGGCTTCTTCCCTGGTGGCTCAGTGGTAAAGAATCCACTTGCCAATGCAGGAGACACAGGTTCAATCCATAAGTTGGGCGGATCCCACATGCCAAGGAGCGGCTAGGCCCGTGCACCACAACTTTTGAGTCTATGCTCCAGAGCCCAGGAACCACAACTACTGAGCCCATGTGCCACAACTCCTGAAGCCCTTACAGCCCTAAAGCCCAAGCTTCGCAACAAGAGAAGCCACTGCACTGAGAAGCCGTCACACCACAACTAGAGAGCAGCCGCCACTCACCACAACTAGAAAAAAGCCCAAGTAGAATGAAGACCCAGCACAGCCCAAGAAAATACAAAAAATAAACAAAACACAAGAAGATGGATGCAGGGGCCTTCCCTGGAGATCCAGTGGTCCCAGGTGACTTGGTGGTTAAGAACCTGCCTTGCAATGGAGAAGATTTGCAGATTTGATCCCTGGTCAGGGAACTCAGACCCCACATACCACAGGGCCACTACTGATCCCACGTGCCACAGTGAAAGATTCCTCATGATGAAACAAAGACTCCACGTGCTGCAACTGAGACACAATACAGCCAAATATATACATACATATTGTTTAAAAAAAAGATCAATGCCTTGCATGCACAGAACCTATTCTCTGAAATTTGTGACAGGTGCTCCAGTGAAGAGACAAGTCAACAGACTTTACTCCAGTGAGGGATGATGTAAGCAGTGACACTGCCTCACAAGTGTGACCAAGAATCCAGGGTGTGCATTGGAGGAAGGCAGGAGCATACACCCACAGATGGGGTGGGAAACCTCTGGTGTTAGCAAGGCTGTCGTGGAGCAACATACGAACACCGTATCATGTCCTCATCTCCCATTTATTATTTATGTCCCACCTGCTTCCAAAAGGATGTGACACGGCTTTCAGTGAAAAGCACAGATATGAAAGAATCATGCAGCCTCTACAACTAAACTCAGGAGGTGAGAGCCAAGAAGGCAAAAAGGCAAAAGAAGGAGGCAGTCTGTAGAATAATTATATCAGGAAGCACTGGCTTCGCTCTGAACTTCCTGTCCTCCAAGAGAGAAAAAAGAAGGCAAACACAATGGTATATCGTTTCCTTTAGTTCGTAACAGGAAACAGACCATCAGGAGAGGCGTTAGCCATCTCCTGGGAATTCTGGCCCTTTTGGCCAGAGGAGACCTAAGGAAGGGGAGGAGAATGGAGGTGAGTCCCTCCCCGAACATCCGGCTCCTGCAGAGATGACATGTGTCCATCTAAAAAGGGCTGTTTCTGCCATCTAAAGAAAAGATGCCCTCGTCAAACTGTTCATTCTGCTCATCAAATATTTACTGAACAACAGACTGGTTCCAAATTGGGAAAGGAGTATGTCAAGGCTGTACATTGTCACCCTGCTTATTTAACTTATATGTAGAGTACATCATGCAAAATGTTGAGCTGGATGAAGAACAAGCTGGAATCAAGACTGCTGGGAGAAATATCAATAACCTCAGATATGCAGATAACATCACCCTTATAGCAGAAAGTGAAGACCTAAAGAGCCTTTTGATGAAAGTGAAAGTGAAAAAGTTGGCTTAAAACTCAACATTCAGAAAACTAAAAACATGGCATCTGGTCCCATCACTTCACAGCAAATAGACGGGGAAAAAATGGGAACAGTGACAGACTTTATTTTGGGGGGCCCCAAAATCACTTCAGAGGGTGACTGCAACCATGAAATTAAAAGACGCTTGATCCTTGGAAGAAAAACTATGACCAACCTAGACAGCATATTAAAAAGCAGAGACATTACTTTGCCAACAAAGGTCCATCTAGTCAAAGCTATGGTTTTCCCAGTAGTCATGTGTGGATGAGAGAATCGGACTATAAAGAAAGCTGAGCGCCAAAGAATTGATACTTTTGGACTGTGGTGTTGGAGAAGACTCTTGAGAGTCCCTTGGACTGCAAGGAGATCCAACCAGTTCATCCTAAAGGAAATCAGTCCTGAGTGTTCATTGGAAGGACTGATGCTGAAGCTGAAACTCCAATAATTTGGCCACCTAACTTGAAGAACTGACTCATTGGGAAAGACCATGATGCTTGGAAAGACTGAAGGCAGGAGGAGTAGGGGACAACAGAGGATGAGATAGTTGGATGCCATCACTGAATCAATGGACATGAGTTTGAGTAAGCTCCGGGAGTTGGTGATGGACAGGAAGCCTGGCATGCTGCAGTCCATTGGGTTTTAAAAAGTCAGACAAAACTGAGTGACTAAACTGAACTGAGCTCTGGCCAGACTCCAGACTAACAGTTTAACGTTGAGAATAAGAACCTGGTGCCTTCGTTCAAGGATCTCATGGTCAGGGAAGGTAGATGTGAGCAAATAATTAGAATGAAACTCGATATGTGTCCCGAAAGACAGATGACCATCAACACGGAAACACAGAAGAGAGACATGAACTTTACTTGGGAGGAAGGCCAGCGTTCCAGAAACTAGGAGGAGGGAACAGGAGGCTTCCCACCTGAGGGTCTCCTACAGGCAGAGGAAGTACAGAGATGGGCAACCAGTTTTATGGGAAAGGAGCAGGGTGGCACACCTAGGGTGTGGAGTGCATGCTCATGGCGGAACAAGAGGAGGCTTGACATTTTGGCTGCAGTTAAATCATGAAGGGCCTTTTATGTGAGGCTAAGGAATCTGGGGCTTGGCATGAGAACCATCAAAGATGTTTAAGCAGGGAGCAACGAATTCAGATCATGGGTTTCCTCTATTTGCTTAAGATCCTCAAAGCCCACAAGGCTGATGGAGAGTCTAAAATTGGCCAACAAAACCTCACCTGCAGCAACCAAGAACCAAAACGAGGGCATTGCCTGCAAGCTCGGTGTTCTTTTGCAAAGCAGAACTGCGTGTCCTTCCTCATAAAACAGATAACCAGGGACTCTGGCTCAGTGATCCTGCTTAGGCATAACCAAGAAGAGGTGTCACATCAGCAGCAGGGAGCTACTTCCAAGAATAAATCTAGGCATTTTGGAAGAAAAAAAGAAAAGCCGAATTGGGAACCGTCTAAAAACTGTTTTTTGGAGAAAGACACGTAGGTACTTTCCACTCCTCTGTGTAGTTAAAAGAACAAAAGCAATAGCCTGTTCCCCCTTCATGCAGCAGCTTCCAATAGGACAAAAAGCCAAATGCAACGCAGCTGAAGGAGGGATGGGAGCCCAGACTGGGTTAGAGCCAACACTGGGGTTCTAGGCAGAGCCCAGTGGTTCTGGAGGCATGTGGACAGGAAATAGACCTGTTCTAAAAGTGTAGGGGGTTACCTAGGAAGCCAAGAAGAGGCAAGATGTCACAGAGCACAGGTCTCCCTGCTCTTTGCAGGGAGAGAGATGGGGCCGCTCATCTCTTCCACCTCTGACAATGACCACATTCCCTGCTCCTCACTGGCCAGCCTCCCCTTGAGAGCCCACCGTCCTTCACTGGGAGAGCCACTCTACAGATGAGCTCACAGCATGCGTTCTGAGCCCAAGGAATCTGATGGGACAAGGACTTATTTCCACAGTTTGAACAGACAAGTAATTTATGATCTCAGGGACCCTGAAGTAGGAGCAGGCTGCATTCCAGTCATGACACTCTCATTTTGTGACTATGAAGACCTCACTGAATAGATCCTGAGCATTAATTGTGACCCACTATTTGATATAGTAAGTCCTTCCTCAGGGCTCTGTGACGTCATAAGTTTGTTTGCTTTTTTAAATTCCAAAATGATGTTATTTGTCCTCTGCTCTTTCTGAGAAGCAGCCTGTCATAGTCTCCCATGGCTTTATGAGAGCTCCCAGACAGCTTTGCCAATGACTGTTCAACACCTCAGAGCTCCCAAAATCCCTTGCAGAGATGCTGCTCGGAGCCTTAGCCTCAGCCAGTAAAAACAAAATTGCTTGCTTCTCCAAGCCTGCTTCCTTTACCGTCTGACCCCCATTTGGGCTGAGATGCCTGGATACCATTTTGAAAAATGGCTAGTGTAAAAGGATGCGTGCTAAGTTGCTTCAGTCGTGTCTGACTCTTTATGACCCCATGGACTGTAGCCTGCCAGACTCCTCTGTCCATGGGATTCTACAGGCAAGAATACTGAAGTGGGTTGCCATTTCCTCCTCCAGTGGATATTTCCAACCCAAGGATTGAACCCGTGTATCCTGTAGCTCCTGAATTGCAGGCAGATTCTTTACCACTGAGCCACCAGGGAAGCCCTGTAAAAGGATAGTGCTTCATTATAGGAAAAACTTAAGAGTTCTCCCCAAACTGGTGAACTCAATATAGTTTCTGGTTAGGACCCATCCTCCTTTTAGCAACCTTATCTCATTCAGCACTGACCCCACACTCTCCAGGGCTCAGGGTCTTCTTTTCCTCTTGAATCCTTTACCCAGATTTGACTCTTACCAGTTTCCATGTTCCAGATCTTTCCTGAAGCCCAGCCTTCCACCAAAACACCCTGTGTCCCACCTCCTTACACCCTGAACTCTAATCCATCTAATGGTGGAGTGGCGCTGCTGTGAAAGCGCCTTTCGATGGCAGACTGCGGGAGAGGCTGTTTCCACCCTAGAGCACACCGTTAGTGCCTGTGCTGCTCTGCACCCCTCCCCCATGCTCTCAGCTTCCCTTTGCAGAACCTCATCTCCCCATCGTGTGCCATCTTAACAGGACGTTCGCTCAGGATGACCCGATCTGTCAGGAACAAGAGGTGCACACGGGACCATTCCAGGCCAATCTGGCTTTCCTTGGCAGAAGTGACCTAAGGATAACTCAACAGCTGGAACCAGCGGACCCAAAAGCAGGGGTCTGTGCGCTGGCTATCCAGAGCTCCATGCCTGCCCTGTTTCCTTTCTTGTCCTTTCTCCGGCCTGAATAATTACCCAGGAAAAGTCAGGCCACACCTCAGCATTTTTATTCTCTCTTAGATTCGTTTGCAAGGCACAAACCCCTAATCCCATTTCTTATCTGAAGGAATGGTCAACTGTGGACATTTTAAGAAAAGGAAGCCTTGGAAGAGACTATTTCAGACAAAGTGGCCTCAGGAGAGGTTGGGTGTGTTCCTTGACAAAAGAGAAAATGCCAGTGGATGTTTCTGGTGTAGCCTAGCCTCTCCACCAGCAGATTCCGTTAAGGGGATGATCAAAGTGCTGTGGGTGACATTTGACATGTGCCAAGACCTTGGCATGAGGATCCCACTTGTTTTCTGGTCATGGGGGATGACTCTGCCCTCAAAGCCTGGCTGGGCCCTTACTGGAGCCCTTCTAAGGACGACACCCCAGGACATGGCAGGCAGCTGCGTTTTTGGGGCATCCTTGCCAGCAGTGCAGGCCCAGCTTAAACTGGAGGACATCCCCACAAGGAGCCCAGGAGGAAGCCAACTCCCCTGCCTCCGCCCACCACCCCCGAGGAGGCTCTGGCTCCTGGCTCCCATCCTCCTAGACCAAAGGGGGAGAAATTAAATCAGCTGTGCTCAGAGACAGACTCCCAGGAAGCAAAGAACACCCCAACTTCAGGATCAGGTCCTTACACCAGCCCCTTCCAGTCTCATATAAGTAAAACTCCACTTCTACACCCAATCCCACAATGTTCTTTTCCACTTTTTTTTTTTTCCCATAAAGTAGGCCCTTCACATCATGTAAGCACAGACCCCAACGAAACCTGGCTCTATCCCCAGTGGGATACAAACAGAGGAAAGAGCAATGAAAAAAGGAAACTCATCAGTGGGAGTTCTCTGCACAGAAGAAATAGAAGAGAATGGTAAGCAGGGTGTAGCAGGACCCGCCCTTCTTTCTATATCACAGGGAGATGTCCCTCAGTACTTCATGGGGACTGTGGGCAAGCAGAGAAATACGCATGATGGTCCCTGGGGCCAAAGGAATTAGAGGCCAATGCAGAAGGGCCGGGCACTACCAGGTAACCAGGAAACAGGTGCTTCCTCTCTGGAAGGGGCACCGCACCCGTCTTCCTCGGCAGGAGCTCACTCTGAACTCAGCAGGACACTTTACTGAAAGAAAGGTAGCCTACAGCAGACTCGGTGAACAGACAGGAAGAAGCGGCTTTATTTAACTAGCATGGTTCCTTGTCCCAGACACACTTGGGGCTGGGAGAACAGACCTCAGAGTTTAGGTCTTTAGAGGATGTCCCCCACGGACAGTCCCACAGAAGCGGTGCTTTATTCTTATCCAGAACAGCTGCCAGTTTATGCTGTGCTCCCGTGAGAATCAGAAAAATAAGGAAGTTCCCTCCTTCTGTCTTGATGGTGCGCCAGGCAGACAATGGTTCGTGCCTGATTGCTGGCTAGGTGAGTGGGGCACACCTGGGATTCTAGTCCCCCCACCCACCAGCTCCCTAATGCTCCCTGCTCTGGGGGGCCCGAGTAGGGCCCCTGTCCCCAGGAGCCTCCATCCGTCTTCTCCTGCAGCCCTTCTCTGAGCCCTGCTGCTTCCCATCCCCTGCCTCTATCTGTTTGGAGTCCACTTTCCCCATGGCCTTCCCAGTAGCTCAGCTGGTAAGAATCTGCCTGCAATGCAGGAGACCCTGATTCGATTCCTGGGTCGGGAAGATCCCCTGGGGAAAGGATAAGCTACCCATTCCAGTATTCTTGGACTTCCCTGGTAGCTCAGCTGGTAAAGAATGTGCCCACATGTAGGAGAACTGGGTTCAATCCCTGGGTTGGGAAGATCCCCTGGAGAAGGGAATGGCAACCCACTCCAGTATTCTTGCCTGGAGAATCCCTAGTGGGCTACAGTCCATGGGGTCACAAAGAGTTGGACACAACTGAGCGACTAACACTTTCACTTTCCCCATGGGAGACAAGTCTGCAGGCCTTCAGGAGTTATGTGAGGTGGTGCCCCTTTTCCTCTGCTTTCAGAGGCTGCAGAGTGGACAGAAAAGGACTCTGTCTCTGGTACAACAGGAACCTCGTTTAGTTTCTCCACCATGATGGCTCAGGTCACCTTATGACTACCTAGGAGCAGATAACTTCACCCAGTAAGAATCTGCTTTCTCCTGAAGTCAATAAAATATAGCTTCATGTAAAGTATGCTTATTTTTTTTCAATTAATAATAGTTTGGGTCTAGTCTCAGAGAAAAACAATCCTGGCACTACTATCTTCAAGAAAATGGAGCCATCTCCAGTTTCATCTTGATATGAAATCCCCTACCCACAGACACAGATGGAGGGGAAGTTGCAGTATGTGACACTACAACATGTTTCTCAGGCTCAGCAGAAAAATAAATCTCTAGTCCCTTTGATCTTTTTTTTTACTTATTTGGCTGTGCTGGGTCTTAGCTGAGGTACTCGGCATCTTCAGTTGCAGCATGTGAACTCTTAGTTGTGGCATATGGGATCTAGTTTCCTGACCAGGGATCTAACCCAGGACCCCAACGCTGGGAATGTGGAGTCTTAGCCACTGACACCACCGGACCTTTAGTCCCTTTTATACACCAGTGATTCGCTTTGTTCTACTGCTTCCCTGGAAAAGTTACTCTCTCTGTTACTGAATATATGAAACATGTATTATGGGGAGGACGAAATTTATAAGGTAGTTATCAGTTAGCTATTGCTACAATAATGTTGCATTAACTCACAGGCCTATGACCAGAAGCATGTATTTCTCCCCCTGAAGATCAGCCTGGGTTCAGCTGGACTTTACACCAACCTGCAGGCTGGGTCCAGGTCTCGCCACAGGTTTTCCACCCTCCTTGGCCCAGCAGCTTTTTGAGACATGTTGTTTTCATGGTTAAAAAAAAAAAAAAAAAGTGGGAGTGCAAGCTCAACCATGAAAACACATTTCAAGCCTCCACTTACATCATGTCTGCTTATATGCCAACAGCCATAGCAAGTTGCATGGCCAAGATAAAACTAACTAGGGCAAGCCCAGGATCAGAAGGGCAGAAAAATATATTCTGCCTCTCATAGAAGGAACATGGGAAATGGCACACAGTAAGGGGTGAAGAACTGAGAAGCCAGCTACCATAAGGAGGGAGGGTAAAGGGAAGGATGGCAAAAGAAATAATATTTTTAGAGGTCTATTTTGTGCCAGGTATTGTCCTACATGTTTCAGGCATAAGAAGCCTATATTATAAATAGAAGACTGACATCTAGATGGGAACGCTGGTGAGCAACTGAGCCTGGATTCACACATGGGTCCAACAGACCCCAGACTCTGCGAAGGGTTAGAGAGCTGGAGACAGCAACCTCTGTCTTACTCTTGCAGGACCACAGATTGATGCTGAGCAAGGAAAGAGGTAAATAAATGGTGATCTTTTCAAACCCAGGCTTCTCCCAAAGAGCCTGAAGCAGGAACATTGTGTCTGAAGTAATAATTGGAGTCCAGTGGCTGAGTCTTTCATCATTTAGACTGCAGATTCACTGCTTGCTCATTCTAATACTCTTGCAGGCATTGAAGTTAGTCCTAGACTGTATGAGTCATACAATCTTGCCCTAAATTCTCTGCTATAAAGGGGTCAGGAGTTATTTTCAAGTTACAAGTTCAGACTTTTACATGTTCTAATTGCTTTCTTACATTTGACTCATGTGTTAATGCAGAAGATAGTATCAGAGGAACAGGATAACGTTATCAGACAGCATTCACAGGTGTAGCTGCGAGTCTCTAGGATGCTCTTAGGGAGAACAAAGCAGGTCACAGAAGTGCAGGGATCTGGTGGTAAGTTAGTTGGTGCTGGATAAATATTTGCCAAAAAAATTTATCCATCAACAAAGATTATCTACCTGTGCAGTGCAGCTTATTGTACCATGGGTGCTGGTGACTGGAAGGATGTTTAGAGTTCGTCTAAACCGCCAGTGGGCTTCCCTGATGGCTCAGACAGTGAAGAATCCTCCTGCAATGTAGTAAACTCTGGTTTGATCCCAGGGTGGGGAAGATCCCCTGGAGAAGGGGACAGCTACCCACTCCAGCATTCTTGCCTGGAGAATTCCATGGACAGAGGAGACTGGTGAGCTATAGTTCATGGGGTCGCAAAGAGTTAGACATGACTGGGTGAATATGCTACCATTCAAAGAGAAACACTACCTCTGAGGCTTTTTTCCAACCTGCCTTCTCACTCTTGTCCTTTTAAACATTGAATGACATTCTGATGGTTCTTCCATATTACTGATGACTTGGGCTCATGTGTTACAACCTTCCCTGATCCACAAGTCCCACCATTCTCCTGGAGAACTTGGGTACAACTGTGAAGACCACGTAGTACCCAAGCTTTGCAGCTCCCAACTCTGTCAACACCAGCAGCCTTACTCTTCCTCACATCCATCCATCTCCATTACTCAGGCTTTAAACCTAGGGCATCACCCTCACCACATTTTCAAACTGCCGATCAGAGCCAATGGTAAGTCATGAAGGCAATTTAGCGAGCTGTAGCATTTTTACTGGAGAAGGAAATGGCAACCCACTCCAGTGTTCTTGCCTGGAGAATACCAGGGACGGGGGAGCCTGGTGGGCTGCTATCTATGGGTCTGCACAGAGTCGGACACAACTGAAGTGACTTAGCAGCAGCATTTTTACAAAATGGAAAAGAAAACATCCAAGATCATTGCATGTAATAAGGGCATATCTCAAGAAACTTTTGCTTGAATTATACGTACTTGATAGGCATACAGAACTGTGGTGTCAGATTTTTTTTCCTGAGAGTTATGGTCAAAAAAGTTTAAGAAATACTTCCCTTGGCTTTTTCATTCACAGAACATTCCATTTTTAAAATATCACTGTCTCATGCTGCTGCTACTGCTGCTAAGTCACTTCAGTCGTGTCCGACTCTGTGTGACCCCATTGACGGCAGCCCACCAGGCTCCCCCGTCCCTGGGATTCTCCAGGCAAGAACACTGGAGTGGGTTGCCATTTCCTTCTCCAATTCATGAAAGTGAAAAGGGAAAGTGAAGTCACTCAGTCATGTCCAACTCTTCGCGACCCCATGGACTGCAGCCTACCAGGCTCCTCCATCCATGGAATTTTCCAGGCAAGAGTACTGGAGTGGGGTGCCATTGCCTTCTCCGATCACTCTCTCATAGCCACCAGTTATTATACCTCGCTCTCTACTCTTCATACACTCATTGCTGCAACTCTTGTTTCCATGTGACCCATGAGCATGGCAGGTAAGAAACTTAAGAACAGGAATAATGCCCCATTGAAAATCTCCTAGTCCATCCTGTCCCCTCTGAAACACACACACATACAATACTGTACCACACACACATATAAACTGTCTAGTGCCCATAGGGTGTGTGTGCATGCTCACACTTGAATGGAAATTGACACAGAAGGTGAGTTTCACACATGAGCTGACATGGAACAGAACAGACACCACATGTGGTTATGGAAGGTGATCAGAAGCACGAACATGGGAGTTTGCAGAAATCTTAGGCAAGGAGGTATGGACTTAGAATTGAATTAACTTCATGAAATTAATTCAAGATGCAGGGAGATTTCACCTGTTACCTGAGTCATAACCCAGAAGAAAAAAAAAAGCCCAATGTTAAAAACTCAAGCCATAATCTAAACTTTGAGTCAATGTAGATTGCAAATTCAAATTTTCCCTTGGGCCACTGGATATAGCAGGACTTCTCAACCTTGGGTACTATAGACATTTTGGGTTGGATAATTTTTTATTGGGGAAAAGGGGGGCAGCACCTCTGGCCTCCACCTACTAGATGCCAATAGCTTACTCCTTCCCCACTTGTGACCACCGAAACTGTCTCAGACACTGCCAACTGATCCCTGGGGGTAAATTCACCCCAACTGAGAACCACTGTTATATGATGATGGTACTAAAAACAATGTCATGAAGTGTCTCATGGGTGATAAGCTCCTCTCCAGGCATGATCTCTTCTGGCCCACATAGCAGACCTGGAGGCCAGGCCTGCTGGTAAGACAGGCCCCACAGGAACGCACCATTGCCCCACTGCCTGGGGCACCTCAGTGCTCATGGAATCTCAGCCTCAGTCTTTCCACTCTGAAGCAGAGAATCTGTGACTTCATGTAGTCGAGTCAATCACAAAATGAGCCACTCCTTATCCTATTCTCAGTCTTCCGACAATGTTAAGATGAGAATCAAAATACCAGGAAATGACACTGTTTATGGGAATCTAAATCAGTGAAGCCACTATGGAGAGTGGTATGGAGGTTCCTTAAAAAACTAGAACCAGAGCTACCATATGATCTAATAATTCCACTGCTAGGCATATATCCAAGCAAAACTCTCATTCAAAAAGACTCATGCACCCCAATGTTCATAGCAGCACTATTTACAACAGTCAGGACACAGAAGCAACCTAAGTGTCCATAGACAGATGAATGAATAAAGATGTGGTGTGTGTATATATATATATATACACACACATATACAATGAAACATTTCACAGTCACAAAAACAAATGAAATTATGCCATTTGCAGCAATATGGATGGACCTAAAGATTATCATAGTAAGTGAAGTAAGTCAGACAAAGAGATATATGAGACAGATTATATGTAGAATCTAAAATAATAATACAAATGAACTTATTTACAAAACAGAAATAGATTCACAGATTTAGAAAACAAATTTATGGTTACCAAAGGAGATGGGGGAGCAGAGATAAAGAAGAGTTTGGGATTAACATATATACCCTATTATATACAAAACAGATAACCAACAAAGTCCTACTGTATAGCACAGAGGACGATATTCAATATCTTGTAATAATCAATAATTAAAAAGAATCTGAAAAAGAATATGTATACACATATATGTTGTATGTATATATATATATGGGCTTCCCTGGTGGCACAGTGGTAAAAAAAATCCACCTGCAATACAGGAGATGTGGGTTTGACCCTGATCCGGGAAGATCCCCTGGAGAAGGAAATGGCAACCCACTCCAGTATTCTTCTCTGGGAAATGCCATGGACAGAGAAGCCTACAGAGGCGGGCTACAGTTCATGGGGTTGCAAAGAATTGGACATGATTTAAGTGACTGTGGCTCAGATCATGAACTCCTTATTGCCAAATTCAGACTTAAATTGAAGAAAGTGGGGAAAACCACTAGACCATTCAGGTATGACCTAAGTCAAATCCCTTACGATTATACAGTGGACGTGAGAAATAGATTTAAGGGACTAGATCTGATAGACAAAGTGCCTGATGAACTATGGAATGAGGTTCATGACATTGTACAGGAGACAGGGATCAAGACCATCCCCATGGGAAAGAAATGCAAAAAAGCAAAATGGCTGTCTGGGGAGGTCTTACAAATATGTGTGAAAAGAAGAGAAGCGAAAAGCAAAGGAGAAAAGCAGATATAAGCATCTGAATGCAGAGTTCCAAAGAATAGCAAGGAGAGATAAGAAAGCCTTCCTCAGTGATCAATGCAAAGAAATAGAGGAAAACAACAGAGTGGGAAAGACTAGAGATCTCTTCAAGAAAATTAGAGATACCAAGGGAACATTTCATGAAAAGATGGGCTTGATAAAGGATAGAAATGGTATGGACCTAACAGAAGCAGAAAATATTAAGAAGAGGTGGTAAGAATACACAGAAGAACTGCACAAAAAAGATCTTCAAGACCCAGATAATCACGATGGTGTGATCACTCACCTAGAGCCAGATATCCTGGAATGTGAAGTCAAGTGGGCCTTAGAAAGCATCACTACAAACAAAGCTAGTGGAGGTGATGGAATTCCAGTGGAGCTATTTCAAATCCTGAAAGATGATGCTGTGAAAGTGCTGCACTCAATATGCCAGCAAGTTTGGAAAACTTGGCGGTGGCCATAGGACTGGAAAAGGTCAGTTTTCATTCCAATCCCAAAGAAAGGCAATGCCAAAGAATGTTCAAACTACTGCACAATTGCACTCATCTCACACGCTAGTAAAGTAATGCTCAAAACTCTCCAAGCCAGGCTTCAGCAATACATGAACCGTGAACTTCCAGATGTTCAAGCTGGTTTTAGAAAAGGCAGAGGAACCAGATATCAAATTGCCAACATCCACTGGATCATGGAAAAAGCAGGAGATTTCCAGAAAAACATCTATTTCTGCTTTATTGACTATGCCAAAGCCTTTGACTGTGTGGATCACAATAAACTGTGGAAAATTCTTAAAGTGATAGGAACACTAGACCACCTGACCTGCCTCTTGAGAAACCTATATGCAGGTCAGGAAGCAACAATTAGAACTGGACATGGAACAACAGACTGGTTCCAAATAGGAAAAGGAGTATATCAAGGCTGTATATTGTCACCCTGCTTATTTAACTTCTATGCAGAGTACATCATGAGAAACGCTGGGCTGGAAGAAGCACAAGCTGGAATCAAGATTGCCAGGAGAAATATCAATAACCTCAGATATGCAGATGACACCACCCTTATGGCAGAAATTGAAGAGGAACTCAAAAGCCTCTTGATGAGAGTGAAAGTGGAGAGTGAAAAAGTTGGCTTAAAGCTCAACATTCAGAAAAGGAAGATCATGGCATCTGGCCGCATCACTTCATGGGAAATACATGGGGAAATAGTGGAAACAGTGGCTGACTTTATTTTTGGGGGCTCCAAAATCATTGCAGATGGTGATTGCAGCCATGAAATTAAAAGACGCTTACTCCTTGGAAGGAAAGTTATAACCAACCTAGATAGCATATTGAAAAGCAGAGATATTACTTTGCCAACAAAGGTCCATCTAGTCAAGGCTATGGTTTTTCCAGTGGTCATGTATGGATGTGAGAGTTGGACTGTAAAGAAAGCTGAGTGCCGAAAAATTGATGCTTTTGAACTGTGGTGTTGGAGAAGACTCTTGAGAGTCCCTTGGACTGCAAGGAGATCCAACCAGTCCATTCTGAAGGAGATCAGCCCTGGGATTTCTTTGGAAGGAATGATGCTAAAGCTGAAACTCCAGTACTTTGGCCACCTCATGTGAAGAGTTGACTCATTGGAAAAGACTCTGATGCTGGGAGGGATTGGGGGCAGGAGGAGAAGGGGACGACAGAGGATGAGATGGCTGGATGGCATCACTGACTCGATGGACATGAGTCTGGGTGAACTCTGGGAGTTGGTGATGGACAGGGAGGCCTGGCGTGCTGCGATTCATGGGGTCGCAAAGAGTCAGACATGACTGAGTGACTGAACTGAACTAAACTGAACTGAATCACTTTGCTACATATCCACAACTAACACAACATTTTAAATTAATTACACTTCAGGTTAAAAAAAAAAAAAAAAAAAGGAAATATGACACTGAAAGTGCTTTGGGGAGCCAAGTTTGTACATTTCCCTTCTGCTGTGAATCAACACAGATCATTAGCATCATTCACAGAAGGATGAGGCCCAGAGAAAAGAAGTAACTTCCCCTACCTTGAACATGCATTGGGGTGCCCCTGCTCTGGGCTTCCTCTGACCCAGAGACAGGACTCTAGGTCTGTCTGCCAATTACAGTCCTCATCTGTCTGCATCCCAATTCCAAATTCCTGGGAGCAAGTCACAGTGGGGCCTTCAGGATGGTGGCACTGAGAAACTCCAGAGGGCACTATTCATGCAGACCATCGAACTCCTATGGCACCTGGTTTCCTAGTATGAATAGGGCTTCAGAGGGCACCCCAAGGATGAAGAGCAAATCTCAAGGTGGTAACAAACTGGGCAGGCACCCCAAAAGGTGTCTACTGAAGTGACCTCCAGCAAGTCACTAGATGTCTTGGGGTTTCAACTCCCTCATCTCAACTTGGCAGTTTTAAAACATGGCCCTCCAGTTCCTCGCCACTCTTCCCACTGAGAGGTCCAGGCCTCTGTGCCTCCCCTGCAATCTGGGCTTTGTGACAGCTGAGCCAGCAGAATCTAGCACAAATTCTGCTATGCCAGTGTCTGAACCCAGGCCTTTTAAAAAAACAACAGAATTTCACTCTACGTCTCTTGGGATACTCATTGTCAGGACCCAGCCACCATGCTGTGAGGAAATCCAACTAGCCCCTGGAGAAGCCCAGTGGAATGGCCAGCACCACTTGGCCAGCCAGGTGAGTGAGCCATCTTAGAAATTTATCCTACAGCTTCCCATCAAATTGTCTCAGCTTATCCCTCGTGGAGCAGAGGCGAGCCTGCCCCACAGGGCACTGCTCAGATTGCAGACTCATGTGGTGAGGACCTGATTATTGGTGTTTTGGGCCCGTGTTTGGGCTGGGCTGAGGTGCAGCAATGACCCAGAGCCCTTACATATTCTCAGCCTTCCTCGTGGAAGTGTTACAGCACTCGAATGAGAGAGAAAGCATGAAAACTGAAAATTCTCGATAAACTCAAGAGTGTCAGCACAGCTTTTATTTTGTATTATTCCAAGGTAAATAGGCAGCAATGCTGTGGTTGTCTCAGCCAAGTCAGCTTTGGCCCGAGTTCAGGGAAGAGGAGGTGGTTGCAAAGGGCAGCAAGTACAGAAGGTAGGATGGAGCAGGAGCGGGTGTGGAGAAGGAACAACACAGGCCAGGATGAGACGGGATGCTGCTGTTTATCATCTCAGGGCTCAAGGTGACCTGGGGAGGCTGTCTGAGACCCTTCCTCCAGCAGATACATGAAGAATATCGATCTTATTTTAAAGGTGCTGTGAGGAAACAAATGTCAGTGTCTAACAGTAAGTTTGAGTTATTCTGTACTCTCTGTCAGGAAACTCTAAACCAAGTCCCTCTGGTTTCCTTTTGGACCCATACCTTTGGATTATGGTGTCAGTTACATTATGGAGCAAAACTAGAAAGTCTGAAGGGGAAATAATTCAGAGAGGAGCCAAAAAATCAGCCTGGTTCAGTGGGCACCTGTGCCTTCAAGGACGTCCTTGGCCACAGTGAGTCTGGCCCAGAGAGTGCTTCCAAAAGTCTCAATCTCTGCAAAGGGCGGTTATATGGCTATCTTTTTAAAAAATATTTTCCTTATCTTTTTAAAGTCTATTTCACACACTGAGCAGAAATCTGATAATCCAAGTCCCAATTTAATGATGGAAATCAATAACTTACTTTGTACATCAAGGTGTAAAAACCACCAAAGAGATCTTTCTGAATCAAATTCAATGCCTGGTTGTTGCCCTTCAGTTTTTCTCCTTTGAGATTCAGTTAGGCCTGAGTTTGGCGGAAATGGCCTTTGACTTTCCTACAACCCTGGATCTGCTGAAAAGCTGAAGAGGAGTGAGTTGCAGCCGAATATGTTCTAGAAATCAAACACAACGTCAGCAGCGGTGCTCCTGCAGCCAGGTTAGGACTCTGTAAAGTCAAGACGAAGCAAATGGACTTACTCACAAAATAGAAACAGATTCACAGACTTCAAAAACAGACTTATGGTTCCCAAAGGGGAAAGGTAGGGGGTAAATTAGGAGTTTGGGATTAATATATATGTATATAGTACATATACATACTACTACTATATATAGATAACTGATACTTCCCTCCTGGTCCAGTGGTTAAGACTCTGCACTTCCAATGCAGGGGGTCGGGGAATTAAGACCCTGCATGCCACATGGCATGGTCAAAAAATAAAGACAAAAACAGATAATCAACAAGGACCTACTGTATAACACAGGGAACTCTACTCAGTACATTCTAATAACCTATATAGGAAAAGAATCGGAAAAAGAATGGGTATATGTGTAACTGAATCACTTTGCTATATACCTGAAACTAACACAACACTGTAAATCAACTATACTCCAATATAAAATAAAAATTTAAATTTAAAAAGACAGAAGCCAACTTGGTAAATAGAGCTGAAAATGAAAGGAAAATAAATTGAGTTTTGAAGACACTATCTGAGGTTCGTGCTCAGCCATACCCAAAACCAGCCCTACCCCTGTGCAGCGTAGCCTGAGAAGTGAAGTTGCTCAGCCATGTGTGACTCCTTGCGATCCCATACACTGCAGCCTACCAGGCTCCTCTGTCCGTGGAATTTTCCAGGCATGATTACTAGAGGGGGTTGCCATTTCCTTCTCCAGCAGATCTTCCCGACCTGGGGGTCGAACCCAGGTCTCCCACATTGCAGGCAGATGATTTACCCTCTGAGCCACCAGGGAAGTGAGCCACCAGGGAAGTGCAGTGTAGCCTACAAGAATCAATACCTTCTGGTTTTGCTGAAAACTCTTTGAGCAGGTTCTTGTGTCCCTTGCAATTAAGAGCCCTAACCAGGGTTTCCCTGGTGGCTCAGTGATAAAGAACCTCTTTGCCAATGCTGGAGACACGGGTTCGATTCCTGGTCTGGGAAGATCCCACATACCACAGAAAAGCTAAGCCCGTGCACCACACCTACTGAACCAGTGCTTTAGAGTCTAGGAGCGCAACTCCTGAGCCCACACACCTAGAGCCTGTGCTCCTCACCAAGAGCAGCCACCACAACGAGAAGCCCATGCACCACGGCTGGAGAGAGGCCCCTGCTCTCTGCAACTAGAAAAAAGCCCATGGAACAATGAAGACCCGGCACAGCCAAAAAGATAATAAATAAATTAAAATTAACAGAATTTAAAGAAAGAGCCCTAACCAATCAACACACACACAAAAAATTTCCTGAGGTGACTGAGGCAGGAAAACCACATGGTGAATCGGTCTCTCTGCCCAAATATTATAAAGACCCCCATTCCAGTGGGAGCTCTTTTATTTTGCCTTCTGGCCACCTTGTCTGGGCCAGAAAAGGGCACTGGTAGGAGACCCTTGGGCTTCCACTTTATTTTCCTTCTCAGTTCTGGGCCTCCTGCTCCTCATATCACATCAATTCACCTGCTTTCATTCTCTCTCTCAATCTCTAGCCTCGCCACCCCCTTCTCTCCTCTCTTTCTTTCTCCAGTTAGTTTGGACCACAGCAACGCATGCTCATGAAAGAGTCTGCGGGTTTCAAGTAATAAGATACAGGGGATTAAAGTTCTGGAAAACGTACAGTTGCATTCAAGCCAGCTCATAAAACCCGGCAAGGCAGCAGAGGGCACAAGCTGCCCCCAGGTGGGTCCACTTTTACTCTAAGCACCAGACCCATGAAGGAGCAGGAGAGCAGCCACCCCACCCCACTCCAAAAGTGCTGTGACTACAACAACCTCGCTCTCCATATTTTGGGGAAATGTTTCATTTAAAAATATTCTATCCCAAAATATACAAGCAGCTCATGCAGCTCAATATAAAAAAATAAAAAATGGGTGGAAGACCTAAATAGACATTTCTCAAAAGAAGACACACAGATGGCCAAGAGTCACATGAAAAGATGCTCAACATCATTCATTATTAGAGAAATGCAAATCAAAACTACAGTGAGGTATCACTTTATACCAGTTAGAATGCTGCTAAGTCGCTTCAGTCGTGTCCGACTCTGTGTGACCCCATAGACGGCAGCCCACCAGGCTCCCCCATCCCCAGGATTCTTCAGGCAAGAACACTGGAGTGGGTTGCCATTTCCTTCTCCAATGCATGAAAATGAAAAGTGAAAGTGATGTCGCTCAGTCATGTCTGACTCTTAGCGACCCCATGGACTTCAGCCTACCAGGCTCCTCCGTCCATGCGATTTTCCAGGCAAGAATTCCATCGCCTTCTCCATCAGTTAGAATGGCCATCATCAAAAAAGTCTATGATTAATAAATGCTGGAGAGGGTGTGGAGAAAAGAGAATGCGTTTGCACTATTGGTGGGAATGTAAACTGATATAGTCACTATGGATAACAGGATGGAGGTTCCTTTAAAAACTAGGAATAAAACCACCCTATGACCCAGCAATCCCACTCCTGGGCATACACCCTGAGAAAACCATAACTCAAAAAAAAAAAAACCACGTACCCCAATGTTCACTGCAGCACTTTTTACAATAACTAGGACATGGAAGCAACCTAGATGTCCATCGACAGATGAATGAATAAAGAAGATGTGGTACATATGTACAATGGGATATTACTCAGCCACAAAAAGGAATGAAATTGGGTCATTTGTAGTGATGTGGATGGACCAAGGGTCTGTCATAAAGAAGGAAGTGCATCAGAAAAAAGAACAAATATTGTATATCAATGTATATGTATGGGATCTAGAAAAATGGTACAGATGAACCTATTTCCAGGGCAGGAATAGAGACGCAGATGCAGAGAACAGAATGTGGACTCAGGAGGCGAGGGGAAGGGCGAGGCGAATTGGGAGATTAGGATTGACAATACAGCAGTGATGACGGTTTAGTTGTTAAGTTGTGCCCAACTCTTAGTGATCCCCATGGACTGTAGACCATCAGTTTCCTCCGTCCATGGAATTCTCCAGGCAAGAATACTGGAGTGGGTAGCCATTTCCTTCTCCAGGGGACCTTCCCAACCCAGGGAAGGGTTCATCTCCTGCACTCCAGACAGTCTCCTGCATCTCAAGCGATTCTTGACCTCTGAGCCACCAGGGAAGCCCATACGTGTATACATATACACTACCATGGGTAAAACGGATGGCTGGTGGGAACCTGCTAAAGCACAGGGATCCCAGCTCAGAGCTCTGTGATGATCTACAGGGGTGGGATGGGGGTCAGGTGGAGTGAGGTCTAAGAGGGAGGGGATATATGTATATGTATAGCTGATTCACTTTGCTGTAGCACAGAAACTAACACAACAATTATACAATGTAAAGCAATTATACTCTGATAAAAAAATATATATTCTACCTTGTGACCAAACCACGTATCCCGATTTGGGGTTCTGGAAGCATGGCTACTGCTCACGTGGCAACAACCGAGCAGTCTGAGTTCTCAGGAAACACACCTCTCATGACAGATAGGCTCCGCCCCAGTGGCACTCAGGGCCTGTGTAGTCACTGTCCTTTCCAACACTAGGGCAAGGGGTGGGCACTGGCAGATTCCAGCTCTTAGGACCCCAAGTACAGACAGCCCCATGCAGAGGAGGAAAGCGTTCTTGGTCCCCCTGGGCCTTGATTGCCATAGTCTGGCCCTCGGATGATTTATACAGGCCACACAAATATTTTTTATTCCAATTATCCTAATTTAAGGACATTTTAGAAAACTATATAACTAGAAAGTAACTTGATGGATATGATTGCCTGAGAGGTGGCCAAAATACAAATGAGTCAAGTCAAAATATAAAATAAATAATAGCTCAGTGATCTACTGTAATGACAAAAAATCATAAAGGTGGCAGAGAAAGAAAGACATTTAGCAAACTCTGCCCTTTGTTGTCGCTCTAACGTCTTCAGAGGAGTCTGTTTCTCTGGACCACGTTTCTTCAGAGTATTGTCTTGTTTTTCTTGCCTTCAACCCTCACCCACTTCCCTATAGAGCAGAGAAATGTCATATTTGGCTACGTAAGAACAGTGACCAGGCTACTGGGCTTACAGGAATCTCTCCGCTCTGCTGAAAGAACAACACATTGCATGATGAAGTGTGCCCCAGCAGTGGCTGCTCTTGTTCAGTCGCTCAGTCGTGTCTGACTCTTTGCGACCCCATGGACTACAGCATGCCAGGCTTCCCTGTCCTTCACTATTCCCCAGAGTTGGCTCAAACTCACGTCCATCAAGTGAGTGATGCCGTCAAACCATCTCATGCTCTGTTGCCCCC
The DNA here is from genome assembly GCF_027580195.1 of Bos mutus. Classification (NCBI taxonomy): domain Eukaryota; kingdom Metazoa; phylum Chordata; class Mammalia; order Artiodactyla; family Bovidae; genus Bos; species Bos mutus. The sequence goes on from NC_091623.1 coordinate 77,366,733, forward strand.
TTCTGGTCTTGCCCTCAATCTGTCCCACCATCAGGGTCTTTTCCAGTGCGTTGGCTCTTCACATCAGGTGACCAAAGTACTGGAGCTTCAGCTCCAGCATCAGTCCTTCCAATGAATATTCAGGGCTTATTTCCTTCAGAATGGACTGGTTGGATCTCCTTGCAGTCCAAGGGGCTCTCAAAAGTCTGCTCCAACACCACAGTTCAGAAGCATCAATTCTTTGGCACTCAGTTGTCTTTACGGTCCAACTCTCACATCCATACATGACCACTGGAAAAACCATAGCTTGGACTAGATGGATCTTTGTCAACAAAGTAATGTCTCTGCTTTTTAATATGCTGTCTAGATTTGTCATAGCTTTTCTTCCAAGGAGCAAGTGTCTTTTAATTTCATGACTGCAGTCACCATCTGCAGTGATTTTGGAGCCCAGGAAAATAAAACCTGCCACTGTTTCCATTTTTTCCCCATCTATTTGCCATGAAGTGATGGGACCAGATGCCATGATTTTAGTTTTTTGAATGTTGTTTTAAGCCAACTTTTTCACTCTCCTCTTTCACCTTCATCAAGAAGTTCTTTAGTTCCTCTCTGCTTTCTGCCATTAGGGTGGTGTCATCTGCATATCTGAGGTTATTGATATTTCTCCCGGCAATCTTGATTCCAGCTTGAGCTTCATCCAGCCCGGCATTTCACATGATGTACCCTGCATAGAAATTCAACAACAAGGTGACACTATTCAGCCTTGATGTACTCCTTTCCCAACTTTGAGCCCTAGTGATTAGGTGATCCTAGTACACACTTCGCATGCAGACTTCACACTGGGGCACATGATAAAAGGCTCATCTGCTCACAACTTTATTCTGACTGTGGTTCAACACTTTTTAAACTTGTACGAAATGAAGAACGGTGCTGGGTGCAGTGGTGGAAGAGGAGGAGTGGGGGGTGTGCAGGGGAGACTACACTCTCCACGCTCAGCGTTCACAGGAGGAACAATGGCCAAGCCACACAACCTATTGCATCCACAATTTTCTAGCCTAGTGTGGTCAGCTTCCAGTTGTCCCTTCTATGGACTCTGTACCTGCATCTCTAATCTACACATATTGCTAAGCTAGGCAAAAGAAACTCAGTCCATAGCAATACATTTGGGGGAAAAAATAGACTTGGAGTCTTGGAACTAGTTGTTCACCCTGCAGGATGCACCAGAAGTCAAGCCAGGAGCCTGAATTTCAACGTCAGAAAATCTGGAATCAAGTCTTGATCATCTGTCTTATTGGCTGCATGATGTTAGTTGACTCATTTCTTAGGTCGTTAGCCCCAGTTTCCTCACTTTATAAAGGTAGAGGGCTTGTGGTTCAGTGGTAAAGAATCCGCCTGCCAGTGCAGGAGACACAGGTTCAAGCCCTGGTCCGGGAAGATCCTACATGCCACGGAGCAACTAAGCTCGTGCACCACAACTATTGAGCCTCTGCTCTAGAGCCTGGGAACTGCAACTACTGAGCCCATGCGCCATAATTACTGAAGCCCACAGAGTCTAGAACTTGTGTTCCACTACAAAGGAAGCCACCACAATGAGAAGCTGTGCAGCGCCACTAGAGCGCAGCCCTGCTCACTACAACGAGAGAAAAGCCAGTGCAGCAACGAAGACCCAGCACAGCCAAAAATAAACAGTTTTTTTAAAAAAAACGTAGACTACCACCCCAATCTCTCCAAGTCCTTGTGACAACTCAGATGGATTAATTCACATAAAGCAGTTGGCTCATGGTTGACAAATACTGACTGTTCATTCCCTGGTTCCTCACCCTCCTTCCTTCCCGTGGAAAGCCCATGGGAGGAAGGAGAGGGGTTGCCAGGAGGCGGCTGGCGGGACCCTGAGATGTGGGTTTTGCAGGCAGAAAGCTGCAGCTCTATTCTCTCGCCCCGGCCCCTCCAGCCCTAAAGACAGGGCCACTTTGTTGTGTTCTCAGGGAAACCAGCTCCTTTCACACCATCTGGCTTTGGAGGACAGAACCTAACAGGGGAGACGGGTCAGGCAAGGGCAGAGAATGCTGGGCTAAGACACACGGCCAAGGCTGTGCTTCCTAGTGGGCCCTGCCCAGGGCCTCTCCTTTGCCAGGGGCTACATTCTGGATTTTCCCTCTCGTGGATGCTCTCTCCAACACACCAGCCTGTTTGGCAATCAAACTCCCAGTGATGGGCTAGACTGTTGGTGGGTCACACGGCTTGGATGTCATCCCAGACTCTGTGCAGTCTGGATGGATGGTCTGCCACAGCCACGATGTGGGGCATCTGATTCAACTGTAGAGAGGAGACATTTAGATGCTTTGTCTCCTTTATTATTATTTTAAAAATGAATATAATGTCACTACCAAAAAATGGAGCAGAAAATTGAAAAGTTTCCCGAGATAACCACTGTAAGTGAATTTTATCTGCAAGCATTTCAATTCTCCCTTGTTACAAACTATATTACTGTCACTCTGATTTCTCATAAACCATTTTCTCTCAATATAACAATGCATCTGGCAAGTGGCTGCGATAAGGGACATCCTGAGACCATCCAAGGCTACAGGTTCTGGAGGAACCCCAAGTTCTGGAGGTAAAGGTGGAGCCTCTCTGAAGGGTGGTGCTGGCCACATCTACATATGTCCCAGGTTCAAGTGTGACCTTCAGAGCCCAGTGCTAGTGAGGTGCATCGCACACTGTCAGAAGCCAAACAGCTGCCCCTTTCTTGAACTCAAAAACTTAGCAGACAGGAGGAGTAGAGATTTCAGGCTGCAGATTTCTGCAATCACAGGATGACAGGCAAAAACAGGTACAGAAAACGGACTTAAAGAAGCATCTCTGTACTGTGTTCCATTAATACACCCTGAGTATTTCTCTCCAATGGCAAGGCTTCTCAAGGGGTGTCCATTCTGCGCACCTATGCATTTTGCAAAGGGGTGGAGTGGGGTTCATAATGACTCCATATTGCTATGAATTAAAGTACTATTTAATTAGTACATTGAGCATTTAAACAACTTCTTTATGATGCATAATTGATAACGTTTTGGGTACACAGCTTTGCTGAGTCACTTTAAAAGTTTCAAGGCCTCGGATGACAACTACACTTTCTCCTGGCACTCGGCAGCCTGCCACGTGCTCTTTCGGGGCCTGTTCCACTAAAGAGGGTAGCAGTTCTGGGAGCTCCCAGGTTGGTGACTTTCAAAGCAAAAACAGCTGCCTCACAGCTGCTGAGAAGCCAGGGCAAGTCCTTGTCTTCCTGCTGCCAACTCAGGAGGGAAAGACAGCAGCAGGTGTGGAAAGCAGACCTCATCCTCCAGGAGCCAACAGAGCAGAAAGGAGCGGCCGGCCGAAGTGCACCGCAGCAGGGGTGAGGGGAGGGCTCCCCCCACGGCTATGCCTCCAGCCACAGAGTCAGGGAGATGTGAACACCTGGATGGGCTGACTTCCTGTCGGGAAATCTCCCTGGCTGCTTTCACCAGTCACAAGTCTGCAGCCCAGGTAGGCTGAGTTGACAGAAAATCTGAGCCTGGGGCAAGTTCATCTTTGAGGCTGTGTGAGTTTGCTTGTTGCTGCTGTTCAGTCACTGAATCGTGTCTGACTCTTTGCGACCCCATGGACTGCAGCACGCCAGGCTCCTCTGTTTGGAGTCTGCTCAATTCCCGGAGCTTGCTCAAATTCATGTTCATTGAGTCAGTAATGCCATCCAGCCATCTCATCCTCTGTTGTCTCCTTCTCCTCCTGCCTTCAATCTTTCCCAGCATCAGGGTCTTTTCCAATGAATTGGCTCTTCTCATTAGGTGGCCAAAGTATTGAAGCTTTAGCTTCAGCATCAGTCCTTCCAATGAATATTCAGGACTGATTTCCTTTAGGATGGACTGGTTGGATCTCCTTGCAGTCCAAGGGACTCTCAAGAGTCTTATCCAACACCACAGTTCAAAAGCATCAATTCTTTCGCACTCAGCTTTCTTTATAGTCCAACTCTCACATCCATACATGACTACTGGAAAAACCACAGCTTTGACTAGATGGACCTTTGTTGGCAAAGTAATGTGTCTGCTTTCTGATATGCTGTCTAGGTTTGTCATAGCTTTTCTTCCCAGGAGCAAGTGTCTTTAAATTTCATGACTGCAGTCACCAACTGCAGTGGTTTGGAGCCCAAGAAAATAAAGTTTGTCCCTGTTTCCTTTAGTGTTCTAGGGCTGCTATAAAACTGTACTGCAGATGAAGTGGCTCAAACAACAGAAACTTACTTCCTCACAACTCTTGGGGCTAGAAATCTGAGATCAAGATGCCACCAGGGTCAGTCTCCTCTGAGGCCCCCTGCTTTCACTTGTAAGTGACCACCTTTTCCTGTGTCTTCACACGATCTTTGCCCTCATAGGTCTGCACCTCAAGGCTTTTATTAGGCCGCACATCATTAGGACCCAACTCATGACCTCTTTTTATATTAAGTACATTTCCAAAGATCCTACAAATACAGTCACATTCAGGAGGTTAGGATTTTAATGTCTGAATTTGAAGGGGAACAAAACTCAGCACGGGCTTCCCTTGTGGCTCAGCTGGTAAAGAATCAGCCTGCAATGCAAGAGACCTGGGTTTGATCCCTGGGTTGGGGAGATCCCCTGGAGAAGGGAAAGGCTACCCACTCCAGTATTCTTGCCTAGAGAATTCCATGGACCGTACAGTCCATGAGGTCGCAAAGAGTCGGACACAACTAAGTGATTTTCACTTCACTTCAAAACTCAGCACATAACAAAAGCCTTCTCTCCTAGATTTCCTCTCACTCTGTTGTACGACCCTCACCTGAGCTTCTTCCTGTGCTTTGTCTGAATCCAAACACTAACTGGATGCTGTTGGGACTGACCATGGGAGCTGATGGAGAAGAGAGACATTAGCTAGGCCAGTATGATTCCCCTTCTCTCAGGAATATAAACACAAAATCTGGAGAGAGGCTGCCAGTGGGTCGTGGAAGGCGAGAGAACATGCATGAACAGGAGCTGGTGAACCACGCAGGCTGAAGATGACTTCTGACTCCGCTGCTGGAAGCCTTTGAGCCACTGGGGACACAGGAACGCCTCCCAGACCCAGTCGCCCAGAGCAATATCCACACTGGAGTTTGGGTTCTGAGGTTTCTGAACAATTACACAAGGATCCAGAAAATAAAACCCCTTGTTTGAGCTGATGTTGCTATGTATCTACCTCTCACAATGGCAACAAAAGATACATCCAGGATAGTATAGATATAATACAAAACATATATGTAATTTTTAACTTTCTGGTAGCCATATTAAAAAATGTAAAAGAAGTCAGTAAAATTTAAATAAATATTTTATCTAATCGATTAAGTTCAAAATATTATTTCAACATGTAATCAATATAAAAAAGGTTAATGAGAATGTATGTGCATATATTTATAATGTCCACTCCAGGGTTTCCTGGAGAATCCCATGGACAGAGGGGCTGGCAGGCTACGGTCAACAGGGTCACAAAGAGCCAGACATGACTAAGCACAGCACATATATATAATGTATTATACACAGACACACACACACACACACACACACACACACACACACTCTGGGCTATGCAATTCTAACGCACAATCCCAGTTGGGGCCTCCAACCCTACCAAGTACATAGGTAAAGCCATTACACGGATTGTTCAGGTCCTAAATTTGGCTTTTTCTTTATTGTCTCAATTGAGTGATTCTGTTTCTCTAGAATCCCATCTAGAGTGGAGCACAAGGACATATTTACTTAGGAGCTTATGGAGCACCCTTGCTTTTAGATTTGGAAATAAGAGAAATATTGAGATGATTTGCAGTCTGGGATAAAATACCAGGGATTCAGCGTCATGCGAATTTATCCAGCTTGCACCACGGAGGTAGGCAACCCTGGAAATAGGGCGTCCAGGTCTGTCTGTTAAGAAAGCTGCGGCAGGACTTCCTTGGTGGTTCAGGGGTTAAGACTCTGCACTTCCAAAGCAGGAGACACAGGTTTGACCCCTGGTTGGGGAAGTTCCACATGCCGTGCAGTACAGCCAAAAATAAAAATGAGGGAACCCTCCTACACCATTAGTGGGAATGTAAATTGCCACAACCACTACAGAGAACAGTATGGAGGTTCCTCAAAAAACTAAAAAAGATCCACCGTATGACCCAGCAATCCCACTCCCGAGCATATACCCGGAGAAAGCCATAATTCAAAAAGATGCATGCACTCCAATGTGCATTGCAGCATCAAACTAAATGCCTATCAATAGAGGAAAGGAGAAGGAAGATGTAGTACATAAATACAAGGGAAAATTAGCCATAAAAAGTACCAAAACACTGTAATTTGCAGAGGTGTGGATAGACCTAGAGACTATCATACGGAGTGAAGTCAGAGAAGCAAACATTGTGTACTATCTCTTATATGTGGAATCTAGAAAAATGTTAGAGATGAACCAAAGCAGAAGAGAGACACAGATGCAGAGGACAAACATATGGATACCAAGGAAGGGGGCTGGTGCGATGAGGGTCAGGAGTGACACATACACACCACTATGTATAAAACAGGTAACTAGTGAGAAACCACTGTACAGCACAAGCAACTCTACCCAGCGCTCTGCAGGGACCTAATGGGAAGGAGACCTGAAAAAAGTGGATATGTGTATACGTAACTGATTCCCAAGCAGAAACTAACACAACACTGTAAGGCAAAAGTGGGAAAGTGTCAGTCGCTCAGTCACGTCCTACTCTTTTGCAACCCCATGGACTGCAGCCCTCCAGGTTCCTCATCCATGGCATTCTCCAGGCAAGAATACTGGAGTGGGTATTCTTCTCCCATGTCCTTCTCCAGGGGATCTTCCTGACCCAGGGGTCAAACCCAGGTCTCTTGCAATGTAGGCAGATTTTTTTACCATCTGTGCCACTAAGGCAACTATACTCCAATAAAAGTTAAAAATTAAAAAAAAAAATATTGGTAAAGGGTAAATAAAATTAAACAACATGTATTTGAGTCCTCAAAAATGTTATTTACATATATTTTATTTCTTAATAAATTTTATCATAAAAAATAAAGTGCTAAGTTAAAAAGAATAGCAGAAAGAACTCCTGTATACATTTTATCCAGATTCCCCAACTGATAACATCTTTCAAAAAAAAAGAAAGCGATGGTAGAGTGGACTCTGTTATCCCCTTCCCCCTTACAGATGAGGACAATGAAGCTGAGAGGTGACATGACTTATTGAAGGTCACTCACTAGTGGGTCGGAGAAGGCAATGGCACCCCACTCCAGTACTCTTGCCTGGAAAATCCCATGGACGGAGGAGCCTGGTAGGCTGCAGTCCATGGGGTCGCTGAGGGTTGGACATGACTGAGTGACTTCACTTTCACTTTTCACTTTCATGCATTGGAGAAGGAAATGGCAACCCACTCCAATGTTGTTGCCTGGAGAATCCCAGGGACGGGGGAGCCTGGTGGGCTGCTGTCTATGGGGTCGCATAGAGTCAGACACGACTGAAGTGACTCAGCAGCAGCAGCAGCACTAGTGGGTAGTAAGAGCCAAGACGCAACCCAGTTCCCTCTAATTCCCAAAGTGGTACTGTTCATGCTACCCAAGGTTCCAGGGACTTGGGTTTAAAAAATAAGTGTTTTAGTGGCAAGTGTTGTTGTTATTGGTGTAGTAGCAGATCATTCAGGTCCTAAGCTCAAGCACTTTGTCCATGGGATACCCTTCTACCTCACAATGAGCAAGTGATCCCAGTACTGGGAGAGACTCTGATTACTTTACTCTCCTGCTCTGCTGAGAAGCCTGGGGTCAGGCCAGCCTGGTGTTTTGAGTGGGAAGGTGTTGAGTGGGAAGCCAGAGCTATTCTCCTTGATGGGCGGAGCCAGGTGAGTAAGATGGTGTCTGTTACAGCTCAGAGTGTCTGGGAACAATGGTGCCCTCCCAAGCTCTGGGATCTGCCCTCAGGATGCCACACCACCTGTGCAACAATCCTCCTCCCCCCTCCAGTCTCTGGAACTGCTCCTGTCTTAGACCCAGCCCAGGTCTCCTGATCCCTCAAATGTATTAATAGACTCACCTGTGTGGGTCTGAGTTTAATTATACTTGTCTGGCAAGGGATTTGGGGAGATTTAATTTAAGGCTGGTGTTGAATGCTTTTAAATTATGTTAAATTTTCTGAGGCACCCAGGTGCAACACACATCTTTTATAAATTACAGAGCAAATGCTGTGGAGGCTGGGTGCACAGAAGGGCCAAGGATCAGAACAGATCCCCAGAGGATGAGATATATTTCTGGCAACAAGGAAGAGCTTAACGCACACCTCTCATTATTGTTAATGGGAGCTGGGTGTTCAGCTCATTCTCTGGACACCCGTACCATGTAAATTTAGCTCTTGGAATTCAGTTGCTCACAGCTCCCTGCCCGCCCGGTAGCACTGAGTCCTGGTGAAATGTGTGTCAAGTTCTTCAAAACAATTATTGCTGCTAGAGGAAAAATGATCAGCCAAGTACTCAGATGTTAACACTCCTCAGAGCTGGAAATGGAAATGAGTTCTGGAAATGTTTGCTTTCTGTTTAAAATGAATCTGTAGACATCTCAGAGGCTGTGTGTAAAAATGGGAGGAGGGATTTTTAACAGATGATAATGAGCTTGGGAGGGCGCTAGCAAGGTGTAGAGGCCAGAGCAATGATCTGCGGGTCACAGTGGTAGAGTTTTTGCCATGGCTCTGCTATGTGACCTTGGGTGAAGTGCTTAAACTCTCTGGTCTCCTTCTAGGAGTCTAACTCACAAAGGTGTTCAGACAAATGATATATGTTAGAATCTAAATAATGATGCAAATCATTGGGAAGAGTACTTGAAGACTCATCAAGTGTGATTGAAATCCTCCCAAATGAGCAAGGGAGCAAGAAATCAAAATGAACCCTCCTGTGCAAAGGTGGGCCCCCTTCACTCCTGGGGTCATGGTGGCCCAGATCCTACTGATTCCTGGACAGAGAGATGATTTGGGGGAAGAGTCCAAGGATAGGATTGGAGACCCCTCTACCAAGAAGATTCCACTTGCACTTAGAACTAGAAAATTCTGACAGCGACCCCAAGGCATGGACAGGAAATATATTTTAAATTTTATTTATTTATTTGGCTGCACTGGGTCTTAGTTGTGGCACATGGGATCTTTAACTACAGATGTGAACTCTCAGTAGTAGCATGTGGGATCCAGTTCCCTCACCAGGGATCAAACCTGGGCTCCTGCACTGGGAGCACAGAATCTTAGCCACTGGACCACCAGGGCAGTTCCTGGACAGGAAATCAACAGGGGGCTCTTTATGTCGTCTCAGTTTTGGTTAAGATCCCAGAGGCAGAGAAGTATGAGAGAACACTAGGAGTCAAGGAAGCTCCAGTCCAAAGTGGGGTGCTCGACCATTACACAGGCCACTGCGAAGATGTGTCCACCAGCCATCATCTGCCCGGAGCTGAAGGAAGCTTCCAGGTTTTCTTTGGACAGGCATGAGAGTGTGCCCTGAGTCTGCAAGGCTCTATCCTTCATTGGGGTCGTGAAGGAGGGCTGAGGCTTTACCCCTTTTCAATTCAGCTGATAATGGCTTCAAAAGAATCACTTGGAGAGTCTGATCTGTGTCCCCTGGAATGCTTGGGGGACAGAGACTAAGTCTGGCTCACTCCTCAAGAAGCCCACAGGCAGAGGCATGCTGAACCAGCCTGGTGGCGGAGCAGAGAGGGTTCCTGAAAACTGACTATATATCCACAGTGGCCATCTCCCCAGGATGAGATGTGGGACTGCAAGAAGGGACCTGGCCTAGCAAAACATCTTAGACCCGGCCCATATGGGCCACCTGGAAGGAAAGTGAACTACAGGGCCAGTGGACTACAAGGGCTGAAGGAGAAAAGGTGATACCCATGGCAGTTGAAGGCTCCCAAGATGTCCCCCCATAAACCCCACATGGGCCCTGCTGGGAACCTGTCCACCCAAGAGGTAACAGCATGGGTTATAGCAACACCAGCCAAATTCGAGTTTTCCTACCCCCATCTCTGCTCTCTCCACCCTCTCCAGGCTCTGGAGGAGCCAGAAGCAGCCTGGTAAAGTGAAGAGAAGATGAACAGGACAGTGGGGATGGAAGAGAATCCAGCCAACCTTCATCCATCTCCTACTGCTCAAACCTAAGCTGGGAGGACAGAGCTTTCCTGTTTCAGTCAAGTTTGGTTTTAATTATTACAGCAGACTGGGTACTTTTAATTACTGAACTGTAACTATTCTTAAACGACCAGAATTTGTGTGTGTGTGGCCTCACCATGTGGCTTGCAGAATCTTAGTTCCCCAACCAGGTACTGAACTCAGGCCATGCAGTGAAAGCATAGTGTCCTAACTACTGGACCATTCAGGGAATTCCCAAGAAATTTTATCATGGATGGATAAAAATTGCTACAGAGAATGGATCTGGAGAGTCAACAATGAGAAAGGGCTGGTGCTGAAGCTGAAGCTCCAATACTTAAGTCACCTGACGTAAAGAGCAAACTCACTGGAAAAGACCCTGATGCTGGGAAAGATTATGGGCAGGAGGAGAAGGGGATGACAGAGGATGAGATGGTTAGATGGCATCATCAACTCAATGGACGTGAGTTTGAGCAAACTCCAGGAGATGGTGAAGGACAGAGGAGCCTGGTGTGTTGCAGTCCATGGGGCTGCGAAGTCAGACACGACTGAGTGACTGAACAACAACAAAATTGTTTTCTACCTGCACCCCCCAAGTTTGGGTCAGTCAGTGTGCCAGTTACACACGCTGCAGGGATATCCGTGTGCTTGCAATGGTTGTCGCCCTCTGGACAGGTCTGGCTTGGTGGGAGTGGTCAGCTCATTCACCAACCCAGGAGGGCAGATGAGATGGCCAGTGACATGATGCAGCCACTGCTCCCTGGAGCCAGGGCTTAGAAAGGTTTGGGGGGACACTGACTCTTCCCAGTCCCCGTATGTTTAGTCAGTGTCCCAGATAAACACATTTCCAAAGGTGCTTCACCATCTCTATAATGGATATTTGAGTCATAAAAGCCTGTGTGCTTAGTCACTTCAGTCATGTCCGACTCTGTGCAAACGTATGGACTATAGCCCACCAGGCTCCTCTGTCCATGGGTTCTCCAGGCAAGAGTACTGGAGAGGGTTCCTGTGCCCTCCTCCAGGGGATCTTCCCAACCCAGGGATTGAACCTTTGTCATTTATGTCTCCTGCATGGACAGGCAAGGAATCTCATTTCATTTAATTTTATCAATTGTACAGTAAAGACCAAAGAGGTTAAGGCCTTTGCTAAAATCACTGTTCTTTTGGTTGCAAATAACAAAAACCAAGTCAGGAAGGAAAGGATAGGAGGGAGTGAGAGAAAAGAAAAAGGCAAATATGTGGAACGTTTATTAGCTTTTGTATGTGAGGAAAATTATTTGTACCAGAGAAGGCAATGGCACCCCACTCCAGTACTCTTGCTTGGAAAATCCATGGACAGAGGAGCCTGGTAGGCTGCAGTCCATGGGGTCGCTAAGAGTCGGGAACGACTGAGCAACTTCAATTTCACTTTTCACTTTCATGCATTGGAGAAGGAAATGGCAACCCACTCCAGTGTTCTTGCCTGGAGAATCCCAGGGACGGGGAAGCCTGGTGGGCTGCTGTCTCTGGGGTCGCACAGAGTCGGACACGACTGAAGCGACTTAGCAGCAGCAGCAGCATTATTTGTACAGGTAAGGCTGTATCTGGGGCTTCCCTGGTGGCTCAGATGGTAAAGAATCTGCCTGCAATGTGGGAGATCCAGGTTCGATCCCTGGGTGGGAAAGATCTCCTGGAGAAGGGCATGGCAACCTCCTTCAGTATTCTTGCCTAGAGGATTCCATGGACAGAGGAGTCCATAGCAAAGAGTCAGACACGACTGAGCGACTAACACTTTCACTTTCACTTTCAAGGCTGTTTCTAGGTGCTCAATTAACATTATCCCAAACATGTATGTTTTTTCCATTTCTTGCCAATGCATTTGCTTTGCTGTGAACAAAGATGGCCACCAGTAGCTCCAGTATTCTACCAACTGGGCAATCCCAGTGAAAAAGAGTGGTTCCAGCAGACGTCACAGCTTGAATTTCATTGACCTGGTTTAAATTGCATGCCCAATGCTGAACTAATCACCATACATCTGAATGTCCTGGCCTAGAACATTCCTTGGGGCTGGGATTTGGGATCAGTCCCAGGGAAAACATGGCAAGTGAGTGAGAAAGAGCTGCTGGTACTTGAAGACGAGGACATGGGTGATAGGCAGGCAAAAACAACAGATGCTCACTCTGGACAGAACGCCAGTAAGTAAATGGCAAAGCAGGGATCAGAATGTACATGTTTTGATTCCTAAACCAAAGATTTTTGTCAGTCCAAAGAAATTTCACTGAAATTTATATTTTTTATAAATTTATATTATTTATAAAAAGTGACTCTCTTTTTATATTTTATTCGCTGGAATTAATAGATAAATTAATAGGTAAATTCGCTAGCATTAATAGGTAATCCCAAAACTCAATTTATCCTGCATGAAGGACCTGTTAAAAATACACCCATGTAAACAATATCATTTCACACACAAGACAGCAAATGAGACCCCTAGCCTCGTTGTATTAGTATTGTTCCAGAAAATAATTTGTCCTCTAATTGATTCTGACACTTGAGAAAGCTCTAATTTGATAAACTCCTGATACAGGATTACAAAGCACTGTTGCTTTCGCATGCGTGAGACAAAATTTAGAGCAAGCTGACAACAGAGCCCAATGTATGCTTCAGGGCTCTTGGGAGTTCTGTCCACCCATCACCGTGAGGTCCAAAAGGGAAGAGGTGAACATGGCTTGTGGAAGGGACAGAGCTGTTAATTTGTCAGATGAGATCAAGAGCATACATAGGATGTCTAATGGGAAGGCTGGGGTTTTCTTTTGTTTATATTTACCTGTACATAAGAAAAGGAAGCTTTTTTTTTTTTTTTTTTTTGCATAGAAACAACACCTAGACTATTTTTAATCCTTATCTTTGCTACACAGACGTTCAGAAGCATCAATTAAATGAGTGGATTCTGGCTGGCGGTCAAGCGAGTCACTAATCCTAAACACGCGATGCTTTACCTGAAGCACGGAGGCAGAGAAATGGGAGGAAGGTGGGCCATGGAGTGGTATTTCCATAATCTCTCAGTGCCTCCTTTCTTCCTGAATGTTAAACTTGGGACTGGAAGTCCAGACCCTGCTGGGCCACAACCTGAGATGAAATGAGAGGGAGCTGAGAGTTGGAGGGTCCTATGTCCGGAGTGCCTTCAAGGCCCTGAATGTGAGCTATGACATCTGAAGCAGACAAACTGAAGTTGGTTTGTGTTACTTAAGAGCCTGGACATCAGTGGATACAATTTTTGATGCACTTAAATCAGAGACTTCCCTGGTGGTCAATTGGCTAATACTTCATGCTCCCAATGCAGGAAACCTGGGTTTGGTCCCTGGTTGGGGAACTAGATTCCGCATGCTCTAACTAAGAGTTTGCACGCCACAACAAAGATCGAAGACCCCATGTGCCACAACTAAGACCAGTACAGCCAAATAAGTAAATAAATATTAAAAAATAAAATAAAGCAAATCATTGCATGCACACAAAATTCCTGAGAAAGATGGGTGCCCCCTGATCTCCCCAAGAAGAAACCTGCCCAGTAGAGGGGTGCGTGCACGCTAAGTTGCTTCAGTCCTGTCCCACTGTTTGTGACCCTATGTACCACAGCCCGCCAGGCTCTTCTGTCCATGGGATTCTCCAGGCAAGAATACTGGAGTGGGTTGCCAAGCCCTCTTCCAGGGGATCTTCTCCACCCAGAGATCAAACCAGCATTTCTTATGTCTCCTGCATTGGTGGCTGGGTTCTTTACCCCTAGTGCCACCAGGGAAGCCCCCCTAGATGGGTAAGTGATACAAACATATGGTCTCTCAGTTACCAATTCATACAACAGTATGGCCTGCTGCTGCTGCTGCTGCTGCTGCTGCTGCTGCTGCTGCTAAGTCGCTTCAGTCGTGTCTGACTCTGTGTGACCCCACAGACGGCAGCCCACCAGGCTCCCCCATCCCTGGGATTCTCCAGGCAAGAACACTGAAGTGGGTTGCCATTTCCTTCTTCAATACATGAAAGTGAAAAGTGAAAGTGAAGTCGCTCAGTTGTGTCCGACTCTTAGCGACCCCGTGGACTGCAGCCTACCAGGCTCCTCCGTCCATGGGAGTTTCCAGGCAAGAGTACTGGAGTGGGGTGCCATTGCCTTCTCCAAAGCTTTCAGTGAAGGCCACTTTAAAGTTTGATCAGCTTTCATCTATCCATCTATATGTCCATCCACCTAACGAATCTTCCTAAGTTCCCATGTATCGCAGGCTGGGCACGTGAGACCTGATCTCCAACATCTGGAAGCATCAAGCATCCGGGGAGCACACACTGAACAGCAAACGGTTCCAAGGGCGCTGAGGGTGACAGGCGTGAAGGGCCAGGGGCGTGCCCACGCCTCCAGGTCCTGCTTTCAGGAACCACTACTGCCCCAGGTGTGGGGCTCCAAGAGGGTCACCGCCAACGGCGGACAACAGCTGGAAGGAGGGGGCTGCCCAACACAGAAGGCAGGCTTTGTGCTGGCCCCGTGTGGAAAGGCTGACTGGCTTTCAGATGGATTTCCTATCATTTATCTTCTTATCAAAAGGTTTAATCACTTCCTGCTCTCCTGCCTGTATGGGAATAATGAGCTTATTCTCTCCTGACCAATATAATGCACAATAGAAACAGTTCAGAGACTCCTCTGCCTTCTAAAATGAATGTTTTTATTGTATGCACATCATCAGAGTCCCAGTAAAAGGTGTGTTTAAAGAAGAAAAATAAATCTCAGGAATCCCATGCATGGCTCTTGCACATTGCCTGCTGTCCTTTGTGAAGATGAATTTTACGGGAAAATGAGTTGTCATGTCATTTCCCCCCAATGCTGAATATATTTTGACGTGTAAGAGAGACCTCTGGCTTCTAGAGAAGAAAGCAGGCTCTTTCAGGATTGTCCGCCTCTCTGTCCGGAATGAGAAAGTGCTTAGAAACTGGAAACTAACCATGGTGGGTTTTGTGCAGAGTTGGGGTGCTTAAGTCTTGTTCTGGAAACAGTTAAAAATCCAACATTACACTCCTGGATGACAAGGTCTACCTCATATACCTTGATGCCTCAGTTAGCTCACCCCCTAAACAAAGCCCCTTTCTGTGAAGTCAGACATAATAAATACAGCCGAAGCAGCATGGAGCCAGAGCCGCTCTGAGAGATGGAGGCTCCCAGGACCCCTTTGGCTCGTCCTGTGCAGAACCATCAAGTCTTTGCTGTGATTCTGGCTTTCCAGATTCCTTCCTCTGTCCTCTCTCCCAGGTCAGAGCTGGGGCCTCATCCTCTTTCCAGCATCAAAAGGTGAACCAGTCGTTGCCTCCCATGAAAGAATTCATCACTGACACTGCAGCTTCAGCAGTGTTTGACCTTTCCTCTAACTGTATGATCAAGGTGCATTTGAGGCACTTAGAAGTGGGTGAAGGGACTTCCCAAGGTGGCAGAGTGGTAAATAATCCACCTGCCAATGCAGGAAACACAAGAGACACAGGCTCAGTCCCTGGTTCAGGAAGATTCCCTGGAGAAGGAAATGGCAACCCACTCCAGTATTCTTGCCTGGAAAATTCCATGGACAGAGGAGTCTGGTGGCCTATAGTCCACGGGGTCGCAAAGAGCTGGATACAACTTAGCGACTGAGCACACACACACAAGTGGGTGAAGAGGTATTAAGGGACGGAGCTGATGGGCCCTAAAAGACCTCAACAGCCTTATGACCCAAAATGTGGTCCCTGGACCAGCAGAATCTGCATCCCCTGGGAGCTTGTTAGGAATGCAGATGCTCAGGCTCCAGCAGCTGAACTGGATGGGAATGTGCACTGTAACAAGACCCCCAGGTGGTGCTGATGGCACTGATCAGGGACCACGGTTTGAGAACTACTGCCTAAGAACTAGTCAGGGAATCAACACTCCTTGAGTTTCCCCTGGGGTGTTTTCCACTGGGGGTTGAAGAGGCAGTTAATGAGCTTTCATTTCCTTGCTGACAGAGGTGACCAACCAGCAGGGCAGTATACTTGGGGTGGAAAACTCACTTCCCATTCATTGCTATCAGCTGTCACCCAGATCCAGCCTCTCCTGCATCCCACATCCCCTGCACCTCCTCTCACACTGCTCAGGCCTGCCTCTCTGCCTACAGGATTTCCAGCCTAAATTGTCAGGCACACGAGAGAGGGTCCCAGTTAATTATCACAACATAATTGCAGAAAATCCAAACCAGGTGATATACAGTAGTATAGACTTAAGAGTCTCATGTTATATACAAAATCAGAATATGAATCCCCCCCAAAAAAATCCATCAGGAACTGCATAATTTTAAGACCAGCAGAGACCCTTGGAAACCATTTGCATTTTTCCCACATGTAAGGCCATAGAAATGTCTGCCATGCTTTTTCAGGATCTGTAATCTGTGAACCTTCTTAATGTTTATATATATGAAAGTCTGTTAGTATATTGGTGACTATTTTGCTAATATTAATCATTACTGATAGAATTTATTATCTTAAGAAAATCTGATATAGAAGTACCACTTAAAAGAGCCCTGAATGGGGATGTTAATGGGGGCTGATAATAGGGGCCCCCAAATCAAAATCTTGGCAAGAGAAGTTAGATGTGGCAAAATGCCATGATAAAACCCATCCATACACTCTGACATGCTGTTAATGGAAGAAAAGGCTCTGCCAAATATTAAAGATAATGCTGGGGGTGGGGAGGCAGCTTGAAAGCGAGAGGACAACATAGTAATTACAGATTTATGTGCTCCTGGAACACAGACCCCTGACTTCACATTTGCTGCTATGGGAAAAGTTGTCTTGAATTATGCAGGATCCTCATAAAAGCATGGGATGCATAAAATGTGACCATGACATACATGAGAATATTTCACTCCTCAGGCCCCTGAAGCCAAAAATGCATCCTGATGTGTCTAATGTGATTTCTCTCCTAGGTTCTAGAACTCCCCTCCTCTGCTGGGAGAGGCCGCCTCACAGTCTCCATCTGTCCCCTGGGACCCCCCTCCGCCCACCCACACACCCACATACCCACCCTGTATCACACATAGTAGACATCCAATAACATGCTAATTGCCAACAAGAGACTTGGTTTGTAATTCATTCTTTGCTGTTGTTTTTTAATCCAGGCTGATAATACTTTTGAGTTCTAGCTTTGAGCAGGACTCCTGTCTGCTCGGTGTTTTACTGGTGCCTCAGTTTCCCATCTTTGCAAAGAGATTGGTCCCCAGCTGAAAGTCGTTGCTTGGAGAGAGTTCTATGAAGGTACAGATGGTGTGCCCTTCAGAAGCAAGGAGGGCAGGGGCCTCAGTTGTCTCTAGCAGTGGGAAAGGGTGTATAAGTCCACCCACACTTCTGTGCCCACTCTAGTCCCAGGGTTGGGGGGAGGGCATCACAGATGGACACAGTCACCCCATTCTTTCTCCCCCTGTGAGACATGTACTTGTCTCTCCAGCAGTGGATACACAGGGCTAGAACTCGGGAGACAGGGTGGATTCTGCTCTGGGGTCTCTTCTGGAAGTGGCAAGTTGAAATTGTGAGTGATGAGCTTTGAGTATTAAGAGGAAACAGCTGATGGAGGCTGAAGGTGGGAGACACTGCCTCAGGGGTCAAGAGGGGGAGACTAAAAGCTAATCTGGGAGGTGGGGTGACAGCAGCCCGAATGGGACAGCCTTTCTGCTGCTCTTGTGCAAGCTCCTCCTCCGTCCCCACCCTGGAAGGAGGGTCAAGAGGCCAACAGAGAAGTACGGAGTTGAACCACATGACACTGCCGTTTCTAGGCACAAAACGGTTGACTGTGGGCAACTTCATACACTTTCATCTAAAACTACCTGATGGAAAGGTTCAAGAGGGAGGAGGACATGGGCTGTTGTTGTTCAGGCGCTCAGTCGTGTCCGACTCTTTGCGACCCCATGGACTGCAGCACATCAGGCCTCCCTGTCCTTCACCATCTACTGGAGCTTGCTCAAACTCATGTCCATTGAGTCAGTGATGCCATCCAACCATCTAGTCCTCTGTCATCCCCTTCTCCTCCTGCCTTCAATCTTTCTCAGCATCAGGGTCTTTTCTAAGGAGTCAGTTATTTGCATCAGGTGGCCAAAGTATTGGAGCTTCAGCATCAGTCCTTCCAATGAATATTTAGGACTGAATTCCTTTAGGATTGACTGGTTTGATCTCCTTGCTGTCCAAGAGACTCTCAAGAGTCTCCTTGAGAGTCCTGAACACAGTTCAAAGGCATCAATTCTTTGGCACTCAGCTTTCTTTATAGTCCAACTCTCACATCCATACATGACTACTAGAAAAACCACAGCTTTGACTATACAGACCTTTGTCAGTAAGTAATGTCTCTGCTTTTTAATATGCTATCTATGTTTGTCATAGCTTTTCTTCCAAGGAGCAAGCATCTTTTAATTTCGTGACTGCAGTCACCATCTGCAGTGATTTTGGAGCCCAAGAAAATTGTCTGTCACTGTTGCCATTTTTTCCCCATCTATTTGCCATGAAGTGATGGGACTGGATGCCATTTTCACTCTCTTCTTTCACTTTCATCAAGAGGCTCTTTAGTTCCTCTTCATTTTCTGCCATAAGGGTGGTGTCATCTGCATATCTGAGGTTATTGATATTTCTCCCTGCAATCCTGATTCCAGCTTGTGCTTCATCCAGCCCAGCATTTCACATGATGTACTCTGCATAGAAGTTAAATAAGCAAGGTGACAATACACAACCTTGACGTACTCCTTTCCCAATTTGGAATCAGTCCATTTTTCCAGGTCTGGTTCTAACTGTTGCTTCTTGACCTGCATACAGATTTCTCAGGAGGTACATAAGGTGGTCTGGTATTCCCATCTCATGAAGAATTTTCCAGTTTGTTGTGATCCATACAGTCAAAGGCTTTAGCATAGTCAAAGAAGCAGAAGTAAATGTTTTACTGGAATTCTCTTGCTTTTTCTATGATCCAATGGATGTTGGCAATTTAATCTCTGGTTCCTCTGCCTTTTCTAAATCCAGCATGAACATCTAGAAGTTCTTGGTTCACATACTGTTGAAGCCTAGCTTGGTGAATTCTGAGCATTACTTTGCTAGTGTGTGAGATGAGTGCAATTGTGCAGTAGTTTGAACATTCTTTGGCATTGCCTTTCTTTGAGACTGGAATGAAAACTGATCTTTTCCAGTCCTGTAGCCACTGCTGGGTTTTGCAAATTTGCTGGCATATTGAGTGCAGCACTTTCACAGCATCATCTTTTAGGATCTGAAATAGCTCAGCTGGAATTCTGCCACCTTCACTTGCTTTGTTCATAGTGATACCTCCTAAGGCCCACTTGACTTAGCACTCCAGGATGTCTGGCTCTAGGTGAGTGATCACATACATCATCACGGTTATCTGGGTCATTAAGATCTTTTTTGTACAATTCTTCTGTGTATTCTTGTCACTTTTTCTTAGTATCTTCTACTTCTATTAGGTCCATACCATTTCTGTCATTTATTGTGCCCATCTTTGCATGAAATGTTCCCTTGGTATCTCTGATTTTCTTGAAGAGATATCTAGTCTTTTCCATTCAACTGTCTTCCTCTATTTCTTTGCATTGTTCACTTAGGAAGGCTCTCTTATCTCTCCTTGCTATTCTTTGAAACTCTGCATTCAGATGGGTATGTCTTGCCTTTTGTCCTTTGCCTTTCACTTCTCTTCTTTCTCAGCTATTTGTAAGACCTCTTCAACCAACCATTTTGCCTTTTTGCATTTCTTTTTCTTGGGGATGCTTTTGATCACTGTCTCCTGTTATGAACCTCTGTCCATAGTTCTTCAGGCACTCTGTCTATCAGACCTAATCCCTTGAATCTACTTGTCACTTCAACTGTATAATCATAACGGATTTGATTTAGGTCATACCTGAATGGCCAAGTAGTTTTCCCTACTTTGTTCAATTTAAATCTGAATTTTGCAATAAGCAGTTCATGATCTTAGCCACAGTCAGTTCCAGGTCTTGTTTTTGAAGACTGTAGAGAGCTTCTCCATCTTTGGCTACAAAGAATATAATCAATCTGATTTCAGCATTGACCACCTGGTAATGTTCATGTGTAGAGTCATCCCTTGTATGTTGGAAGAGTGTGTTTGCTATGACGAGTGTGTTCTCTTGGCAAAACTCTGTTGCTCTGCTTCATTTTGTACTCCAACGCCAAATTTGCCTGTTACTCCAGGTATCACTTGGCTTCCTACTTTTGCATTCCAGCCTGCTATGATGAAAAGAACATCTTTTTTGGTGTTAGTTCTAGAAGGTCTTGTAGGTCTTCATAGAACTGTTCAGCTTCTTCAGCATTATTAATGGGGCACAGACTTGGATTACTATGATATTGAATGGTTTGCCTTGGAAACAAATAGAGATCATTCTGTCGTTTTTGAGATTGCACCCAAGTACTGCATTTCAGATTCTTTTTTTGACTATGAGGGCTACTTCATTTCTTCTAAAGGATTCTTGTCCACCGTAACAGAATGGTCATCTGATTTAAATTCGCCCATTCTTGTTCACTTTAGTTCACTGATTCCTAAAATGTCAATGTTTACTCTTGCCATCTTCTGTTTGATCACTTTCAGTTTACCTTGATTCATGGACCTAACATTCCAGGTTCCTATGCAATACTGTTCTTTACAGAATCACACTTTACTTTCACCACCAGACTCATCCACAACCGAGCGGAAAACCACAATCACAGAAAACTAACCGAACTGATCACATGGATCACAGCCTTGTCTAATTCAATGAAACTATGAGCCATGCCATGTAGGGCCACCCAAGATGGACAGGTCAGGAAGAGAATTCTCATAAAACGTGGTCCACTGGAGAAGGGAATGGCAAACCACTTCAGCATTCTTGCCTTGAGAACCCTGTGAACAGTAGGAAAAGACATAAAGATAGGACACTGAAAAATGAACTCCCCAGGTCAGTAGGTGCCCAATATGCTACTGGATAAGAGCAGAGAAATAGGAAGGAATGAAGAGGCTGAGGACATAGAAGCCTCCAAAATTTGCTGTGGTAGGAGGTGGTGGATGGTGGTGAAGAGAGAAGCCAAGCTGCAAGGAAGTCTGTAGACAATCGAGACAGGAGTGGAGTTCAGAAATGACCCTGTCCCTCTGAGTGACCAGGGGGATTATTCCTTTTCATTGCCTCCATATCACCATTGCCCTCATCACCCTGCCTTGCAATGATTTGTTTTAAAGGTGCCTCCAGAGGGCAGGGACAGTGTCAGTCTGCTGTGCATTCCTAGACCTTACCTGGGCACCTGACACCCAGTGGAGGCTCCAGTAAAGGGTGACTGAATACAGCAGATGCCTACTCAATAATACAGTGTACCTGTGGAGAACTATTACCTAGCTAGGAATCTTATAAAGGAAGGAACAGGATATATCCTAAAAGTATTAGATGACTAAATGTGTTGTTTTCATGGAACGTCTCCCAGGACTGGTGTTTCCCAGAATATATTTTGGTCACTCAGACAGGAGTTGAGCTAAAATATATCTATGTACATCTGCAAACAAGAAATTAATAGTGTAAACTAGATTTCAAGGTATGTGTGTGTGCTTAGTCACTCAGTCATGTCTGACCCTTTGCGACCTCATGTACTGTAGCCCGCCAGGCTCCTCTGTCCTTGGGATTTACCAGGCAAGAATACTGGAATGGGCTGCCATTCCCTTCTCCAGGGAATCTTCTCGACCCAGGGATCAAACCCAGGTCTCCTGCATAGAAGGTGGATTCTTTACCATCTGAGCCACCAGGGAAGCCCCAGATTTCAAAGTAGAAACAGTAAAATACTTAGCAGGAAAAAGAACTGTTTCTAAAGACCTGGAAAGTATTTCAGCAGCACCAAGTACATATAAATATTAGTAATTCAGAGAATATTAATAATAATTCAATTATTCATTAAAATAGGTTCCCTCATGCTATCTATGATGCAAGACTAGATTAGCCTAGTTGGAGATACATACTTGAAAGTAATATGACTACATGGCCTCAACTACTTTCTAACTTTTTAATAATTCAAGCTACTTCTTATCACTTTCTTCCATACTTAAAGTTTTTAATCTACCTTTTCAATGCACTAATTCATTTGAAAATCTGTGAAAGATGTTGTGCATGGTATCATGGGGTTACAAAGATGAATTGGGAGGGAATTTGCCTCCAAGGAGATTTCTATAAGAGGTGCTAAGCCAGGTGGATGAGATTAAATGAAT
The DNA here is from genome assembly GCF_027580195.1 of Bos mutus. Lineage (NCBI taxonomy): Eukaryota > Metazoa > Chordata > Mammalia > Artiodactyla > Bovidae > Bos > Bos mutus. Next base: position 77,389,111 of record NC_091623.1, read on the forward strand.
ATTCTTCAAAGGAGAATGCGATAAGTGGTATATGAAAGACAAAGAGAAGCACCAGGGACTTCTGAGGAAGGGAGGGTGCTTCTAGCTGTGGGATGAGAGATGCTTTTCTGTCTGGAATTCTATCTGGGGAGACAGGCTGTCGGTGAGGAAGGGCAGAAATGGCAGGAGGAAAGAGCGTCATCTTCTGGGCACCCCGGGTCATTATGTTAAGACATTTGAGTGTGTTTGTAACATCCGGCAGCCGAGATCTGGGACTTGACTCTGTTAGTCAAAGCGAGGGACCAGAGGACTGACCGGGGAGCGGCCAGTGACAGTGGGTGTGTCAGTGGCAAACTCACCAAACGGGAGTTTATAAGAAGCTTTAATGGAGAGTTCCAAGTTAAAAAAAATAAACACATATGTCGAAAATGTGAAATTCTCAGTTTGGCTCTGTTTGCCTCGGTATTCAGTTCAGTTCAGTTCAGTCGCTCAGTCGTGTCCGACTCTTCGCGACCCCATGAATCACAGCACACCAGGCCTCCCTGTCCATCACCAACTCCCGGAGTTCACTCAAACTCACGTCCATCGAGTCAGTGATTCGAACCAGCATCTCATCCTCAGTCATCCCCTTCTCCTCCTGCCCCCAATCCCTCCCAGCATCAGAGTTGTTTCCAATGAGTCAAATCTTTGCATGAGGTGGCCAAAGTACTGGAGTTTCAGCTTTAGCATCACTCCTTCCAAAGAACACTCTCAGTATTAAAATGCTCCACTAACCCATACCTGAGAGTAACCAAACAAATCCTGGCAAATGCACCAAGCGATTTGCCAAGGAAATGAGAACGGAAAGTGCCCTTTGGATTCAGACTATTTAAAACAGCATTGGAACAAAATTAATGAGCTGTGTCATTTCAGTGTGAGGACACTGGGAAATGTCCTGGCCATATTATGTCAACCTCACACCGGGTCATCATTCATGGAAACTGGCTCCAAAGAGATGCCGCCACGTGAGTGGTACGTGAGCAAGTCAACAACAAAACACGATGCGTGGGCTTTCCACAGATTACAGCCAGTATTTCCACCAGGACTGAACACCTGCTACCAGTTCCTTTCCATTTTCCTATCAACCCCAGGCATAATGTCAGGCAAAAGGACCTTAATTTGAATTCAGATCCTTTTTACCTCAAACCCAGGGCTCCAGAGAAGTCACACCTTTGCTCAAAAAACACCAACTCCTGGGACTTGCCTGGCAGTCCAGTAGCTAAGACTCTGCAGTCCCAGAAGCAGGGGGCCTGGGTTTGATCTCTCATCAGGGAACTAGATCCTACATGCCAACCTGGCATAGCCAAATAAATTTTTTTTTTAATTTTTAAAAAATAAACACCAACTCCCCACTTCCTCAGGATCTTGGGTCCTTTCTCTGTAAATGAGGGAGCAAGGCTGGGGCAGAGATAACTCTGCTCATTTCACAGGGCCATTCTGAAGTTCAAATGAGAAAGCAGCTTTTCAGCTCTGAAGGGAGGACTTTACTAACAGGCATGCTTTGATGAAGAGATGAGAGCAGCACGGGAGCTGTGCAAAACCTGGGCTCTTCTCCAAAAAGCAGAATTGGCACCCCTGGGACCTAACGGGAAGGACACACCTTCAAGGGGGTGGCAGAAGGAAGTGGCCCTGAAACAAGCTGCAGGAGGAAAAAGTACTCCTCAGGCTCTCCAGTTTTGTCCAAGGCTACCTCTTGCCCCACAGGGCTCCATGAGTGAGGGCTCAACCAGCAGAACCCCTGTAATAACACCGCCACCCTCACTGGCCTAGTCCCAGGCCTCCGGCCAGGTGCTGGGTCTGATGGATGGGTTGGAGCAAGACCACCACCAGCCACCTTGCTGAGAAATGGGGCCTGGGTCCACGAGGCTGTCCTGCCACAAAAAAACATATCCAAACAGATGCCAGGAAGCCCTCCTTTCTCAGCTAGCAGAGGGGCTCAGCGGCTTCCCACAGTTGGCACAATAAATCAGTCCAAATGCACCAGCTTCAAGGCCAATAGGGGTCCCTGTTACCAGAGGCCAAACTCCAAGCTGGTGCTGCAGGGTTTATCTTCTGGTTAGTAAGCCCTGGTTGATCCAGAGCCTGTTCTCCCAGCCCCACTGGATCTTCTTTAGGGAGAGCTGGGCATGAAGGCTCGGCCATGGTATCCAGGCCAAGTCTGGGGCTGACTACATACCCAGCAAAGCACAAATCTGGAGGTTGACTTCCCCTGTAAAGAAATCATGGGGGAAGGCCAGGAGGGATTCAACCTAAATTACCCCAAAAACAGCCTCTGCCTTCTGCTCAGCTTGGGGGTGGAGAGTCACTCTCCAGAGCTTTCGATTTCCTCCACTAAAAGCTCTAACCAGATTTTTCCTGGACTTAACTCCCAGCAGGCCTTTTGCTGGATGTTATCAGGTCCGTGAACTTCCTGAGATTGTCTGTGATGTGTCTGTACTGTATGTGTACATAGCAAGGAGGACACCTGCTGGCCCCCATCAGGCTCTATTGATCCTATTTCTTAAGCACTTCCCTGGTGGCTCAGATGGTAAAGAATCTGCCTGCAACACAGGAGACCTGGGTTCGATCCCTGGGTTGGGAAAATCCCCTGGAGAAGGGAACAGCCACCCACTCCAGTATTCTTGCCTGGAGAATCCTGTGGACAGAGGACATTGTTGGACTATAGTCCACGAGGTTGCAAAGAGTCAGACATGACTTTCATTTTCATTTTTCACTTTCCTTGGTGACTCAGACAGTAAAGAATCCACGTGCAATGTAGGAGACCTGGGTTCATTCCCTTGGTTGTAAAGATCCCTTGGAGAAGGGAATGGCTACCCACTTCAGTACTCTTGCCTGGAGAATCCTGTGGACAGAGGAGCCTGGCAGGCTATGGTCCATAGAACTGCACAGAGTCAGACATGACTGAGAGACTATCAGTTTCAATGACCCCAGAATAGTTAAGAACTATTGCTCCAGAAAGGTAAACTTGCTCTGTTCTTCCTCTCTGAGAAGCAGGGCCCTTTGTGTCCAAACCTCCAAGAACCATTCTCGACTGCCTGGAGCATTATCTGCAGACAGGGTCTATGCCATGGCTCTCTGGAATTGGTATTTACCTCTTCAGAAATGGGCAGCGCTTTCTCCCTGATTCTTATGGAACACCGTTCCCCTTCTCCCTCAGAAAACCGGTTTCTACAAGAGCAGAGGAGGTACAGACCTGATCAGGGTAGCTGCAGGGGGCATTCTCAGGGACAGAGAGTGCAGTCTGCCAAGAGGCCCCAGAGCTGCATTCTGCTGCTGACTAGCCCCAGGAAAGGAAGGTAGCAGTTTGTACTGAGCTGAGTGTGCCACATAGCCCTGTCTTAAAAGAAAGAATACCCGCTGAGGTAAACAAGAACTATCAGAAGACTGCAGCAACAGCAGCCACCCTGGCCAGGACAGACATGGTAACAGCAGAATGGTAAAGAGCTGGCTGAAAACAGCACAAGGATGTACCCAGATGGAAAACATTTTCGGTGCAAAAACAAAACCCTCAAACAAACAAAAAATCAGAAGCCAGGGAGATTTGGGCAACAGAAACACAAAAAAAGCCCTTGGAACACCTCTCCTTCTGTCTGTCCTGAAGCGATGTCTTGAGGGTCCTTGGAAACCAGGAGGACTCTCTGGGGGTGGAAGGGGTGGGGTGGGATTCAGTGCAAGCCCAGGAGCCCTGCAGCATTGTGGCTGTGCTGCTGCCCCACTTGGGAACCCAAACCTGGGAAAGTCTGCCATTAAGAAAAGCTTCAGGTCCATGTCACTCCCATGGGACTCACATGTACTAGAGAAAATCTCTCTTCTTAGCAGTTCAGCACATCCTTACTGCAGTCACCTGCTTCTTTGATGGCTTCCCAGGTGACTCAGAGGTAAAGAATTCACCTGCCAATGCAGAAGACATGCATTTGATCCCTGGGTCAGAAAGATTCCCTGGAGAAGGAAATGGCAACTCCAGTATTCTTGCCTAGAGAATTCCACAGATAGAGGAGCCTGGGAGGCTATAGTCCACAGGTTTGCAAAGAGTCAGACATGAATGAGTGACTGAGAATGCACGCACACTGCTTTTTTGGAGGAACAGGGAATGTGAAGAACTACTTTTCCTACCAGTTCCCTATGTTTTTAGACATGAGACTTGCCGCTGGCTCTTTTTCTTGAAGGTGAGTTGGGAGTTGGGATACTTCTGCTAAGAATAATGTATACGATATGTTTATTAATATGGAAAGTTGTTTGCAATATATTATCAAATTTTAGAAAAGGAATAGAGTAGACCACACAATAGTAGATTCACTGTGATCCCATTTGCATATAAAAGTAAGGTGAGCAGGGACTTCCCTGGTGGTCCAGTGCTCCCAATGCACTCAGCCTGGTTCAATCTCTGTTCAGTGAACTAGATTCCACGTGCCACAACTAAAGATCCCAAATGCCACAGTGAAGACCGAAGATCCCATGTGCTGCAACTAAAACCCAGTGCAGCCCCTCAAAAGAAAAATGAGCAAAATTATATAAACCCAAATACATGCATATAAACATGTACACACATATGCATAGTCTATATTTCTCTCTCTATATATATATGTATATACACATCATCAGTTCAGTTCAGTAGCTCAGTTGTGTCCAACCCTTTTTGACCCCATGAATCACAGCACGCCAGGCCTCCCTGTCCATCACCAACTCCCAGAGTTCACTCAGACTCACGTCCATCAAGTCAGTGATGCCATCCAGCCATCTCATCCTCTGGCGTCCTGTTCTCCTCCTGCCCCCAATCCCTCCCAGCATCAGGGTCTTTTCCAACGAATCAACTCTTCACATGAGGTGGCCAAAGTACTGGAGTTGCAGCTTTAGCATCATTCCTTCCAAAGAAATCCCAGGGCTGATCTCCTTTAGAATGGACTGGTTGGATCTCCTTGCAGTCCAAGGGACTCTCAAGAGTCTTCTCCAACACCACAGTTCAAAAGCATCAATTCTTCAGCGCTCAGCTTTCTTCACAGTCCAACTCTCACATCCATACATGACCACTGGAAAAACCATAGCCTTGACTAGATATATACAAATACATAGATTATTATGTGCCTAGAGGTTAACATTCCATAACTCTAAGTAGTAAGATTATGAGTAATACCTTTTCCTGCATACATTTTATGTTTATTTTAGAACTTCTATAATAAACATATAACAATTTTTTTTAATTTAAAGCAAAAAATGCTCAGCCACTTCTGCCAGGAATACATGTTAGTAAGGTGGACAGGTGTGAGGGTAATTCACTAGGATATAAAATGGTGCTGGGGGTCTACACAATTCTGAGAGGAGCATTCTAACATTTATAGTTTAGCACTCAGCACTGCTGTGGCCTGAGACAGATTCGTTTCCCTGTGTGTGTTTCAAACAGCAACCCCTCAGACACAGAAAGAGGAGAGAAAACAGAAAAGTGAGAGACCTGAGGCCCAACAGGGAGATGTGGTAAGATGGCATAAGGCAAATCATCAAAAGCTGCCATTTCCCACACGACACCCTAGATATCCAAACCACCCACTCGTAAGTGGCTTCGATGTTTCCAAAAATGTTGAGAAATGAATCTACATTATAGAAGGGAGAATCTAGAATCTCCTTCAATGGAGCAGAGACATTTGAATTCAGCACAATTCAGCTCAACAAGGTGGTTAAGTGTACCCTGCGTGTGTGTTTGTATGTCTGTGTGTGCTCAATCACTCAGTCGTGTCTGACTTTGCGATCCCACACACTGTAGCCCACCAGGCTCCTCTGTCCAGGGGATTATCCTGGCAAGAATACTGGAGTGGGTGGCCATTCTCTTCTCCAAGGGATCTTCCCAACCCAGGGATTGAACCCATGTCTCCTGCATCTCCTGCATTGTCATGCAGATTCTTTACCACTGAGCTACCTGGGAAGCCCCTTAAGTGTCCCCAGCTGAGTTCTAAAAAGCAAGACCTTCCCTCAATCTTCTAGAAATAACAATGTCAACAATGACAATATCTTGCTCTCGTGAAACAATTCTTATATCAACCGGTCACTCTCTACAACAGCATTATCACGCAGATATGATTATTATCATACACATTCTACCAATGGAGAAAGTGAGGCTGAAGGACACAACCAGGACTTGACCTAAATGAACTGACTCTCTTCTCCAGGTACATTACTGTAGCAATCTAAAAACAAAACTCATTCACCAGCAGCCAGTTATTCCAAATATGCATGGCGATGTTTGATATTTAAGCAGAGGAAAGGGCACAGTCACACAAATCTAATTTATCATCTTGTCTCCTTATACAATCAAATGAAAGTTGCTGATACCTTGAAGTGTACACACACATTTTTGTTGGATTTTGTTTTGTTAGGCCCACGGTGGAATGTTTGGTCTCCTAATCAACCTGAAGCATGGCCTTTCCTCCTCCGGAGCCATCTCTCTGGGAGGAGGAAGCGCACTGCTGGAGGAAGCTGACCCGGCCTTGGTCCCGGAGACTGGGAACCAGAGGGGCCTTTTATCCCTCTCTCACTGCCAGGGCTGTGTTGCCCCATCCCAGGCCCTTCTTGGCAAGAGCTTTTGTGGGCCTCAAGAGGAAGAGAGGGCGTGAGTGACTTCCCCCTTCATTTCCCATTCTCTCCAAAAAGCCAGGAGGTGCGTGCTTCCTTCCAGCCCCTATGCCGAAGGCTCTGAGACATCCTGATGCTTTTAAAGTAGAAGCTATGATCTTAAAGACTAACCCAAACAGTGCTTAAAAGAGAGCAGAGAGTACTCCCAGGTTTCTTTTGTGCTGAACCCTAACCCTGGGAGGACAGGAGTCCTTTGCTGAGGGCCGGAGGCCCCCAGGGGAACCGGATGCCGGCTCTGCCAGAGGCAGCCTCCAGCCGGCAGGACCCTGCAGGGTTCAGGGACAAGCAATCGGTGGAGCAGCACGTTTTGCTTGCTTGTGTGTTTTGTTTGGCCATTCCTCAGACGTTCTTTATTGTTTGTTTCACTTTAGAAAAAATGAATTCATGTCTTTCAATTTAATTTTTTGAACAGGCCACATATTTAGATAGTTCAAAAACAAAATAATATGAAAATGAATACCTGAAGAAAGCTTGCCCACACCTGTTTTTTATGTGTCCTTCCAGTTGGTTACATATGTTTATTTCCTCCCTTTCTTACTGAATAGGCATTCTCAACAGGGGGGATACCACCCCCAAGGGGGTGACAACTGGTTTTCAGAAGTGAAAAATTCTTACTCTTTTTATGTATAAACCACAGATATGCAGTATACATACAGCACATAAACTGATTATACATGATATTAAAATTTCATAGGCGTGGCAATTAGGAAAAAAATGTCTTAAAAAAGGCTTCTAGTATACAATAGATACTGTTCCACACCTTGGGTTTTTTTTTTTTCACTTTACAATATATCCTAGAGATCTTCCCATGTTGATTCATACAGATTTACTTCATTCTTTTTTATCGTGATGTAGTATTCCACTGTGCAGATGTACCATTATTTGTTTGACCAGTTTCCTATTAGTAAATACTTGAGTTGACTCTAATCTTTGGCTACTGTACTATCACAGTGAATAGCTTTGTGCGTCTACTGAATATATGTACAGGTGTATCAATTTATAGATGCATAAAAGTGGGGTTGCCAGGTCCCAGGGAAAACTCCTCTAAAATGCAGATGGAGGGGACATCCCTGGTGGTCTAGTGGTTAGGACTCCTCCTTCCAATGGAAGGGGTGCGTGTTCAATCCCTAGTCAGGGAGCTAAGATTCCACATGCCTCTGCCAAAAAACCAAAATATAAAAACAGAAGCAAAGACTTCCCTGGTGGTACATTGGATAAGAATCCTCCTGCCAATGCAGGGCACACAGGCTTGATCCCTGGTCCAGGAAGATCCCACACGCCATGGAGCAAATAAGCCCATATGCCACAACTATTGAGCCCGTGCTCTAGACCTCAGGAGCCACAACTACTGAATCCTGAGTGCCCTAGAGCCCATGTGATGCAACAATAGAAGCCACTGCAATGCAATGAAGAGTGGCCCCCGCTCGCCACAACTAAAGAAAGCCCACACCTAGCAACACAGACCCAGCACAACCAAAAATGATAGATAAACAGAAGCAACACTGGAACAAATTCAATAATAACTTTTTAAAAATGGTGCACATGAAAAGAAATCTTTAAAAAATAAGATGCAGATGGACATTGCCATATGCCCCTCATTTTGTAATTCTGTCATCTGACGAGCCAGAAACAGTTCAGCTGCTCTGTCCACGGCTTTGTCCCATACCTCCTGAGGGTCCTGTAAGTGGCTACTGGACTATGGGCAAGGAGGCCACAGAGGTCCGGGGTCTTCTCTTGGTTGTACTGTGACCAGGGTGTCCCCAGTCCCAAAGACGCCAGTGTACCCTTGGCTAAGCAGAGAGGGGCGCTTTGTGACCATGCTTCAGGCCAGGAAGGGAACACTGCATCGTGGATGACACAGGAGGTTTCAGGCAGTCAAAGAGGTTATTTCCTGGGATGACGTCAGGCCATGGTGTGGGACTTTCTGCCTCCAACCTGTGAGTAGGCAGCTCCCAGCATAAGCTGAACACAACCTAACCTTGACTTCCTAGCCTGGGAGCAGATAGCCTGCCCAGGGAGGTTACATGGAGTGTTCAGACTCCCATACATTTCAGTTCTGACGCAATTCCCCTCCTGCCATCCAGGGCAGGAAGGAAAGTCACACTCCATGGCTTCACTGTCCCCAGACACTGTGGGGATCACATGTCCTCCGAGCGTCGGCGCTTTGTTGCTGCTGTTGTTCAGTCGCTCAGTCGTGTCTGACTCTTTGTGACCCCGAGGACTGCAGCAGGCCAGGCTTCCCTGTCCTTCACCATCTCCCAGAGTTTGCTCAAACTCATGTCCATTGAGTCTGTGATTCGAGCCCTGCTCCCACTTTAATCTGCAGCTCAAGAGACATTTGTGCTTCACACCTCAGTCGACTCTGTGAAGATTTTATTTGGTCCTTAAATTATTTAAACCAACTTAATCATATTTGCTTTCAACAGAAACCCACTGCATTCACAGGTTTGAAAGTGGACTAAATGAGGTCCCGGGGGGTGGCTGGCTGCTGCTTGTGGATCTATCCAAATCCCCTCCTGGACACGTCATCTCATCAAGGGACACACATCCCTGCTCTCCTGTGCCTGCTAACCGAGGTCACATACATCACAAATTACTGAAATTTTCTGTGGCATTTCTCACGTCTAAGCTATTGCTGGCCAGGATCTTGACTAATTTATTCAAGAACTTTCTCTTCTTCCTTATTTCCCAGTCAGACTCCCGAATCCGCCTGGTCTTTCCTGCACAGTTCTATAAGAAACTCAGAACACCCATCTAGCTCTTCCAAGATGACTTTTTAGTTGAGTTGAATGAATTCAAACAAACAAACATCAACCGACGAGGACGAAGCAGAAACAGTGCCTCCCCTCCCGTCTGCTGCTTCTCTCCACGAAGCTGAGAGCAACAGAGTTTTGTGCCACTGAGAAGTACGCTAGGCATGCCAAACTGCATCAGTTGTGAACTGTCACTGTCCCGTTTGCTTCACCACAGTGTAAAAATTTCAAATTTTTCATCAAGAAAGAACTCTGAGCTAGTCAGTATAACTCAGCTGCCCTGACACTACCATCACCCACACTCACCTGGTGCCCACCACCTCTGCCCCCTGCAGAGCAATCTGTGGGGTGCCACTGGCAGGGCCAGTGTGGGCACACACATTCCTCACTCTCTTTCAGTTGATCAATATTTCAGACAGCTTCCATTGTCGTTTCATTCGTGGTCACAAGAGTGGGAAAAGATGTCAAAATAGAAATCTCTCCTCCTCCTCCCTGGTAATTTCCACTGTGGTTATTTTTCTCCAATTTCTCTCCCTCCTCTCTTTTCTATCACTACATTTTCTCTCACTTGCTCAAGAATCTCAGAAACAGGCAGGACAGAAACTAGCATGGCCTAGACTTCACAAAAAACCACCAGGTCCTTTTATAAAATGATTGTGAGGCTTATGGACAGCAGTATTTGTGTGAGGATACCTCTCAAATTTGAGGGTTACACTATGTCTATGGGCTTCCTAGGTGGCTCAGTGGAAAACAATCCTCCTGCCAATGCAGGAGATGCAAGAGACACAGGTTCGATCCCCAGGTCAGGAAGATCCTCTGGAGTAGGAAATGGCAACCCACTCCAATATTCCTATGTGGATATTTCCACAGACAGAGGAGACCAGTGGGCTACAGTCCATGGTGCCACAAAGAGTCAGACACGAGTGAGCCACGGAGCACTACGTGTATGAGAAAAGTTCTATGGCTCTTCTCCAAGGCCCCTCCCTGACGCCAGATGTATCTGAAACTCTAAATTCTACTTTTAGTCACATCTCTGGCTTTCTGGGGTCAATCTCTGCATAGTGGCCAGGGAATACCACCAGAGGCCACGCACTTGTAGACTGGCCTCAGCCCAGTAGTGTGTTATTTCTTAACGGTCCATTGCTAGAAGTCTTGGTTTGTGCTACGGACTCTTGATACTGCTTCTGAGCAACAACAGCATGGGGCTGATGTGCTGAGATGGAAAGGATGCTCATGGTGTATTATGTTTAAAAAAGTATGTCAATACTGTCATCTGAAGCCTAAGTCAGTTTTATTAAGTCCCTCTAACTTAAAACTAATGAAGGAAAATGGGATCAATTTGCTAGGAATGGCAGTCTTATTTATTCTTTGGCCGTGTATATGTGCTCATTCACTCAGTCGTGTCTGACTCTTTGCAACCCCATGGACTGTAGTCCATCAGACTTCTCTGTCCACAGGATTCTCCAGGCAAGAATACTGGAGTGGGTTGCCATTTCTTCCTCCAGGGAATCTTCCCAACCCAGGGACCAAACCCACGTCTCCTGCATTGGCAGGCAGATTCTTTACCATGGAGCCACCTGGGAAACCCCTGTGGCCATCTACTTATTTATAAATAAACACTATCATATACAAAGTAAATCAACGTGTATCAATATACAAAGTCATGTGGTGAAGCAGAAAGATAGACAAGGTGGGACCCTGCCATCAGAAAGTTTAAAGGAGAAGATAGAATCATAATGATAACAATAGTAACAATTAATAATAATAAACACCTAACATTACTAAATATTGCCAGTCACTGCTGTACACATTCAACATGGATTTGCTCAATTGATTTGCACAACAGTCCTATACAGTATTTAATTATTATCCCATTTCATAGATGAAGAAGTTGATGCACAGAAGGTCTAGTTAATTTGCCCGAAGTCACATAATAAACACCCAAGTCAGGGTTTGCATCCAGAAAACCTGCCTCTTGAATCCACATGCATGTCTGCTCAGTTGCTCAGCTGAGTCTGACTCTTTGCAATCCTATGGACTGTAGCCCTCCAGGTTCCTCTGTCCATGGGATTTTCCAGACAAGATAGTGGAGTAGGTTGCCATTTCCTCCTCCAGGGGATCTTTCCGACCCAGGGATCAAACCCAAATCTCTTACAGCTCCTGCATTGGCAGGTAGATTCCTCACCAGTGATCCACCTGGGAAGCCCCTTAAATCCACATATTTGACCACTATACCAGGAAGCTAGACAATCATTAAATGATGCATAAATGAATAGGATACATAAAACATGTCACAGTAAATAGCTATGGGAGGGTCTTCCCTGGTGGTCCAGTGGTTGAGACTCTGTGTTTCCACCACTGGGGGCACAGGTTCAATTCTCGGACGGGGAACTAAGGTCCTACATGCCATGTGGTGTGGCCAAAAAAAAAAAACCTGTGGGAATCCCGAGGAGATGGAGAGCCCCTCTGGGTGGGGAACAAGGGCACTGGGGTCTCAGTCAGACTTCACAGAGGATCTGGCATTTGTGTGCAAATTAAGGAATGGATGAGCTTGAAAAACCGGTACTAGGTGGGGAGCTTTTCAGGTAGAAATGAGGAGGTTGACATGGCCTTGGAAGTGACAGAGAAACACAGTAACAGTAAAACATTCCGCTAAAGAGGTAAGTGAGTTATGTGAGGCAGAACCGAAAACAGTTTAGAGAGACAGGTCATGTATTGCATACTGTAAAATAAATCTTCCAAGCATTATAGGGTTCATTTAGGTCTGATTCCCACGTAAGTGTTAGTTGCTCAATCATGTCCAACTCTCTGCAACCCCATGGACTTGGGCTCACCAGGCTCTTCTGTGCATGGGATTCTCCAGGCAAGAATACCGGAGCAGGTTGCCATTTCCTTCTCCAGGGGATTTTCCTGAACCAGAAATCAAACCCAGGTCTTCTGCACTGTCAGGCAGACTCTTTACCATCTGAGCCACCAGGGAAGCTCTCTCAGAAATTTTCACCAAGTCCTCTAGCTTCCATTTGCAGGGCTTTAGGATTTCCATATAAAGAAGCATATAAATGGCAGGATGGAGGAGCATCTGCCTGGGGGTGCTAGGAAAATGAGGGGGGCTGGAGGCACCTGTCAGTGGAGTCTTAAACCCAGGCAGTCACCTCTCTGCTGTCACTGCACTCTCTCCTAGGGAAACATAACTTTTTATTAGCACACTTAGATAAGGCCCAAGCTGATGCCCCAAATTGGCTCCATTCCCTTTTTAAGGTGAAGTGTCACCAAGTTCCAGAGAGAAAGGGCTTGATCTCTGCAGATGGCTGCTCAAGCTGGCTGGGAACCAGTCTCTGGCCACATCCTGTGGGATGCATGCTCTGCTGGAGGCGGCTGGCAGCTTCTTAAGTTTAATGGTTTGTCCCCCTGCTGAAAATAGTCTTCTCAAAGTAATGCAGCCTCTGGTGCACTGCTGAGGGCAGCCCCAGCCCCAGGGTTACGGGCACAGCAATTTACTCTGAGGAGAGCTGGCACCTCCCTGGCCTGGACGACGCAGGTCAAGAGGTGAAGCAACAGCAGGGCCAGCCCGCAGCTCGGTCCTCACCCAGAGCAGAGGACGTACGCCAGGGATGCAGGTTTCCACCGTCCTGACACTGAGGAGGCCTGGCCAGCAAGGGCAGTGAGAGAAAGAGTGGGATGAATGAGGTGCTCACTGGTCTCCTGGTTTACACAGGCCCTCAACTGTTCATTTGATTAAATAGCTAACTTAGGTGAACAGGTGGTAAGAAGATAACATCAAATGCTTCCACGTCCTCTGGCATCTCCTTCCTGTCCTCAAAAGAGTTCCAAGTTTTATGTTTTTTGGGTTTTTTCCCTGGTTTTGTCTTTTTTTCCAATTGGAGGCTAATTGCTTTACAATGTTGTGTCGGTGTCTGCCGTACAACGTGAATCAGCCATAAGCACGCGTGTCCCCTCCCTCTTGAACCTTCCTCCCACCCCCACCCCATCCCTCTTCTCTAGGTTGTCACAGAGCACCGGGTTGAGCGCCCTGTGTTATACACCAACTTCCCACTAGCTACCTATTTCACATGTCTAAAACAAACTCAAAATGAATTAAAGACCTAAATACAAGACCAGAAACTATAAAACTCTGAGAAGAAAACATAGGCAGAACACTCTGACATAAATCGCAGCAAGATCCTCTATGAACCCAACTCCCAGAGTAATGGAAATAAAAAACAAAAATAAACAAATGGGACCTTCTTTTGCTTTTTAAAAGGGAAATTAAACAAATCTTCGGCACACCGTGTGTGAGATAGAGGAGAGGTACGTGGTCTTTGCAAAAGGGTACCTGGCATTCTTTTCTGTTCTACTTGGATCCTGGCTAAAGGAAGGCCTCTCACTAGCAAACAGGGCTTCAAAGCAGGGGCAGGAGACCACAGGAGGAGACCACCGCAGGCTCTGCTCTCAGCAGGCACCTTCCGCCCAGGCAGAGCATGATGACACAAAGAAGGAGGCAGCTACCCTGGAATAAACCCCTCATCCGAATTGGGGAAAATAAAGCATTTCTTCCACATTCATTTGTCAAGCATCTCAAGCAGACTGAGGTGAGAGAGAGGGAAAAAAAATAACAGAACTCAAAATAGCACAGCGCTGCGTGGGAGGGATTAAAAAAAAAAAAAATGACGGTGCTCTGAACAGTGACAGACAGCAAGGCTTCAGTTCATCACTCAATAATAAAGTGTGCCCCCCGGGAGGCTCCCTTATTCCACTCCACTTCCTTCTCCACCTCCCTGTGTTTTCTGCACATGAATATGTACACTGTCGTGTAATTGACTTTGAATTTGGGTGTTTCTGCTCATCTTGTCCTGCCCTAGATTCCCACAGCTGTGCTGCTGGGTGATGGTTGTGCTGGCCCGTGTGTGATGCCAGAGCCAGAGGTCTAGCGCTGCACCCAGCCCTGTCCCATATCATCCAAAGACCAGGTAAGGCTGTGGTCCCTTAAGGCAAACACGCACATCCCCTGAATCTGGGAAATGGGATTCTCTGGTACCTCTTCCTACCACCAGCTGGCAGAAGCCAAGCAATAATCTGCTCAACTGAAAGCAAGCTGCCGCTTCTCTCACTTCCAGCCACACAAACCGAAGCTGCTTTGCATCTTTGCGTCTCCATCATGCCAATGTTGTGATGAACCAGTTGTGCCTCCAGTGGTGGTCATGTGCACAGATTCTACCTCCTCTCCATCAACCCCAAGGCCGGCTTGAATAGTCCAGGAGATGGGGGAGTGGTAGGCGTTTCTCCCTCCGAGGTTGGGGTGTGAAGGGTCCCCACCACATCATTTGCGTGTCATCTCTCTTAGATGCAGCGTGACCACCCAACCTGCACACAATGAAGCGCCACAAATGTTATGTGCTGTAGACACTGGATCAGGCAGGGTTTGGTTGGAGAAGCAGAACCATTCTAGATGATTTAGACTTGGATATCAGAGTTGGCGGGAGTTAGACGTCCTTCAGTGAAGTCGTGCCGTTTGCATGGCCTCTGCTTCTGTGTATAGTGTTGGATCTGCAGTTACTCTGGGTCAGCTAGACCGTCCTTGGAAAAGGAAGCACATGTGGATGACGGCAGGGGCAAACTGGAACCTACAATATACTGAGACTCATATGACCCACTCCAGTATTCTTGCCTGGAGAATTTTCACAGACAGAGGAGCCTGGCAGGCTAGAGTCTATGGGGTCACAAAGAGTCGGACACGACTGAGCAACTAAGCACGAGTAGCACATGACATCTGGAAACCCGGGGGGATGCCGCTCTGTGTCTTGACACCTGGATGCTCTTGGTGACCTGCAGAAGTGGGGGTTCTATGCTACGGAGCTGGCCCAGGCCTTGGAGAGGCTGAAGGAGATCTGGTAGGAGTGGGAAGATCTGCAGAGCCAAGTGCTGCCCCGCACCTCCTGCGTTAGCCAGCACATCAGCATGGGGGTATACAAGCTGCTACCTTGCTCTTGTCTTGTAGCCACATTCAGGGCTTAAGAACTGTGGCTCCTGGAAAAGGGAACCCTCCTACACTACCAGTAGGAATGTAAATTGGTGCCACCACTGTGGAAAATGGAATGGAGGTTCCTCACAAAACTAAAAACAGAGCTGCTGTAGGATCCAGCAATCCCACTCCTTGGGCATGTATCTGGACAAAGTTACAATTCATAAAGACATATGTACCCCAGTGTTCATAGCAGCACTATTCACAATAGCCAAGACACAAAAACCACCTAAATGTCCATCAACAGAAGGGTGAATAAAGAAGATACGGTACATATATGCAATGGAATATTACTCAGCCATAAAAAGGAATGAATAATGCCATTTGGAGCAACATAGATGAACCTAGTGATTATCATACTAAGTGAAATAAGTCAGACAGAGAAAAGACAAAAACCATTATGATATCACACATATATATATAATCTAAAATATGACACAAATGAACATATCTATGGGACAGAAACAGACTCAGACATACAGAACAGACTTGTGGTTGCCAAGGGAGAGGGGCAGGGGGGGTGGACTGGGAGCTGGCATTAGCAAGTGCAAACTATTATATACAGAATGGATAAACAAGGCCCTGCTACATAGCACAGGGAACGATACTCAATATCCTGTGATAAACCATAATGGAAAAGAATATGAAAAAGAATATATGTGTGTGTATATATATATATATAACTGAACCACTTTGATACACAGTAAAAATTAAGACACGGTAAATAAACTATACCTCAACAAAATAAATTTTAAAAGAACTGTGGCTCCTGCTTAACCTCCATCTTCCAAATTTTACTCAAAATGTCTCCTGTGGCTAAGGCTCACCTAGAACCATGCAGCTTGGGGAATTCAGTGGGGGCTGCAGCTCCAGCTTCCTAAGTTGCTACAGTACAAACAACTGAAATACTTGCTAAGACCTGTGACCTCCACCTCCACGCCCCTTCCCCACACCTGTAGAAGAAATACCAATCCCAGTGCAATGCATTTGTTCTCAACAGCACCTATTTGTGTTTTGCTCACCACCACATGCCTGAGCCTAGTAGGTTCTCAGTCAAATTTGGCTGAACGAATCAATGCCAGAGATGATCAAAGCAAACTCTAATCTTTGCACAAGTCTTCAGCCCACTTTTTTTTTTTTTTACATCAATCTATGAGTAAACAAGCATTTGCTCAACACCTATTTTGAGCCAGACACTAACCTGGGTACAGGGGGAAATGCAAGGAAAGAGAAAGAGCCACCCATGACCTCAAAATAGTAGCCAGGTGGTTTAAGAGGTGACACAGATTCATCAAAAGCTAATTAATGTCATGACATCACATTTGGTAAGGAGACAAAGAGTGCTAACAAATTACTCTATGAATCATGACAAGTGACTTCAAGAAGCCTTCCTAGAGGAGGTGAGACTTCAGTCAGGGCATGAAGATAGATGGAGGAAAAGGGAGAGAAAGAAGAAGTCAGAGTTCAAAGGGCCTATTTGGAACAGGGGAAGGCCCCAACCCAGCTGGCTTTTCGACTTTGTGTGGAGGTGCTCAGTTGCTCAGTCATGTCCGACTCTTTGTTAGCCCAGGAACTGCAGCTCTCCAGGCTTCTCTGTCCATGGGATTTTCCAGGCAAGAATACTGGAGTGGGTTGTCATTGCCTCCTCCAGGGGATTTTCCCAACCTAGGGAATGAACCTGTGTTGCCTGCATCTCTTGCATTGGCAGGTGGATTCTTTACCTCTGTGCCACCTGGGAAGCCCTAGTGTAGAGGACAGGAGGATAAAAAGCTAGGGCTCACGTCAAGAATGATATCAGGAAGTGATCCCCCACCTCACTGCCTGAGCTTGTCCAGCACTGAGAAGAGAAAGTAGAACCGTGTTGATCCTCAATGATGATGACAGACAGCCAACAGTCACTAAGCATCTACAGTGTACCTGGGCTGTCACATCACTCAATCCTAAACTAACCAGTAGGTAGCTATTATTTTCCCCACTGATGGATGAGGAACCTGAGTCTTAGATGACATTCCTTGCCCAACCATCAAGTGGCAGAACTGCATTCTGAATCCATGCCTGTGCTTGCAGCCCTGTCCCTAAGCTGTCCACCCACACAGAGACTGTCACCGCCAATGACCACTCCTCCCTAAGTGCTTCTAGGCTGCCCAAGCAGGCCAGCACTTCAAAATCTCAGTGACCAAGATGCTACTGTAAATACTAAGTGACTGATCAAAACTCATGAGGGCCTTCTTTTGTCAGTGAATTTCAGTTATGATTAGAGAAGGAAATAGGCCAGAATTTAAACTGGGTAAATGAGAAAATTCTGCTAAGAAAGTGGTTTTCTCTCCCCAGGAGGGTGGACTGAAGAGAGAGCCTACATCATGGTAAAATACGTATTTATCTTGGAAAGAATACTTGGTACCTCTTTGCTGTTTACTGTACAGGGGTTTTCCCCTGTAGATTATAGGTTTCTTTTGTGGAACATGTTTTCAGTTTATAAATTGAAAAGCACTCAGTAATGTTGTAATGAAACTGGGCTTGCACACAGAAATTGTCATCTAAGTGCCCAGCCTGTGACAGCCTTCCAAACAGTTCAGTGCTGCCGCCAGTTGTCAGGGGAGGAGATCTCCTACATTCCCCCTCCCCCACCCAGAACTGCTCTAGCAAGGAGTGGCCAGGCAGAGGCAACGAAGCAGGAATGAGAAAGCCTGGCAAACCAGTAAATGTGTCAATTTATTTGGACTCCCTGCAATTTAGAAGTTGATTTCAAAGAAAAATTGCTTCAGGCCTCAACTCCTGTTGTTGCCAACTCTGGCCCATTTTTACAGCTGACTGACCACCGGCTAGAAAGGCAGGTCTCCGGTAGTCCCGGCAGGCCTTGATGGCTCCTTGCTGTCCCCGAGCACAAGTCACGAGCATAATTACAGCTAATGGAGACAGGTTGGGGCAGGCCATGCCCCACACAGCCCCCACCACCTGCTTCCCCAAGGACTGAGCTACAGCTTGCTCAAGCAGCTGCTTTGTTGTGAATCCCCGGTCAACAGCTGACATGATTCATGAGACCTTCACACTCCTGCACTGCAATCCCCTCACGCCTCTGGAACCTTCTCTGCTAGCCCTCACACACAGTCCCGGTTGCTGGCTTCACGTTCTCCCACCCTCGCCCAACGCGACCTCTAAGGTTAATTGCGCTGCCTCCAGGCCTCCACCCAGCAGGAAAGTCAACAGTCTGATTTCCCTGGGAGGGACTGGCCAGTGGGGGGCAAGAAATCTGCCCCACTCCCCACACATAAATCCTAGCAGACATCTTTCTCTTCAGCAGCTTAAAGTCTGAGTGTCTGATTTAAAATAGATCTCACTCCCAATGCCAGTCTGAAATTAGGGGAAAGGGGTTATCAGGTGGCTCTGTGGTAATAAAGAACACATTAATCTCAGCTGAGCTTCCAGAGAGAATTGTTGTTGTTGTTGTTCAGAAAGGGTAGTTATTTAAATAGAGTTGTCTGGAGGGTGAAGATTTAATACATTGTCCCCTCAACAAACCCTTTAAGAATCTATTAACAGCCTGGGTTGTTGAGGGGTGATTCCTCTACATGGCCTAGCTCAGGGCTACTGGAGGATGTACTGTATCAGTTCAAACAGAGCTTGTTGTGAGGAAAAAAGGCAACCTGGGGGAGCAGCAGCAAGGAGCCTCAGCCCCAGGGTTACTCCAGGCTGAGGTAAAAACGAGTAGGAGGCCGGAAGCAGACAGAAGTCGCCACCAGCAGGCAGGGCCCTGTGGACTGAAGGGTGTAGACCAGATGACCTTTCTCCTCCGCTGTACCCTAGCCCTGGGCTCCCTGCCTGAACTTTCTTCCTTTGTGAAGAAAGCCATCTACACAAACGGAGATAACCTTTCCAGACCAATCACAACCTTTCGCTGGGCCATTTGCATGCAATTCTAACAGAAAGGTCACCCAGAAAACTCCGTGGTCGGAGCCTCCCTCCAAACAACAAATGTGACAATTAAAACAAAGCACCCTTCATTTGACGGGCGCGGAAGCAACTGGGCTGGCCCAGGCCCGTGGCATTTGTTACCTGAGGGAAACAATAGCAGCTCTGTAGGCACGTCTGGCCGAAAGGGCAGGAGCTGCTGCCGGCTTCTCGGTTCAGGCCGACGACAGAGGGGCACCGGGAGACTTCCCATCAAAACCGCAGGCGAGTTTCAAGTCTTCCACCACACCTGCTCCAGCCTGCCGGTGTGCGCATGCGCGAGCGCCTGGACGCGCACGTGCGGGTGACAGACTTAATCTGGTTCCAGAGCCAGGTTTAGAGCCAGGAGCACAGGGCAAGCCTAGCGGTTGTGAGTGTGGCTCTTTTCCTTGCACTCTGGAAGAGCCAGATTGGCCTTGGCTTTGCCCTTGAACTCAAAATGTGTATTTAACTGTTAGAGCCAAGGACACATTTCTCACCTTCTCCTAGCTTTCTCTAGCCTCCTACAGAACCAGGTCTCCAGTGGGAGTAGTAGTTTAGGAATAGCTTATGGCTGCTCTAAAGACTCTCAAATGCCTGTAAGTGCCGGCTGTATTGGTGGGTAGTTGATGCCCACTTGTGACCATGCTCTGTTCAAAGAGAAACCAGTCCACGTAAAACCCTTGCTGCTTAGGTGTGTACTTTTGAACCATCTCGCTCCATGCATACTCCTCCTGCACAACTCACTGGACCAGGGCTTGGAGACCTGACACACAGAAAGAACCAATTACCTTTCCAATGACCTATGACCCATGTTTCAAAAAACAAAAAGAAGGAGAAAGTAATAATTAAATTTCCCTTTCTCACTAATGTGAACCATGAATCAGACAAGACTTTCCTAGTGGCAGAAGAAATGACTTCTGAAGAGTCATGAAATAAATGTAGAGCTAAAGAAATCAAAATTAAGGATGAGCATGGCCAGAGGAGCCTGGTGGGCTGCGGCCCATGGGGTCTCTAAGAGTCAGACACGACTGAGCAGCTTCACTTTCACTTTTCACTTTCATGCATTGGAGAAGGAAATGGCAACCCACTCCAGTGTTCTTGCCTGGAGAATCCCAGGGATGGGGAAGCCTGGTGGACTGCCGTCTATGGGGTCACACAGAGTCAGACATGACTGAAATAACTTAGCAGCAGCAGCAGGGCTGTGAGCACCAGGAGTCACTAATGGTTGAGAGAAAGAGGCCATCACACTGAATATAGATACAATTGTTCCTTGGTATCATGGGCATTGATTCTGGCCACCACCCATAGTCAGCCGTCAGCACCTGCCAGTTCCACATCTGCAGAGATGGAGGGTGGATTGTATTATATTTCATCCTACAGGAGGAGTACCTGAGTGAGGACCCTGCTGGAGCCCCTTTGAATCTTCTGTACCATTTCCAGGCGACGCAGCTATGCCTCATTTTCTGATCTTGGTTTCTGGCCTTCCTCATTGCTCCCCGCACAGCTCATCATCAGTTCCCCCTTCCAGAGGCGCTGTTCCTTCCCTGAAAACTCCCCTGGAAAAACACAACAGATATCTTGGGGAGACTTGTTTCCCCAGGCCGAAAAAGAAAAGGGCGATTACATTAAGAACACATTTAATCATTCCCACTCTGTTTGATTAAAGGAAGGCAAACAAAAGCCCTGATTTATAAGGCAACCACCAGACCCTGCGAGGATGATCCAGGCAGGCAAAGGCAGTGCCATTTATACAGATTGAATAACCCGATTGCCTCAGAGGGAGAAAGACGGCATCTGATCTCTCCTGCCAGAACGGCTGTCCATTTGGAGATTCAAAACACACCAGTCATGCCAGGCAGCTCTCGCGTCTCTCTCTGGGCAGGGCCACTAGCAGATGTGGCCTGAGAAGGGGTCAGAGCCCTGATTCCTTTCGACTGACAACAAATGAGAAGCTATAGGAAGTTTAGGTGGATTCCTGTTCCAGGCTGGGTGGCAGGTACTTTGGTGTTTTATCTTCTTTTCTATTTGATTTACAGTGAGCACGCTCTAGGCTAGGAAGAATGCATGGTATTTTTATAAACTTCAAGAAGTTTCTAGGCCATGAAATATTCTTCACAACTTGTCTGAGGAGGCAGGCAGGGCAAGGGTGATGCAGACCATATAGTGTAAAAAGACCTCCACTAACCAGAATTCAAGTAACCCAAACTTCTCAATTAATCAGACATTTTACTGTTTACTTTTATAAACATAAAAGGTCATATGACCAAAAATATCACTTAAAAAGTGATAAAAAAAAAAGTGTTAAACTAGGTGGTGTCTTACAAGTTGTGCTTAGAGAGCTCTAAAATGGTGACCCTGAGGTACTGTGGCATCTTGAATCATGTGAAAATGTGTTATGTTCATCAGACTCTAATTACTAAGGCATAAATGTGGCCACAAATATTTTGGGAAGATTTGCAACAACAACAAAAAAAAGGCTCTATTTTGTTCTCAGGGAAGCTGGGCATGAGATGCTTAATTTGTATTTTATTTATTTATGTGTTTTGGCTGTTCTGGGCCTTTGTTGCTGTTCAGGCTTTTCTCTAGTTGTGGGGAGTGGGGGCTACTCTCGAGTTGCATTGCTCAAGCCTCTCATTGTGGTGGCTTCTCTTGTTTCAGAGCATGGGTTTAGGGCACATGGGTTTTAGTAGTTGTGCCTCCTGAGCTCTAGAGCACAGGCTCAATACTTGTGACACACAGGCTTAGTTGCCCTGCAGCATGTGGGACTTTGCCAGACTAGGGATCAAACCAGTATCTCCTGCACGGGCAGGCAGACTCCCCACCACTGAGACACCAGGGAATCTCCAACACTGGATGTTTAAATGACCATCTTTGTGACACCAAACATTATTTTTAAGACTGTACTATAACAGCTTAAACATTATGTCCTCAGAGAAGAGGAATCATGAGGAATTTGTCCAAATGCCCCTGAGGTAGACAAGGGCCTCTAGCACCCAAAGGCATGGGTGAGCCATTGCACATAAGCAAGTCTTGGGATCTGGACAAGGGGTCAAGAGACACGGGTTCAAGCCTTAGCTTTATCAGTCAAGGAATGACCTTGGGAACCCCTCGTTTCACTTTTCTCAGCTATAAAACGGAGAGACTCTACTAATGTATAAAATGATCTATCTCCAAAGATGATGTTTCTTCTGAAATCAATAATGCTAGGAAAAGAACACAAACACACACACACACACACACACATACAGTAACTCCTCTCAAAACAAAACCCAAATCTATACCACAGTTGGAGAAAGAACTCAGAGGCTGCTTGTCTTCCTTTTACTCCTAAACCCAAAGCAAGTTATAAAGGGAGATACAATGGGCTGAATCCCATGCTTTGCACTATAATTTTGCCCCCGACCCCAAGGGAAAATCCACCTGAGATGACCACCTTGCACATCCAGTTCTAGTTCAACAAACTTCTTTCTCTGATACAGAAAGACCTTGAAGTTTTCAGCCTGTCACTCAGATTTGATGCTTAAGGATATCTTCCTCCCAGAGACCTCCTGACCAGACCTGAAATTATATAGCTCTGAAGACTTTCTATCCCTACGACCCTTAATCCCAGACCAGACTCAGGAGTTCTTCCAAGTCCGTTTGAAAGAGGGGAAGTAGGAGGCTTCATTTGGGGAAATGACGAGGGGCTTCCTTCCTCTTGGAGCTGAGTGAACTCCCTCTTCAGGACTCCCACGGCCTCAGAGGCCAAGGTCAGGGGCCAGAGAAATAGGGCAGCATCAGGTTTCCCTTTAGGCCACAGACAGCAGGTTTGATTCCAAACTCAACCTATTGCAACAGATGTGTCATCTCACACAATCAAAACGAGAGGGACAGTATTCCTGATAGTTATTCTCTGAGGCTCTTTCAGGTCACGTAACTTGAACAACTGACTTCATCTACTTAAGCTTTAGTCTCCTCATCCATAAAATGGGTTTCAGAAACAGTCCCTTCATCAGGTTGGTATGTTAATCCAATGAGATAATTCACGCCAAGGACGCTGATGTGTAGGAAGTGTTTAGTAATATGTAGCTCTTGTGTTTGGTGTCACTAAAAACCCCTTCTTTGTCCCCGCCTCAAAACCCCCCTGAGGACAGGGTATCATGGAAGCTAAATTTGATATGACCTACACGCCTGCTCTAGAAGAAGGACTGGGGGCTGCAGAACCTTCTGGTTTAGGAAGGGCATGGAGCAGTTCACTGGCTATGAGCCAACAGCTCTGGTTTTTGCACCTGTGATTTCACAGCACTTGGTCCCAAAGCAACACCTCTGCCATCATAGACAGAGTGAGAAATTAGTCATTTTTGCCACCCTCCTCAAAGCCCTGATAATTTTGGTCACACCTATGTTTATTAGTGTCCCATGGGAAACATTAAATAAACTTTTAGCTGGGGGTTGGGTGTTCATATGAAGCCCAGCTGAATCAGAAAAGAGGAGGTTGTATAATTCCACACACAGAGGCATAGCCAGGGTCTTGGTGTGATACCTGTGGCTGAACACATGGGGTAGAGGACACGGCCATAGCTTCACTCATCCTGGCTCTGCTGTTTGCCAGCTGCAGAGCTGCGGGCAAGTCATTGAACCTCTCCAAGCCCATGTATCCTCCTTTATGAAGAAGAGAAGGTAAAAGCCTCATGATAACTCCTTGCTCAGTCATGCTGGAGACCCTGTTCTGGAGTTCAGTATTGGTTGCTGTTGAGTGCTCTGAGCTTCTCTCGAAGACCCACTGATGGCTGGCAGGCAACCCTGTTAATCATCTGGTGTCTCTTCACCACAACCATCCTCCCTTTGGACGGGTCCTCAACTTGTCTGACAGGCACAGGCAGTCAGCCCCTAGAGATTCTAAACCCTACACACTTTCATCCTCATGTGTCAGCCTGGGAACAAGCTGGGGCCAGAGACTACTTTCTCTTGATTCCACTAGAGATCACATGCTCCTCAAGACAGTCCGCATCCAGCTTGGAATGTGGTGGGGATCTGATGACTCAGGGAGGTGGTGGCTCCAATAAGTGATGCAGAAAATCTTCCTCCCTCTCTCCCTCCCTTGACTACCTCCAGTTCCTCTAGTGGAATTTCCCATCCCCATTCTAATGCCCTTCAAGTCCTGGACACAGCATTTCCTACCTAGACTTATTGTTTTACCTAATTTTTTTTCTTACTAGTAAACTTTTAGTCATTAACAGCATGAACTCTGGGTTTCCCTGGTGGCTCAGGGGTAAAGAATCTGCCTGCCAGAGCAGGAGACCAGGTTCAACCCCTGAGTTGGGAAGATCCCTTGGAGAAGAAAAGGACAACCCACTCCAGGGTTCTCGCCTGGAAAATCCCTGAAGAACCTGATGGGCTGCAGTCCGTAGGGTCGCAAAGGGTTGCACACGACTCAGCGATTAAACAATAATAAGCATGGACTCTGGTCTCAGACTACCTAAGTTTACATGCTGCTTTCCCACTTACTGTGTATGTGACTTTAGCCAAGTTTCTTAATCTGTCTGTGCCTCGGTTTCTACAACCGTAAAATGGGGGTAATAACAGCTCCTCCTTTACAGGGTTGCTGTGAGGATGAAACACTGCACACAGTGTTTAGGTGTCTAAAGCACTGAGAACAGTGTCTGGAACGTAGTAAGCACAGCCACGCTGTTGCTGACTGCTTTATTATTGCTTTCTCATGCCTCAGTAACCTCTCATCATTAGCAGGGTTCTTCGGAGGTTTCGTGTCTCAGGAGAGAAGGAATAGAGACTGCCCAGTCAGCTCTCCACTCCGAGCTAATCCATCACACTGCGGGCTCTCTCTGCCTGTTTATTGTGATCCCAGGGAGTTCAGTCCTTCCTGTTCTTGGGACGGTTCCTCTTTCTCCGGAACTATCTTGTTTACTCACATTTCCGTATACCCACTCTGCCTCACTTCCACAGAGAGAAATATATATCTACATTTTGCAAACAGATACATGCATAATTTTTTAAAAAGACCCACATATGTCAACCTCACCACCACCACCACGCACAGCCCCACCCCAGAACCTAAGATGGGGAACAAAAGACAGTTTTGCTAAGTTCCTAACTCTCGCAAAATGTGGGAGGCACACAGGAGACTGTTTTGATTTTTCTTAATAGGTCCCCTCTTAATAGCCATCTTTTTTTAAGCTACAACAACAGAGATTAAAAGAGAATCCTCTTAGGTAAACCTGTCCTTTCTGGCCAGTTGGATAGAAGTTATGGAAATAAAATTCCCAAGCCCCACATAATGGCTCTCCCCACCTGCAACTCCTGACCTCACAGCCCACCAAGCAGGTGGGAACAAAGACCGTCGTCACTGCTGCTGAAGGACATGGGTGGAGGAAGCTACCTTGGCTGTGCCCCTGTGTCTGTCTCCCCCGCGGCACCTCTGAGCACTCCTCACACTTTCTCCCAATCTGTGTGGCACAAGACACACCAGACATTTCCAGATAATTGCCATCAGCTTCCCAGGAAAACAAAAAGGTTGTAGTTGGCACTTTCTTTTCTCTCTCCACCCAGCCGTTCATGCAGGGGAAAAAAAAAAGTCTACAAGTTGAAAACAGCTTTTTTAAAAAGCAACTACCCACATTAAAGGAAGACTGTTTAATTCTAGATCCACAGCTAGAAGATCAAAAATAGGAATAATTAAAGCCTGAGATGTAACTGTCAAGAAAGACATTTTATCCTGTTTGCCAAGTCCTTAAACAGGTAAACCACATATTTAAAGAAAGTACTAAGATCTGAAAATCCCAATGGGATTTTTTTTCTCTTATTTAAGGCATAATGAATTCAGTCTTCAGAGGCCACTGAGTAGGGTTTGTTAAGCTCTCTGAACTGTCAGCTGGATAATTATCTAGCAAAGTCTGTGTGTAGGTGACTCCCTGTGATTCAGCTTCTTTCCTGTTTTGAAACAGAAGGTTACTAACCTCTGGAACAAAATTTGGCAAAGTCAGGGAATGTCAGTTTTATGCAAACAGCATTTCCTTTTTTTCAGCCTTCCTTTTCATCCTATGATATCTGACTTTTAAAAGTCTTATATGTGTACTGAATTCCACTCAAGTACCCTTTCCAAATGCTCCAGAGAGAAACTTAAAAACAAACACCAAACAAACAAAACCCACTCCCTTCTCCAGAATGGCTGGAGCCAGATAAACATGATCTCAAACCCGATAAACAGCTTGACAATGTATATTCCGAAGAGAGGGGAAGCAGACATGTTAGGGGTCAGATGCAAAACAAGAATTCCAAAAAAAGTCTCATCACTCCCGAACCTGTTGGTTTTACATATGGTTTTAAATTGTGGCTTTCAAATATCTGAGCACCTGGATGCTACTGTGTTTAAGTTCCCACTTGGGAGGTTGTTGCTGTGGTTTTCCTTTCACCTAAAAAGGCATCTGAACAGCCAAAGAACGGGCTCATCCTTCTGCTGCGTGGACCTCATCATCATCATTTTGAAACTAACTTATTCAGCCTCCTTCCCCACAGGATTCGAGGTACCTTCCAGCCCAGACAATACATGCCATTATCCTAAGTTGACTGAGGAATGAACTTGAGATCAGACGCAAAACCCGAAGTGGAGCGGAGTTCATGCAGGGCTTGCTGGTGTCCCCAAAGGAACTTTGTCAGGCAGGGCTGTTGGCTACACCGGATCCAGGCAGGAGATGTGGGGTGTTGAGAACAGGACACAAAACCTCAGTTAATTGTTGTCAAGAAGCAAAATCAACAGACCACCTGTTTCAGAACTGGCCAGCTTCCCTCAATTTAGTCAAACAGGATATTTTGTTGTTCTTTGCCCCGAAACCAGAAAACAACCCACTGCTCTTACAGCTGCTGCTGCTCGTGTCCTCTGCCAGATGCCCATGTGGGCCTGAGGCAGGCAGGTGACTTCCTGCTTTGCCCTCGGGCAGGACTGGAGTGAAGAGCGGGGCAGCGATCAGCTGTGGCCTCTGGACTCCTGCCACTAGCAGGAAGTCACTTACTCCACACTCAGTCTCTATTAACCACGGAGAGCAAGGTGGCTATGAAAATGGGCAAAAGCCCAAAGCCGTTTTAATTGTTCCTGCTGGGACCTGGTTTCTACACTCATCAACCTGGACTATGCACTGGGACTGGAACACGGGAGGCAGGCCATGGACATTCAATGGATGAACTGACACCTGAAGGAACACGCTTATGGGAGCCATCCTGCCACCATGGTCCCCCCTGGAATCAGGAGTTGTTAGAGTATTTTAATTTACATGTAGGGTGTTCTAATTTTTTTTTCGGATCATACCAGCCCTCCATCCATCATGAGCTCAGTCGTGTCTGACTCTTTGTGACCCCATGGACTGTAAGCTGCCAGGCTCCTCTGCCCATGGGATTTTCCAGACAAGAATACTGGAGTGGGTTGCCATTTCCTCCTTCAGGGGATCTTCCTGACCCAGTGATTGAACCTGCATCTGCTGTACTGCAGGTGGATTTTTTACTGCTAGAGCCATTGGGGAAGCCCTCATACCAGCCCTAGAAAGGCATATGTATTTATGACTTCTCATCAGCTCAAGAGAAGCTACCAGCTTCTTGGAAAACGTCTCTAAACTGACATTTTGTTTTTGTTGTTCAGTCGTTAAGTTGTGTCCAACTCTTTGCGACCCCATGAACTGCAACACACCAGGCTTCCCTGTCCTTCACTATCTCCCGGAGTTTGCTCAAACTCAGGTCCACTGAGTCAGTGATGCCCTCCAATCATCTCGTCCTCTGCTGCCTGTTTGTCCTCTTGCCTTCAATCTTTCCCAGGATCAAGGTCTTTTCCAGTGAGTCAGCTCTTTGCATCAGGTAGCCAAAGTATTGCAGCTTCAGTTTCAGCATCTGTCCAATGAATATTCAGGGTTGATTTCCTTTAGGATGGACCCTTTTGATCTTCTTGCAGTTCAAAGAACTCTGAAGAGTCTTCTCCAGCACCACAGTTTGAAAGCATCAGTTCTTCAGCACTTGGCCTTCTATATGGTCCAACTCTCACATCCATACATGACTACTGGAAAAACCATAGCTTTGACTCTACGGACCTTTGTTGTCAAAGTGATATCTCTGCTTTCATTAATTAATTTATTTTAATTGGATGATAATTACCCTACCATATTGTGTTGGTTTTTGCCATACATCAACATGAATCGGCCACAGGTATACATGTATGATATGTCTGCTTTGTACTATGCTACCTAGTGGTTATCATGCATCTCCTCTTTACCCAGGCTGCTTGATTATCAGTGTTTCAGAATCTTAAACATCAAAGTCTCTTTTACTGTTTCTCCCCCAACACTTCAACTGACCCCCAAGGTGTGCCCTGATTTCTTGGAGTTCCCAGCTGGGACATGAAGGTTAGGTTTTGATTAGTCTGCAAGGCCACTTTCAAATGTGTCACACACACATATAAACCCATGAGAGCTTGACAGCTACAGTTCTTGATGCCAGCCTACCTCTGGAAGGAGCAAAGCAGCACATGATCTCAGTGCTCAAGACATGTTGAAAAATATCTCTGTGTGACCAGAGAATGGATGTTCCTCGAAACCAGTTGCATTCTTGGATGCAGTTAACTCCACAGCTCTGTGATCACTGGTCTTTCCAAATCATGTTGCAGCCAATACCAGTCTTCCCCTGCTGCCTAAAGATCAGCCAAGAGCCGTCTTCACCCTTGCAGTCGCCTTCCAAAAGATTCAACTATGGTATGACATACTTCAACTGTCCAGTGAATAAATGGCTTGAGGTCATTTTGAGGGTTAGCTTTCAGTTCTGCAAAACCTATAAATCAAATTATAGAAAATACAACAGCTTGGATTCGTCAGGGTAAGGGGTTAAAATAACATCTAATTTTGACAGGTAGAGGGAATTGTTACTTTCAATTTTGGAAAATCTATCCAAGAAAAAAGTAAACCCACAATCTTGATAGGAATTTGTTGGTCAAATATGATAATGTGGACTCATCTCACCCACATGGGCCCTATCACAGCTCCCTCTACACAGATGTCTGAGCAGTTCTTCAGTAAAGCTTTCTTAAATCTTTAGGAAATTGTTTCAGCTCTGTTTCCCCCAGGTACATCTTAAACATTTTTTCATTTAGTCATTCCTGGGTGGCTTAGAGTTTTATAAATGTCATCGTTTTTTCTCATGACATTTTCATAGTTGCTTACGAATGGGGTATAGTATCTGAACAATTTGCTGAATTCTCTTCTTAGTTCAACTCATTTTTCAGTTGGTTTGCATGGATTTTCTAAATAGTTATATTATCTGCAAGTAAAAATAACTGTCTCTTCTTTTACAATATTTATATTTTCTTTTTACTCTTTTTTTCTGTTCAGTTTAATATTTTTTTATTTTATTTTATTTTTTAGCTTTACAATATTGTATTGGTTTTGCCATATATCAACATGAATCCACCACAGGTATACACGTGCTCCCCATCTTGAACCCTCCTCCCTCCTCCCTCCCCGTACCATCCCTCTGGGTTGTCCCAGTGCACTAGCCCCAAGCATCCAGTATCGTGCATCGAACCTGGACTGGCGACTCGTTTCATATATGATATTATACATGTTTCAATGCCATTCTCCCAAATCATCCCACCCTCTCCCTCTCCCTCTCCCACAGAGTCCAAAAGACTATTCCATTTGCTAGGCTACTGTTGGTGGCACGTCTTTGTTTCTGATTTCAAACTAGTGATTCACTATTGAAAATTATGTTTGTAGAGGGGTTTCTTTCTTATGATGTTTGTAGAGGGGTTGTTTTAATTTCTATTTTGTTAAGTGGTTTTTTAAATCGTCTTTGTTGAATTAAATTTTGTTAATCTATCAAGATGATGTTATGATTTTTCTCTCTTAATTCTTGATCAAATGAATTAATGTTAATAGATTTCCTCATGTTGAAATGTCTTGGCATTCCAAAGATAAACTGCACTTAGTTAAGATGTATTATTCACTTAGTATATTAATGGATTTAATTTAGTAATGTTTTGTTTAGGATTTTTATATCTTTGTTCATAACAGTGATTGATCTATAGTTTTATTTTCCCATGATAGCTTTGTTTAGTCTTGGTATATCATTATCCAAGCCTCATAGATGAGTTGAGAAGCTTCCAAGTTTATTATGTGTTCAGAAAGAAGTGATATAACCCTCAAATTATCTGCCTTCATGATCTGAGCTTTATGACTAACTTTTACTAACTGCTAAATGTTTCTGTAATTATTTATCTCTCTTTAATTTTAGAATTTGTGTTTACCAGGAAACCACCTGTTTTTTAATCTAGTTTCTCAAATTTATTTAATGAGGTTGAGCGTGGTATGCTTTTATGTTTTAAATCTGCTAACAGAATACATGTGCTTTCTTATTTCTAATGTTTCATTAATTTCTTCCTTTTTTCATAATTGGAATTGCAAAGTCTTGATTAGTTATTCTTTTTTGCATTTATTTCCCTGGTGTCTCAGACTGTAAAGCGTCTGCCTACACTGCGGGAGACCTGGGTTCAATCCCTGGGTTGGGAAGATCTCCTGGAGAAGAAAATGGCAACCCATTCCAGTGTTCTTGCCTGGAAAATCCCATGGACAGAGGAGCCTGGTGGGCTACCATCCATGGGGTCGCAAAGAGTCAGACATGATTGAGCGACTTCAATTTTGCATTTACTCTATTAACTTCCACATTTTTGCATGTTTATTAATTCTTTCCTTCTGCTTTTTTGGAGTGTTACCTGAACTTTTTTTTTTAAGCTAGCTTCTTGATTCATAAGTTCATTAAAAAAACCTTGGGAATTTTCTGGCTGTCCAGTAGTCCTAACTCTGCACTAACTCTGCCAAGGTTAAGAATCTGTCTTGCAATGCAAGGGACACTGGTTTGATCTCCGGTCCGGGAAGATCCCACATGCTGTGGAGCAACTAACCCCGTGCGCCACAACTACTGAAGGCGGCGCACCCCAGAGCCCACGCTCCACAATGAGAAGCCACTGCGACGAAAAGCCTGTGTGCGCACAACTAGAGAGAGCCCCTGTGCGACAGCAAAGACCCAGCGCAGCAAAGATAAATTAAAGACAACCTATTATTAAATGGGCAAAATTTGAACAGGCAACTCACAGAAGGAGATATTTGAATGGCCAATAAACATGTTAAAGGTATTCAACATTAGCAGTCATCAGAGAAATGCAAATTAAAACTCCAGTGAAATACCACTTGACATCCACCCAATGGCTGTCACTTAAATGATGTCAAATATCAAATGTTGGTATTTGATCAAATTGGAACAAAAACTCTTGTATATTGCTGATGGAAGTATTGATATAAAATGACACAACCACTTTGGAAAAGAGTGAGTTTCTGGCAGTTTCTAATAAAATTAAACATGGCCCTACCCTACAAACCAGACATTTTATTACTAGATACATAGCTAAGAGAAATGAATGTATATGTTCAGAAAAATCCTGTACACAAATGTTTATATTCGCTTTATTTACAATAACCCCAAACTGAAAATCCGGTTACCAAACAGTCATATATCCACACAAAGAGATACTACACAGAAAATGAATATATAAATAAGGAATGAACTGCTGCTACACACAATTAACATGGATGCATCTCAGAAACATTATGTTGAATGAAACGAGCCAGACACAAAAGAGTACATGCAGCAAGATGCCATTTATATCAAGTTCAAGGACAGATGGTGGGACTTCCCTGATGGTCCAGTGGTTGAGAATCTTCCTGCCAGTGCATGGGACATGGGTTCAGTTCCTGGTCGGGGAAGATCCCACGTGCTGCAGGGCAACCAAGCCCGTGTGCCACAACTACTGAGCCCATGCTCTGAAACAAGAAAAGCCACTGCAGTGGGAGGCCCCCCGCACTGCAGCTGGGGAGTAGCTCCCACTTGCCACAACCACACAAAGCCCAGGCACAGCGGTGAAGACCCAGCGCACTCAGAAATACGTAATAAATAATAAGGTTTTTAAAAAGAAGAACAGACAGTGATTGTCTCTGGGTTGAGGAATGAAAAGGGGTGTGAGAAGTCCTTTTGGAGTGGTGGAACTGTTCTAGATCTTCATTTGAATAATGGGTATTTATGGGCTTCC
Organism: Bos mutus; assembly: GCF_027580195.1. Classification (NCBI taxonomy): domain Eukaryota; kingdom Metazoa; phylum Chordata; class Mammalia; order Artiodactyla; family Bovidae; genus Bos; species Bos mutus. The sequence goes on from NC_091623.1 coordinate 77,421,560, forward strand.
ATCATTATATATCTTTTATATTTTATATATATAAACTATATAAAATATAAATATATAAATATATTTATATATAATATAAATATATAAACTACATAAAATATAAATATATATTTATATTTTATATATATATAAACTTTATATATTTATTCTGCTTTATTGATTACACCAAAGCCTTTGACTGTGTAGATCACAACAAACTGTGGAAAATTCTTCAAGAGATGGGAATACCAGACCACCTTACTTGCCTCCTGAGAAACCTGTATGCAGGTCAAGAAGAAACAGTTACAACTGGACATGGAACAACAGACAGGTTCCAAATTGGGAAAGGAGTACAAGGCTGTACATTGTCACCCTGCTTATTTAACTTATATGCAGAGTATATCATATGAAATGCCAGGCTGAATGAAGCACAAGCTGGGATCAAGACTGCAGGGAGAAATATCAATAACCTCAGATATGCAGATGACACCACCCGTATGGCAGAAAATGAAGAGCAACTAAAGAGCCTCTTGGTAAAAGTGAAAGAAGAGACTGAAAAAGCTGGCTTAAAACTCAACATTCAAAAGACGAAGATCATGGTATTCAGTCCCATCACTTCCTGGCAAGTAGGTGGGGAAACAATGGAAACAGTGACAGACTTTATTTTCTTGGGCTCCAAAATCACTGCAGATGGTGACTGTAGCCATGAAATTAAAAGACACTTGCTCCTTGGAAGAAAAGCTATGACCAACCTAGACAGCATATTAAAAAGCAGAGACATTAATTTGCCAACAAAAGGTCCATCTAGTCCATACATTTCCAGTAGTCATGTATGGATGTGAGAGTTGCACTATAAAAAAGCTGAGCACCAAAGAATTGATGCTTTTGAACTGTGGTGTTGGAAAAGACTCTTGAGAGTCCCTTGGACTGCAAGGAGATTAAACCAGTCAATCTTAAAGGAAATCAGTCCTGAATATTCATTGGAAGGACTGATACTGAAGCTGAAACTCCAATACTTTGGCTATCTGATGCAATGAATTTACTCACTGGAAAAGACCCTGATCCTGGGAAAGACTAAAGGCAAGAGGAGAAGGGGATGACAGAGGATGAGATGGTTGGATGGCATCACTGACTCAATGGACATGAGTTTAAGCAAGCTCCGGGAGTTGGTGATGGACAGGGAGGCCTAGCATGTTGCAGCCCATGGAGCTGCAAAGAGTAGGACACGACTGAGCAACTGAACTGAACCCGCAGGTTTCCCAAGTGGTGCAGTGGTAAAGAATTCGCCTGTCAGTGCAGGAGCTGCAAGAGATGCATGTTCAATCCCTGGATCAGGAAGATCCCCTGGAGAAAGAAATAGAAACCCACCCCAGTATTCTTGCCTAGAAAATTCCAAGGACAGAGGAACCTGGCAGACTATAGTCCATGGGCTCGCAAAGAGCTGGACATGACTGAACACACACCTAGTACTTAAGTGTACACGTCAAAATTGTTCGAGTTGTACATAGAATACTTATGCATTTAACTGTGGAAATTATACTCAGAAGAACAAGTACAATAATAAAAATGTGTATTTTTTCCCTCTTTCTGTTATTAGTTCATACTATTATTGCATTTAGCCAGGAAACTTATTTAAATACAATCAGTTTCTTAATATTTATTTTTGTTATTGCTCCATGAATATTTGAAAGAATATGTGTTATTCTGTTAGAAATAACTTTTTAAGATATAGCTGGTAGTTTGTTATTCAAATATACTATTTTTCTTTTTAAAATGTTAATTCTATTTCTGATAAAAACATGCTAAAATTGTATACTTGTCACTCATTTCATCCAGGAAACATTTGCTGAGTTCTTACCCTATGCATTAAAGGTTGAGAGCAGAGGATGTGGAACCAGGGCCTGGTGGAACTAGATTCAACCTCCTGGGGTTGAATCCTGGCCCTGCTCTCTACTAGCTGTGTGATACTGAATATGCAACTCATTTCTCTGTGCCCCAGTTTTTATGTCATTAAAATGTGGCTAATGTAGTCACTACCTCATGTTGTTGGTCCTAAGTATTAAATGAGTACATATAAAGTCCTAGAAAAAATGCTTGCATATAGTAAGAACTTAATAAATGTCAGCTATTATGTGACACAGATAAGGCAATGGCACCCCACTCCAGTACTCTTGCCTGGAAAATCCCATGGACGGAGGAGCCTGGTGGCCTGCAGTCCATGGGGTCGTTAAGAGTCGGACACGACTGAGCGACCTCCCTTTCACTTTTCACTTTCATGCATTGGAGAAGGAAATGGCAACCCACTCCAGTGTTCTTGCCTGGAGAATCCCAGGGACAGGGGAGCCTGGTGGGCTGCCGTCTATGGGGTCGCACAGAGTCGGACACGACTGAAGCGACTTAGCAGCAGCAGCAGCAGCAGCAGCAGCATTATGTGACAGGAACCATGTTAAATTCTGGTGCTACTGTAATGAAAGTGAGAATATAAGGCATGATCTGAGACCTCGTGGAGTTTACCTTGTGGAGGTTTCAGACTTTTGTTTAATCATGCAAATAAATGTATAATTATAGCTGAGAGAAGTGTAATAAAAGAGAGAAAACAGTATCATAAAAGCATGTAACAGGGACTTCCCTGTCAGTGGTTAAGACTCTGCCTTTCCCCTATGGGGGGCATGGGTCTGATCCCAGATTAGGGAATTAAATTCCCACATGACATGTGGTATGACCAAAAAAAAAAAAATCCTAACAGCACGTAACAGTGGAACATGATCTATTTTGAAGGATTGGAGAAGACTTTCCTAAGGAAGTAAAATTTGGGCTTATTGGAATCTGGTTATGACTTTAGGAAACAAAAGGACTTTTTAACAAATCACAATAAGGCTAATCTATAGAATTTGATTTCATTAAAATTTAAAACTTGTAGAGTTCCAAAATACCATAAACAAAATGAAAAGACAAATCAAAGAGAAGGTACTATAATGCATATGACTAATAAAAGGCTACTATTCAAATTTATAAAGAAATCCTACAAACCAGTAAGAACAAGCCAAAATGTATAAACATGATAGGAACAAGCTATTCAAATAATAAACTGGAAGAGCAAAAAAACACATACAAAGATGCTCAACCTCATTAGTAAGCAAAGTAACATGGAATACAATAATGAGATAAAATCTACACCTCATATACTGGCAAAAATTTTGAAGCCTAACAATATCGAGATTTGGCAATGGGGGCTCTAATATGACTCTACAGGTCATTAATACAATTAACTTGGAGAGCAGTGAGGCAGCACCTAGTAAAACCAAATAGGCACATACTCTCTGACTCAGAAATTTCACTCCTGGGTGTATGTCCTGAAAGTATGTGTGTGCTGTATGCATGCTGAGTCACTTCTGTCGTGTCCAACTCTTCGCAACCCCATGGATTGTAACCAACCAGTCTCCTCTGTTCATGGGATTCCCCAGGCAAGAATTCTGGAATGGGCTGCCATGCCCTCTTCCAAGGGATCTTTCCCACCCAGGTATCCAACCTACGTCTCATGTCTCCTGCGTTGGCAGGCAGGTCCTTTACCGCTAGCAGCACCTGGGAGTAGTGCTTTCCAATCTCTTCATATCATGCCCCACACTGGATTTTCTTTCACCCAATCTGTGAATCTTTTTCAATAGGGGAAATATAATCCATTTACAAGTATCATGATTACTAATATGAATGAATGGATTTCTACAACCTTATCTTTTCCATGTATCCTACTTTTAAAAAATCTTCATTTCCCTTTTTTTTAAACTGTATGTTTAAATTGATTTTAAATAATTTGAATTTTTTTCCTCCAATACTTTGGACATTATATAACCTATTTCCATTTTTCTGTTGATCATTCTTATGTTTTAACACGTATTTAAGTATGTTTTCTATGACCTTATGGTATTTGTTAATATCTCTATAATTTCCCTGAAAGTTATCTAGTGATTTGATACAATTTCAGTATTAGTCAGCTCTAACTGTCTTCTCCATCCAAACCCCACCATCTTGAAATCACTTGGGGTTTTAATTTTAGTTTAGTTATAGTAGGGCTTCCCTGGTGGCTCAGCAGTAGAAAATCTGCCTGCAATGCAGGAGATGTGGATTCAGTCCCTTGGTTGAGAAGATTTTTACCTTGAATCTAAAACTTTTTCAGATTTAACTATTAATCTTACAGGTCTATGGTTTCTTTGTTATTTGTTGATCACTTTCTTAATCATTTTTCTTCTTACTAGAAACATTTGCTCAGAGAAGTTCTGTAGATAATTAACTCTCAAGTCTTTGCAAGTCAGTGATCTAAATTTTATTCTGTCCTTCAACTCTAATGCTAGCTGGACTTAGCATAAAATTGTACTTCTCTGAAGCCATTCTCTTTCCTGTGGTTGAAAGCCAATGAATTCTCCTAAATGGCTATACTCTGATCTCTTACTGCTTTTTCTTAGTAGTAGCAGTAATGTTAGTTGCTCAGTCATGTCTGACTCCTTTTTTTTTCCCCTTAGATTTCAGTTTAACAAGTATCTGTTGAGTCCCTACTATGTGCTGAGTACATCTCTAGGTGTTATGGATATAGGGTGAGTCAGTGCGCTGAGTTCACTCCCCACCTTTGGGCCTATATATCCTGTGCTTCCCCCAATTACCGGCCAAGGGAGCACCCTTCTCAAGCAGAGCCAATGCTTAGGTTGGTCAACAGCATGGTGTGGCCTGATATTACACCCCAAACCCCAAAAAACAGCAACAAAACTGAACTGAGATTCAGTTCTCATCCTTATGCATTTGAATGGGGACAGGCCCAAAGAATGAAGCTGTAAAAATAAAGCTGTCGGCTCTTTGGCCATCTGCCCACCAAGGGCAGAGCTCAGGGCATCTGGTGCCTCTGATAAACGCCCTGACCCAGCTCTGACTAACCACATCTTTCTCACTATCACTTTCTGAGCGATGACATTTGGGAGAGAAAAGACTAGCTTCTCAGCAAAGCAATTCCCTGAAGAAAGAACACTGGGCTGGGGGGACGGGCCCTTATTAAATCATCCAGTGGGGCTGGGGGTAGGGGGGCGGGGGGGGGCGCTTTTTCCAAAATACACATTCTGGGTCTTTGCCCCCAGAGAATGAGATACAACCTCTTGGGGATGGGGGCTGAGGAGGAACAAATACACATGTTTTTAAAAAGTTGTTTCAGAAAATTTATCATCTATTTTGTATGTATGACCACTCTGCCACCTCAAAGTTGACAACCAGTGATGCTGTCTAACCATGTTATTTTATAGATGGAGGAATCCCGACCCAGAGAGAAAATGTGATTGATTGTCTAGGCCACACAGTTAACTAACAGTGGAGCCAGATTGAGATGCAAGACGGTCTCCCAGACCAGTGCTTCTTCTCACATTCCCTATAATTCAACTTTACCACTTTGACAATCACTGTCATCAGCATCAGCCTCAGCATCTTCCCCAAACATTCTACTGGCCCCTTTACATTAAACTCTCTTTCAGAGTTGCAATAATCCTACTCCTACAATACAAGGTGAGTATTCTCTCTGTTTCTCACTCCCTGTCCATGTTTCCAAGCTTTACATACTATGTACCCTGACACTCGGGATCTGTCATCAACAAGTACCCTGTATCTTTCATTGTTTTTTGTAAGGTCCCTTCATATCTTGCCCTAATGGAAATTTGGCTGTCCCCTGCAAATGCCACCTCATCCGCAGCCTCTTAAGTGGAGGTCGTTCCGGCCCCACCCCCATTCTCACTTCTAAGTGCGGGGATGTAGGGGAGACTATGTCCCAGGGGGCTCAAGGATGGGGGAGGTGTCCTGTTGTACTTGCAATTCAGTTATCTTCCTTCCTCCCTCAAAACCCCCAGGTCCTCTGAAATTCACACCAGACTTTATGACCTGCCATCTGGACTTGCTACTGTTATCTCCCAAACTACTGTCCTTTTTTTTCCAGTAATATTTTTTTTGAAGTATGATTGCTATACAATGTTGCATTAGTTTCTGCTGTACAACAAAGTGAGTTAGCTATACGAACACATATATCCCCTCCCTCTTAGGCCCCCCTCCCACCCCTCCACCATCCCACTCCTACAGGTCATCGCAGAGCACTGAGCTGAGCACCCTATGCTTTATAGTGGGTTCCCATTAGCTATCTATTTGACACGTGATAGTGTATATATGTCAGTCCTACTCTCCCAATTCATCCCACTCTCCACCCCATTCCTGGCACCATTCTTGGTGACTTAACAACCCTGTGGAATAGTGACCCATCCAATACTTTGCCTTCTGAGACCCATGACCCCTCACCTCTAACAATCTTTAATCCCTATGCCATCTGACCCACACTCTCATGCTTGTGTCCCAAACTCTGTCGTCACCACTCTCTGATATCAATCCACTCAACCTACCATCCACCTTTAAATATATATATATTCCCCTTATATTCTCACTTTCCTCCTTGTTCTACTTAATTCCAAGAGTTACCATTAAAACTACTGCTTTGGGAATTCTCTTCTTTTTCCTGCCTTTCTCTTTTCATCAAATTCATCTGGCAAGAGCCTATTCCAGAGTAAATCCATATCCATGGATTTTGTGATTACACTGAGATACTCAAAGCTGTGGTAGAAAATACAGAGGAGCTGGGGGTTCACCTTGAACACACACACTCAAATAGGACCCCAGCACATCTGGCAGTTCTGTGCTACTTCCCCAATGTTCCCATGTTTCCACTCTGTGAAAGGACTGTTCCACACCTTTCCCTCCCTCTTACAACTTTACACAAAGCTGTCTTAGCTCCAGTTCCCCTAAAAGTGGTGCCTGAGACACAGGCTTCCCTGAAGGTAGTTTATATGGGAAGTGACCTTAGGGGTCCAGACACTGGTCCTAAGAAGTGACACAGAAGAGCAGGAAAGCCAAAGACCCATGACTGAGTTGACCACCCCCATGGACAACAGAAGATTCATCCTGTGGGACTTTCCATAGAGCCTGATGGGAAGCAGCTCAGGCTTCTCTGCTCAGGGGATGAAAGGGGTAAGCATTTACCCACAGGCTCCTGTCTTCCATTGGCCACAGGTGGCCCCCAGCACTAACTGCCCTACATCTCTGGTTATCCCTGGGTGAGCACCCAGTGAACTTGACATTCACATAGCCGCTCCAGGAAGCCCTGGGGCAGGACACAGTCACCCTACCATGGATTGAGCTGTGTTGAAGCCTGAACAGACCTGGTCCCTGAAACAGTCAGCCAGGTAGCAAGTGAGGCTGAGGGGATTTGAACGAAGGCACAGGAATGTCCCCTGCACCTCTCGTATCTGTCAGGGACCCTCTAAGTCCAACTGAGTCTTTACTCAAGTCTGTGACCTTTGACAGACCTTTAACGCAAGTGGGTGAGTGAGACAGATGCTGGTCCCCTGCCCCAGCTGATCTCAAGGCCATGACTGCTACTCATCATCTGTTTCTCCCACCCATTTTCCATCTTCTTCATGCTCTGGCCACACTTAGCTATTGTAAGTTGATGGCTTTAGGCCATGACAAACACCTTTATCCCCCGTGAGGTCTCATCCTCAATGTTTTGCGCCTACCAGCTCATGACTGCTGAGTCGCCTCTTCACCGTAGCTGTTGGGCAAGAAAGCACTGAAAGTCACTTCCATGGATGCCCTGGCTTCAGACACACCCCTCCTGCCCTCCCTGGCAGGTGAGCTGCAGTCAAGCCTCAGGGCAACAGGGCCCTAGAGTGGTGCAAGAAGTGTGAAAGCATCAGCCTGGGGTAAAAGCTAAGAGGGGAGGAGGTGACTCTCATGAAGGTGGCTGAGGCAGGAGAAACCATTGGAGGGACCCCGAGTCTGGAGATGCCTGGAGAACACAGCCATCACCACCAAGGCAAGTGATCAGGTCTGACCTCCCGACTCCTCAGAGCCCATCAGAAGCAGACGGTGTAGATTTCAAGAGCATCCGCAAGAGGACAGGCCGGGGCAGTCCCAGTTCCCCAGTCCCCGCTTCTGCCCCTCAGGCTCCCCACTGACCTTGCTTGTATTGGCGCCTCGCAAGTCCTTCCTGAGCCAGCAGCCTAGGCTCCTCACGCTTGTTCTTGAACTGTTTGCTGGCCCCACATCATTGTCCTTGCAGAGAGCAGCCAAGATGACTCCCTGAGCAGCTCCAGCAGCCCCTAGGCAGTAAGCGGAAGGGCCAGTGTTCAGCGTGAGCCTTCCCTGCCCAGGCCCCAGGGGCTTCCCTGCTTTCCCAGCGGCAGAAGAGCAGAGCCTCAGGATGCAGGCTCAGGGTGTCACTGCTGCCTGGGGTCTGGGCTCTGCCACTACCTAGAGGTGAGACCATAAGCCACTAGGTCTGTTACCGACCTGGGCCCTTGGACTCTTCAATCAATAGAAATTGGTAACAGGCAGGCACACCTCTACTGGGGTCCATGCGGCAGCATGAGGGAGCGACAAGAAACAGGTATCCTTGCTGGCTGCTGGAAAGGAGCTGCTTAGGTCCTTAGATAAGGTAACACGGGCCAGGTCCCTGGGTGGGGCAGCAGCTGGCTAGCTTGGATGGTCTGCCCACCCCCGTGGTGGTGCTGTGTGCTGGGATCATGTGCAGTACCCTGCTTTTGCTTCAGGCACCTAAGAAACAGCAATTGGTTTGTGGCCTTTTTGTATCCTATGGCTCATAACTGCCCCAGCTGCACATGAGTCCCTTATAGTTTCTTTAGTCTCTTAAAGAGTCCCTTGGACTGCAAGGAGATCAAACCAGTCAATCCTAAAGGGATTGAACCCTGAAGATTCATTGGAAGGACTGATACTGAAACTGAAGCTCCAATACTTTGGCCACTTGATGCAAAGAGCCGACTCACTGGAAAAGACCCTGATCCTGGGAAAGACTGAAGGCAAGAGGAGAAACAGGCGGCAGAGGATGAGATGATTGGGTGGCATCACTGACTCAATGCACATGAGTTTGAGCAAACTCCAGGAGATAGTGAAGGACAGGGAAGCCTGGCGTGCTGCAGTCCATGGGGTTGCAAAGAGTTGGACACTACTTAGTTAATAAACAACTTGTTTCTTTGTATGCTGCTGCTGGAGAAGACTGTCCAGGTGCAAGCAGTTCGGTGGTGGGTCCCAGGTCCCAGCCTGTCTCTGCCTCAGTTTCCTCCTCCATAAAGCAGGATGGTGATGATGATGATAATACTACTTCCTCCTAGGTTTGTACGGAATAAATGAAGTAATATGTGTGAAGTCTTTAGAGAGGTATGCTTTCAAGCATTTCATTTACTCTTCAGAAAAGTGTGATTTGTCACATTTTACAGATGGGAACTGAGGCTCCAAAATGAATAGGCACTTATCAGATGACACACATAAAACAGGAACACAATTTGAAACCCAAATAGTGTGACTCTGAGACCCTTGCTCTTTTTGGTCTCTCAAAGTCAGAGACACAGACAAGCAGGCAGGTGAACAGGCTGAGAGTGGCCCCCGCTGTGGCTGGGCTGGCCCTGGGTCCCTGCCAGGAATGGGGATTCCAAGCGCTTCACCTTTACTTCTATCGGGCGTCCTGTAACAAGACCTGGGTCGGGAGCCAAAATTCCTGCTGAACCAGATGCCCAACTGCAAACCAGATGAAAGCAGGAACAGAGACACAGGTGATCTTCTCTAGCCCTTCCCTTCTCCCCTCCCAGCAAGCAAAGCCTCGTGGTACCCTGGCCACCTGCCCAGAAGCCCTGGAAAGGATGATGGGCCGTCTTTGGGGCTTCTGCTGAAGTCAGAGTTGCCACTCAGTTTCAGGATCACATCAGTCCTTTACTTGGCCTTCTCATGGTCCCGTTTCTGGACAGAACCTAGATAGAAGGATGGAGGTTGTGGGATTTCTGCTATGTGCAAGGGCTTCAACCAACCACATTTTCCACGCTCTCAGACCTTGTCTTTCTCCTGAGTTTACTTTTTGTAGCCCTGTGCCAAGCAGTCAATTAACAACCCTGCTTCTGCTCCCTCCCCAGCCAAATGGGTACCAGATGCACCTCAGACAAAGTGGGGAAGAGACAAATCGGCAGAGAAAACACAATTAGACAAAGCAAACAGAGCTGAAGAGGCAGCAGACAAGCCAAGTGCCCTAGAGCCCACCTGCAACACATTTCCAGGAGTGCCTTGAAATCAACCTCTTCTAATGAGGGCCACTGCCCAGTGAAGGGAGGCTGTGACCACAGCAAATCCAGACAGCTGCCTGACGGGGGCAAGGAAAGTGGGAAGAGGTGAGTTTGCTTGTTTCCACCTTAGAGTCTCCAGGAAGGAGACTCCAGGAAGCAGCCTGTGGCTGCTGTAAAAACAAGAGCACTCACTGCCAAGAAGTGATCAGAAAATGGGCCCAACTCTTTCCGTATCTTGCAATCTAGACCTCCAGCTGCAGCCAGGAGTTGCAGTCACTGGAACAGAGAGGGGAAAAGGCCAGGTTTGCAATAATTCTTTCTCTGGGGGGCCTGCTCACATCACAGAGCTGGAAATAGCAGCTGCCTCCCTGAGGGGGGCAAAGGCTCCCTGACTGCCTGCTTGGAGCATCAAGCAGGTTTGGAGGAGCTTCTGCCAAAAGCCAAGACCCGGAGTCCCAGTTACATGGCCCTGCCACTCCCTGGGAGCCCCCGCTGCAGGTAGGGTTCCTTTTCCCTCCACCAACATCACAGATACTAGAGTGAGACCTGAAGAGCCTCTTAACCTCACAGAGTAGGACACTGCCAGAAGTGGGTGCCTGGAGCACGGTCCTTGGGACGAGACAGATCTAAGCTCAAATCCCAGTTCTACCACTTATAAGAAGCTGTGCACCCTTGAGCAAGTTGCTGAACCTCTCTGGGCTTATTTTCTCATTTGTGAACTGGAGATGTACACCTAAAGTTGCTGGGAAGATTAAATGAGCTAAGTGCATATATGATGCTAAACAGACCCCTGGCACATAGCTGGAGCTCCATCAACGGCAGCACGTTTGTGCTGAGTTTTTTAGAAAGATTTAAACAAGGAGGCAGGAGAGGAGTGAATATGAAGAATAAATCTGTAGCTGCAAGGTGTGAGATGAAAAAGCTACAGTTGAAAAAACACAGGGAAGTGCTGATAGAACTACGTCATCCGCACCCTCTTATAAAGAGAGGAACAGAGCTCTGCTAGCTTATTAGCAGGGAAGTGTTCTATTTAAAAAAAAAAGAAAATCGGCCCACAGGAGAATCAACTGTGTCGCATCCACATAGCGGACAGGATCACCCAGCTGTGGTTCTTCACCATCTCCAAAGCCTTGCCCAATCTCCGAGCTGGCCTCCCACCCCTTCTCAAGCCTCTGATTCACAAGGACAGCCTTTCCTCTTTCCTGTTTACTCTCCCTTCGTTACAGAGATGATGCCCCTTGGAAGTGGTGGATCCCACCTGGAAAGGAAGGGTCCCAGAGGAGGCTCAGTCTCAGGAGCTAGTCGTGACACCCCAAAAATCTGGCTGACATCCATGTTGGGGCTGTGGAAGATCACAACTCCTGCCCATGTCTGACACCCCCCACGCCCCTCAAGTATGGCCAGCATCGTCTGTAAACCATTCCTCTGCGTGGACCGGAGCTACAGAACTCAAGCATTCACAGCGAGAGATAGAGGGGACCACATTGCTGAAATCGAAGTGAACCAGGCCACGTGCTATCACTTGTATTGGAGGATTTAGTTTAACAGTCTGACAATGAACCTTGATCTGGAAAATTTTGCTTTTTCTAGGCACCTACATGGCCCTATGGTGGTCCCACTATAGGGAATGAATGGGTTGGCTGCTTGCCAGAAAAACACCAGGAGATGCTGCTGCTGCTGCTAAGTCACTTCAGTCGTGTCCAACTCTGTGCGACCCCATAGATGGCAGCCCACTAGGCTCCCCCATCCCTGGGATTCTCCAGGCAAGAACACTGGAGTGGGTTGCCATTTCCTTCTCCAACGCATGAAGTGAAAAGTGAAAGTGAAGACACTCAGTCGTGTCCGACTTTTAGCGACCCCATGGACTGCAACCTACCAGGCTCCTCCATCCACGGGATTTTCCAGGCAACAGTACTGGAGTGGGGTGCCATTGCCTTCTCTGCACCGGGAGATGAGTCAACAGAAACTGACAGCCAGAGACTAGCCCCTGAATGACAGAAAGGCAGCAAGGAGTTGAGTCTTCGTCCTCTGTGCCCTAGGACAACATCACTGGTATTGTTCTGAATGGCAGGTGATCAGGGGCTCTTCTCCATCCAGAGGGCTTAGTGGGGCAGACAGGGTACCAGTTTTGGAATCAGTAGGCCCAAGTTTAAACTTGAGGCCAACATCTTCTGTGTGGCCTCAGGAACAGGACTTAGTCTCTTCGGCTTCAGGTCCTCATGGTGCTCAACTTTCTGCAAAGAGTTAAGTAGCATGACATGTATACAGAGCCCAGCTCAGGAAGAGTGAATTCCCTTCCCTTTGGTTTGAGTTCACAGATAGGATCTGGCCAGACTTACTGTGCTGTCCTTTCATTCCTCAAGACCCCTAAGCTCAAGCACTGTCCCTGATCACTCCCTTCCCCTCCCACCCAACATATGCAGCCCCTGATTCTGCCCACAATTGCCTCTGCCTGGCTCCTCAGTCTTCACAGCAATGGGCCTCCAAACCATGAGTGGGCAACCTGATAGCATTTCTCCTCTTCATTCCATCCTGAATCACCCAAACGCAGCTACTCAGAAACTAAGAACAAAATATCATCTCTGGCCAGCAGCAAAATGGTCAGAGCAAGAATCTTTTTCTGCAAGAAACTGAACAGGAGAGTATAAAGGAACAGCAGTCCATCTGTTAGGGATCAAACTGCTCTGAGACCCAATTTGGACTTCATGTCTCCCAGACAGGGGCTTGAGTTCAGTGGGAAAGAACAACTGTCAGGATAAATCTGCTTGGAAATATAAAGTTGACTTTTCTGATGAACAGTAGCCCAGAAGCTCTGTCTTCCTTGTTTTCTCTTTTTGTATGTTCATCCCTGAGGCCAAAGGGGAAGTCACATCCTACCATGTAGAAAAGAGTTCTGCACTGGGCAGACCCTGAGAAGGACTCCCAGGTCCTAAACCACTTTGGCCTCTAATACCTACATCACTCACTCTAAACTGACTGGGTGAAGCACAGTCACAATTGTATTTGAGACTGGCACATCCTTCTAAATCCTTAGGGTACTCCAGTGCTCAAGGCAGAATTTTACCAGACCTCTTGTAAAGCCTGCCACCTGTTTCATAACAACAGCTGATTAAGATAAGCTCTGTGACAGCAGGGAACAATCCTGTTTTGTCCAGGATCATGTGTCCAGTATCTGCCCCGGTGCCTGGGACCTCAGAAGTGCTCAGTGAATCCCGGCGAGACCAAACTCCTCTGGGCGGCTGTGGATGCAGCTGTGACACAGACAGTTCTGGGAAGAGATACCACAGGTAGACATTTTCAGCTCTGCTCCATGGGGCTTCAAATCCAGAATGATGTCCAGAAGGGATGTAGAGGTAGGGAACTGAAAAAAATGCCAGCGGAAGAGAAGAGATCTCAACTATCAGAGTGTTTACTTGTTTAGAACAAGGAGAAATACTTGAAAGCACTACATAGAGGGAGAAACACTTCATTTTGTTCAGCTGCTCAGTTGTGTCCAATTCTTTGAGACCCCGTGAACAGCAGCACACCAGGCTTCTCTGTCCTTCACTATCACCCAGAGTTCATTCAAACTCTTGTCCATTGAGCTGGTGATGCCATCCACCCATCTCATCCTCTGTCACCCCCTGCTCCTCCTGCCTTCAATCTTTCCCAGCATCACGGTCTTTTCCAATGAGTTGGGTTTTCGCATCAAGTGGCCAAAGTACTGGAACTTCAGCTTCAGTACTAGTCCTTCCAATGAATCTTCAGGGTTGATTTCCTTTAGGATTGACTAGTTTGATCTTGCTGTCATAGCTTTATAAAAACAAATAATCATGCTTTCCACGATGGATTTTAGATTTTTTTCTGTGCACGCACCCAAAAAGAAAGGATGATCTCAAATTTTAGAATTTCCAGGTGAGTTACTTATCAACCTAGTCTATCCCAGCCCTTCTAATCCAGCTGCTAAGAACAAAGACTAGCGGCCTGTCCCTTCCATGCAGCCAGGATGTTGCCCGCCACCATCCAGCATGGCAGCATATTGGGATCTGCCAATCCCACTGGTGAGGGAAGCCAGTTCCTGCTCTTGGAAAAGCCAAGCCCCGAGGCTTAAGGGCAGTCTCCCTTCCTGATGCCAGGCATGCAGCCAGTTTCCCAACTGGCCCTGCACTCTGGTTGCTGATCAGGACTTTAATTCTTTGCTGATCCCAAGTTAGCTAGCTGGGGTTCCTACCTCTTACTAAGAGTTTCTTGTACTAGGACTTGTGCTTGACAACATGTATTGTTGTCAAATATCAATATTTGTGAGGAGTGGGTGTTACAAGGACATTCTCCCCAGTTAAAACCATGTGGAAGGTGAAATGTCTGTTCTTAAAAGCTATGAAATAATGCCACCCTAACTTGGCAGGGAGAGGCAGCATGTGATGAGGGAAGAAACACAAGCTACAAAGCCAAGGCATGAATACCATGTCTCAGCAATAAACTCTACAAGAAAAGTCTCCATCAAATCCCTCATGGGAAACACGCCTACAGAGTGAGTGGCTGCCGTTAAGGGAGCCTGGGGCTAAACTGAGACTGATGTTACACTGATTCCCATCTAGGGCAACATTTTCTAAACATACCTGACTCTTCCTAACAACCACAGCATAAATTAGTGCTAATTTTAGCCCCTAAGAGTCAACATGGATATCCAGCAAGATTTTAGTAACTAAAAATTCATAGGTATAAATTAATGCTTTCTGACTAACATCAACTGTTCCTCTCAATTTATGTTTTTCTGTGTATCATCTCAGAAAACCCTTTATTTTAAAATCTAGTTCTCTCATTTCTCCGTAACTATCCACAGATAACTTGTGGCCTCGGTACTGAGAGTTCTGTGTAACATTCAAAGGCTTCTTTAGGCTTTACCCCATGAAATGTAGGTGGCAAACAAAAAAAAAATGAAGATTAAAAAAATATATACCACCAACAAAACCCAGAAAAATGAGTTTTGAAGCACTCCAGTCAGTAGTTCAATTGCTTTGATCCCCTCCTTATCAGTGGTGTGTGCTTAGTCATATCCAACTCTTTGTGACCCCATGGACTATAGCCCACCAGTCTCCTCTGTCCATGGAATTCTCCAGGCAAGAATACTGGTATGGGTTGCCATTTTCTTCTCTAGGGGATCTTCCCAACCCAGGAATTGAGCCTGAGTCTCTGGCAGCTCCTGCATTAGCAGGTGAATTCTTTGCCACTGTGCCACCTGGGAAGCCCATATGAAACGTAGGTGGCAAAACAAAACAAAATAAATAATAAAAAAAAAACCCACCACCACCAGCGACCCAAAAAATGGGCCCTGAAGCAACTCCAGTCAATTACTATTCAGTTGCTTTGATCCCCTCCGAATCAGTGAGTGTCACCTGCCTCCACTCCCTGGCTTCTGATCTGTTTATGCAGCTCAGCTTTAATAACCTCACCCTTAGACACAGCTCTCTTGCTTGCCCTGCTGCTTCCCTCTGATTTGGCAGAACAATTAGGACTTCAACTGGCTGTGGCAAAAAAGGTAAATCTTTGGAACAGAAGGGAAAGAGAGGGACGAAGCTGACCCTCAGGGCTAATGGAACAAAGGACTTGAATACTTCCAAGTGTTTCCTTCTCCAATTCCCTCTCTGATCCCCTCTGGTGTCCAGCTCATTTTCTAAGATCAGCTTCCTTCACATGGTTGAAAATAGGCCATCAGCCACTCCCATAGTTCACATCTTTTTATCCAAGAAGGATTAAGCTCATTCTACGGCACCAATTAAAAGAAAAGAAAACCCTGGGGAAGACTTCTGAATAACTTGGTTTAGTGCTATGGTCTGAATATTTATGTCTCCGCCCTCAAATTCATATGTTGAAATCTGAACCTGAAAAGGTGATGGTATTCCTAGGTGGGATGGTTGGGAGGTGCTTAAGTCATGAGGTGGGAACCCTCGGGAATGGCATTATACTTTATACAAGAGGCTCCAGAGAGATTCCCTAGCCCCTACCCTCTTGTTGTGAGGATACAAGAAGAAGTCCAAAGCTTGGAAGAAGCTGCTCACTCAATCACACTGGCACTCCAATCTGCTACCCTCCAGAACTGGAAGAAATACATTCCTACTGTTTATAAGCTACCCATCTGTGGTGTTTTCTTACACCTGCCCAAACAGATTATGTGCCCATCTCCATGACTGCTGGGTATTATGATTGAAAGTAACATAGATGGAGCGTAGGATAAGGTCCCCAAAGGGAAGTGTTATTCCAAGATGAAAGGAAGGGTGATTACAGGCAAAAAAAAGAAAAAAAAAGTGATGTCTGCTATACCTTCCTTGATGACAATCTGGTATCTCTCTCTAAATATACTTCCCAAGACTGTTGTGGCTCCAGGTGTACCTCAGACAATTTTCATGCACCCACCCTCCCCACACTGACAGATGACATTCTCACCATACTGTCTCAACTCACAAGAAGGCTATCTTACATAGGCAGAGCATTCTTTGACGTAAGTTGTGGCAATAGGTTTTGTTTTGTTTTTTTGATCTGTTTCCTAAAGCAAAGAAAATAAAAGCAAAAATAAACAAATGAGACCTAATTAAATGTAAAAGCTTTTGCACAGGAAAAGAAACCATGGACCAAATGAAGAGACAACCTACTGAGTGGGAGAAAATATTTGCAAATGATATGACCAATAAGGGGTTAATATCCAAAATATACAAACACCTCATACAATTCAACAGCAAAAAAAAAAAAAAAAACAGAACAGCCTGATTTAAAAATGGGCAGAAGACC
This sequence comes from Bos mutus, assembly GCF_027580195.1. Taxonomy (NCBI): domain Eukaryota; kingdom Metazoa; phylum Chordata; class Mammalia; order Artiodactyla; family Bovidae; genus Bos; species Bos mutus. Next base: position 77,438,443 of record NC_091623.1, read on the forward strand.
CAAATAGACATTTCTCCAAAAAAGAAATGCAGATGGTCAACAAGCACATGAAAAGATGGTCAACATCGATAATCATCAGGGAAATATAAGTCAAAACCACAATGAGATATCATCTCACACCTGTCAGAATGGTATATCATCAAAAAGCACACAAGTAAGTATGAGGATGTAGAGTAAAGAGAACCCTTGTGGCTCAGCTGGTAAAGAATCTGCCTGCAATGCGGGAGACCTGGGTTCAATCCCTGGGTTGGGAAGATCCCCTGGAGAAGGGAAAGGATATACACTCCAGTATTCTGGCCTAGAGAATTCCATGGGGTCGCAAAGAGTTCGACATGACTGAGTGACTTTCACTTTGTATACTCTTGGTGCTTAGAACTGCCATATGACCCAGCAATTCCACACCTAGATATGTGTTCAAATAAAACAAAACCATTAATTTAAAATTAATTAATTAATTTTTAAAAATTAAAAAATACATGCACCCCAGTGTTCACTGCAGCATTATTTACAATAGCCAAGATATGGAAGCAACCTAAATGTCTATCAAGAGATGAATGGTCCCAACAAGAACCTGTTGTATAGCACAGGGAACTCTGCTCAATATTCTGTAATAACCTATTGGGAAAAGAATTTGAAAAAGAACAGATACATGTATATGTATAACTGAGTCGTTTTGCCATACACCTGAAACTAACAAAACATTGTGAATCAAATGTACTCCAACATAAAATGAAAAATTTTAAAGTAAAACATTTTTTAAGAGAGCTGCATGTACAAAGAAGATATGTATACACTGCTGCTGCTGCTAAGTCGCTTCAGTTGTGTCCGACTCTGTACGACCCCATAGATGGCAGCCCACCAGGCTCCACTGTTTCTGGGATTCTCTAGGCAAGAACACTGGAGTGGGTTGCCATTTCCTTCTCCAATGCATGAAAGTGAAAAGTGAAAGTGAAGTCACTCAGTCATGTCCAACTCTTCGTGACCCCATGGACTGCAGCCTACCAGGCTCCTCTGTCCGTGGGATTTTCCAGGCAAGAGTACTGGAGTGGGGTGCCACTGCCTTCTCCATATGTATACACAGTGGAACACTAATCAACCATGGAAAGGAATGAAATTTTGCCTCTTGCAACAACATGGATGGACTTGGAGGGCATTAGGCTAAGTGAAATGCATCAGGCAAAAAGACAAATACTGTATGATATCACTCGTTATGTGAAGTCTTAAAATACAACAACCTAGTAAATATAACAAAAAAGGAGCAGACTCACAGAGAGAGAGAACAAATTAGTGGCCACCAGTGGTAAAAGGGAAAGGGGGGGAGGGGTAACAGAGGGATAGGGGATTAGGAGATACAAGCTATTCTGTATAAAATAAGCTACAAAGGTCCTTTAAGAGAGGATTTTTGTTTGCTTTTGCTCATCACTAGTCTGGAACTACCTGAATCCAAGTTCAGGGCTTTATGGTTTTTTTGGATTATCCAGATGATGTTAAATCAGGCTGCAAACCTTAGAAGAAAAGAAACAGAGAAAGAGAAGGGAGGTGGAGGCAGGATAAGAAAGGAAGGAAGAAAGGGAGAGAGAGATGGAGGAAGGGAGGAAGAAAAGAAGAGAAGGAAGGAAACAAAGAAAGAAACTGAATAAAGAGAGAATTACTTTTAGTGCACCCTTACTCTGACGATAAAGCCGATCAAGACACCAGCCTAACAGGTCTACGTAAGAATGAGCATCACCAATGCAATGGACATGAACTTTGGCAAACTCTAGGAGATGGTGGGGACAGGGAGGCCTGGCATGCTGCAGTCCATGAGGTCACACAGTCGGACATGACTGGGTGACTGAACAACAATAACAAGAATGAGAGTTAGACCCCCTATCTTGAACTTCAAAACCTTGGTTCTCACCTCCCTTCCCCATGTCATGTGCAGTCATCAAAAGCGCAGCTCAGTTAGCAGTTGTTTCCTAACATATCAGCAAATGTTCTCCGAATCAAAGTTGCTTTGAGTGAGTCACTTTACTTCTTCCAAGATTTTGGCTTGGTAATTCCTCCCTATCTAACTAGCTCCTTAGGGCTTTAAAATTGTGATTTTCATATTTTATCTGGAGTTTTTGTTTTCCCAGTAGAAAAGCTGATTTAAATTTCCTAGCTTGCCATTTCAGGAGTTATTATCTTATCTGTTAATAAAAAATACCAGATCAGAAAATAAAGAAAAGAAAATAATCTGAAATACCACTATCAGAGATATCAGCACTAAAATTGTAGTAAACATCTTTTCAGAATTCTATGCATACAAACATATTCTACATAAAGGTAAACATTCTACATAAATATAAATCCTGTATTACTAACTAGTCTGTAACTTTTGCTCAACATGATAATTTTCTATGTTAATATAGACAGATGTTATCTATAATGTTTGCATAATAATATCTAACATTTATTGTGTACTTAGTATGTATATGGGCTTTCAATATATTCATTCATTCAATCTCTGTCATACTTTCTGAAATAGCTTTTACAGATTATGAAGCTTATTTTGGAGATTTTAAAAACTTTTTAAATACTAGGAAACTCAGGCACAGAGATATTAAATGATGTAATCAAAATCATACTAGTCATGAAAGTGGTACTCACTCAGTTGTGTCTGACTCTTTGTGACCCCACGGACTTCAGCACGCCGGGCCTCCCTGTCCATCACCAACTCCTGGAGTTTGCTCAAATTCATGTCCATCAAGTCGGTGATCCCTTCCAACCATCTCATCCTCTGTCATCTCCTTCTCCTGTCTTCAATCTTTCTCAGCATCAGGGTCTTTTCCAATGAGTCAGTTCTTTGCATCAGGTGGCCAAAGTATTGGAGCTTCAGCATCAGTCCTTCCAATGAATATTCAGGACTGATTTCCTTTAGGACTGACTGGTTGGATCTGCTTGCAGTCCAAGGGACTCTCACGAGTCTTCTCCAACACCACAGTTCACAAGCATCAATTCTTCGGCGTTTAGCTTTCTTTATGGTCCAACTCTAACATCCATAACTTCCACTGTATGGATGCATTTAATTTATTAAACCAAGCTCCTACCAATGGATAATTAAATATCCACAGGGTGTTTTTACTATTACATAAAAATAGCTTTTAAAAAATCTATTGCCCTACATCTTTTTTTAATTTAAATGTATTCTTTTTAGTTGGAGGATAGTTGCTTCACATATTGTGTTGGTTTCTGTCATTTATCAACATCAGTCAGCCATAGGTATATATGTTCCCTCCCTCTTTAAACCTCCCTCCCACCTCCCACTCCATCCCACACCTCTAGGTTGTCACAGAGCACTGGGTTGAGCTCCCTGTGTGATACAGCAAACCCCCAATGGTTATCTGTTTCACATGTGGCAATGTATATGTTTCAATGCTACTCTCTCAATTCGTTCCACCCTCTCCTCCTTCCCTTGTATCCACAAGTCTGTTCTTTATGTCAGCGTCTCCACTGCTGCCCTGTAGATAGATTCATCAGTACCATCTTTCTAGATTCCATCAGATCAGATCAGATCAGATCAGTCGCTCAGTCGTGTCCGACTCTTTGAGACCCCATGAATCGCAGCACGCCAGGCCTCCCTGTCCATCACCAACTCCTGGAGTTCACTAGATTCCATATATACGCATTAATATACAATATTTTTTTCTGACTTCTTTCTGTAAAATAGGCTCTAGGTTCATCCGCCTCATCACAACTGAGTCAAATGCATTCCTCGCCATACATCTTTATGTACTTGTTTATGTCCTCAGAGAAAATTCCTACAAAGAGAATTACCATTTCAAGGATATATACATTTAAAATTTTAAATTTTGTTACATACTGCCAAACTGCATTCCATAAAGGTTTACCAATTCACAGTCCCAGTTTATAAAATGGCCTTATGCATTGGCATCCTTTTTAGCACTGAGTTTTATCAATATTTTCCTTCTTTGATGCTCAGAGCATTATTATTTGCATTTCTTTTCAAATGGCGCTATTGAACTCTTACTGTCTACTGAGCTATCTGGATTCCCTTTTGCTGACTTCTTCTATTCAGCCTTGGCTTTGTCCTGCTTTTTCTCTTCATCAGTTTGTCCTATGGAAAATTCAACTTTTTGGTTAGGTCTCCTTTCAGAATGGAAAGCAATATTTCAGGATGCAGGGTTATTCAGAGTCTCTCCTAAACTGCATTTTCTGATTAGGATGCCACTACCTGAGTGACTAAGATGCTAATTTCAGAGCTCTTTATGCTGTGGAATCTGCTCACTTCACTTCCTTTCTCTTCTTTCTGGTCAATGAGCCTGAGTGATTGGCAGTATCTCAGCAGTTTTTTCCCAAGCCCAGATACTCTTCTATTTACAGTGTGCAAAGCTTTAGAGAGTGTACATTTAAAGCTGTTACAACATTAAAGGTGACTGGTGCAGTCCATCTGTTGGGTTGCACCCTGCTGGCCTGAAAGCCCTGTGCCTGCCAAGCCTCAAGACCCAAGAAAGAGCCTGGAGTCAGCAACAGAGACATCAATGGTTTAACGGATGAGGGGAGCTCACATGTCTGAAACAATGCCCTAGAACAACACCCCACCGTGTGCAGCAAATGGTAGGCAGGATACGGCAGTGGTCTTGCTACAGGGGCAGAGGGAAGTTACCAACCATAGGGGGATGTCAGGTTGGCTCATCTGTTACCAGGGAAACCAGCAGAGGAGTATGCACTTCACCACCCCTTTAACAAACTATCAGATAGAGTGGAGATGGCTGTGATCAAAGATTAGAACAGTCACTAGCTAGGGCCAGCGCGTAGACATTTCCTGATTAGGCTCAGTGATTTAGAGGGAAGGTCAGCCATGTGAGTAGGTGTAAGTGAAGCAGGGACTGGTCAGCAGAGGATGTACAGAGAGCAAGAGAACAACCATCTTGGGTGACCTGATCATACACCATCTAAGGGATATGTTACAATCAAAGAACTTTAGCTTAGCGACCAAGACAGAATTTTCAAGGTAGTCCACTCAACTTCCTTCCTTCCCTCCTCACACATTTATCATTTCTTGAGCACTACAAAGACAATATACATTTCAAAACATAAATTCTTAAAATTCTATTTTCTCTCTCCTACTTCTCTTTTATATTTCATATCCCCCCTACCTTGTATTTCTCTTCCAAAATTCCTCCCAACACCTTGCCCCTTCTTTCCCCCAAATCTGCATCTCTAAAGCTTAAAGAATACCTCTAAAAATGACAGAGACTGCATTGAAGAGCAAGGAAAAGGAGAGAACTGAGCGGAGGAAACTGAAAAACCAGATTCCTTTTTTAGAGGAAATGGAAATGCTGGAAATGGGGAAAAAACTATATGCAAATAATTTTTGTCCTACCAGAAGCACAAGTGCAGTGTTTAAATGTGTATCCAAGCATTTTCTGGTCCTTTCTTTCTGATATGCTGGTGGGCTGGAATGACAGCTGTGGAGGTGCGTTCTCAGAACAGTGAAGTGATCAGGTGAGATTTCCTGCCTTGGGGAAGAGCTCTCACTCTAGTGGTCACTGTTACAGGGAACCGATGCTAAGGAAACAGACAAAAATATTAGCAATCTAGGAAAGGGGTCTCCCAAATTCCTGAGGTCATCGTGTTCTCAACCATGCTCTCTGGAACACTAGATCATATTTAGATATTTAGAGCGGGGAAGGGAGGAGAAAGAGAAAGAAACCATAAACAGTTAAATAATTTTCCTTATTGCAGGATCACTCAGAAACTTGAATATTAATTACATGTCTCTAGGAGGAAGAGACCATGAAATATAGCTTAATGTTTCTTTAATTTTTTGATCACAGAACTCTTCTCTTTCTAGAACCCCTACTTTTTACAACATAATTTGGAAAAAGGGGGTATATTTGTATTTTTGTTTTCATTTTTATAGATGTTTTGTAGTGCCACACATTTTATTTAGTAACAATATACAGAGTGTACAATAGGACACAAGGTATTTCTTTACATTTAAGATACTGTAAAACACTAAATATGTTTAAACTTGAATTTCATGTTTAAACTTAGAAAAATTAAAGTTTTCTAAATACCCCTTTAAGTTGATGGAAAAATAATACATGCTCATCACAGAAGATTTGTAGAGCACAGGTAATTACCAAGAAGATACTGAAAATCATATCAAGGTGAGACTAAAATTCCACAGTATTGTTATCATCCAGAGATAATTCTCTTAACATACTGCAGATCCTCTCCCTGTATGTGTATAAGTATGTGTATATGTATATAAACATGTGAAAGTATACACGTAGCTTTTCAGAAAAATTAGGGTCACCTTGTGTGAAATTGCTTTTCTATTTATAATGTTTTGACTATGCTATTAAAATTTTTCAAAACTTTATTTTAAATGGTTATTCTTTCAGTTGTATGACTAGACCAAATTTATTTAACTATTTCCATATCACTGAACATCTAGGTTATTTCTAACTTTCCACTATTATAAATAACACCATGATGAGCACCTTATATATAAATCTTTGTTTTCATCTCTGCTTATTTTCTCAAGATAGATACCAAAAAGTGTAACTGCTCTATTACAGAGGAAGAACTACTTAATGATTTTGATTAAGATTACCAAGTTGCTTTTGATAGGGACTATTCCAACTCGGTATCATCAACAGTATATAAAATAGCCTGTCTCACAGGATATCAGTAAGCATTTCTATAGCACTGAAATTTAAATTTTAGTTATTTATTAAATAAGAAATACTGTGAATTTTACAAAATTTAAAATGTTACAAAGTTTAACATTTCTTTAAACACGGTGAAATTTCCCTCCCACCCCATCCTCCAGGCGTCCTCCCCAGAAGTGATTGACGTGTCTTGTGAACAGGACTTTGGAAGCAAATCTATGTAAATACATTCGCTTCTCTCTCAAAATCTCTCTTATTTCAGTTAACAATATTGCAGGGATCTCACTTCATGTTAGGACATAAAGGATGCTCTCATCTATGTTAACAGTTGCTTTACTTTTCATTGTATAAAATGTACTACATTTTAAAAAACAATTCTCTATTGACAGACATACTGTCAATATTAGCACACCAAAAAAAAATTATATATATATATATATATATATATATATATATGATTTCACGTGTGTTCAAAAATAACCAGGCCAGGACTTCCCTGGTGGTGAAGTGGCTGGGAATTCGTCTGCCCATGCAGGGAACACATGTTCAATACCCAGTCCAGGAAGAGTCCACATGCCCATGGGCTTAGAGCAACTAAGCCCACGCACCACAAGGACTAAGTCTGTATACTAGAGCCCGAGAGCCACAACTACTGACGCCCACACACCCACGAGCCTCACACCAAAACTACTGAAGCCCTTGTGCCCAGGCCCGTGCTGTGCATCAAAGGAAGCTACCGCAACAAGAAGCCCCTGGCCTGCAGAGAAGAGAGGCCCCCACTCACCACCACCAGAGAGCCTGCACACAGCAATGAAGACCCGGAGCAACCAAAACTAAATTATATAAATAATTTTAAGAAACTAGGCCATGTACCTAGAAGTAGCATTCTAGCTTTAAAAACTGTGCAGTTGATAACTTTGCTGCATTTAAATAAAATGCTTTCTGGAGACTGTGCTATTTATATTTAAAACAACAGTAGTAGGGGCTTCCCTGGGGGTCCAGTGGCTAAGACTCCTCGCTCCCAATGCAGGAGGCCCAGGTTTGATCCCTGGCCAGGGAACTAGATCCCACACAGGGCAACTAAGAGTTCGCATGCCGCAACTAAGACACAGCACAGCCAAATTAAAAGAAAAAAAAACATTAGTATGAGAGAGGCTGTTTGCCTCCACTCTTACCTGGTAGTGTGTTGGTAAATGATTAACAATAGACTTTCATGGAAGGAAAAAACTCGATTTGTAGCATATGCCAGTTTCCAAGATACAAACAGTACTTTCGTCATGGCTGATTTTAAGCTGTCAACATGAATTCACTATAGGAGGAGTTGGGAAGAGACATCCATTATAGCTTTACATTGTCCTCACCCACACAGCAAGTTAACAAACATTTCAATCTTCATCATCAGAAGGTGAAAATTAATATTGTGCATAATATTGACTATACTTTTATGTATTTAAGAACATTTCTTTTTCTAGGAGCTATTTGTCTTTTATTTTTCTATTGGGTTACGGTCCTTTTCTTATTTGTAAAAGCACTTTATATATAATGGCTATCAGTTTCTTATATGGTAGGAGTAGCAAATATTTTCCTTGGTCTATGTACCATTGAATTTACTTATGATGTTTCTACCATGAAGAAATTTTTACTTTCCTACAGTTATTATATTTATCATTCTTTTCTTTAAACTCCATGAGTTGCATCAACATACTTTTAAGTTTTCTCTATCCTAAGATTAAAAATATAATAAACTCATCTGATTTCTCTTCATAATTTTATAATTTTATTTTTTACACATAAAATCATTGAAACCTTTTCTTTCCTCTGTTTCATTTTGGATGGCACATCATCTACATATCCATTAGGTTGAGTTGGCTGATAGTATTGTTCAGATCTCCTATATATTTACTGAATTTCATTTGTCTACTAGTTTTATTAACTGAAATCTTCAGCTCTATCTGTGTTTTTTTCTTTTTGGTTCTATCAATTTTTGCTTCATTTTTTTTAAAGGTGATTAGGTACATTTACATATAAGACTGTTATTTCTTGTATTGAATCCTTGATCTTAATGCAGTAGCCTTCTTCATTCCTGGAATGGTACTCATCCTGAAGCCCACTTTATCTTATGTTAATGCAGCCTCTCTAACTTTCTTGTCATTCATGTTTATATGGGATATCTTTTCTCTGTTTACTTTTAACCTATCTCTGTCTTTATAGTGAAAGTGTGTTTCTTCTAAACTGTTACCAAGTTGGTTCTTATTTATTTTATAATCTGTTTTATTTAATTTAAGTGCTTAGACCACTTATATTTAATGCAATTATCAATATAGCTGGGTTTATATCTACAATATACCTGTTTGATTTCTGTTTGTAACTTTTGTTCTTTTGTTTCTTTGTCTTTTTTCCCCTGCCTTCTTCAGGATTAATTGAATAATTTTAGTATCTGCTCTAAGGTTTGCCATATATATCTCCAACTTACTAGTCTACCTTCACATAATATTGTACAAATCTGTATATGGTGAAAGACTCTTACAACACAGTCCTTCCATCTCCCTCTTCCTAGCCTTTGTTCTCATACATTTCACTACTACATACATTATAAGCCTCAAAGCCTACTGTTGCTATTTTTGTTTTACATAATTATATTTACAAGACAGGAAAAATTAGAAAATGTATTTCTTTTATATCTACTCACATTATTTACCATTTCCAGTGTTCTTCATGAGTCTATGTGTGTGATTTCAAATTTCCATCAGAAACCATTTCACTTCTGTCTGAAAAGCTTCCTTTAACAGTGCTTCTACCAGAGCAGATCTGGTAGCAATGAATTTTCTTAGTTTTTGTTTGTCTGAAATTCTGTATTTTATCTTCATATATATATATTTTTAATGTACCCAAATGCTCACAGCAGCTTTATTCATAACAATCAAAACCTGGAAAACCTAGAAATAGTCCAAATGCAAATGTCCATCAACAGGTGAATAGACAAACTCTGGTTCATTCATATAATGGAATACTACTCGGTAATAATACAAATGAACTTCTAAATACATGCAACAACATGGGTGCAAACACTGAGTGAATCAAGACCTATATAAAAGATTACATATTGTGTACTTTCAATTATATGATATTCTAGAAGTTGCAAAATCAATCTATAGTTTTAGAAGTCAGGATAGTGATTCCCTTTGTGAGGCAGTGAGTGGAAAGGAGCACACAGAGATCCTCTGGGAGGGCTGGAAGTGTTCTTTCAATATTTCTCCATCTATCTAAGTGCTGTTGATATGTCCTCTTTTATATATGCGAGCATGCTCAGTCACTCACTAGAGTCATGTCCAACTCTAGCAAGTCGTAACCCACCAGGCTCCTCTGTCCATGGGACTGTCCAGGCAAGAGTACTGGAGTGGGTTGCCATTGCCTACTCCATACCTTCATCTTTTAATGATGTTTTCATTAGGTTTAGAATTCTAGGTTGACAGCTCTCTCCCTCACTTTAAAGATATCATTTGAACGTGTTTTTGAGAAGTCTGCTGTCATATTTTATATCTCCGTGTGTAATATGTATTTTTACTCAGGATGCTTTTCACCTTCTTTCATTTCTTCTCTATTGGAATTCCTTCTCTAATTATTTTTCCTTCTGTAATTCCTTAATTTATCTCTAATGTCCTTCTTTTCTTTATGTTAAATTCAAGCTTCTGACCTATACCATGCTCCTTCTCTTCGAAGAACTTATTTTAACATTTCTTGCAAGGCAGGTCCACCAGCAGCAAACTCCGTCAATTTTTGCTTGTCTGAGAAATGCTTTATTTCTTCTTTTTGAAGATATTTTCACAGGACACAATTCTGGGTTGGTGTTTTATTTCTCTCTACACTTTAAATATTTCACTCCATTTTCTTCTTGCTCACATGGTTTCTGAGGAAAAATTGGCTACAATTCTTATCTTAGCACCTTTATAAGTAAAATGTGTTTTTCGCCCCCCTCTGCTTTCTTTCAAGATTTTTTCTCTTTTAAATTCTGCAGTTTGAAAATGATTTGCCTAGGTATAGTCTTTTCATTTACTTTTTTGAATGTGTGGATTTAGGGGGAGGTTTGTTTAGTTTTGCATTTATCCTGCTTGGTGCTCTGTGAACTTTGGTTCTTAGGCTTGGTGTCTGACAGTAATTTGGGAGAAATTCTCAATCGTTATTACTTCAAATATTGCTTCTGCTCCTTTCTTTTTTCTTTTGTAGCCATCCCACAGTTTCTGGATATTGTTCTGCTTTTTCAGTCATTTTTCTCTTTGCCTTATGGTTTCACCATTTTCTATCCATACAGCCTTAAGTTCAGAGATTTTTTTTATTTAGCCATGACAGTCTATTAATGAGCCCATGAAAGGCACTGTTCATTCATTCCATTACAGTGTTTTTAAATTCGATCATTTATTTTTTACTCTTACTGAGAATTTCTAGATCTCTGCTTACTTACATTATCTACCTGTTCTTGCATGTGGTCTCCTTTTTCCATGAGAATCCTTAGGATATTAATCATAAGTTATTTTACATTTCCAGTCCGCTAATTCCAACATCCCTTCCATGTCTGAATCTGGTTGTAATGTTGCTTTGTCTCTTCAAACTGTGTTTTTTGCCTTTTACATGCCTTGCAATGTTTTGTTGAAAGCCAGACTTGCTGTACTGGGCAAAAAAACTTCTGGTAAATAGGTCTTTAATTATGATGTGGTAAAATATGAGGAAAGAGGAAGCATTCTCTAGTTCTGTGAGTGGGACTCAGTCTTCTAGTGAGTCTGTGACTGTGAACTTCACAAGGGCTTCTCAGTTGTTTTCCCCTCCTAGGTGGAACAGGATGGCTAAGAGGGGCCTGGAGTTGGGAATTGTCATAGCCCTAGGTTGGTTTAGAGGTAATAAAGTCCCAATGAGTTAGGCTCTCTAGTATTGGAGAAGACTCTTGAGAATCCCTTGGACTGCAAGGAGATCAAACCAGTCAATCCTAAAGGAAATCAATCCTGAAGAGTCATTGCAAGGACTGATGCTGAAACTGAAGCTCCAATGCTTTGGCCACCTGATGTGAAGACCTTACTCTCATTAGAAAAGAACCTGATGCTGGGAAAGATTGAAGGCAGAAGGTGAAGGGGATGACAGAGGACAAGATGGCTGGATGACATCACTGACTCAATGGACATGAGTTTGAGCAGGCTCCAGCAGATGGTAAAGGAAGGACAGGGAGACCTGGTGTGCTGCAGTCCATGGGGTAGCAAAGCGTCAGACATGACTGAACAGCTGAACAACAACAGCAAAGTTAGTCTCTGGTGAAATATTTTATCTTAAGGGCAGACTTCACTAAGAAGAGAATGTTCTGGCATATCTCAAAATGGTTACTTTTCTACTTCCCTTTCCAGAAGCACGAGGGATCTTTCTCCAATATTCACCATGAGAACCTGGCAGGGCTCCTGGAGGTAAAACCCAACTAGTGTCTGTTTCTTCTGCTTGAGGTTCACTGAGCTTCTTGGATCTGTGGGTTCAACATTTTTGTCAAATTTGAAAAAAATTTGGCAGTTTCTTTAAATTTTTTTTTTTTTCTGGCAGGTAATTAAGTTACTCTCACATTGATTTGACCCTTTTGAAGTACTTTTTAAAAGTTCTTTTAAAGCGGGCTTAGAAGAGCCCTTGTTTAGAGCTCTTTTAACCCCCTTCTAAGACTTGGCCCTTTTGAGGTCTCTGCTAAATGTCAATTCAACAAGGTCTCTTTACTCTTGCTGGACATTAGTCAACACTCTTCAGTCCTGTGTGAGCTCTGGGAACTGCTTACTCTACAGTTTCCTTGTAATTATTTTACCTTGGAGGTTGTTCTTGTCTAACTCTGTGGGATGTTTTCCATTTCTCTCCTCTTACATTCATGCTTCCTTTTAATTCTTTGAACCAAACATGCACAGACTGCTAATCAACCAAAAACCCAAGAAACCCCTATGTGCACTTCTGTAGCAGTTAATCCTTCAGGGACAGAAACAGAAGCTGCTCCATCTACGTTTAATGGGGATAGAAAGAGATACAGAAATGTTGTACCATGTTCTTGCCCTCAACTTCACATTTCTCTAAGATACAAGGAACCAAAGGCTATTTTTAATAATATTTATGTCTTGAAGATTTAGACCATATTCCTGAAAACATACCATTCAAGGCCATATCTAAGTTGCTTTATATCCAACATCAGTTCTCTGGCTCTTACTCTATGTAAAGCAAGGATTACATGGTGAAGGGAGTTAGTACTTGAGCACAACAAGTGGCCCAGCTTTTTAAATATAAAAAGATTTTTATAAAATCTATTGTGGACTCTATGCCTTTGTGAAGAGGGCTTAGTTGGGTCAATTCCCATCACGGCATGACAGTGAAAATATTTAGGGATAACAAAACAACACTGTCCATCTCCTCTCCTTGCCTCCTGTCACTCACAACAGAAATATTCACAAGAAATATATTATTAGAAAGACCTTTGACCATATCTCCAAATGTCTCAGGTTATCCAGATCTTCTTAGGTCAAGACCAAGAGCTACTCTCCTCTGATCTGTGAACAGCTCTAGTCAGGGTATATCAGGATTTTGGAAAGAGAATCCACTGCCAGAGAGACCTCAGCAACAATTCTTAGAGCTATTTTGTCTAATAAATGGCACCGAGCCAAATCCTGATCTCCTTTCTGCTGAAGATAGAGAAACCGAGAAAATAGTATTTTATGAAATGAGGTAGTGGAAAGGAAATAGATTACACATAATCACTTTAAATGTTGGTATCAGCAGAGGAAAAATCTCCTGGCTAAATCCCATGGTAAAAATCTCCTAATTTTGAGGGGATTAAATCAACTGAATAATTTTGGATAGGCAGATACTGGAAGTATCCATTTTTATAGCTAAACTACTCCAGGGAAAGAAACTTAATTTTTAAGTTTCTGGCAATGAATGCAAGTAGAATTTGATGTTTTTTAAGCTACACAATTGGGACTGTCTCTTCGATACAATTTACATCTCTAAAACCTCTGCGTGCCAGTTGTGTTAACATTTTATTCAAAGACAAATTCATAATTTAACTATTACTACCCGGAAAACTATTAGATAGTAATCTCCCATTTAACTTAGCAAAGAAGGACCCAGGCATGATTGTATCTGGTTGATATAATGATTGCCATAAAAGATTTCCTTTCCCATTTTCAACACAGAGGCAAAACTGAGAATGATACTGATGTTTAGCAGCGGCTAATGGCCTGTGGGGTCAGTTTCAAGCTATGAGAAACACAAAACTTTCTCATTTCTCTTGCTTACAGCTTTTTGCCTGGTTGGCTGGAAAGAAAGTTGGCAGACAACACCGGCAGGAAGAGAAACAAAGGCTATCTCACTAAGCATATTACTAAAACTCTTCCCTTAGCAACCGCTAGCAAGGTCCTCAAAAATGCAGAACAAGCTGTGATGAGCTGGGAGCTCTTTCAGGGGTGGAGACTTGGGTTTCATTTTTACTCCTGTATCCTCGGCGCCTAGTGCTCTGCTGGGCAGAGCAGAAGCTCAACACGTGTGATGCGTGATCAATGGCAGAACCCCAGGGGCCCTCTCTCTGAGAAGACATGTGCCCTCCCTCTTTCCTTGCTGAAGTGGTGGGCAAGAAAATGGACACAGACGGAGCTCACACTTGCTCTTCTCAAACACATGTTTTCCCTCATATACTCGTCTTCTACCTTCATGGTCAAAATGTGAAGTCTAACTGGTTTTCACCTGTCCTCATGTCTTGTGGGACATTTCCAAAAGAGGGAACAGCCTGTGATGAGGTAAGGAGACATGAGATTGTATAGAATGTTTAACTATTGTGTCTCTTTCTCTTTTCTTTCCTGTTTCTCCTGTCAAGAGTGAGTGCAGAGGTTAAAGTGAACCATAGTCCTCTCTTCATGGCACATTATTGTAACTGGTCTGTTCGGGTTTCTCTCTGGTTTCATTTACACATTTATTACTTTTTCCCATAGACTTGCTTTTAGTTTGTGACATACTAAGGCTCCTACTGTAACAGATAACCCCTGTAACAAAAGGTCACATAATTTTTTTTTTTTTTTAAGAAAATCACTTGTATAAAGACATCTGAGAGGATTATAGGGGCTAAGATTCTAGAGAAATAAGGAAGAGAAATGAACTGACCTTCTATAGCTTATTTTTCTGTGGAGGGACTTGTTGATTTTGGCCAAAGGTCAAGCACCTGATTCAGGCTTAACATGAGCAGAATGAGAGAAACGAGAAGAATTTTTTGGCAGTCTCACAGGGCTAAGAATCTGAGTGGCCTCAACATACCTTCAGTTTTTTCCAAAGACATTTGCCAAATTCTGAAGTGAACCAAAAAGGGTAAGCAGGGCTTTAGGGTGGTCTCACAGTGACGAAGAAACAAAGAATAGAGCCCAGAAGCATGATTCGACAGATGAATGGATAAAGAAGTTACGGTACATACATATAAATATAATAGAATACTACTCAGCTGTTAAAGGAACAAAATAATGCCATTTGCAGCAACATGACTGAAACTAGAGATTGTCATATTGAGTGAAGTTAGAAAGAGAAAGACAAATGCTGTATGATATCACTTGTCGGTTCGGTTCAGTTCAGTCGTTCAGTCGTGTCCAACTTTTTGCGACGTGCCAGGCTTCCCTGTCCGTCACTTATACGTGGAATCAAAACATGATACAAATAAACCTAAGAAACAGAAACAAAATCAGGAACATAGACAGCAGACTGGTGGTTGCCAAGGGAGCAATAGGTGGTGGGGGAGGGTTGGAATGGGAGGCTGGGATTAGCAGATGCAGCTTTTATATACAGAATGGATAAACGAGGTTCTATTGTATAGCATAAAGAACCATATTCAATATTCTGTAATAAACCATAATGGAAAAGAATGTTAAAAAAGAATATATATATATATACGTACATATACATATGAATCACTTTGCTGTGCAGCAGAAATTAACACAACATTGTAAATCAACTATACTTCAACTGAAAAAGAAACAAACAAAAATAACAAGTCCATCAAGGATTATGCCCCCTTATTGATGGACCAGGATATAAGATTCAGCAACTTATCTGGCAGGTACCTGACCACCAACCAGATTCCCATGCATTTAAGTGAGGGAGAAACTGCCTGTATTTTCACGGATGTAGTTCTTTCCCACTGGCAGGTCCATCTTTTCCATTTTTCAAGCTGTAAGCAGCCTAGTTGAGGGTTTATACCTTCTCTACAATTTACTCCAATGGACAAGTATTTTCTACGCATAGCATGATGTGAAAAAAATTTTGGGAGGCACTGAGGTAAGTAATGTATGACAATAGTAACACTTGGTAAAAAAGTTAACATTTCCTTAGAGGCTATACTGAATTTTGCTCTAGCATGCTCTGATCAGGGGAAATTCTATAGTTCTGGAGAAAAAAAAAAACCAAACCTGATGCTGGGAAAAACTGAAGGTAGGAGGACAAGGGGACAACAGAGAGCAATGGTTGGATGGCATCACCGACTCAATGGACTTGAGTTTCAGAAAGCTCCAGGAGATGGTGAAGGACAGGGAAGCCTGGAATGCTGCAGTCCATGGGGTCTCAAAGAGTTGCACATGACTGAGCAACTGAACAATGAAAAAACACTTTCTAATTAAACAGTTACAATAATGTAGAAAATGCTTTAATAACAGCTAATCTAATTCCTAAGGGGAGTCTGCTGCTGCTGCTGCTGCTAAGTCACTTCAATCATGTCCGACTCTGTGCGACCCCATAGACGGCAGCCCACCAGGCTTCCCCATCCCCGGGACTCTCCAGGCAAGAACACTGGAGTGGGTTGCCATTTCCTTCTCCAATGCATGAAAGTGAAAAGTGAAAGTGAAGTCACCCAGTCGTGTCCAACCTTGTGCCTATTCAGCCACCACAGCCATAAAGATTCGGTGGGGACAGTCACTGATCCTAAAGCAGAGGAACTGTTAATAGGTTCTAGAAAGTTCGTCCCTATAACTAAGAAAGCTTTTAATGATGAAAAATGTCACTTAAGGAGAAAGGAAATCTTAACTGTACTTCTTAAATCCTCTAGTCACACAGCCTTGTGTTTTGGACCCAAAGTGTCCTGACATTTGACTAAAAGGCTAGAGGGTGGGGAGAGTCCTTTTATCTCTGAAGCCCCAGAACAGTGTCTAGAACCATGATGTTTGCAGAATCCTTTATCAAATCATAAACAGCTCTTTGGCTTTTTCTGTCCTGGGACTCACTTCCTGGATTGTTAAGGAGGTGGCCCTTTTCAGTTTCATATTGTCAGTTATCTCACCAGCACTGACACGTAAAAGGTGTTTGCTTTTTTTTTTTTTCCCCTCTTTGAATCTTTTCTAATGTAAAGAGTTAACAGGGGGAAAAATCATAGTGAGACTTACAGTGCTAAAGCACAACAGCCAAATAACAAGCAATTGCACATATTCCTGTTCAAAACATGACCTCCTGGGCTTTAGGGGGAGGAAAGTCACTCAGGCCCTTCCCATCCCACTCTGTGATTCCCACAATGTGGGGAGAGCCTGGAAACCTCATGAAGGTCAGAGAAAGGAGACACAAAGTGCTACCGTCAGGCTCATTTCTTCCTCCTCATTCCCCTCACTGTTAGGAGCTGTGAAGATATTATCCGGAGCACTTTCTTCCACAGTGGTGCCTTTTCAAGCTTCAGATGCTGAGAAGTGGTCACAGAGCACTGGTTTCTTTATACGCTCAAACAGTAAAGAATCTGCTTGAAACACAGCAGACACTGAAGACTTGGGTTCCATGCCCGGGTTGGGGAGATTCCCCTGGAGGAGGAAATGGCAACCCACTCCAGTATTCTTGCCTGGAGATCACATGGACAGAGGAGCCTCACAGGCTACAGGCCATGGGTCACAAAGAGTCGGACACAACTGAAGTGACTGAGCAAACATTCTCAACTGTAGGAACTGACTGGCCCTGGGTACCTTTTCTGTGGAGAACAGGCCTCAGAATCTTTCTGGCTGTATTCAAATGAGAGCTAATAGATAATCTTTAAAAACATTACTCTGTACCTGACTCAGCCTTCACTGACAGATTCTCAGAGGCAGTGAAATAAACCTTTATGAGGCCCCTCTGTGAGAAGCCAGTAAGGCACACTTTTCCTGAACTAAGAGCTCAGGTGCATTGTGTGCATTACTGTTTTTTGTCAAAAACAGAAATTTTCAGAATGTTTTCCATTTTAAAATCCCTCTGCATTGATATTAGGCTTACTTATTTCAATGTAAATTATTAAAATTTCAGTATTTTCAGCTTCAGGATAAAGAAAGGAAAAGTCCTTGAACTGGGTAGCCTAGTGAAGCACCTTCTTCAGGCACAAGTTTTATTAAGGGGATTCTGCCATCAAGATACATAATATTACAGTGCATTATTTTTTAAAACTAGTGCAAAAGTTTTATGATAAAATATCAAAATTTTAAATAAAGATCAGTAATAGTGCTATTCTGAGCTATACTAAAACCTGAAGCAAATGAAAAACTCAGCATATTTTGTTCATCATGAACACATGAGGTCTTTTTACAACGTACAAAGACATAAAGAAATGACTGAAACCAGACTCAAGTATGACACAGATGTTGTAACTATAAGACAGGAAGTTTAAAGCTTTTATGCTAGAGATGCAGATTCAATCCCTGGGTTGGGAAGATCCCCTGGAGTAGGAAATGGCAACCAACTCCAGGATTCCTACCTGAAAATTCCATGGACAGAGGAGCCTGGTGGGCTACAGTCAATGAGGTAGCAGAGTCAGTCACAACTGAGCACACATACATGATTGATACTGTTAGATGCCATAATAAAAAAGGTAGATATTATACAAGATCAGATAGACAATGTCAACAGAGAAATGGGAAGTATAAGAAAAAATACATGGCAATAGAAGAATAAAAAACAGAGTAACAGAGATGCAGAATGCCTCCAATATACCATCAGTAGACCTAAAAAACTCAGTGAATTTGAAGATAAGTCAACAAGATTTATCCAAAGTGAAACACAAAGACACAAGAACATGGGAAAGAAAAACATAATTAGACACCAAAGAGCTGTGAGACACTACTAGATGGTACAAAATTAGAATTCCTCAAGAAGAAGAGAATAGGTCAAAATACTTGAAGAAATAATGTCAGGATTTTTCAAAATTAGTGACAGACATCACACCCAGATCCAAGCAACTCAGAGAACATCAAGTAGGATTAAAATAAAAACAGAAACCCAAAAACCTGGGCATATCAGTCAAACTTCTGAAAACCAAAGACCAAAGAGAAAATCTTAAAAGCAGCCAGAGGAAAAAAGACACACTGCCAATAAGGGGACAAAGATAAGAGTTAGAGTCAATGTTTTGTGAGTAACAGGCAAGCAAGAAGACAATGGAGTAAGATCTTAAATGGACTCACCGAGAAAGCTGTCAACTCACATACACTATGAATTAAGCACGATATACTAATCCTATACAATGCTGCTAAGTCACTTCAGTCGTGTCCGACTCTGTGTGACCCCATGGACTGCAGCCTACCAGGTTCCTCCTTCCATGGGACTTTCCAGGCAAGAGTCCTGGAGTGGGGTGCCATTGCCTTCTCCAGCCTATACAATACATAGCGAGAAACCTGGGTTTGTCCCAGAAATGTACATTTGGCTAAACATTCAAAAATCAATGTAAATCAATGTAATCCATAATATCAGTAGAATAAGAAAGAAATAAGACATAATTTCCTCTTAATGAATGCAGAAAAAGTATAGGTTGAAATTGAACATTCATTCATGATAAAAATTCTCAACAAAGAACTTTCTCAGTCTTGTGAATGGCATATGCCAAAAACTTAAAGCTAACATCATAGTTAATGGTTGAAAGATAAGAAACAAGGCAATGTTGTTTGTTCTCATCATTTCTAGTTAATATTGTCCTGGAGCTCATAGCTAATACAACAAGAAAAAAAAAAAAAAACTGTAGAGATCGGAAAGGAAGAAGTAAAATTGTCATTCATTCTCCCCAGACTACATGATCACATGTGCAGAAAATACAAATGAATTCTCAAAAAGCTACTAGAACTAATAAGTGATTTATCAAGGTTATAGAATGTGAGACTGAAATAAAAATATCAGTTGTATTCTTACATATTAGCAGTGAACAATTAGAAACTGAAATACAAAAACACCATTTAATATAGGAATAAAGAACAAAATCCAAAAGGATAATTTTAATAAAACAAGTATAAAATGTGTACCTTGAAAATGACAAAACATTGTTGAGAGAAATTTAAGAACTGAATTTAGTATTGTTAAAATGTGATTTTCTTGCAAATTGATCTACAGATTAAATGCAATATCAAAATCCACTGCTTTTTGTTTTCCTTTGAGCAATTAACAAGTTCATTCCAAAATTTAGAGACAAATATAGGGAACCTAGAATACTCTGCAATCTTGAAAAATGATAATGAAGTTTATTTCATGATTTATTCTATAGCTACAGTTACCAAGCAGTGTGGATTTGGAGGATAAACACGTACTTGGGACCACACAGAGAGTCCAGAATAGATGATCATTATCAACGGTCAATGTGGAAAAGATACTCTTTTAAACAAATGATGCTGGCAAAACTGGATTTCTATTTATAGAAAAAATGAACTTTGGCCCTTACATCATTTATCAATGTTATCTGAAGATGAATTATAGATTTAAATATAAACACTAAAATTATGAAACTTTTAAAAGAAAATATAGGAGAAAATATTTGTGAATTTGAAGAAGGCAAAGATTTCTTAGGACACAGAACGCACAAACCATAATAGAAAAACATTGGTAAAGGTAGACTTTTTCAAAATTAAGCTCTCTGCTTTTGAAGGCAAGCCACGGACAGGGAGAAAGTATCTTCAATAAATATATCGGACAAAAGAATTGTTTCCAGAAAATACAAAGAGCTCTTATTCAGAAGACAACCTAATACAAAAAATGAGCAAAATATCTGAAAGGACAATTCTTAAAAGAATGACCAACAAGCACATGAAAAATTGCTGAGTATCTTTGGTCATTACAGCAAATTAAAACCACTACCTACCTAGGAAAGCTAAAATTAGAAAGACTGACAACACCAAGTGTTGGTGAGGATGTGACTTAATGACGGTCCTCACGGATGGATGGTGGGAATGTAACATGGTACAACTGTTTTGGAAAACAACTTGGCAATTTCTTATAAACACACACTTTCCATACTGTTTGTTAGTTCACAGGCATTTCCACCAGAAAAATGAAAACATGTGTGCTCCCAAAGACAGGCATAAATAGTCACAGCAGCTTTACTCATAATAACCCCAAACCGGAATTAATACAAATCCCATCATAAGGTAAACATTTTATGGCGTATCCATACAATGGGATACTCTTCAGCAATAAGAAGGAACAAACTTTGGACACATACATAGATAAATCTAAAAAAATGCTAAAAATAAATAAAATCAATAAAAGTAAAAAGTAAAAAATATGCTGAATAAAAGAAGCTCGACACAAAAGAACACATACTGTATGCTTTCCATTTACATGAAATACTAGAACAGGCAAAACTAATCTACAATGACAGCAAAGAAATCAGTGTTGTCTGGGACTGCAGAGATTGACTGCAAAGGCGTCTTTTGGGGATGATAGCTATATCTGTATCTATCTGTCTCTTGACTGGAATAGTGGTTACATTGTGTACACATTTGTCAAAATCTATTGAACTGTTCAATTAAAATGAGTGGATTTTACTGTATGTAAATCATTTGAAGGCAGGAGGAGAAGGGGATAATAGAGGATGAGATGGTTGGATAGCATCACCAACTTGAAGGACATGAGTCTGAGCAAGCTCTGGGAGTTGGTGATGGGCAGGGAAGCCTGGCTTGCTGTGGTCCCTGGGGTCACAAAGAGTTGGACATGACTGACATGACATGAACTGAATTTAAATCAAATTTCAAAAAATTTGACTAAAAATAAAAAATAAATCCTAGTTACTTTTATATTTAGTTTTTAGACAGCGGGATCTTAACATCCAAGATGATGTGCTGCATGAAACAAGCTAGGCCATTCTAAAGCCTAAGCTCTAGCCAGCTGCTGGATCATAGCCTTTCTCTCAAAAACATTAACACTCCAGGTCTAGAAGTCAACTATTTGGAATGTCTCTGTTTACAGAATCCTATCCTAACTGTTAGGAAAGGGTGATGGGGACTTGGCTAATAAAGAAGTCCCATGAAAAGCTATTGTATTCCTAGAGCTTAGCATAGTGTCTCTTGATGGAATAAATAAGACAAAAGTAAAAGAATAAAGGCATACCTCATTTTATTGTGCTTTGCTTTACTGCGCTTCACAGAAACTGCTTTTTTTTTTTTACAAATTGAAGTTTTGTGGAACTCTGCATTGAGGAAGTCTGTTGGCACCATTTTTCCAATAGCATTATTTTAAAATTAAGTTACTTACATTTTTTAAAGACATAATGCAATTGCACACAATATAATACAGAATAGTGTGAACTATTATATGCACTGGGAAACCAAAAAATGTGTGTGCTTTGCTTTATTGTGATATTCACTTTTTTGTGCTGATCTTCAAGTTAACCTGCAGTTTCTCTGTGGGATGCTTGTATTCCCAGAGACTCCTTAGATTTCTAGAGCAGTACATATGCAAGGACTGAGAGAGTCAGGGGTGGAGAGAGGGAAGAAAAACAGTGACCCTGAAGACAGATCACCAGGCCAGGAAGTGCCTCATACTGGCTCTTAGAGCAAGCACAGGTTATGAAGTGCAAAATACAAGCATTTGCAAATCTGGGTAGTATCCTTCCTCACTGATCTCACTGGGCCAGGTAAAAAGAGCCATCCTCACTGTAGCAGATTGTGTGTGTGTGTGTGTGTGTGTGTGCGCGCGCGAAGTCGTGTCTCTCTTTGTGACTCCATGGACTGTAGCCTTCCAGGCTCCTCTGTCCGTGGAATTTTCCAGGCAAGAATACTGGAGCATTGCAGATTCCCTAGTGAGGGAAATGTTATTTCCTGGGTATCTGTAACTCCCAATAAAATGCAGCTCCAGCCAGAGACAATGTACAAAGTACAACTTGCATTTCACTGTTACTCCTTGCAGAAAACCTGGCCTCTCTCAGGACACTCACAGGTGGGACTGTTTTCTCTGGACCCATGTTGTCTCTTGCTTCCCACCACATAGGTGTATGCACATCTGAAATCAACTAACCAGCATGAGCTCCTTTTCGATGACAGCCAACAAAGACAGTCTATACATGGCTTAACTCACACAGCTCTTGTTATGTCCACACTCCCCCTTGGTTCATATGTGACCCATCTGCTAATGAAATATTAATGACACACATGTGTCACATATGCCTATACACTCATTGTATTAATAGAATTCAAGTTAGAAATGATGCTTGGGGGAAAGCTGTAGAGGATTATGTAGAACAGGATCTGATGGTGCTCCCCCTGCCCCTTAGTAAATACCTTGGCTCCCTGGACCAACACGTGATTAGAAATAGCTAAATGTCCTGCTAAGTAAACCAACACGTCAAAGGAAAATCGTTAGGACAATTAGGCAGCAGATGTTGGAAAGGAGTGATGGAGAGGCTTTCTGTGGGGGTGTAAGACCACCTCAGAAAAATCAGTGATGTTTTGAGGAGGGTTGGACACGGAACATTTGGGTTTCCCCCAAATGCTCAGGAGGCTGTGAGTTAACAGGTGGACAATTACCTGGAAAGGTATCAAACCCTAAATTGAATGTATTTGATAGTCTGCTAGTTGCGTTCCAACAGGTAAAAGCATTAGCAGGGCAACTTCTTGGATCCTCCAAATCCAAGAAGTTAGTTGGAAGTTAGTTAGACTCTTCTGAACTAACCAGCTAAGGGACAATCATTTGGGGGGGTATTTCCCTGCATTCCCTGAGATGATGGTGTATATCACCACTCCTTCTCATCTCACTTGAAGAAGCAATGTGATGGGATGGCGAAGGAGCATGAGACCTGCTTTCTGCTATGGGCTCTACTGAGCAGGGGCCCCATAACCTTAGGTATGTCACTTACCTTCGCAGAGCCTCACAAGTGGTTAGACCACTTGGTGTTTCCTTAGTTCCTCTGGGTCTTTCCATGTTGTTTTTGTTCATCTTCCAGAATGTTCTTTAGCTTGCCCTCTAGTAGCAGCCATTTACTTGGCCTCCCAGTTGAGGGTCAATGGTGCTTTTTGACCTGCCCTTGGAGCCAATGCTGCTGTTCCCAAATGACATCTGATCAAGTTCACTGAACAAATGAGTGAATAATCACATGCATAAACAAATTCCTGACTCCTTCCTGCATATTAGCTCTCTCAGTGGACTGCTTTTACTTCCATCAAACAGGGATGGAACTTAACTTAAAATGTGCTAGTTAATTGGTCCTTATGCAGGGTCTTCTATGTGTCAGGCATCAAAATAGGCACATGTTTATAGTGATCAAAGACAGATGACAACATCTGGCCCAAAAGACACTTAAACTATTTCTTGGACCTTGTCTGTGACTCCACAACAGTTGGTGAGTATATCAATCAGGAGAGAGAGAAACCACACAGTGATTTAAATCGGGAAAGTTTCACATAAAGAATTATCAAGTTTTAATAAAACAGTAACTCTAATAAGAAAGGGCTTCCCTGGTGACTCAGTCAGTAAAGAACCCACCTGCCAATGCAGGAGACCAGGGTTTGATCCCTGGGTAGGGAAGATCCCATGGAGAAGGAAATGGCAACCCACTCCAGTATTTTGGCCTGGGAAATCCCATGGACAGAGGAGCCTGGCAGGCTACAGTCCATGGTGTCACCAAGAGTCAGACACGACTTCACAACTAAACCACCACCAAGACAAAAGAGAACTTTATAGGGTACCATAGGTTTGAGGATTTAGAAAAGGCAGAGGAACCAGAGATCAAATTGCCAACAACTACTAGATCATAGAAAAAGCAAGAGAATTACAGAAAAAATATCTACTTCTGCTTCATTGACTACACTAAAGCCTTTGATTGTGTGGATCACAACAAACTGGAAAATTCTTCAAGAGATGGGAATACCAGACCACCTTACCTGCCTCTTGAGAAATCTGTATTCAGGTCAACAAGCAACAGTTAGAACTGGATATGGAACAACAGACTGCTTCCAAGTTGGGAAAGGAATATGTCAAGACTGTATATTGTCACCTTGCTTATTTAACTTATATGCAGAGTACATTATGCGAAATGCTGGGCTGGATGAAGCACAAGCTGGGATCAAGATTGCAGGAAGAAATATCAATAATCTCAGATATGCAGATGACACTATCCTTATGGCAGAAAGTAAAGAGGAACGAAAGAGCCTCTTGATGAAAGTGAAAGAGGAGAGTGAAAAAGCTGGCTTAAAACAGCATTTAAAAAACAAAGATCATGGCATTTGGTCCCATCACTTTATGGCAAATAGATGGGGAAACAATGGAAACAGTGACAGACTTTATTTTTCTGGGCTCCAAAATCACTGCAGATGGTGACTGCAGCCATGAAATTAAAAGACGCTTACTCCTTGGAAGAAAAGCTATGACCAACCTAGACAGCATATTAAAAACCAGAGACATTACTTTACAGACCAAGGTCCATCTAGTCAAAGCTATGTTTTTTCTAGTAGTCATGTATGGATATGAGAGTTGAACCATAAAGAAAGCTGAACACCAAAGAACTGATGCTTTTGAACTATGGTGTTGGAAAAGACTCTTGAGAGTCCCTTGGACTGCAAGGAGACCAAACCAGTCAATCCTAAAGGAAATCAGTCCTGAACATTCATTGGAAGGACTGATGGTGAAACTGAAGCTCCAATACTTTGGCCACCTGATGAGAAGAACTGACTCATTGGAAAAGACCCTGATGCTGGGAAAGATTGAAGGCAGAAGTAGAAGGGGACGACTGAGGATGAGATGGTTGGATGGCACCATCGACTCAATGGACACTAGTTTGAGCAAGCTCTGGGGGTTGGTGATAGACAGGGAAGCCTGGCATGCTGCAGTCCAAGGGGTCGCAAAGAGCCGGACACATGACTGAGCGACTGAACTGAACTGAACTAACAGGCTTGAAGGAGAGTTCAAGGAAGGATGAACTTGGAAGGGGAAGCCCCCATCCACCTCAAGGCTAGGGTTCATACCTGGTTGGAGAAGGCAGCTGACGTCCATTGAATGGAAGAAAAATTTGTTATAGACCAGAGCTTGTCTACAGTCACTGGGATAGCAGGAAGCTGCCCTCTGGGAAGTAAGCTACAGCCAGTGACCACATGTGTACAGCTGTAGAATGAACACCATTGTTTGCAGGAGGCTTGGGACATGCAATGTCAGGAGGGCAAACTTAAGGGGCAGGGGGCCTTGGGTGAGTCATTGCCAGGGTACAGGTGAGCGGGCATGCAGAGGAGCTGGAGGTGATGCTGTGGGCCAGAAGCTTAGGGATGTAGTATTTTGTTGGGAGAGCCACAGGAGACAGGCTAGCCACAGGCTAGGCCAGGGCTGCAGGTGGCTGAAGGCTTGTGTGCTCTGCAGCCCTGGCTGGGGCAGAGCACAGACCTCTAGAGACCCTCACACCCACACTGGTGACCAGTGGGTCAGCTGGTGGAACCTGCAGAAGCCTTTTCTTCCCACCCAGTCCCTCTAGAGCCCTTCACTGAGAAAGCTGAACACAGTGCTTTCAGGAAAGGAGAGGAACTTAGAGGGGTTCCAACCATTATTGCAGAGCAGGTACTGAAGGGGACATTTGGTGGTGAGAGGCAAAAATTGGTATCAAAAGAACCCCAAACCAGGTGTCAGAATTCTGAGCACAACGTGTAACCTTGGACTAGTGACTTAGGTGTCTCAGTTGCAGTTTATTCATCTATAAAATGGAAATACCACTTGTCCAACTGACTAAGTAAGAATACTGTGAGGATCAAATAAGATGAGGGGTATGAAGGACTTTGTCAACTGTAAAGCACTGCACATTTCCAATGGGCATGGCTGTTAACTGTATTCAGTATTTCGTGTGTTGTCCCACCAAGGGGCGATATTCCCCTGGTATTAAGGCCAAAGAGATGAGACCCTGTCTTGTATCTTTTGAACTGGCACAAAGTAAGGAGTCACCAGAACTATACCCTTTTACTTACTCACTGACAATTACATTAACTGAGGAACTGAAGCTGAAGGTAAAGCTGTGTCTGACCAAGCAAGGACCAACCTCAGCTCCTCAGAGTGGCCCCCACTGATATTTCCCCATCTTTCTTCCTATTGTCAGAAAGCTGCTGGAGCAGTCAATAGGGAAATCCTCTTTGCCCCCTCCCTGATCAGCCTCTTCCTGAGGTCCTGGGGCAATGCCTTTATGGTAGTATCAGCTCAAGGAGCTTCTAGAAAGACCTCACTTGCTGGCCTATTAAATAGATGGAGGATAACTAAAGACATAAATGAATGAATAAATAGGCAGAGTTGCCCAGCTAAGGTCTTGTCAGAATCCTACTTGAATATGATAATCATAGGGCCAGCAAAAGCCATTTTTCATTAAATACAACATCTTTAAATGCACATATGCACACAAGCCATTGTGCATTCCTTTCTCCATTACTTCCTTAAAAACATAAATAAATGAAGAAATTAGGCATATGTGCATAGCAACTGCTAATTTACTCATTTATTTATTGTACTTTTGCAGCAGAAACCTCACAGCAGTACAGACCAGAGCTCTGTCTGGACACCATGGGCACTGCTGTCTGAGGTCTAAAGAGTCTCTGCATAAAGGGTCCGTTCCTGGTGGTCTGTGGCCCCCACCCCTGATCCTAAGACTGCTGCGGATTCACGTGGGGAGGAAGCTGGGAACAAGCTGGGAACAGCTGGAGGGACGAAAACTGAGGACACGCTGACTGGTCTGGGAGACAACCTCCTGCCATCTGCCTCTCCTTCCCCACAATGGCAGTCCTGAAGAGGAAGAAAAAGCAATCAAGTTTAATTATTCTGAACGTATCCCGGGACATTTCAGAGTCCCCTACAAAGGAACTGAAATGTTGCATGCTCTTTAACGCTAAACGTCACTAATGAGAAATTTTTGTTGTTGTTCTGCCTGTAAGACATTTTGTGGATGACGTCCAGCCAGTCAGCACTTTCACAGATGTGGGCATGTCAATGGTTAATTGTTTGAGGCAGAAACCACTCGGTGCTGCAAAATCGGTTTGCGCTGCTTTTGACACACACTGGTATGGGTTAGATACTTCAGGGTGAAACTAATACATGGAATAAGTCTTTAATTCAGTCATTCCCCCTACCTGAGGCAAATCCCATGGGTTTCATATGATGTGAATCATCCCCACTCAGAGATAACTAAACACATTAAGAAAAGGTAGCTCTGAAGTGGCTTGGACATCTGTTACTGGAGCACATAGGGTAACTTGATCAGTCAATTAATATCTCATAGCTCAGTTTCCTACTTAGCTGTGTTGCTTTGTCATTGCTTGGTCTGGAAAGAGAGGAGCCCTTTTCAATTGCTCTTTTTCCCTCCACAAATTCAGCAAATGGTCAAAAGACAAAATCACATCAGGCTATCAAAGGTACATTCCATACCTCTTTAGCTTCCTAGGGAGTTGCAGGGAGAGGCTGAGGTTCAAGTCTTTAGAAACACAGAGGAAGTCGTGAGTGTTGAGGTCAATTTCCATCCTTCAGTGAACTGGTTTCACTGTTCTATTGTGGCCTTTGAAACTGACTTAGCAATGTCTCCCCTGTTTTCAGAGACATGGGTATTTTATTAGGAATGTCAAGCTGGTCTTCTTCAGAGGGAGTCAGCTATTAACTTTAAAGCCTTCTCTCACTCAACGCCTACCTGGGAGTTAAGGTATGGATGATGCTTTCGTATTTTGGTCCATAGCTCTCTACATATGTTTACCACTGAAAAATAAGACATTTGCTAAGAAGAGTTATAAGGGACAGAGGAGAAATTGTGATTGCATTTAATGGTGCACACACACACACAGAAAGACTGATAGCAAATGAGAAACAAAGAGACACTTTAGTATTACCTTTCAGAGCTTGTTCAGTCTGGGTTAGAGTACATGGTTCACTCTTAAGAACCCTCCCCACCTCCCTCCAACACCTCAGGTTCAGCTCAAATTCTGGACAATCACTAGTCCCTGCCCACCATATAGCACAAAACTACAGCAATGATGCTTTGTCGAGGCAGAGAAGGAAAGGCTAGGCCTTCTTTCTCCAGGTGCTGCCGGCAAGTCCAACCCACAGAGTGAAAGCAGGAAGTGCAAGAGGACCACCACCGCACAAACATGGGCTTTTATAGCAGCCTGCCCATCCATAAACATCAGCCAGGATTTTACTGTTGACCAAACAGAATGGCAAATCCTTCACTCTTAAAGGCTGTGGGGGAGCTAGAAAGGGAGACAATAGCAAAGTAGGTAGAGAAACATTCCTTTCCCTATAAAACATTCACTCTCTACCCACAAACATGTTCTATTTGAAAACCTATACAGAGAAGCTTATGAAATAGAGGCAGCTTCTTTAGGAAAGCCTAATGCAGGTCAGGAAGCAACAGTTAGAACTGGACATGGAACAACAAACTGGTTCCAAATAGGAAAAGGAGTACGTCAAGGCTGTATATTGTCACCCTACTTATTTAACTTATATGCAGAGTACATTATGCGAAACGCTGGGCTGGAAGAAGCACAAGGTGGAATCAAGATTGCCAGGAGAAGTATCAATAACCTCAGATATGCAGATGACACCACCCTTATGGCAGAAAGTTAAGAGGACCTAAAAAGCCTCTTGATGTAAGTTAAAGAGGAGAGTGAAAAAGTTGGCTTAAAGCTCCACATTCAGAAAACTAAGATCATGGCATCCAGTCCCATCACTTCATGGCAAATAGATGGGGAAACAGTGGCTGACTTTATTTTTCTGGGCTCCAAAATCACTACAGATGGTGACTGCAGCCATGAAATTAAAAGACACTTACTCCTTGGAAGGAAAGTTATGACCAACCTAGGCAGCATATTAAGAAACAGAGACATTACTTTGCCAACAAAGGTCGGTCTAGTCAAGGCTATGGTTTTTCCAGTGGTCATGTATGGATGTGAGAGTTGGACTATAAAGAAAGCTGAGCACTGAAGAATTGATGCTTTTGAACTGCGGGGTTGAAGAAGACTCTTGGGAGTCCGTTGGACTGCAAGGAGATCCAACCAGTCCATTCTGAAGGAGATCAGTCCTGGGTCTTCACTGGAAGGACTGATGTTGAAGCTGAAACTCCAATACTTTGGCCACCTGATGTGAAGAACTGACTCATTGGAAAAGACCCTGATGCTGGGAAAGATTGAGGGCAGGAGAAGAATGGCACGACAGAGGATGAGATGGTTGGATAGCATCACTGACTCAATGGACACAGGTTTGGGTGGACTCCAGGAGTTGGTGATGAACAGGGAGGCCTGGCATGCTGCTGTTCATGGGGTCGCAAAGAGTCGGATACCACTGAGCAACTGAACTGAACTGAAAATACATGTAATTCAGTCTTAGGTGATGAAATAAGGAATAATCATTTAATTATAGGAGGATTTTTTACTTCTTAAAAAATATGCTTCTATGGAAAGAAAACTTGACTTTTTGAGGTCCCACGTTTTCAAGTAGATACTTTTGTAACCCTAGACCCCCCAACATAGACTACAAAGCTAATTATAAGAAATAATAAAAACGTTTTTGAGACCACAATGATTATAAATTTAATTGAATGTAAAGCCCAAAGGAAAGGGATCCAAATGTATTTATGGAAATGGCATTAACTCAAGGAAAATAATCCAGGAAACCGAGACAGGAGGAGAGGTTCCCAGAAGCCAGTAGAGAAGAACCATAGCACTATAAAATCAGAACATGTGAGCAATTTCTCCCTGAGTGCCTGGAGGAATAACCCTACAGATGGTGGTCACACCCTGCTGACCCACAAGCTCAGGGAACCTACCAATGCATCTGAGTCAGTCCAGAAGAACTTTATAAGACCGCTGACCCAAACATGTACTCAGTCACTCAGTCGTGTCCAACTCTTTGTGACCCCATGGGCTTTAGCCCACCAGGCTCTTCTGCCCATGGGATTCTCCAGGCAAGAATACTGCAGTGGGTTGCCATGTCCTCCTCCAGAGGATCTTCCCAACTCAGGGACTGAACCTACATCTCCTGTGCCTCCTGCATTGCAAACGTACAAGGGAGATTAATAGCACATCTGACAGCGGGGGCCACTCCCAGAGGCCCTCAAGCCTGCTGAGTAGGGACTGCCTGTGTTGGGTGATTTTCACGTCCAGAAAGTGGGTGCACCCAACCGGCTATGATGTATCACCATTCTAGTTCTTCCAGGTCACACAAGTACAGGACATACTCTCCAGTAAGGAACACCAACACTCTGACACAGAGTCATGAGTCATTTTTCTGCCATGAGGTAGAAAAATCAGATGCTATAAATCATGACTCTATCAAGAAGAAACTGATCCCTCACACTGGGATTCTACATCTAAACACACAGTCTTGGAAACAAAGGGAAATTTTTAACTGAAGTGTTACTGAACAGCTTTCTACTGAAACTTGCTTGGCTTCTGCATTATCTATATGAACTTTTTCAGACTTCTGTTCTAAGTGATCACAAATACAAGCTGGACAATCTGTGTTGTGTAAGGGGAGATGCCTTTCTAAAACTTTGTCACTGAACTGCCCAGATGAGTGGGGAAAGCTTCTTTGTAAACAGGGTGTTTATATGTATCTTTAATCAAGACAACTTTTTCAATAGGAAACTGAAATCTGGGTAATGAGCTCACAAAATCTATACATACTTAACAAACATCTCAATGTCAGCATGTTGCCGATGTCTTTCTGGCACGTGCCATTTGACCCTGTCACATAGATCACCTCTGAATTTCATGGGAACATAATTGTTTTTCAGACTTTGTAGCAACAGTAGCAGAAGCATGTCTAAGTCAACTTCATGACCACCATAAATCTCCTCCCAGCAGCAGGAGAACTTGCTCCAGCATTCTGGACAGGAGAAATCTGGGTCTCTAGCAGGTTATCAGGCTTTTATTCTTCTTCATATATATTTCCTGTGTGGTGAAGGAAAGAATCAGTGACTTTAGGCAACCCTCCCCAGAAGAGAAGTGGCTACTCCCTAAGCAGATTATCAATATATTTGGCTAAAGCTATTTGAAACCTACTTGTGTAAATCTGAGGTTTATGATGGTTTTGTTTGTTTTTAAGAATTCAGATAGCACAGTGCAAATAAGAGAAGCAGAGGGAGAAGAACTATTAGTGGGCCCCATTAGTTCATTCAGCCAACATGTCTTTAATACCCTGATGTTCCCAGGACTACTTACATCAGCACATAATAGAGAGGCTGGAGTGCAAACCAGAGCACATGGTCTGGGATGCATGAGTCACTACTTTATCTGATCATTTGGAAAATTACTGTGCTCTGCTGCCAGAGCATGACAGCATTCCTGAAGGAGGAGAAACGCTGAACCTTCCAAAGTTGAAGTGCTACAGCAGCCTGTTTCTGGGGACAGCCTCTTGCTTTGTTCGTAGGTTGCCTGGTTGAAACTGTAGGAAGAATGTGAACTGTGGACTAGAAAGAGCACCAAGAAAATCTGGTTATTCTAGAAGTAAAGAGACACGGGAAACCACCTTGAGATATCACTGAGCTCCACACTTCCCAGCAAATCTACATTGAACATGAGAAAAACCTGTATCATTGACTTTTCCTTAAACAATTCAGGAAGGATGTATTGTATTATTCAAAACTTCAGAAATAAATTCAACTATTAAATTTACTCTTAAATGCTTTCCCCTTCTTTCCTTTACCTAGGTTCCTTTGAAGAAAAATTTTTTAAAATCCAAGTCATTTATAGAATGAGATTCTCATACTCATTAAAAGATGCTAAAAATGACTGTACTCTAGTTTTACTAAGGGAA
Organism: Bos mutus; assembly: GCF_027580195.1. Lineage (NCBI taxonomy): Eukaryota > Metazoa > Chordata > Mammalia > Artiodactyla > Bovidae > Bos > Bos mutus. The sequence goes on from NC_091623.1 coordinate 77,471,097, forward strand.
CATTATTATCTATTCATTATTTTTCCAGCTTTGGAGATTAAAACAGTTTCTCTAATCCTGTAACCTCCTCTTCCTTACAGATACACAGCCTGGACCTGCTTCAACTTTCTTGTCTTTGCACACACTTCTTTTGAAATGAAAACTAATAACTTTCTATTTCAAATAAAACAAAGAAAGCAAGCAATGAAAACTCTCAGCACTCGGATTTGGATCATAGGTCTTGAGTCAGCTAGTACAACCTTATTACACTTCAGACAAAAGCAAAAGACCTTTGATAAGATTCTAGAGTATGTTTGACAGGGGTAGCAGGGAGGGAGAAGGAAGGAAGCAATGAAAAAGCCTTGAAATTCTCCAAAATTATAAATTCCATTAAGCCTTACTATAAAGTCCCTCAAATTAATGTGCTCCTAATATTAGCATTAAATGAGGTTGGTGTATTGAGTAGAACTATTTGCATAATGATGACAAAAATCAAAGTTTTAGGGAAGCAAAATTGACTCATTTGAAACTTAAATTCTAATTCCTGAGCAGTTTCTAACTAATGAGCCTGAACAAGTCAGAACTGTCCTGGCCCTCTTCTTCAACAGTGGAAAACAGATTATGTAAAATGTTGGGGGAAATTTAGAACATATACCTATGGTTTCTTAAACTTTCCAAATAACCACACTAGGGAGGGGTTCATACGTCCTCCAGTAGTCCTAAGAGCTTAGCCTGAAGTTGCAGGCTGTGAGCACAAAGTTTTTTTGGAAATTTCCCATTTTCTCTGTAACTTTTATAGGTACTTCCAACTAGATTGTTGTTGTTTAGTTGCTAAGCTGTGTCCGACTCTTTTATGACCCCATGAACTACAGTCCACCAGGCTTCTCTGTCCATGGGATTTCCCAGGCAACAATACTGGAATGGGTTACCATTTCCTTCTCCAGGGGCTCTTCCCGACCCAGGGGTTGAACCCACGGTCTCCTGTGTTTCCTGCATTGGCAGGCAGATTCTTTACCACTGTGCCACCTGGGAAGAGCATTTCCAATTATATGCTGTAAAATATTCATCTCTCTTTAAAAATACACATGCTGTAAATTACTGGCTAATTAAAATCATGGTACCCCATTGAAGCTACCAGCTAAGATGCTGTACTAAAATGACACCAAATACAGTTGTTAAACAAAATGCTTCTCTCTCATGTAAGGGTCTGGAGGCAAAAGCTTGTCAAGGGCATATCAGCAGTACTGCCCCATAAGCACATTTGGGGACCAGCCTCCTTCCATCTTGTTGCTCTCTATTCCTTAAGGCATCATCCTTATCTTCTCAGTTAAAACCGTGTGTGTGATAGTCACTAAGTCATGTCCAACTCTTTGTGATCCTATGGACTGTAGCCCATCAGGCTCTTTGGTCCATGGAATTCTCCAGGCAAGAATACTGGAGTGTGTTGCCATTCCCTTCTCCCATCAAATCTATGTTTTAGTCAGAATGGGCAAAGAAAAGTGAAGATGAATATAATTTCCACTCACTTTCATTGGTGAGACCTAGTCACATGGCTGCAGATTGTGAAAAACCACAGTGTCTAAGTGGATGGCCAGGGAAGGCGCCAAGATGGCGGAAGAGTAGGATGGGGAAAACACTTTCTCCCCACAAATTCATCAAAAGAGCATTTAAACGTCAAGTAAATTCCACAAAACAACTTCTGAATGCCGGCAGAGGACATCAGGCACCCAGAAAAGCAACCCAACTCCTCGAAAGGAGGTAGGAAAAATATTAAAGACAATAAAAGAGACAAAGAGGGAGGGACGGAGTTCCGTCCCGGGAAGGGAGTCTTAAAAGAGAGAAGTTTCCAAACACCAGGAAACTTTCTCACTGCCGAATCCGTGCGAGCTTTGGAAGCACAGAGGACAACATAACAGGGAGAAAAATAAATAAACAATTAAAACTCACAGATTATGAGCCCTACGGTAACTCCTCCAGCGGAGAAGCAGCGCAGACGCCTGCATCCGCCATTAACAAGCGGGGTTGGGCAGGGAGGCGCGGCGCGGGCTGCATCGCTGAGAGTAAGAATCTGGCCTGAATACCTTGAGCACTATCTGAGCGAAATAATTTGGGCTAGCAAACCAGACTGTGGGATATCTACCATGCGAAAAGCCAGCCCTAACCTAAGACACCGCCAGCCCACGACGGAACAAAGGACTAAACAGAGGTAGCCGGCTGCAAACCTTCCCCCCTCGGTGACAGGCAGCCAGAGCCGAAGGGGGCAATCGCAGCCCCAGAGAGACATTATCTATAAAACTGGCTTCTTTGCTAACTAAAACTTATTGGGGTCTGGACGGTTAACATCTGCCTGAGAAGGTGCGCCGGTTTTACACCCAGATAACCAAGTGGCGGGAGGCGATAAGTCGCAGCATTGGCGCCGCCAAACACCTCATCACCTGAGCTGCTCGGACCTGGGAAGAGCACAAACGCAGCCCCAACTGAGTCTGCGCCTCTGAGGACTACCTGAGTGCCTGAACCTGAGCGGCTTGGACCTGGGAGGTGCATGCAACCCAGGGCCAGCCTCGGATTGTTCCCGGCGGAACAACCTAGAGCCTGAGCAGTGTGGGCAGGGGAGGCTACACGCGCCGTGAGCGGGGCAGACCCAGTGTGGCTGAGGCACTGCGGCGCACGCCAGTGTCATTTGTTTGCAGCATCCCTCCCTCCCTCCCCCATAGCGACTGAACAAAGAGAAGAAATACAGCTCCACCCACCAGAACACCGACACAAGCTTCCCTAACCAGGAAACCTTGACAAGCCACCTCTACATACCCACACACAGCGAGGAAACGCCACAATAAAGAGAACTCCACAAACTGCCAGAATACAGAAAGGACTCCCAAACTCAGCAATTTAAACAAGATGAAGAGACAGAGGAATACCCAGCAGATAAAGGAACAGGATAAATGCCCACCAAACCAAACAAAAGAGGAAGAGATAGGGAATCTACCTGATAAAGAATTCCAAATAATGATAGTGAAATTGATCCAAAATCTTGAAATTAAAATGGAATCACAGATAAATAGCCTGGAGACAAGGATTGAGAAGATGCAAGAAAAGTTTAACAAGGACCTAGAAGAAATAAAAAAGAGTCAATATATAATGAATAATGCAATAAATGAAATTAAAAACACTCTGGAGCCAACAAATAGTAGAATAACAGAGGCAGAAGATAGGATTAGTGAATTAGAAGATAGAATGGTAGAAATAAATGAATCAGAGAGGATAAAAGAAAAACGAATTAAAAGAAATGAGGACAATCTCAGAGACCTCCAGGACAATATTAAACGCTACAACATTCAATCATAGGGGTTCCAGAAGAAGAAGACAAAAAGAAAGACCATGAGAAAATACTTGAGGAGATAATAGTTGAAAACTTCCCTAAAATGGGGAAGGAAATAATCACCCAAGTCCAAGAAACCCAGAGAGTCCCAAACAGGATAAACCCAAGGAGAAACACCCCAAGACACATATTAATCAAATTAACAAAGATCAAACACAAAGAACAAATATTAAAAGCAGCAAGGGAAAACAACAAATAACACACAAGGAATTCCCATAAGGATAACAGCTGATCTTTCAATAGAAACTCTTCAAGCCAGGAGGGAATGGCAAGACATACTTAAAATGATGAAAGAAAATAACCTACAGCCCAGATTATTGTACCCAGCAAGGATCTCATTCAAGTATGAAGGAGAAATCAAAAGCTTTTCAGACAAGCAAAAGCTGAGAGAATTTTGCACCACCAAACCAGCTCTCCAACAAATACTAAAGGATATTCTCTAGACAGGAAACACAAAAATGGTGTATAAACTCAATCCAAAACAATAAAGTAAATGGCAACGGGATCATACTTATTAGTAATTACCTTAAACGTAAATGGGTTGAATGCCCCAACCAAAAGACAAAGACTGGCTGAATGGATACAAAAACAAGACCCCTACATATGTTGTCTACAAGAGACCCACCTCAAAACAGGGGACACATACAGACTGAAAGTGAAGGGCTGGAAAAAGATTTTCCATGCAAATTGGGACCAAAAGAAAGCAGGAGTCACAATACTGTATCAGATAAATTAGACTTTAAAACAAAGGCTGTGAAAAGAGACAAAGAAGGTCACTACATAATGATCAAAGGATCAATCCAAGTAGAAGATATAACAATTATAAATATATATCCACCCAACATGGGAGCACCGCAGTATGTAAGACAAATCCTAACAAGTATGAAAGGAGAAATTAACAATAACACAATAATAGTGGGAGACTTTAATACCCCACTCACACTTATGGATAGATCAACTAAACAGAAAATTAACAAGGAAAAAAAAAAAAAACAACATGTATCTATAAAGCTCACAAAGCAAAGCACAGTAAAATGAGGTATGGCAATAAAAAAAAAAAAATCACCACTGAAATCCCATATTGAGCAGGTGATATGCAGGGCAATTTCACATACTTTGTCTTATTTAATCCTAATGGTAGCCCTGTGATAGACATAAAAAAAAAAAAAAAAAGAAAATAAGAGAGGAGAAACTCTATGGGTACCATTTCCCGAACTTGTACTTTCAGCTTGAGGACCCAGTGTGGGAGGAATAGGGCATGGAATTGTTGCAAAGAACCCTTAAATCCTTAGACATGTTGTGCATTTTCTGAGAATGGAAATAAGCATGGTTTCCCACTTCTAGACATACTATTGGATTTATTGTTGATGCAACCAATAAAGTGTGAGCTCATCTAAAAAAAAAAAAAAAAAAAAAAAAAAAGTGGATGGCCATGTGGCTGGCAAAAACGAAAATAAAAGTGATGCTACAGAAATACATACCATATCTGTCTTACGAATTTATGTACCTACCAACTGCAATATTCCTCTAGGGATACCTTAAAAATGTGTGATATATAAGAAATGGCTCTGTAACTGTTGCATGTAAAGAGCCAGGTAATAAATATTATGGGCTTCCCAGGTGGTTCAGTGGTAAAGAATCCACCTGCCAAGCAGGAGATGTGGGTTCGATCCCTGGGTCGGGAAGATCCTTTGGAGAAGAAAATGGCAACCTACTCCAGTATTCTTACCTGGGAAATTCCATGAGCAGAGGAGCCTGGTAGGCTGTAGTTCATGGGGTCGCAAAAAGAGTTGGACACAAGTTAGCAACTAAGCAACAAGTAAATATTACAGGCTTCCTGGGTACATGCTCTCTGCTCCAACAACTTAACTCTACTACTGTATTGCAAAAGCAGCCATGGACTGTATGACTATATGTAAATGAAAGAACATGACTAGTTTTAGTCATCTATTACAACACAACAAATTACTATAACATTAGAAGTTTAAATTGACATGCATTTATTACCTCACAATTACCATGGATCAGGTCCAGAGTCAGGGTCCTTCATATAGGCTCTCACAAGGCTGCAATCACAGTCAACTGGAGTATGCTCTCATCTGGAGGCTTGACTGGGAAAGAATCTACTTCCAACCCACTCCGGTTGTTGGAGGATTTATTTCCTTGTGGCCGCAAGACTGAGGGCTTAGGGCTTCAGCTTCCTGGTGGCTGCTGGCTGCCCTTAGCACCTAGAGATCACCTGTAGTTCCTTGCCATGTGGTTCTGTCCAGAGCCCCTCTTACAATATGGCAGCTGGTTTCTTCAAAGTCAAGAAGGGAGAAAGTCTCTAAATGAGTTTGGTATCATGACAGAATTTTATGTAATGTAACAGTCACAGGAGTGACATCCCATTACCTTTATCATATTTTATTGGCTAGAAGCAAGTTAACAGGTGCTGCCCACACTCAAAGGGACAGGATTTGACCTGGGTATAAATATCAAAAGACAAGGATGACTGAGCGTTTGTCCACCAGAGCTGTGTTCCAATAAAACTTTATAAAAACAAATGGTGGGGATTAGGCCCACAGGGCATAGTTTACAGACACCTGGTATAATAAATAAGGTGCAGAAGCCATTGTTTAAGGTGAGAAGAGGTAAGAAATCATTGAATAGCATTAGAGAGGAAGAATCCTCAGAGCTAGGAGAGCTATGAAGAAAGATGGTACTATCTTATAACACACCTATTACCTTGTTATTTAAAAGAATTAAGAATGGGATAGTTGGGCAATATGCTCAAATCTAGTTATCCTAAGATAGAGTTGTTATTAGAACACTAATTAACCTCAAAGTGAAGGGGCTTCATAGTAAGCTTTCTCCAGGTTTAATTCACACTTTACATGGAATAATTTCAACAGAAAACCTAGTCATTTTCTTAGTGATTATGAAAATGACAGTGAACACTTATGATTATTGTAAATCAGGAATTATGCTAAATGTTTAATTTGAAATACCTCATTTAATATTCATAATAATTCCATGTAATTTAGATTATTATTATTCCCATCACAAAGATTAGGAAACTGAGCTTAAGCAAATTAAGTAGCACAAAAGGCAATAAAACTAGTATATGACTCTTAGTCTGTCCTGAGGTTCTAAACACTTAAATTTTACTTGGAAGTTTAATGGGAAGTCTTTGAAGTTTTAACGCAGGGAGGTAGTGTAAATTAACATGGCTAATGTTTGTAGTGATAGGGATGGAATCAGAGTGTCATACAGTGAAATGAGCCAGAGAGAGAAAAATATATATCATATATTAATGCATATATATGGAATCTAGAAAAATGGCACAGAGGAACCTATTGCAGAGCAGGACTAGAGACACAGACATGTGGACACAAGGGGGAAGGGGAGAGTGAACTGAACTGAGAGAGCTGCACTGACATATATGCTGTACATACACAATGTCTGTGTACAACAGATAGCTAGTGGGAAGCTGCGATATGCCACAGGGGGCTCAGCTTGGTGCTCTGTGATGACCCAGAGGCATGGGACGGGGTCGGAGCAGGGGCAGGAGGGAGGTTCAAGAGGGAGGGGATATATGTATATGTATAACTGGTTCACTTTGTTGTACAGCAGAAACTAACACAACATTGGAAAGCAATTATACTCCAGTAATAAGAAGAAGAATATTAGCTCCGTGTGGAGGCTGGACTGAAGTGGGGCTGGAGAAAGCAGGGTAGTCAGGGCAAAGATGATGGTAGCCTGCAGAAGGCAGTACCCTGGGGATACATGTGTAAGACATTAGGTGATAGCAGTGGAAACAGTGGCTGACTTTCTTTTTCTGGGCTCCAAAATCACTGCAGATGGTGACTGCAGCCATGAAATTAAAAGACGCTTACTCCTTGGAAGGAAAGTTATGACCAACGTAGACAGCATATTGAAAAGCAGAGACATTACTTTGCCAACAAAGGTCTGTCTAGTCAAGGTTATGGTTTTTCCAGTGGTCATGTATGGATGTCAGTTGGACTATAAACAAAGCTGAGCACAGACGAACTGATGCTTTTGAACTGTGGTGTTGGAGAAGACTCTTTGAGAGTCCCTTGGACTGCAAGGAGATCCAACCAGTCTATCCTAAAGGAAATCAGCCCTGAATATTCATTGGAAGGACTGATGCTGAAGCTGAAACTCCAATACTTTGGCGACCTGATGTGAAGAGCTGATTCACTGGAAAAGACCCTGATGCTGGGAAAGATTGAGGGCAGGAGGAGAAGGGGACAACAGAGAATGAGATGGTTGTATGGCATCACCGACTCAACGGACACGGATTTGGATGGACTCCGAGAGTTGGTGATGGACAGGGAGGCCTAGCATGCTGCGGTTCATGGGGTCACAAAGAGTCGGACACGACTGAGCAACTGAACTGAACTGAAAACCACTCCAGTATTCACTTGTCATGACATTCCAACCACACTCATCTTTGGTTCCTGGAATGTGCTGAGCCTTTTCCAGTCTCTGGGATTTTGCACTGGCCATTCTATCTACAATGCTTTTCACTCTATTCTGCTACGGCCTCATTCTAACTCATCCTACAGGACTCAACCAAAAACTCACTTCGTTTGAGAATCCTTCCTTGATGCCCCATATAAATTTGGTCCTATCTTTTATTTTCTCTTAAAAGAATCCAATTATTTTTCATCCCATACTTGTTCACAATTTATTACATTTTGCTTGTTTTTATACTGACTGTCTAACACATTACACTTCAAGAAGCCAGGAAGTGTATTAGTTTTGCTCATCATTGTTAGCACAGTACCTAGAGTACACACAGTCCCTGCCACCATAGGCAGTCATACAATATTTGTTGAGGAAGGAAATAAATAAATAAATGTCTGACTTCACTTAGCTACTGGGCAACTGTTTTTCACATTTCCTGATTTTAGAAGAAATTTCCCTCTTCTATATCTCTGGAATTATCAACATAATAAATGCCAAGTAATTAGTGACACTCCAATATCCAACCCACTCTCACTCCACACTCTTCCCAAAACCCACCCCCAAACTGAAAATAATGTTGAGAATGAAACGTACAGTAGGAAGAAGGGCTGATTAAGTTGGCTTGAGGCAGGTGAATTTCATTTATTGTTGGTATGAGCATAAACTGATATGAACCTTTGGGAAAGTAATTTATCAGTATGCAAAAATGGCCTTAAAATAAATATAAATTAAAAAAACAAATACAAAGAGGGATGTGTGTTTACATTTACATGAGACCTATGAAATGATAAAAACCAAATGTTTCCAATGAGTTAGGTGGGTACTCCTGGGGAGAAACCTTTTTTTTACACATTTAAAAAAAATAGGCAATTTTATATTTACAATAAAATTCCATTAAAAGTAAAAATAAAAAGTAAATCTTTATACTTTTGGCATAATAATCCCATTTCTAGGAATCTGTATTAATTAATAAAATAATGAAAAAATGTGGTCTAGGGTTTATTTAAAATGATCTTCACCAGTGAGTTCTTTAGTATTTTTTAAAATTGAAAATCATCTAAATGGCCAACACTGATAGGTTGGATAATTAATAATTATCCATTCAAATGAAGAACTACTTAATGATAGTAGAGAAAGATACGTGAATAGAAAAAAAAATAACTTTCAATAAAATCTACTGAAATGTCATTAATGGCCATTTCTGAAAAATGAGAGTATATAACTTTAGGTTACTCCTTTATGATTTTTTGGTGTTTCCCAATTTAAAAAATCAGATTTTCTAATCAAAGAATTGCAAATATTATTTGCAATACTTCTTTCTAACAAGTAATTATATTTTTATTCAATCCTCATGACAGGCATTCACATAAAACATGTTTATCTGCTGAGAAAGAAGGTTTCGGTTTCTACTTGTCACTCCACCCACCTTATTTCTGTGAAAAAATAACACACAATAATCTTTGGGAATGATACCTTCTTTTTTACTTGTGTATCATAACAATGGTAGTGACTGAAGAAGTAAAATTATCTGCAACTAAATATGCTTCAAGAATAATTATGTTCTTAGCTGGAATTAGACCTCCAATGACCTATCCTTCCTTCAATGCCTTTGGTCAGACTTTCCTGAACTAAACTGATAGAGAGAAAACTATTTACCACTATTTTAAGCTACAATAGAAAATTTCATTATGATGTGTCACATTTCACTTAGATACCTACACTGGGAATTAAGTCGGCATCATACCAATGAAAATGTCTACCTATTCATATGGTCACTGTCAGGAAGGCCTCACAAAGTCAGCTTGAAATGATGGATGTCTATTTGTACATAGGAAGAAGTCTGAAAGAATATTTACCAAAATGTTTATAGCAGTCAGGTACGTTCCTCTGGGGACCAGCAGAACAGTGCATAAAAATATAAGACAGGTCCTGCAAGCTATATATGGAAACAAATCCTGTTATATTATAAAAGTGTCTTCTAGATATTCTATCGATGGAGGTTTAACAACTTTTCAAATCAATCAACTATGGACAGCCACTATAATATTTACATTCTGAAATAATCCAAACACCCAATCCTTCTAAGCAACAACATACAAACACACATATAAATAAATAAGGGCATAAATTCCATATACTGAACATTTATTTGGGAGACATTTAACATTTGTATTACTCAGATACCTCATGTAAGGACTGTGATTTAAATTCAATGGTTCTGTTTAACCATAGGCTATTTCTGAAATCAAATTCTTTCATGTGAAGTCATATTTGAATCTCTCTGTTGTTCTCTCTTTCTCTCATTTTCTCCTTCTCTCCCGTTTTCCTTCTTTCCTCCCTCCCTTGCTGTCTGCCTGTCTCCCTAGAAAAAATACAGTACAGACTTTTCATTCATAAAAACTTCAAGTGATTATTTTCTGCTGCCAACTATACTCATATGTATATATAGCCATAGCATAAAATACTGTGCACTTAAGTTCAACTAATTCTAAGACATAAAAATCTCATTGATTGAAATTAATTAACATCTTTACAGAAAGAGAATATAAAAATGTTTTAAAAATTTAAGGATATTCATTTAGCACTCATTACAATTATTTTTATTCATGATCTGAATCTGTCTCCCATGCTATGAATTATTATTAATTTGCAGTACAAAGAAAAGCACACAAAAATATAAACTGTTATTAAATCATTAAACTCAGAGAAAAAAATTAAGCACACAGAGATGCTCATTAGAGTTGACTTATAAACTAGTACTAGCTTCTTTAAAATTTCAAAATATACTCATTATATTAAAGGAAAAAAAATGCCATAATGTATTTAATTGAATGTGGCTACTGTCTTATGTTTATTAATGTAATTAATGACATTCTGTGTTCTAAGGTACACATTATATTGTATCCACAGGTCCTCCTTAATACACCCAAGTATCATCAAGTATGTAAAAAATAAACAGGTCAGGCAATAAAGCAAAAAATAAGCAGTAAAAACCACATGATAGCCACTTTTGTTTCCTTTAAAACAATGTTCTTAAACAACTGCTTGCTTTTGGCACACAGAACTAGAGAATGTATATTAGAACATCGGTACTCAGAACAATGATCTTCCTCGGCTGTTATTTGTCTATGAAGCAATAAGCCATATAATTTACAAGAAGAAAGCAACTGAATCCTTCAGAAAACACAACCTGGCAGTTAATCTTCAAAGTAAAATAAGGAGGTGGCAGAAGTGTGATAGAGAAACCAGTCTTCAAGAACATCATGTAAGGGAATCCAGCTGTGCTTGTATGGTCTCTAGCTGTTTACAGAGACAAAAAAAAAAAGAGAGAGAGAGTTGGTGAAAGGAGAGAAACTCATATGAAGTGTTGTTTAGAAATATGCAAATGAAGGAAAAGAATGCAACTGGTAGCTCTGCATTTTAAATCTACTCACAGAGCAATAAATACACCACTTGGAAAATTTTTCTTTTTATGTGAAGCTATTAGAACCCCAGCTTGTGAAGTTTCCAAATTTGTAAAGAAGGATTTCTAAATACTATTGCTTAAAATGCACCTAGCTGTTTTATTTTAAATGATCACTACATAAAATTTGTATGGGGTGTTGGAGGGGAGGGTGGTAGAGGGAACAGTGCATTTTCGTGGGTTACAAAAATCAGCATTTAAAAAGAAACATGAAATATCCTCAAAGATAAATCTTTATAGACCTGGTTTGTTCCTTTTCCCTTGGGCCAAGAAATTAAAATATTTAACATTATCTAAGGGCCAGTGTGGCTAGATACTACACAGTTTATTACTCAATGCTTTACATTAAAACAACAATCCTATTGTTTTAATTAAAACCATATCCATTTTCTTCCTGATTTAGTCTGTCAGATCTTCCTCATCTCAGCAATGCTTCCTACTGTGAAACACGAGGTATTCACAAGGGAAGTTTAAGGAACTCAAGCTCCATAGCTCCACAATAGGGCATTTAAAAATAAGAATTCATGAAATAGAGGAAACATTGTGAAAAACCCCCATATAGGAAATTATTGAAAAAAATACATACCTTGTTATAGAAATCAAACAATTCCTTGTGACTGAATTCCACAAGAACTTTCTGCAGGCTCTGTAAAGAAAAGAAAGGAAGGAAGGGAGAAAGAAAAAAAAAATTTAGTTTTATACAGTTTACACTGCATTTCTTTTCTCTCCAGCTAGCCTCAGAATATGCCATATTATTCTCTGAGTGGTTTAAAAAAGAAAAAAAAAAAACACCTTACCTGGTCTACTCAACCCCACTGTTCCAAGGACTCAAAATACACATTTAATAACACTCCACTGTAACAAAAGGTTTCAACTCTACAGGGGTATCTGTTCTTTAAGTTGATTTCCACAAAGGTTAACAAAATACAGGCCAACAAGGGAACACTTTCATTATCTATTTTTTTCAAGACAGAGATAATACATGAGATTATATTTCATCTTTCTCAGCAGTCCATTTGAAATCTGGTAAATACCATTACACAAAGACACTGGCGGCAGCATATCTGATTGAACTCATCCAGCCATTAATGCCGCACACCAGCACAGCTGCTGCCTCCAAGCATCAACCAACAGTTATGATCTTAACCTGCTGAGATGGTTACCTTTTTAAATGCACAGACTCAGCAAAAGTTAACAATTAACACAACAGCTTCAAAGCTGGGACTTAAACATGCTCCTTCCTTTCCCCTCATATGCAATAGAGAACTCTTTAAGGATGCTACAGATACTGAGTGATATTACGTATGTACACAGGATGGTGGAGTAGAGGGCAACATTTAACTCAACCCACCCCAATCTGCTTGGGGTTGATTTTGTAAACTGAGGAAACAAACTAGTTTCTGAAAAGTGTTCCAACATGTTTATTTTACTCAAGGTACCTTTGGGAAGTGAAAATTAACGAGGAGAGAACATCAGGAATGTGTTGCCCGCTCCGACCACACTGTCGTGCTCATGTGACGTAACAGGCACCATGAACTGAACAAGTGGAAAACTGCTGCCAACAGACATTGATTCAAGTGCTTAACTGCCTATAGTCATTGCCAACATTATATTAATTCCAAGTTTCTAGGCTCACTGTTTTTTGGTTTTACTTGTTTTAATGATTTCCATTTCTATTTAGAAAGCCAACATTTTTCAAACCAGGTCTTCTCTAGCTAACTTCAGGAGAGTCAATGGGGCTCTGCTCAGAAATGGCACGTCCCTTTAGATGTATGTAGCCTAAGCACACAGGCTCAAATTCCTTTCTTTGGTTTCTCTTACACACTCACATAAGTACTTAAGTTTTAAAATGAATGAAGCAGCATACTGGCTTTAAAGCTGTATCCTTTACAAATGATTTTTTAAAAACTATCAATTTTTCAATCATATTAGAAAAATCAGTTGATTAATTGGCTCATAACATGAAACCTCCAAAGGCTGAACCAGCATTATCCAGCTATTCCATATTTCCTCCAGCAGTTAAAGAGATGATAAGCCTAGGTTTACCCTAGGGAAAAGTGAAGCAAGTTCATTTCTTTACCCCCACAGCCAAAAGTTAGGAGAGACTGAAGACTGAATCAGCGTGTAAACAACTGATTTGCTGTAACTTAGAGGTAGCAGCCAAGCTAGGCTCTTGTTTCCTCTATTTTGTTTTGCCATCTTTCAAGGTGGTATTTTCTAGTCATGTTACATTTAGGAAAGGAAAGGAAGGTAACTTAAAAAAAATACTTCTTAAAATAACAATATCTGAAACAATGTGTGTGTGTGCGTGTGCGTGATGAGTGTGTGTGTGTGTGCGTGATGAGTGTGTGTGTGTGTGCATGTGCATGACAGTGTGCGTATATATAGAGAGATGTTTATTTTTATACACACACATCCATCCATAACAGTAGACTCTAGGTACCCTTGGGAGACTGGATCCAGGACTTGCTGTGTATACCAAATTTTGTGGATGAAGTCCCATAACTGCCCCTCCAGTTCTGTGGCTCCCAATCTTAGACTCAAACAACTGCAGATGATGTAGTGCCACAGCATTTATTGAAAAAAATCCACATGTAAGTGGATTACATGTGGATTTTTTTCATCTGCATAGTTCAAACCTGTATTGTTCAAAGGTCAACTAACTTGAGCGTCTTGCCTTACTGAAATAGCTCCAAGAAGGAAAAGAGCTGATACCTTGATATAAAACTCCCTATGTTTGGCATAACAACTGGTAGCTATTAACCATGGTGATCACTTCCCATTAGACATACAATGACTTAGAGAAGACCATGAGAATATGAAAAAGTGAGGGAATGGTTTTGTTTCATGTCTATATGTAAGGAGGATTATCCTAGATTTTGAGAATCTGTGTTTACCAAAGGGGTAGCCAGGGGCAGTGGTTAAAAGTTTTAGGGAAATAAGGATGGAGATGAGGTGTGTAGGATAAAAAGGAAAGGGGGGTGGGGCTGGCCAGGGTCCAATTTCCCACTATGTCATGTTCTAACATGGAAGCCCACAGAGTCCAAGAAGATTAAATGCAAATCTGACCTTTCAGGATATTATAGAAGTACTTTACTGAGAAAAAAGTATAGATCACACTTCATTTAACAGTTTGGTAGCTTTATTTATGACTTTAAGTTTAGAATGAACGATGGCCGCCCTTTTTACTCTTCCTTCAGGTTCCACAAATATTATGAGTACACCTGATCAAAATCTTTCCTGGGATTATACCATTTTTAAGAAGAAAACACACACTTGAGCTTTCCTTGAGAATATAACCAGAAAGTCACAAATTTGCTATCAAACGAGAATAAACTCTTTAATTTCATTGTTTACTCTTCAGAAAATGTACAGAAGGTTCAAATCATTATGTTGTACACCCAAAACCAATATTATGTTATGTAAATTATATCTCAATTAAAAAAAAAAAGTCACATGGGTGGTAGCATTTGGCTGGAGAGAAGGAGCAAATCATCAGGAGACCCTTAGAGGCCAAATTTGATTTAGCCAGTGTGAATGATATGAAAGTCTGGCCAGTGATGGAATGCAAGGACTGGGGGTAAGGGACAAATAATTAGGAACAGCCTTTTTCTTGGGAGGTTTCCTGGCAGTTCTCCTAGCTGAAAGGCTACTCATGGGCAGTATGGACTGACAGGCTTGATCTGATTTAAAAAAAAAAAAGAGCAACAAGAAGACTTGAATAGGCACTTGCAAGAAGAGGATATCCAAACAGAGAAAAACATGAAAATATATGTTGAAAGGGATAAAATTATGTATAACTATCTTGCAAACTTGTCTGGAATTATTTACTAAAGCTGAATATTTATATACATCCTATGACCCAGAAATTCAGTCCTAAATATTAATATTGAGCTCAATAGAAATATACACATTTGGGCACCATGAGATAGATGCAAGAATAGTGACAGCATCATGATTCAAAAGAACCAAAACCGGAAATAATAAAAATTTGTTTCAACAGAAGAATATGTAAGTAAATTGTAGTACAGGAATACAATGGAATGTTATTCAAACAGATAACAAACTACAGCCAAATACAGGATCATTCATGACTCTAACAAAACCATGTTGAACATTAGGAGTGGGCACAGAAGAACATGTGTGACTAATTTCATGCATAAGAAGATTCTAAAAAAACAACAGAAAAGGTTTTAGAAACACTTAGGTGGTAAAACTGTAATGAAGCAACAAAAATATTATTGAAGTATCACAACACTGATCACCTCTGGGTGACTCGACAGAGGAGGCAGTAACTGGGAGAAAGCATAAGGGAGGCTTCTCATTTCTTCTGATTATTATTATTACAAATTAGGCAATAATTATTTCTTGATCTTGGTGTTGGATATAAGGGTGTCTCCTTTTTTTGACAAATTACTGTGCTATTTTTCTGCATGTGTGCTATATTTTACCAATTAAAAAAAAAGCACTGTTATGTGTTAAATTCATGCATTTTTATTCAATAAGTTTTTATTAAAGGTGTAAAAAGTCTGTTCTAGATACTACATAAATAGCAAGGAGCAATAGAAATCAAAATCCCTCACATTCTAGTTGAAGAAAGCAGACAATAAGAAATGTAATAAAAAAACAATAACAACAATAATAAAATTATCACCATAATTCACAACATACACATAGAAATGTTTATTGATGACAAGTGCTGGGAAGAAAAAGCAAGAAGTCATGTGTGTCTGGGAGTAGGTAGGTAGAGATTCAAGGTTACGTGGTCAAAAAGGGTCTCAAAGGGATGATAACATTGAAGATTTAAGAGAAGATTCTATCCCATGGAATAGGAGAAAATATTTATGAATCATTACCTAATACGAATATGATACCCAGAATATATAAAGAAATCCTACAATTCAACAATAAAAAGAAAAACCCCTGTGGGTGGGTCCTAATCCAATATGACTCCTTTCCTTATAAGAAGAGATGAGGATACAGACACAGAAAGGAATGGCTCTATGAAGACAATGGAGGAAGATGGCCATCTATAAGGCAAAGAATGAGGCCTTAGAAGAAATTAATCTTGAGGACACTTCGATCTCAAAATTCTAGCCTCAAGAACTGTGGGGAGATAAACTTCTGTTATTATAAGCCACCCAGTCTATGGCACTGTTATGGCAGCCCTAGCAAACTAATACAGGCCCCACTGTCTCTTCTGGGATAGAAAGAAGAGAAGATCTTTAGCCTAAGAGCAATGGAAAGTCGTTGGAGAACTTCAAGAATGATGTAACTGTATTTACATATTAGAAACTCACTTCAGCTTTTATTTGTAAATGGATTAGAGCTGGACAAACTAGATGTGGAGAATCAACTAGGAGGTTATATTGCATTTGTCTAGGCAAAGATAGCGACGGCAGCAGTGATAGAGAAAAGTGAAAAAAAAATTTTAATGGTTTAGAGGTAGAAGAGATAGCATTCAGGAACAGATCTGGGTTGGGGAAGGAGGTGAAGGAATAGAAGGAGTCAGAATGACTCTCAGGTTTCCAGCAAGAGAAACTGGCGGATGCAACTGAGATAGGAAACTCTACAGAGGAGCAGATTTGAAGGGAGACTCAAAAGCGCAGTTTCAGACAGTTAGTTTGATAGTCTGTGATATTCCCCCAAAATATGTGATATTCCGCCAAAATATGTGAAATAAGCCTGGGAAGCCAGAAAAAGATACACACTTGGGAGTTAATGATATATTGCTATTTAAACCAAAGAAGACTGCCAGGAGAAGAAAGCAGTGTGAACAGGCAGGGCAGCCTGGGACTGACCCCTTCAGAACACCGATATTTAGGGTAAGTAGGTGTTCCATAACTGATGATTATCACCAGGTTCATAAATGTTTTTTGCATGGCATGTGAAACTGGAGGTATTTATTACATGAATCCAAATAATTTAGTAAGTTGGCACACAGGCAATAAAACTGGGTGGCCTGCCTTCAATGTTCCAGTAAGACTCATTAAAGTCACTAATACTATTAACTAAATACATACAGACTAGAAGATTTACTCTCTTTCTTCTGCTTTATATATATGAGAATATAACCAAGAGCCCATTTAGGAAATGCATGACTTATGTTGTCTAAGCTGGTCTCATGCATTAATACCAAACAGACTTTCCGCACCCTATCTGAAAACACTGCAAAGTGAAAATAAAGGTGCAAAGACTGACATTCTGCCCATTTCTGAAAAGAGAAGGAAAATGTATTTGTTCACCTATTTCCTCTATTTTTGATTTGTAATCCTGTCTATGAGTACCTAGATAATGTTGCTTATACCCATTAGCAAAATTCCCATGGAAATAAAATTTAGTAAGGTCTTCAGAGAGGTCTAACTTGATGGAAGCTGACAGTAAGAATATCATTTGCTTTCCCATTTGTTAGAAATTAGGAAAATATACATATTTTTCAAGACAGAAATGCATTAGTCATATCACAAATTATCTAATAATAAACTCTAAATAATATAGACATAAACTAGATAAGAATTAAACCAAATTTACATTGCTTAGCTTTTAAAATTAAGTAGGACATCAGAATTAGAAACCATACAATTATATTTATACCTAGAAAATCAGGAGTAGAGGATTCCAGTAAAAGAAATACTACTAATCTCTTGTCTTAGTTAAACCTAAAAATAATTTCCTAGGTACTTAAAGAAATTTTCTCCTCAGTTACAGAAATGGACAGATATAAAATTTAAATAATATTTTAAATTCCACTGAGTGGTTTACAAAACAAAAATCATTAGACACCATTTTTTAAATAAATATATCTATAAATTATACTCTATAACTATATACAGTTACAGATCACTGTAAAAATATTCCACTGTCTCTTATTATTTGCTGACTATCTACACTATTACTGAATAGTCAGTGCCATTCTACTCATATATATGAGCATTAACCATTTCTACCACCCATAATATTCAGTAATTCAATAAACATTTAAACAGTACTGATGCAGAAATGGATAAGCCATAGGAATGAGTACACTCTTGATCAAAGAAAGATCCTTTTCTAGGTAGGCAGGTTGTCCTTTATAGCTAAGCTTCCAACTATAAGAATGTACATAGAATAGTGAGAAAAAAAGGATTCCCTATCCATTATCAGACCAATGGAATTAATCCTGGCAACAAAAGGGGTACTAGATGTTATAATCAGCTTGATTCAGAGGATGCCAGCTTGAAAAGGTGCGAGTAAAACATTCTAGGTAGAGGGAAAGAGCAAATTTCCATTTTTCTGCAAGGTGGTTGAACTACACAATTGCCCAAGGTTCTTATCAATTCTATGACTTAAGGATGCTGACAGGCAACCTCCATAAACAAAGTAAACTGGGGAACTGAGGTAGAGGACAACAAAATGTCAGTAAGAAAAAGCTTTAGCAGTAACCTAACTCAACCATCTTATTTAACAGATGAGAAAACTAGTCTCACAAAGTTGAAGTAACTCCTGCAAAGTATGCAGCACTGGAACTAGTCATTGTTCTTTCCACTACATTGTTATGGTAACAAGATAAAATAGCGCTTTCACCTGTGTATCAAGCTAACTTACAGAAAAAGACTTCTCCCCATGAATTTGCACAATTATTTCCCTTTTCTAATTCATTATATACAGAAATACATAAATGCTCTACTGAGGGTAAATAGTTCAATAAACATGGCTGATAAGGTGCCAAGTAAGAGATGTAAAATGTGAGGTTCAGTTCAGTTCAGTTCAGTCGCTCAGTCGTGTCTGACTCTTTGCGACCCCATGAATCGCAGCACGCCAGGCCTCCCTGTCCATCACCAACTCCCAGAGCTCACTCAGACTCACGTCCATTGAGTCAGTGATGCCATCCAGCCATCTCATCCTCTGTCATCCCCTTCTCCTCCTGCCCCCAATCCCTCCCAGCATCAGAGTCTTTTCCAATGAGTCAACTCTTCACATGAGGTGGCCAAAGTACTGGAGTTGCAGCTTTAGCATCATTCCTTCCAAAGAAATCCCAGGGCTGATCTCCTTCAGAATGGACTAGTTGGATCTTCTTGCAGTCCAAATGTGAGGTTAAGATCTTAAATTTCTCAAAAATTTCCAGGAAAAAAAAAAGCAACTCTTTGTCTCTGTTATATTATTTTTTAAAAAATCTACTGTGAAAATTTCACAAAGTTAACATAATTGCCATGTTTAAAATTCTAATTCCAAACACATAAACAATGTTAGTCCGAAACATACAAACAATGTTAGCCCGACGAATATAATGCATCATACAGAGAAACACAGCAAGAAAAATTACTACTTTCACCTGCATATGGAGCTGATTTCTGTTGCTCCCTCAAGTCCTGTGATTCCAAAGTCTCTTCATTACAATACTGCCCGGCCTAGCAGGATCCAAAATCTCACAGGCATTGGCCCCGCTGTTTGAGGAGGGCAGTGGGCAAACTGAAAACCCTGAGCTTGTATCCAAGTTTGACAGAAGTTATAAAAGGACAACTGCAACAAACACATGGAATCCAAGCCATGAACAGCATCTCCACAGGGTCAAACCAACCTAATTATAACTTGTCTTCTTCCAATCTTTGCAATGTAAGGTTTGACCAAATGCTTATATGTTTAGGAATAATGGCAGTATACAAACAGCGAAAGCAAGTTTCAAGGTCATGAGCATGGCATTCAAGACTTCCACGACCTGACCCATGACTCCACCTCATCTCCTAACATCCTCCTCACGCACTGTATGCCCCAGCAGTAGCTGTAGCATTCTGCATGCTTCAGGTCTTTGTTCATATTGTTCCCTGTCTTCTCCCAGTAATGCTCCAGTTGCTCTTGGGTGTGCGTGTGGACATACATACATAGACATATACCAGCTATTTCATTTGGCTAGATTCTTTAACACTCAGCTCAGTTGACACTGCAGCACCCGATGTATATTTCTATCTTTCCCTTTCCCTATTTTATTTTAAAGGGTATCCCAGGTGGCTCAGTAGTAAAGAATCTACCCGCCAAAGCAGGAGATGTGGGTCTGATCTCTAGGTTGTGAAAATCCCCTGGAGAAGGGAATGGCAACCCACTCCAGTAATCTTGCCTGGGAAATCCCATGGACAGAGGAGCCTGACGGGCTACAGTCCCTGGAGTCACAAAAGAGTAGGATACAACTTAGCAACTGAAACAAATTTTTTAACTCTTTTATACTGTTTTGACGTATAGTCAATTAACAATGTTGTGACAGTTTCTGGTGGACAGCAAAGGGACTCAGCCCTACATATATATGTATCTATCACTGTTGTTTAGTCGCTAAGTCATGTCCAACTCTTTTGCGACTCCACGCGGTGTAGCACACCAGGCTCCTCTGTCCATGGGATTTCCTAGGTGAGAAGATTAGAGTGGGTTGCCATTTCCCTCTCCAGGGGATCCGCCCACCCAGGGACTGAACTCACATCTCGTGCCTGGCAGGCACACTCTTTACCACCGAGCCACCTGGGAAGCCCACCAGGTATCTATTCTCCCACAAACTCCCTTCCCATTGTATGCAATCACTTACATTTATATTGGTTTGGCCAAAAAGTTTGTTCAGATTTTCCCGTTATCTTACAGGAAAACCTTTTGGCCAATCAAATACCGTTGATGGTATGCTGTTCAAGAGAGGGGCTTGCCCTTATTTGCATCTAACAGCTTAGTACAGTACTTGATCATAGTACTTAATAACTTAATAGATGTTTATTAAGCTTAATTTTAAGAAGGGGAGGTTGCTAAATTTAAATATGTTCCCTTTCACCCACTGGGAGAGGAAAATAATATATATGGAGAGTATCAGAATAAATGGATTTTGTCTAACTGACGACAATGTTTTCCAAGTATTCTACAGTGTTTGCCCCCTATGCTGAGAGTAGTTTTCCAGGTCTTATAACTCTCCCATACTCAGTAAATACGTGGACCAAGTAGTACAATAATTAAATTCTAAGAACTGATTCTCTACTTAGCTTGAAGGCCTCTTCCTCAAACAAGTGAAAGCTGAAGACAGGAGGTTTTGTAAATACATACTCAGCTAAAAACACAGTAGTTGTGGCTCTCAACATAACAATGAACCATTTTTGGCCAGAAACTTTTATTTAATATAAAAATCATGTAAAATATATACGAAATATTGTCACTAAATGTTTAATCAGGGATATATACTGCAGCTTTTAGAACATTTACTCTGTTATCTGTATATGCTCTCTTCATTCTGGCTAAAATATTACTTCATTCTTGTGTAGACAGAACAATATGCTTGGCAATCATATCATCACCATATTTTTTCTCCTCTTACAAATTAACAATGTGCTATGCCTGAGCAGATCACAAACTTGGAACCAATCAAAATGTGGCTCCTATAGTATTCATTAACTATAATTTATTATGTGTATGCTGATATGTCACTATGATTTTCAGCTTTGGTATTGAAATATTTAGCTATGGTTGCTGAATATAATCAGCAAGATAAGAGGTTTTGAATATGATTACATGAAGCTTCTTAAATACAGTAAGAAATTATGTTAAAAAGAGCACTGATAGCAAAAAATGGAGCTTTTTTCCTGTAATAAATATTATAGGTGATGTTATCTTTTTCTGAAAATTATACTTTATTCTAATTATAAGTACTTATCTGATTACTAAAGCATTATCACTACAGATTTAGGAGTAGTGACATTACTTAATTTCTCAAAACATATGCTAGCATCCTAGCTGAGGGATTCGGGTAAACTAGATACCAAATGGAAATCATATTATGTTTTCAATGTGTAGTTTTAAAGACTATGAGCTCAGTATCGAAGTCTGGGTTTCTCCTTTGTTCATAAAGTCACTTTACCATACCGAGAGTAAATTCACAGAAATTTGGATGGTGCGTGTGTACTTTCAGCAGCTACTGCACACTTTGCATCCTAAATTAAGCAACCTAACGTAATTCACAGTGCTAAAAAAAAAAAAAAGCAATTAAAAACATATGTTGGTTTAATTTTTTTTCCATCTCATACTGTCAGGTCAGTTGTCAAGGTTTTAAAAAAGAACCAGCACGTGCACCTAAATGAGCATTAATTTCACAATTCAGTTACAATTTACAGTTCTTACCACCTAGCTGGAAGCTCTGCGTCTGCATACTAAAAAATGTAGGTTCAACATTTGTTTCATGTTATGAAGGGCATTGGATTCGTCATTGGATTCATGTAAGGGGCATCTGAAAACCTATTGTTAACCTGCAGCATAATAATAGGAAACCCCCTATTTCACCCTCAACACATGTGGGCCCAAAACCCTAAAGACAGGCAGGCACAGTAACTAATTTGATTATGAGGTTAATTTAAGGCAACAACCATCTAGAAGAAATTGTTAACTTGTAATCATGTTGTTCCATTACAAATTTTTAACTTGTAATGCTGACAGATGAAGACTGAGCTGATTTTTTCCCATCCACATTAGTTCCCTGCTAACCTAATAACCTGATTATAATTTGCAAATTCCTCTTGGAATCATCAAATGAACTAATAATGCATACTCTAAAAATGAAATGGTTCTAACAAGCTGGTATTTTTCTATACTCCTAAGTGTATCTGGAGTTCATAAATAAGATTTTCATTTTACATTTAAAATGTAGTGTCTAGGGGTTATTACTATGAATTCAAAATAGATAGCACTGGGAGATTGTTCAGTCTGTACTATGGTACTTGAGCAAAGGGTGGAATGTGAGCTTAATTTTTAACTTGGGAAAAATAACAACATTGGAGAATTTAACTTATAGTCTTTTAACAGCCTTATGGAGATGATCATACATCATTTTGTGTGTGTTCAGTCACCCAGTCATGTCCAACTCTTTGCAACCCCATGGACTGCAGCACTCCAGGCCTCCCTGTCCCTCATCATCTCCTGGAGTTTGCCCAAGTTCATGTCCATTGCATCGGTGATGGCATCCAGCCATCTAATCCTCTGATGCCCTCTTCTCCTTCTGCCCTCAATCTTTCCCAGCATCAGGGACTTTTCCAATAAGTTGGCTGTTTGTTTCAGGTGAGCAAAATACTGAAGCTTCAGCTTCAGCATCAGTCCTTTCAATGAGTATTCATGGTTGATTTCCTTTAAGATTGACTGGTTTGACCTCCTTGCTGTCCAAGACACTCTCATACACCATTCAATGCACCCACTTAAAGTGTATAATTCATTGGTTTTTTAGTATATTCATAAAACTAGGTAACTATCACAACAATTAATTTTAGAGCCTTTTCATCACCCCAAAAGGAAGCCATGGGCCCTTCGGCTATCATCTACCAAACCTCCCTCCTAACCCCTTGTCCCAACAGCAATCTACTCTCTGTGCCTACAGACTGCCTATTCTGGAAACAATATAAAATATAAACAAATCGATTCCTAATGCACGCTAATATTTAAGGAACTGGCTATTAAAAAAAAAAAAAAGTAGAGCCTTGCAAAAACAAAACCTTACAAGTGTCTTGAGAGGTAGGATAAAAACTCAAAAAGTGCTATCATGGACCCTAAAGAAAGATAAAAGAATTTTAAGAAGGAGCAATTCAAGTGTCAAAGGCTCCCCAAACCCAACTGAGAAAAGGACTAGGAAGTTTTTATTTTAGACTCAGTGATAAGGAAGATGCTACTGACATTGGCCAAAGTATTTTTGGTGTTTTGGTAAGAAGAAGCCAACACCAGTGGATTAAAGAGGTGCATAGAAAATGAAGAATTCAAATGAATGTAGACCAGGGGTTGGTAAACTATAGTCCACAGGCTAAATGTGGCTTGTTGTCAGTGTTTATAAATAAAGATTTATTGGAACACAGCCACACTCATTTGTTTATGTATGGTTTATGTACGGTCTGTGGTTGCTCTTGTGTTAAAAAAATATTTACTATTTGGCCCTTTGCATAAAAGATGTTTGCCAATCCCTACTGTACACAAATGCCTCAAATTATTAGCTCTACTTAACAAAAGTGACCTAATAAGCATTCCTATTCCAAATTATGTTCACTACTACTAGTTTAAAAGCACCTGTTGTTTATATGCTAGTAGAAGAAAGTAAAATCAGCTGTACTGAATAAAGCATAATTATTCATTTCAAGGATGAAATTTCAGGCCCTCTTCACTACCATTTGATGCACTGCTGTTTTATAGGAAAAGCTAGAGACAGCTACAGACTGTTAGATCATCTCTTTGGAATAAACAGAATGTATCACTTAGCAGCTCCTATTTATATAAATTTTCAAACAACAGTAACATCTCACATCATGCAAACTTCTTTAAGAGAAGAAAAACGTGATTTTAAAATTGGTAGTTTTAAAAAAGTAAATTGTGCCTCCAGGTTTATCCTTTATCTAAATTTGATTAACAAAAAATGTTTTGAATGAGTATTTCCAAGCATTTTAATGAATTATATATTCATATAAAGTCTATAAAATATGCTTGCATGTCAATTTTAACACTCTATAGTTTATCTACAAAGAGAAATAAAAGCCAAAGGTTTGACTCAGAAACATTAAAACTGGACTGTTCGGCTCTTGCCTGTTACATGTGATGTCTGCCTGAAATGACTCATAACATAATAAAGCTATACAGTCTGGTTTAACATTTTGTATCTGTTGATGATTAGAGAAGCTATATGCCTCAGAAGCCTAGTCATTAATCTTAATGAGCTTTGTGACCTAGGCCAAGCCAATAAAACAAACCTTTAAATAACATATTAAAAAGTTCTCAATACTAATTGTGAACCTGAAACCGTTCTATATAATTTCTAGCATTTCACAGTTCTAGAAAATAAACAGGGGTTTCAAAGACATTTCTTAACCTGGACGAGAAAAAAAATGACAGAATGCTAAGAGTATCCATCAAATATCACTTTTTTTTTTGACAGGTCACATACAGCTGCTTCAAAAATCACAGATTAATGGAACAGGGAATTAATACATAGATTATTCCATAGGTGACTAGAATATAACTTTATTTAAGAACAGGTTAAATTTTGTGTAGCTCCAAAGTGATAAGGGCCTTAAGATAATGGGGCTTAAGAAGCATCACTAGGAACAAAGCTAGTGGAGGTGATAAAATCTCAGTTGAGCTGCACTCAATATGCCAGCAAATTTGGAAAACTCAGCAGTGGCCACTGGACTGGAAAAGGTCAGTTTTCATTCCAATCCCAAAGAAAGGCAATGCCAAAGAATGTTCAAACGACTGCACAATTGCACTCATCTTACACACTAGCAAAGTAATGCTCAAAATTCTCCAAGCCAGGCTTCAACAGTACATAAACCATGTACTTCCAGATGTTCAAGCTGGATTTAGAAAAGATAGAGGAACCAGACATCAAATTGCTAGCATCTGGTTAGATCATCAAAAAAGCAAGAGAGTTACAGGAAAACATCTACTCCTGCTTTATTGACTACACAAAAGCCTTTGACTGTGTGGATCACAACAAACTGTGGAAAATTCTTCAAGAGATGGGAATACCAGACCACCTTATGTGCCTCCTGAGAAATCTGTATGCAGGTCAAGAAGCAACAGTTAGAACTGGACATGGAACAACAAACTGGTTCCAAATTGGGAAAGGAGTACATCAAGGCTGTATATTGTCACCCTGTTTATTTAACTTATATGCAGAGTACATCATGAGAAATGCCTGGCTGGATGAAGCACAAGCTGGAATCAAGATTGCTGGGAGAAGTATCAGTAACCTCAGATACGCAGATAACACCACCCTTATGGCAGAAAGCGAAGAAGAACTAGAGAGCCTCTTGATGAAAGTAAAAGAGGAGAGTGAAAAAGTAGGCTTAAAACTCAACATTCAAAAAAATAAGATCATGGCCTCCAGTCCCATCACTTCATGGCAAATAGACAGGGAAACAATGAAAACAGAGAAAGACTTTATTTTGGGGGGCTGCAAATGGTGACTACAGCCATGAAATTTAAAAACGCCTGCTCCTTGGAAGAAAAGCTATGACCAACCTGCTGCTGCTGCTGCTAAGTCGCTTCAGTCGTGTCCAACTCTGTGCAACCCCAGAGACGGCAGCCCACCAGGCTTCCCTGTCCCTGGAATTCTCCAGGCAAGAACACTGGAGTGGGTTCCCATTTCCTTCTCCAATGCATGAAAGTGAAAAGTGAAAGTGAAGTCGCTCAGTCGTGTCCGACTCTAGCAACCCCGTGGACTGTAGCCCACCAGGCTCCTCTGTCCATGGAATTTTCCAGGCGTAAGTACTGGAGTGGGATGCCATTGCCTTCTCCTGACCAACCTAGACAGCATAGTAAAAAGTAGAGACATCACTTTGCCAACAAAGGTCTATCTAGTCAAAACTATGTTTTTTCCAGTAGCCACGTATGGATGTGAGAGTTGGACTATAAATAAAACTGAACACCAAAGAATTGATGCTTTTGAACTGTGGTGTTAGAGAAGACTCTTGAGAGTCCCTTGGACTGCAAGGAGATCCAACCACTCCATCCTAAAGGAGATCAGTCCTGAATATTCATTGGAAGGACTAATGATGAATCTGAAACTCCGGTACTTTGGCCACCTGATAAGAAGAACTGACTCATTGGAAAAGACCCTGATGCTGGAAAAGATTGGAGGCAGGAGGAGAAGGGGATGACAGAGGATGAGATGGTTGGATGGCATCACCGACTCAATGGATGTGAGTTTGAGCAAGCTCTGGGAGCTGGTGATGGATAGGGAGGCCTGGTGTGCTGCAATTCATAGGGTCGCAAAGAGTCAAACATGACTGAGCGACTAAACTGAACTAAACTGAAAGTTATAACAAGTGATTTTCACTTTCAAGTCAGCTCTAACAAATATAAAATCAATAAGGCTGGTGGAATTTACCCAAAAGCTGTGACCAAAGACTGAGTTGTGTCATGTAGTTGGAAAAAGTTAATGATTTTGTAAAAATACAGATTATTTGTGTGGAGCAATGTTACCTAAAGTGGGGTGAAACAATCATTTAAGAGTTTCTCTTTTAGACATTTATGAAGACACTGGCTTAAATAAAAGTTTGCAGAAACTTGTAGAAGTAGCCAAGGACAATGCTGCAAATCAGAACTCTTCCAAACAGACAAAGGCTCTTTTGAGATGGGCCAGACTAATTGGAAAGCATATTAATGGTAACAGAGCTAACTGATGCCCTTCATAAAAGATGATCTTCCACATGGGTGGCTTAGGATTAAGAACCACATTACTGATCATGCTCTCAGTTTGGTCTTGGTTTAAAATGGAGAGCACTTACATTTATGCAGCAGGAACTAGATATGAGATAGGTTCTGAAGTATATGAAGTACATTAGGCAGGATTAGTAACACTTGCATTTGGGAATGCTTACCAACATTATTATATTAAAGAAAGCAGCAACCCTTCCCCTTTCCTTCCCATTTCACAAGCCACTACTTGGTCTAAGCACCAATTTCTCAAAAATTAGAAAGCTGTATTTGCATTGCTTCTTGACCTTTTGGTTAAGATCAAATGTAGAATGTTGAATTTGCATACATTTTTTTTCTTCAATCTCATCATTCTCTAGATCATGCTAAATACAGATGCCATATTCAGTTTTTTAAAGTGCCACTTTTATCAAGTTGCTCTTCTAATAAAAATGGTCAGTATCTCCCTCATTACCAACACTTAAAGGTCTATCTTTTTTTGACTAGAAGTCAAAGCTCTCCATAAACTTCTCCCAGTATACCTTTTCCTTTCTAACTATGAAATATTTAAAATTTACAGGGACTAACAGAGCTGATATTCAAGTAATCCAACACCCAAATATAATTTAGGTTCCCACTCTAGTCAAGGCTATGGTTTTTCCTGTGGTCATGTATGGATGTGAGAGTTGGACTGTGAAGAAGGCTGAGCGCCGAAGAATTGATGCTTTTGAACTGTGGTGTTGGAGAAGACTCTTGAGAGTCCCTTGGACTGCAAGGAGATCCAACCAGTCCATTCTGAAGGAGATCAGCCCTGGGATTTCTTTGGAAGGAATGATGCTAAAGCTGCAACTCTAGTACTTTGGCCACCTCATGCGAAGAGTTGACTCATTGGAAAAGACTCTGATGCTGGGAGGGATTGGGGGCAGGAGGAGAAGGGGACGACAGAGGATGAGATGGCTGGATGGCGTCACTTACTCGATGGACGTGAGTCTGGGTGAACTCCGGGAGTTGGTGATTGATAGGGAGGCCTGGCGTGCTGCGATTCATGGGGTTGCAAAGAGTCGGACATGACTGAGCAACTGAACTGACTGACTTTGCCCATAAAAAGAGTAGATAAAGAATACAATTAAATTTGCCACCAAGCATCTCTTTACCTTTAGAAGAAGGATAAAAACTGGCAGAAACAAAAATACAAAGAAGGAAATGAGAAACAAACAAAAGACTTAAAAATGTACAAATATAATTCTTAACTACATCAAGATTAGAAGAATGATTTTTTAAATGCCCTCTAGTTATTAACCTTAGATTAGAAAGTTGAAAATAAAGGGGAAAAATGGAAATTAATATCTTTTACCTTCACTTCAAATTTGTAATAGAGGTAAAATTAGACCTAGTATTTGGAGATGGGACTTGAATATACAGAAATGGAATAAAGAAGAGTATTCACTATTTCTCCCATTCCTGTTCCTTATTTCTCTAGGTAAAAAACTAACACTGGCAAGACATAGATCATTAGGGGTAGAAGATCATTATCTTCTTTAATAATCTATATGTATATGAACAAAGATGGATTACAATCTAAAGAACCAAAATAATTGTTAAAAAGCATTTCTCAGTACATAGCACATTCATGGAAAGTTGAGAGGGAGGTGCTTATTAGGAAGAGGCTAAAATAGCTGAAAAGAATCAACATACTGTATTTAGAGGTGCTTTTATAAAAAGATAAGGGACAAATCTAAAATTAAAAAGACATCATTTTATTACATAAAAATCATAAAAAGCAACATGAAAATGTCTGAAAAAAGATACTGGACAAAAATATGGTTCAAAATAATTCATTTTTTTCTAACTTAATCTAAGTAAGATTTTTATTTACTGCCTGAAATCCAAAGGTCAACATAACCTATAAAGTAAAATGTGAAAATCATTAAGGAGAAATCACAGTCTGCATAATGACCTCAGTATAACTTGGTTCACAAAATGGGTTAGGAAATCATAAGTTTGGTGAGTGGCCCAAATTTGTCCAACTGTATCAGCCTTCCAACTGGCAAGCATGTAGGAAGTCTTTCTTCTAGAAATACTATGTTCAGAGAACACTATTACACTGCTTTGAAGTACAGGATATTCACGTGTGACCATTCACATGACTAAAAATAAAATTTTGTTCTGAGTACAACTTACTTTAATGATGTACTTTAAATATTGTCAGGTTATAGAAAGAGATTTAAAGAGCATAATAGGAGTAGTTCTTTAGAAGGTAGATTTATTTCTGTTGCATCAACTCAGACCTATTTATTCAGCTTAAAGGAGTATCTTCTAAGATAGATGTAAAACACTAAAATCTATAAAATATTTTATAACATCATTATAAAAAAAAGAAATGTTAAATCTTGTTGAGATTTCATTTTGGATAATCACTTTCCATTCAAATAGTAGCCTACAGTTAAAAAAAGAAAATGTAAAAATTCCATTTTTAAATAATCTATAATTTTAAAAAAAAATCTATAATTTGAAGGTGGTTCAGGCAGTAAAGAATCCACCTGCAATGTGGGAGGCCCTGGGTTCTATCCCTGGGTTAGGAGGATCCTCTGGAGGAAATAGCTACCACCCCAGTATTCTTGCCTGGGTAATACCAATGGACAGAGGAGCCTGGCGGGCTACAGTCCATGGGGTCGCAAAAGTAGGACACAACTGAACAACTAACACTTAGACTTTTGACTGATATTTTGAATCTATAACTTAATACCAGAAAATTGAGTTTTCAAGTTTAAATGAAAATCTACGCATTTTATTTAAGGGTCTGTGTAAGCACAAAGATTTTTCTTTTCCACATATTCAATTTAACGTTGGCCATCTTAAGTTTTCATTTAGTTACAGAGTAAAAATATATTTTAAATATTCGATGCAATTACTAAATATGCTCTCTGACCATGTTTCAATGTCTCATGGCCATTCTTCTCTTCCTCCTTCAAGCCATCCAATTCTGATCATGAACTTCTTTTCTAGAGTTTAGACCCTCCAAAGATTCTTCACTATTCGCAAAAGTTCAAATTTCCCAGGTTGCCACTTTAGTCTTTATATAATGCAAGTTGAATCATCTTCTTCCTGCTCCCTCTGCAAGGATGCCATACAAATGTGCCAATTACTACCTTTGAACACCTGTGTATTTTCTTAAATCAATGCCTTTATCCCCACTTCCTCTTCAGTGAGAATGTACTTCTCTAACTTACACATGGCAAAATCCTGTGATTCTTCAAGGCTCAACTGAAGCCCCTCTTACATGAGGCCTTCCCCCATCTCCCACACAGGTCTCCTTCTGAGTTCTTCCCACACTTCAGCTAGTGGTACGGCACCTAACACATTCTACCATGTCCTGTACTTTCCCTGTGAATGTACCATCATTTGTCTAGCAGGACGAAAGTTGCTCTAGGATAGGATCTTAAGTGTGTGACCACTGGTATCAAACTGCTTGTGTTTCAAAGCCATCTTCAGAAGTCACTATCTTGAACAAATTATGAAATGCTCTCTGCCTGTCTCCTCATTTGTAACATGGGGGTAGTAATAGCACCTACTTGACAGGGATTCAGTTCAGTTCAGTTCAGTCATGTCTGACTCTTTGCAACCCCATGGACTGCAGCACGCCAGGCCTCCCTGTCCATCACCAACTCCCAGAGTTCACTCAAACTCATGTCCATCAAGTCGGTGATGCCATCCAGCCATCTCATCCTCTGTCATCCCCTTCTCCTCCCGTCTTCAATCTTTCCCAGCATCAGGGTCTTTTCCAGTGAGTCAGCTCTTTGCATCAGGTAACCAAATTATTAGAGTTTCAGCTTCAGCATCAGTCCTTCCAATGAATATTCAAGACTGATTTCCTTTAGGATTGACTGGTTGGATCTCCTTGAAGTCCAAGGGACTCTCAAGAGTCTTCTCCAACACCACAGTTCAAAAGCATCAATTCTTCGGCGCTCAGCTTTCTTTATAGTCTAACTCTCACATCCTTCCATGACTACTGGAAAAACCATAGCTTTGATTAGATGGACCTTTAATACCTTTGCTTTTTAATATGCTGTCTAGGTTGGTCATAACTTTTCTTACAAGGAGCAAGCATCTTTTAATTTCATGGCCACAGTCATCATCTGAAGTGATATTGGAACCCCCCAAAATAAAGTCTGTCATTGTTTCCATTGTTTCCCCATCTATTTCCTATGAAGTGATGGGACCAGATGCCACAATCTTAGTTTTCTGAATGTTGAGCTTTAAGCCAACTTTTCCACTCTCCTGTTTTACTTTCATTAAGAGGCTCTTTAGTTCTTCTTCACTTTCTGCCATAAGGGTGGTGTCATCTGCATATCTGAGGTTATTGAAATTTCTCCAGGCAATCTTGATTCCAGATTGTGCTGGACAGGGATATGAGGATGAAATACGTATTATGTATAGAAGCACTTAGGTCAGATGCCTGGCCTGGTATTCAGTAAGAAATCAATGATGCTTGTCATCACCATCACCCCATCATTTTTTATGCTCTACACACGGACCTAGCCCAGGACCTTGAATATAACAAATGTTTAATAAAATGCTTATTAAATTGAATGGAATCTTTTTTGTCTTTTCAAGTCAAGTGGGAAATAAAGCCATGTGGAATATACTGATCAGGGAAAACCAAAATCTCTCTTAAATGTAACATTTTACATGAGCAAGTATTAATAGTAGATTAATAATTAAATACTCAGAGTTATGTAAACATTGCCAAAATAAATTGCATTTTCAGTAAGGGTGTAAAAACCTTTAGATCTCACCTAAATGCAGGTTACAGTTCTGACAGCTATTTTCATACCTGTGGGCTGTCAGAGAGGCCCTTTCCAGATACATTTACATATACATTAGTTGATCCTTCAAGGACTAGGATTTGAACTAAGCGGCTTCACTTAGACATGGAGTTTTTTCAAACACTATGTAGTCGGCCTCTCCATTGGAGGGTTTCTATCCATAGGTTCTGCACCCCGAGGGTTCAGCCAACTGCAGATGTGGAATCAGCAGATACTGAGAGCACACTGTGAGACTGGAGTATCCTCGGAGTTTGGGAGCCGCAGGGAATCCTGTAATCAATCCCCCATTGATACCAAGAGACAACTGTACTATAATGAAGGTCGATTTCAACAGTACTATTAGAACTGCATGAAAAATCCTGACTTTCCAAGAGAGTGATAAAAAGCCAGTAGGTAGAGAATCACATTTTAGGCAGGAGTATGTGGAGGATAGGTCTCCTTTCCCACATAACACTGAAAGTGAAAGTCATTCAGTCGTGCCCAACTCTCTGAGACTCCATGGACTGCAGCCTGCCAAGCTCCTCTGCCTATAGAATTTTCCAGACAAGAATACTGGAGTGGGTAGCCATCCCCTTCTCCAGGGGATCTTCCCAACCCAGGGATTGAACCCAGGTCTTCCATATTGCAGGCAGATTCTTTACCATCTAAGCCACCAGGGAAGCCCAAGAATACTGGAGCGGGTAGCCTATCCCTTCACCAGGGAATCTTTCTGACCCAGGAATCGAACTGGGGTCTCCTGCATTGCAGGCAGATTCTTTACCAGCTGAGCTACACATGACACTGGTTCACACTAAAACCACATCTTCCAGTTATTCTTAGATGTAATGTCTTCTGTATACAGACTACCAAACAATGCAAAAGTGTGTTACTGTTTTGTGAAGTAGATAAAACGTCTTGAATAGGATGAATCTATTTAGATCCATTTTCACTGGTGACCTAATCCAGAGATTAAAACATAATGTTAGTATGAGAAATATTTTCACTACGTGTTTTCATGAATATACGAAAACAAAATGAAATGCCAAATACTGTGAACATAGTATCTTAGGTTTTAAGACATGAACTCATGTATATTAGCACTATCTGTCATTTACACAGTACAGACTTGCTTTCAGTTCAGTTCAATTCAGTCGCTCAGTCGTGTCCGATTCTTTGAGACCCCATGAATTGCAGCACATCAGGCCTCCCTGTCCATCACCAACTCCCAGAGTTCACTCAAATTCATGTCCATCGAGTCAGTGATGCCATCCAGCCATCTCATCTGTCATCCCCTTCTCCTTCTGCCCCTAATCCCTCCCAGCATCAGAGTTTTTTCCAATGAGTCAACTCTTTGCATGAGGTGGCCAAAGTATTGGAGTTTCAGCCTCAGCCTCAATCCTTCCAATGAACACCCAGGACTGATCTCCTTTAGAATGGACTGGCTGGATCTCCTTGCAGTCCAAGGGACTCTCAAGAGTCTTCTCCAATACCACAGTTCAAAAGCATCAATTCTTCTGTGCTCAGCTTTCTTCACAGTCCAACTCTCACATCCATACATGACCACTGGAAAAACCATAGCCTTGACTAGACAGACCTTTGTTGGCAAAGTAATGTCTCTGCTTTTGAATACGCTATCTAGGTTGGTCATAACTTTCCTTCCAAGGAGTAAGCATCTTTTAATTTCATGGCTGCAATCACCATCTGCAATGATTTTGGAGCCCAAAAAATAAAGTCTGACACTGCTTCCATTGTTTCCTCATCTACTTCCCATGAAGTGATGGGACTGGATGCCATGATCTTCATTTTCTGAATGTTGAGCTTTAAGCCAACTTTTTCACTCTCCTCTTTCACTTTCATCAAGAGGCTCTTTAGTTTCTCTTCACTTTCTGCCATAAGGGTGCTGTCATCTGCATATCTGAGATTATTGATATTTCTCCCGGCAATCTTGATTCCAGCTTGTGCTTCTTCCAGCCCAGCGTTACTCATGATGTACTCTGCATAGAAGTTAAATAAGCAGGGTGACAATAATACAGCCTTGACATACTCCTTTTCCTATTTGGAACCAGTCTGTTGTTCCATGTCCAGTTCTGTTGCTTCCTGACCTGCATATAGGTTTCTCAAGAGGCAGGTCAGGTGGTCTGGTATTCCCATCTCTTTCAGAATTTTCCACAGTTTATTGTGATCCACAGAGTCAAAGGCTTTGGCACAGACTTGCTTTAAAGAAGTAAATATTCTTTACAATAGCAAGACAAATCATTCAACCAAGCCTTAGAGTAACAGGACTGACCATGTTTTGCATTTAGATGACACATCTTTCAAGTTGCTGAAAACGTTTTGCAAAATCTCACAGAAATGTTCTCTCTCCCCACCAAGCTAGCTAGGCAAAAAACATGCTAAGAAAAGCAAGTGAGAAATTAGCAATATGGTGCAAGGCCCAGACCCAAAAGTCATGAAGGAGATCATAATGCTGTCTCCTGTTTGCCAACAGGTGGGTCTCAAGATTGCAGGCTGGTATTTTCAAATTAAACTTTGATTTGTCTTTTACCTGGCACTGCAGCTAATGCCCTCTTCTCTCCTGATAAGACAGGAGACTGAGAATAGTAGAAAATCAAATCTTTGCATGCTAAGTGCTATGGTGGAGGTAACAGTGATGTGTGGTGCTGTGGAATGAATTGTAACATGACAGAGCTAGATTTTAATGAAGGAATATTCTGACTAGTGAACTTTCACTAAGCAGTAATTTTTTAAAATACTAAAAAGAATGAACTAGAATATTAAACAATATTATGGCTTCAAACATACATTCAAAATTTGACCTCAATTACTGTTGAATAAATCTACAAAATAAAACCCTTCTTTTCCCCCAGCACCACGGCCTGCATTTTAATCACTAGGATTCATCCAAGGAAAATGTATACCTGAGAAAGCAGAGCCAGAAGGATCCTAAATGCCAGCAAGTGGTTGGGACCTGAAACTGTTAATTTGATTTAGGGACCATGCTATTATTAGTTAAAGGCTCTGAAGGCAGTATTTTAAACACCAGGGTATAGGCTCACACTCTGGACAATGTCCAGCTCTCTCTACTCTTAATCGTCTCAAGGACTGTTTTAAAGTAAGTCAAATATATCCAGTTTTTAAAACATGCTTTTAAAAGTCCTCAAAGAGCAAAGTAAGAACTACTCACTTTCTAAAACGTGTGTGTATATAAATAAAAGCCTGCTTATATATTACTAAATTTCTATAAAAACACAGAAATTTTTAGTCATGACAGCCAACTATGAAAGCTTATTTCAAGTTTTTTTTTCCTCGCTACATTAACTGTTCCTATTACAGTGACTAAAGAAATAATTTTCAAAGCACTGTTTATTAATTTTATACTCATTTTTAAAAAAGGAAACAATGGTTCCTGATAATACATGGTACATTTTAAATGCAAGGTTGTAAAATATTTGACATAGAAATATTGCCAAATATTGTACAAATGGGCCTAACTCGTACCTTAAATTATTTTGGAAATAAGCACTGAAGTCATAAAAAATTATTTTCTTTCAGTTGGTGCAAAATGTAAAGAACAGAATTAATAGGCATTTTATCTTCAGCTCCGTTAAAGTAAAAGAATGGGGATGCAAAGCCAAGAACTTGACAACTAACATTTAGACAGTCATCCATTTTATAATGAGTTGAGTTACACACTCTCAAATAATTAACACTGAGAAATCTGGCCCTAAATTCAGTCTCCACAACTCTAAGAAGATCAAATCTTAACTGCTAATGATGAAATCGAAGCATAAAAATGTCTTGTTATAGTACTAGCAAATAGGAAACTGAAGAATTATGGATATGATTCAAAAAAAAAAAAACACCTATATAGGTCACTTATGCATCCTTTTAGGTCTAACTTTGAACCCTTTAATGATTGCTCTCTTAAAATTTAATTTCAAAGGACAACAAAAATAAATTTTTCCATAACTCCAAGTGGGATGAAAACTCCATTAACTGCTATTTGGACAGTTTTGAGGAATACAGAAATACTTAACATAATAGGTAAGAGTGGGAGAAATGAAATCATCAACACCTAGACTCAAACAGAAAAAGATGAGAGGAAACACTGATTATGAAAGCAATGTAACATCTAGAAGTTGAAAGTACCAGCTCTTGAATCAGGCTGACTGTGTTCCAATCCTGGCTCCATCACGTGTTAGCTGAATGGCTTCACCCTAAGTAATTAATCTCTCAGTTCCTCACTTTGCTTTTCTGTGGCTGGGAATAATAAGAGTAACTAATCTCAGGACTGTAGCAATGATTATATGACATGAAAAATGCTTGGCATAGTGAATGACACAAACTAAGTGCTCAACAAATATTAACTAAAGTTATTATAAAACTAAGGAAAAAAGAACATTTCTGAAGTCAAAACACTAAGAATGACTGGCCAGAAATACCAGAGGTTG
The DNA here is from genome assembly GCF_027580195.1 of Bos mutus. Lineage (NCBI taxonomy): Eukaryota > Metazoa > Chordata > Mammalia > Artiodactyla > Bovidae > Bos > Bos mutus. The sequence continues at coordinate 77,507,805 of NC_091623.1, forward strand.
ATGAGACATCAAGAAGATGCAGAACAGGAGCACTGGGTTTGCTGTAACTATAAATAAGAACAATTTAAGTTAATAAGTGAAGATAAAAGTCAGGCACTAAAAAATCCATGCTGATTGATAGGAATGAAGAAGCCAGAGATATGGATTTATATAAAATATGTCCATATTTGTGAAAGTTAAAAATCAAAATAAAATTGAGAAAATAAAATAAAATAAGAAAAGGATACAAAGAAAAGAAGAGGCCAGAGTCAAGTATTTTTGTCAATAATCAGAAAGATGCCAAATAAATGCAACGAAATGAAAAAATTTCTAGTCATGATAATATATTTTTGGAAATACTCAGCTATAGGCTATACTGATCAATTTGATAAAAGAGTTTTACTAAGATATGATAAAAATACACTGAACATTACCCTAATCTTACTAAAATGATAAATGTTAAATAAAAGCATCACCATCCCCCTACCCCAACAAGAATATCCTCCCAAAACTTGTAGAAGAACCATTTATACTTGGTATTACCCTAGAAGGATTAGTAAAACCTTAAAAGGAAATAGCAATTGTCACATCAAGATTTTCAGATTCAGTATCTCCATAGGCAAACCTCTTATTTCTGATTGTATCCAGCTTTTCTGTTCAATAAACAGTTTTGAACATTGTAATCAACTTCTTTTTAATCAAAAGCAGTCATATTGACAAATTAGGTAGTACTGAAAAATGTGATTCATTACGGCAGTTTCCTTTTTAAGTATGTTTTTAATCAGTTTTGGATGCAGGTGCACTTTCAAAAGAAAAGGAACAAATTTCTACAAGTTACTGAGGTCTCTAAAGTAGGAATTGGTTTTGCTAAAAAAAATGTAAAAGACAAAAATGAAATCATGAAATTCACATACAAAAGCAATCTTAATGATTTATTAATAATTTCTAACTTTTAAAAGAGAACGCTACTCCACGTCTTCCTATTTTTAAAGAATTTAATGAAAAAACATATAGTACATATACAATAAATAAAACACAACTACATAAATAATGTTTATTCTCTTCTAAACACTTATTAGCAAACTTTATTTCAAAAACAATTATGAAAAATATGACATTCAAGTCCTAATTTAAAATTACATTCATTTTCTTAAAAATGTAATTAGTTAAAATGAGGTTATAAAAATCAATCTTTCCATTTTAATAGGTAGTTAATTTACTTGTACAGATGGTTATTACTTTGTATGACTATTAATATAATACCTGATTTTTGTTTTTTACTGAATCTTGTCTAGGACAAAACAGTAAAGTTCTTTTATAATCCCCATTAAACTTCCTAAGGTTTACTTCTTTTAACATTGCTAAGTTAAAATTCATCAATAAAAATGCTGACAAGTCATGTGACTTTTGAAAATAACATGTCCACTTAATAAAATGGGTCAATACTGAATATAGCAAAATGATCCATTTGTTACCATAATAAAAATACCACTTATGCAAGTTCCTCTTAAATAGGATGATGAACAATAAACATTGCCCAAGAAATTACTCCAAAGTCAGTAAGCTTTGATTTGTTTTCTGGGGGGAAGAAAAATGAACTCATGAAGAAGGTTAATGACAAATAAATGGCTTTTATAAACTCATTAAGTACTATAAACATTCAGTACATTTTCCTTCTTTTAAAATGTTGATTAGTCTCCATTAAATAGTTTTATTTTTTCAGTCTGTCTTCATTTTGAAATCTGTACTTTTAACAAAAAATAAGGACACATTTACCTCTTCCCCTTTCCTTCAAATTGTACACACACAAAAAATATTTTTTAAAGGAAGAAACATTGATAGTGCAGTAAAACAAGAAAGAATACCACTGCAGGCCAGAAAATCTGAGGAAATTCTATAAACTAAAAATCAGAGGAGATTTAATTAAAAGAAAAAAAAAATCAAATCAGCAAAACTAAATCTAAAACAAGCAAAAAAGATTGTAGAGCCCCAGAGAAACATAGAGCGTACAGCCGACAAAAGCATGTGTGTCTTTTCTCAAATGTGATTTCTATCTGTGCAGAGTCCCAGAGTAGATGGTGGGATGAGAGAAACAAAGCAAATAAAGGCAAGCAATTTATGGGAAAACACTACCAAACCTACAGGTCAAAATCCTGCAACGGGAACACCCTGCCCAGCAGTGCTTCCTCCTTTGGCCCTGCAGTCACTGGATGAAGACTTCTGTAATAAGAATCTTATTACCCGCCCCCGCCCCGCCCCCGAGGGATGGAGTCTCATCTGACTGAAGAGTATAAATACTCTCCAGGCATGAAAACTCCTCCATCTATGCTTTCAACCACACATACTAATAACCAAGAATCACTAACCATTTAAAGAAAAATTAGCAACAACGCCATTGAATTTAAAATGAGGAAATATCATTCAGGCGGAGTAGAAGACACAGAAGAAAATTTTAAATATAGTTGGCATTCTCAGTGGAATGAAAAGACTACATCAACAACAACAAAACAACAGGCTATTTTGAAAAAGAGTTATATGTAATTAAAAACGTGCCTGATAAAGCAATGATAAAACAAAGCCTAAAAAAACAGACTGATAATTTAAAGGGTTCAGCTAAAGGAAAAATTACTGCATTAGACAAGGACAAGAGATCCTCCATAACCAATGTAAAATGAAGAAAACATATAAAGAGAAATGGAAGGTAGATTTAGAAGCTCCAGTAGATTTAGAAACTCCAGTAAAATTACCTAGCAGAATGACAAAACAGAAAGAACTGGATGAAAAAGTACTCAGAGAAATAAAGGAAGAAAAGTTCCTTCTTACCTAAAGATAGATTCAGGGGCAGAGGCATCTGAAGAACACTAACAATTAAAATTAATAACTACACTTAATCATATCCTAAGTGTACTATCAGGATGCTATGGATATAAATTTCAAAATCTTCAGTGGGGGAAATAGGCAGAAGGAAGGAGAAAATGGTTATTTACAAAAGTATAAAAGCATATTGCTATCAGAATTATTTCTAGCAAAATCAGGTAACAGAAGTCAATAAAAAGTGAAAGTGAAAAGTGAAGTCGCTCAGTCATGTCCGACTCTTTGCAACCCCATGGACTTTAGCCTACCACGTTCCTCCGTCCATGGGATTTTCCAGGCAAGAGTACTGGAGTGGGTTGCCATTTCCTTCTCCAGATGATATTCCTGACCCAGGGACTGAACCTGGGTCTTCCACATTGTAGGCAGACGTTTTATCATCTGAGCCACCAGGGAAGTCAGAAGTCAATAAAGGAGTCTTCAATTCTCAGACAAAATTATTTATATGTAGAATTTGGTCAAGCCCTATTAGAAATCAAGCAAGAGATTAAATACACATTTTTAGTCATGCAAAGACTCAGACCTCTTCATTGCAGCCAGTGAAGAGGCTGCCTGCAATCCAGATCTGGGTTCAATCCCTGGGTTGGGAAGATCCCCTGGAAAAGCAAATGGCAATCAACTCCAGTATTCTTGCCTGGAAAAATCCCATGGACAGAGGAGCCTATCTTCATAGGAACTCTCCTATGACAGAGTTCATAGGGTCGCAGAGTTGGACATGATTGAGCGACTTCACTTTCTTTCTTTCTTTCAAAGACTCAGACTAGTTCAAAACCTTCAGGTACAATCTAAATGAATTATTGGAATCCCTTGGTGGTCCAGTGGTTGAGAGCCCGCCTGCCAGTGCGGACCTGATCCCTGCTCTGAGAAGATTCCACATGCCGTGGGGCAACTAAGCTATACACCACCGCTGCTGAGCCCATGCTCTAGAGCCTATGAGCTGCGACTACTGACGCCCACGCACCCTAGAGCCAGCGCTCCCTAAGAGAAGTCACCACGAGAAGTGCACATACCACAATGAAGAGGAGCCCCGCTTTCTACAATTAGAGAAAGCCAGAGCACTGCAAATATTTATCCACTCAGCACGGCCACAAATAAATATTTTTAATATAAAAAATAATTATTAAATAATCAATTCTAGAAAACCAAAAAATGAGGAACATGTAAAAATACAAGAAACTGTAATGTCCCAAAGCAGTAAAACCAAATTTACTAAATTACTAAATTAAATTTTGTAAAACTAAATTTAAATCATTACTGATACATAATGTTAAAAAGAAATAACAATCTGAAATTAAAGTACAAAAGTATTTTAGAATGACTGTCAGGGAGGAATACAAGCATATATATTAAAACTCCAGACATTTTTAGAAAAGAATAAGAATACAGAGTAAGAGAAAAGCTTTTGGATGTTCTCAAAATATTCCTTTTATTCATTTACACAAAGAGATGCTTGACAATAGAAAAAAGGATCTAATTTCTATGCCTTTAGATTTAATATGAACTTGCTTTTCTTTACATATACCCACACTTGTACATCAATAAGCCCTTACTGATGAGTAAACGTCACCACTGTACTGTTCCAAAAGGTTCTAAACCCTCTTTAAAACTAATTAGACCAAAATGGTTATATACGGCTTTGAATATCCTATATGGAATGGAACCATATAATGAAATCAGGTATATGAATTTCTAACTCAGAAAGTTTCAGTAATAATTATTGGAAAATTACTTCCCCCAAAGTTCATTTGACCACAGAAGCTTTATATTAGAGTTACATTATGTTAAAACAGTCCATATATGAGAATATTCAAACTATCTCTTAAAATGTTCCGATTAGAATTGACCTGAACTACAACAATAGTTTTCATTTTGTTCAGTAAATAAATTTGATGTCTTATTTTTCTTCCTAAGAAATTTACCTAATTTTGAAAAGAACTGCTGCTACTGCTAAGTCACTTCAGTCGTTTCTGACTCTGTGCAACCCCATAGACAGCAGCCCACCAGGCTCCCCTGTCCCTGGGGTTCTCCAGGCAAGAACACTGGAGTGGGTTGCCATTTCCTTCTCCAATGCATGAAGATGAAAAGTGAAAGTGAAGTCGCTCAGTTGTGTCCGACCCTCAGGGACCCCATGGACTGCAGCCTACCAGGTTCCTCCATCCATGGGATTTTCCAGGCAAGAGTACTGGAGTGGGGTGCCATTGCCTTCTCCGAAAAGCACTTGTATTTACAAAAAAGAACTCGAAGACCTAAACTGGCACCATGATTTCAGGCAGAGGGTCCACTGCTAAGAATGTTCATGAAAGTTAATTTTAAAGATCTAAACAAACCTTCAATTTGCAATGTATTCATTAAGGACAGGCCAAGTGTCAAAAGCTGTTTTGTCTTCCTTGTTTTGTTAAAATGTGCCCTCTTGTGCATTTTCCTTTCATAAATTTCAGATGAAAATAAATAAATGTTTCTACAGCACAAGGTGTCTGGAAATGGGTTAATACAGAAATTTTAAATATTAAATAGAAGAAAAAAGATCTTTCTACTCAGTAGACAATAACAAGCCATATTTTCAAGTATCTATTAAGGGTCTTCACAAGATCTAAAGAACTTGTTTGTATCTTGTTTCTAAAGTCAAAATAAGACAGAGGGGGGAAATGCCTATCCTCCAACTTCTTGAAACATAAAACTAAGGACCATTAATTAAGACTTTTCAGATCTCAACTGTCATGAGAATGCATGGGAATGGTAATTTCTATAGCACCCAAAGTACAGAATACAAAAGTCTATTACAGATTAAAACCAATATCCAAAATATACTTCAGCATGATCATGTCCATGTTTACTGACCTTTAGGAACAACTATATTTTTCATACACTGAATAACTCCAAAATGAATAGAAGTTGGAAACTACCATTTAAAGTTTCCACTAGTCTCCAAGGTCCGTCTCATTTAGTGATACAAGATCATTTTGGACTTTTACAACAGTATAATTAACTTTCTTTAAATTTTAGATTCTTTCTTCTGATCATA